>NC_139609.1:33575957-34175957 GCF_964270895.1 Podarcis filfolensis
ACAACAGTCTAAGAGACAAATTGTCTTGGACTGAAATCCTAAACGCAATTACTCAGGAGTATGCCTCATGGAATGCCATGGGAGTTACTTCCAAGTAAACACATCTATGCTTGCAGAGTCACTTTCAGTATCCTGAAGTATTACAACTAACAGGGCTCATATTGGACCAAGGTCCAAGACTGTATATAGTGTTATTTTGCCCTTGGGTTGGCCAATTGAGATCAGGTGGATATCTAGTTATTTAAGTTTAAGGCTAATAAATTTAAACCAAAACCAACTATGGATACAATTTTTGATCATTATTCATTGCCTTTATATCTCACCTTTCCTCCAGGAAGCTCAAGATGGTATGATGTCGACTGAGCCTCCTGAGAAGACATTTCGAAGTCAATGCACCACCACTGAAAATAAACCATCTTGGATCACATTTCTCCTCACTTCGGAGAAGGACCTATGAAGAGTGTCTTAATATTTGAGATGTTTCACAAAAGAGGTCCTGGAGGTATCTTGGTCCCAAGGCATTTTAAAACCAGTTAGTTAGTTACTTTGTCATTCCTCATCAGGGAACATCCCAAGGTGGCAAAGAATAACAGACCAACAGACACTATGGTCATATAGTAGAAAAAATATAAATAATGCAACATTAAGATAATTAAAACCATAATAATTTCAAAATTCAAGCAACAAGAACACTGTCTCAGGATTTCACACTTCAAACGCTCCCAAAAAGCTTGCCTAAGATTTGTCTTCAAACTCTGGAAGAAAATAGCCAATGAGAATGCAGCTCAAAGGAAAATCATCAGGAAATCTCCCACATCAAGATTACAACACTCCCAATTTATTATTATTAAGCATATTTATCTGTTATTTTTTCACACACAAAAAGTCTCAAAGCAACTTACAATTTATAAAATACATAGCACAACAAGCATGAAAATTGAGGGCAGTATCAAAGTAAGTTTAACTCAAAGCCAACCCATTGCGTGTATCCATCAAAACCTATAAAAAGGATAATTTTCTACCCTACCACCACATGATGAATACCATAAAATAGGCCAGAAATCCTACCTCAGCATGGTTAAACAACCAAATGCCCAAGCAAAGCAAACTCGCATAACTTGGAGCCTAAAAGCTGGCAGTGATGGTGCCAGGTGTGCTTCCCTGGAAAAAGCATTCCACAAACACTAAGATGGGAACACCAAGTCCAACTACGACATGAGTCAGGCTGACTACACACTGGGACACCCCCAGGTTGTCATAGTGGCTGAGAAGTTCAGAGCTACTCCTGACAATACCCATCTGAAGACTCCAGGACAATCCTCCTATGAATCTTCAGCACCAGCTCCAAGATCATCTCTGTAAGCTCAGGTAGGGCAGCCATTGGGTTGTAGGGTTGGCAGTGCATCAGCAGCATCCGTATTCTGTCTCAGTTGCCTATCCCCAATTGTTAAAACAGTTGCAGTTGGTGAACAGCTTGACAGGACACCTAGCACACCTGGTGGAATTTTTATATGCTATTACAACACTGTCTCCACATCCATGGAATCTTTGCTGAGACCCCAAGCAGACATAGCTGTGGAAGTGATAGATGCCTGTACCTGAACCTAGGGCAGGGATGGAGCCCGTAACTGCAAAAGACTCCATAACTGCATAGTGAGCAAGTCAAGTAGACTTATTCTCCTTGCTGAGCTAGTACTCCTTATACCTGCAAACAGACTGTCTTGCCAGAGTGGTACATGCTCTAGTTATCTCCTGCTTGGACTACTGCAATGTGCTCTACGTGGGGCTACCTTTGAAGGTGACCCAGAAACTACAATTAATCCAGAATGCGGCAGCTAGACTGGTGACTGGGAGTGGCCACCGAGACCACATAGCACCAGTCCTGAAAGACCTACATTGGCTCCCAGTATGTTTCTGAGCACAATTCAAAGTATTGGTGCTGACCTTTGAAGCCCTAAACGGCCTCAGCCCAGTATACCAGAAGGAACATCTCCACCCCATCATTCTGCCCGAACACTGAGGTCCAGGGCTGAGGGCCTTCTGGCGGTTCCCTCTCTGTGAGAAGTGAGGTTACAAGGAAACAGGCAGAGGGCCTTCTCAATAGTAGCACCCGCCCTGTGGAACGCCCTCCCATCAGATGTCAAGGAAATAAACAACTATCTGAAGGCAACCCTGTTTAGGGAAGTTTTTAATGTCTGATGTTTTATTGTGTTTTTAATATTCTGTTGGGAGCCTCCCAGAGTGTCTGCGGAAACCCAGCCAGATGGGTGGCGTATAAATAAGAAATTTATATTATTATATTATATTACATTATATAATATTATACCCTCATGTTCCTCTAACCACCCGATGTCGGAGTTATGAGCATGCACATGAGGATAGCCCTTTTATGTCATTATATTATTATTATTATTATTATTATTATTATTATTATTATTATTAAATGCCTAGTTTTCTGGAATTCTATTCTTTTGGGAGTATAGGAGATTAGAAAAGGAGCTACGTGTCTGCCTGAGCTATGGTGAACCATATTGTGTTGAAATTTTGTTTGCAGTTCATGATCGCTGTCATGGGCAGTACTTTGACTCAGTACCATCATCTCCATCTGCCATATCTCTCCTCTTAACTGAGCTCACAAATTGACAGCTTGCACTGGTCAAATACCTCCCATTCCACACACCCTCTGCACAGAAAGCGGAGTGATGCTTGTACACATGTCACTCAAATGAAAATCTTGAGGAACCATTCCAGATTTTCAAGTTGGATTTTATTTTTATTCTGCAGTAGAAGAGAGAGTGGTTTATTATTATTATTGTTGTTGTTGTTGTTGTTAAGCATGTTATTCTGGAATACTAGCTGAATAATCATAAGGTTGTGTGACAGCATGCCAAAAAAAGCCCCAAAACAACAGCCACTGTTTCATTAGAAACAGTAAGTGCAGAAAGGGCCTAAATGTATGTACTACTGTGAGTAGGTTTTGTGTGTTTTAAAAGGTAACTATTTTGCTAAGGCTGCTTTTCCTTTCTTGGAGATTGCAAGCCGCCATGCTTGCTCTACCAGAAACCACCTCCTTTCAGATTTCTCACAATATTTTTCTCAGATCTGCCAACACCCAAGCAATTCCCAGTTATTACATCTTTATTTATATCCTCGTTGCTTCTGCAATAGGAACTATTTCTCGTGATGCAATAAGAAAGTTGTTAGTATTCTCTAGTATCCAAGAGGATAACATAATCATAACCTTACCACTGGTTGTGCAGATCTCTTCAGTTTACAGTGGTACCTCAGGTTACATACGCTTCAGGTTACATATGCTTCAGGTTACAGACTCAGCTAACCCAGAAATAGTGCTTCAGGTTAAGAACTTTGCTTCAGGATAAGAACAGAAATCGTGTTCCAGAGGCGCAGCGGCAGCAGGAGGCCCCATTAGCTAAAGTGGTGCTTCAGGTTAAGAACAGTTTCAGGTTAAGAATGGACCTCCGGAACGAATTAAGTACTTAACCCGAGGTACCACTGTAATGAAAATCTATGTGCAAGGCCCACACTTTAAATAATGATATTAAAAGGCATTTCTAAAATCTTTGACGCATCCTTGATATAAAAGAAAGCCAAGCAGATATGTGGAGTCGACAACACAGAAAACCATGTTGACAGCCATGTCCATCCAAATGCCATTCTTCATATGTAAATCCTTTGAAAATCAACTGGACTTTCTTCGAAGTAAATGTGTTTAGGATCAGGGCACCAGCCTAATTTATCTGCAACCATTCCTTGTAGGAAAAAGTTGTTCTTCTGTTCCAAAGCCAAGGACAATGGAGCAAATTCAGTGTTATGTACTAAAGCTGGTGCGTGATAAAAGGGATTTATTTTTGTCATAGTTTGTTATTATTATTGAGGCAGTGATATCTGTGTGCAATAATGGCATTGAAACAAGGCCAACTTTCTGGAGATTTCCTTGCTTAACTTGACAGTCCTGCCTTCCCACTCCTTTTGTAATGTACATAGGGAATATGTCAATTCAAATTTTTAGTCAAAGAACACATTTTTTTCACTTTTTTTTTTTTTAAAAAAATGAAGCATCCTGCGTATCATGTTTGCCTTTTTGCTGGAGGTGTTCTCTTCTGCTGTTTGACATAGAACTATGACATGACAAGCTGAGAGAGAAGGGAGGTTTCAACCACACTAATGTGCACAGACTTGGCAATCTGAAAAGTCATTTTCATGTTTGCCTTTAAAAAAAAATTCATCTCATTCCTTTGACTTCTCATTATTCCTGTAATATACAATTTAGTCTGCTGTTTGCAATTTTCTGCTGCAGTGGTTTCCAAGGTTCAAAATAATCTTTTTCTATCTTACTGAGAAGCAGATGATAAGAGGATGTATATATCTAAATAGTGTGCTTATTTGAAAGCTTAAATGAGATTCCATTTAAGATACCTTCAATAGCCCAAATGTCTTGGTTTTGTTACTAAGGTGAAAAGCTTTTTGTTTTGTTTCCCTTACCTTGCTGTTTCATTTTACATCCTCTGGTATAAACCAACTGAAGGTGTTTTTGGAAGAGTCAAGAGCTGAATAAAAACTGACTTCTGCCAGGCAATGTGCAGGCAAAATAAAATAAAATAAAATCTATGCATTGTTGCCCAATTCATTCCTCCCCCCAAACTTTGCTGCTTGGCATTACATTCGTTTAGCATGCGATGTGTGCAGAGGTTGGAATTTCATTAGAAACTAGCCCAAGTTCAACATCTCCAAAAAGGAACTAATTCCAGCTCACGTCCTTCCTTTACAAAATGAACGAGTCTGTTTGCATTCAGGTCACAGTTCAATTCAAATTTATCCAAATGATCCTTGGGGGCGGAGGGGGGGGTGAATGATAGCATTCAGTATATTACAAGCTGCTATGCTGAAGTATAAAACAAACCTAAGAAGACTCTGGGTGGAATTGAATGTCACACTAAGAGGATGGTTCCATCAGTGCAATCAATCAATACAATCAGTCCTGCTTGCCAGAAGGAATGACATCCTCTCTCGTCCCCTATGCAGTGTTCTAGGTGTTCTCTTGACCTTCCTAAGCAGGTTTGGGAAGGGTGCATGTGGGGGGGAGAAGGGCTAGTAGGACTCCTTAACCTTCCACTAGAGCTGTATAATTATCTCCGCTGACAACCAGCAAACAGAAGTCTTCAATCTGCCATGTTGTTCCACTGGATATCATTCTAGAGCGAATATTTCCTTTCTGTTACAGACAGCAACATAGAAAGTAGATCAGTTGGACAAACTGAAAATCAGAAGTCCTTTTTATTTTTCCTCTCTTTTTCCTCTCTTTTTTGTTTTCCTTTGGTGTTTCTCTCTCCCCCCTCTGCTTTTGTTTTTATTTGGATTAATGTTTTTGAGTGTGTAGGTCCCCAGGCCACCCCTCAAATAACTTCACACATAACACGTAATTTTAGTTTTGGTTTTTGGGCACTATTTTGGCCACAACTTTATTAAAATACAAAATCAGTGAGTGGTTGTTTAGACATTGGTTATGACTATCTGTCCCCCTGCCTGGGACAGAACTGACATCCCGAGGTCCGATCGGTAGCCAGTAGAAGGGAAAGTCAAACTTGGGGGTCATTTGAGCTAAGCGTCGGACCCACGCCGCTCACCCCAGCAGCTCCCCGAAAGCTTGCCGGCCCTGGTCCCATGACAGGGATTTCCATGACAGGGATTGGGTGGCCCTGGTCCCATGACAGGGATTGGACGAAATCGTGGCAAGCCCCAGGATTCCTTTAACGGAATTCCCTTCAGCGCAATAGGAGGGGCAGGCACAGCCTATCCTGACCCCTCCACCACCAGCATATTATAACCAATGCCTAACCGCAACCTGACAAGTTGTGACGAATTGCTGAGTAGTAGGCAAAAACCAAATGGCACAGCCAATCACCAAATGGTAAAATTCCTACTAGGCCCCTGCTCCAAAGCAGACGACCCCATGACAGGCAAAGCAAGGTCAACCGGAAAAGAGGGCGGGCGGGTGATCCGATGCACTCTGCAAAGAGAAAGAGAAACCAGAGTGCACCAATATTTAAAGACTATGGTCCCACCCACCCAATTTGCAGCATACAATTTGCCCCAGCAACCCGGTTACCCAATCATAATGCCAGGCAACAACTATTAACCTGCCTGGCAACAAGAGGCCTGGCCTGGCAGCCCACACCGCAACACCTGCTCTCATTTATTGGAGAACACGCTTTATTGTATTGTATTATGAAATAGCTTTAATAAATCTTATTTTTTTAAAAAAAAATGCTTACTAAAAAGGATTTATTTACAAAGGGCTTTTGGAAGGGTGGGGTAAGATGATGGTGCTTTGCTGACTCCACCCCTTCTGCTGAACTGATGCACTGCTGTTTTTACTGCATGTGATTTTTAGACATTGTATTTTTCTGTTACCCATTCTGGGATTTTTCAGTGAACTGTGGGTAATAAATAACACACACACACACACACACACACACACACACAGTACCTTGCCTCACAGTAGCCATTTGTCTTCTGAGATAATATGATGGAGCAAATAAATACATTTATTTTGTGGCTTTAAAAGCTCATTTTCTTGCTTGGGGGGAAGGGTGAGTCTGAAGTATGCCTCCAGTCATCAAGTCATGACTAGCAATTGGGCAGGGTAAAGTCTGTGCCACAACCAATGTCTTTTGCCAAGGAGAAGGATATTATAGTCCGATTTAAGAGTGGCTGGCAGACCACATGGGCTCTTGTTTGTACGCATCACAAACCAGACTAGTACATTTGTGTGCAGAGAGGTCCTGCTAACTTTATAGAACTTTGCAAATGTTTATATTGAGTAATTAAAAATAAAATAAAAATGGTGGCAAAGTGTAGCAGCATTTTCAGCTGCATAACACATACCCAAAGTTAGTACCCAGAGCACTGGGTGACATAAAGATTGGATTTAAACATCTGTAGAATTCTTGCCCTTGCTTTTGGTTTATTTTCCAAGCTAAGCTTTCAAATATTGAAAGTTCACCTTGAGACCCTTGAGACCCTTGATCCAAAATGATAAATGAACCCCTGAATTAGAAGAAGATGCTGCTATTATTTTAACCAGTGTACTAACTCAGGGTTAATCTGGGCGTTGTTCAGCTTATTGAAAGTGTTTTGAGGGAAACATATGGTTTCTATTGTGAAATCAAGTTTTTACTATGAACATAGATAATTACCCTTTGGACTTTAAACATTTATACGTGTCACGTTATGTTGGAGCATTTTTCATGGTCAGTAGGTTGAAAGGTTATAAAGTTGAAAATATGTAAGTGGCAGAGTGCTTGGTGTAAAAGATACTTCCTAATGCTATACAACAAATCTCTGCTGCTCTCTCTTGGAAAGAGGTGGTAATAACAAGAAGAATGTGTTCATTTTAGCACTGGGATGAATTCTGTATTTCAACAACTCAAGCTGTGGTTTAAAAAATAGATGCAGACAGACAGAAAATGCTAACCTGTGTCATGCAGTGTGTGTAAGCTAATTTTATTTATATATATATATATATATATATATATATATATATATATATATATGGCTATTTGTTACTTGGTGCCAGTAATGAATTATCTTGATTTCAGTGTCAAATGTTTCTGAGAAGTTGCTCTCATAATATGTCACTTGGCAACATCCTCTAACACAAAGCCAGACTTTAAGTCTGCAGAGATAGTGCTTTTACTACTTTGCTTAGAGAAAGCAGGCTGAGCGGTGAAGGTTGTATGTGTCAGCTGCTACTCATAAGTGCAAAGTGACTCATCTGTCACTCCTTGTAAAACAGCAACCTGAATATTGAATAGTGGAGGTTTGGGTTTTCCGCAATTGCAATCTACGTTGCAAATTCTTAATAATGTTGATGATTATATCATGTGTCTATCAGCTAATTGCAATTACAAAAAGATGTTAACTCGACTGGAATACTGCAATTATCCCTCAGTTTATACAGAACTCCATTTCTAAGGCTTTTTTTTTTTTGTACACACAAATAAAAAAGAGTTCCTTCATTAATCTCAGAGGAAATATGCTATCTAGTTGTAAGTTTCAAACATGATCCTATTTGGGTTGAACTAAAATGGCTGTTCCAGTTCATAAAAAGGTAAAGGACCCCTGACAGTTAAGTCCAGTCGCGAATGACTCTGGGGTTGCTGCACTCATCTCGCTTTACTGGCCGAGGGAGCCAACGTTTGTCTGCAGAGAGTTTTTCCGGGTCATGTGGCCAGCATGACTAAGCTGCTTCTGGTGAAACCAGAGCAGCACACGGAAATGCCATTTACCTTCCTGCCGGAGTGGTACCTATTTATCTACTTGCACTTTTTTGGTGTGCTTTCGAACTGCTAGGTTGGCAGGAGCTTGGACTGAGCAACGGGAGCTCACCCCATCATGGGGATTCGAACTGCCGACCTTCCAATCAGCAAGCCCTAGGCTCAGTGGTTTAGACCACAATGCCACCCACATTCCAGCTCATAGGTGATAGCTGTTTTGGTTTTATTTCAGAGGAGTAGGGGATTAAGAGCATGATCTGGTGTAGTACAGTGATTTGACTAGGACCTGGGAGACCAGGGTTCAAAATCTTAGTCAGCCATGAAGCTCATTAGATGACCTTGGGCCAAGAACTATATCTCATTCTAATTTACATCTCAGACTTGTTGTGAGGCTAAACCTGGAAGGGGAAGAACCATGTTGTTGTTGTTTAGTTGTTTAGTCATGTCCGACTCTTCGTGACCCCATGGACCAGAGCACGCCAGGCACTCCTGTCTTCCACTGCCTCCCGCAGTTTGGTCAAACTCATGCTGGTAGCTTCGAGAACACTGTCCAACCATCTCATCCTCTGTCGTCCCCTTCTCCTTGTGCCCTCCATCTTTCCCAACATCAGGGTCTTTTCCAAGGAGGCTTCTCTTCTCATGAGGTGGCCAAAGTATTGGAGCCTCAGCTTCACGATCTGTCCTTCCAGTGAGCACTCAGGGCTGATTTCCTTAAGAATGGATAGGTTTGATCTTCTTGCAGTCCATGTGACTCTCAAGAGTCTCTTCCAGCACCATAATTCAAAAGCATCAATTCTTTGGCGATCAGCCTTCTTTATGGTCCAACTCTCACTTCCATACATCACTAGGAGGAACCATACATATGTCACATTGAGTGGAGGAAAGATGGGGTGTAAATGAAATAATGAATAAACATACAATTTTGATTAGCCTCCATGGTCCCTTCAAGTACCATAGAAGACTGACGTAATCAACAATCCACATAAAACAGTCATCATTTCAAAACCAGCAAAGTTCCCAAGGTTTTATAGGCATCCTTGAGTATTTTACAGGATTTCACTTGCAGTACCTGAGGAGACATTTCCTGTTTAAATAAATAAATAAGTTTCTACGGGAACTGAATAAATAGTAGCCCCCCATCCCCACTGCCACAAACCCTCCTGGTAAATACATCATTTCCAAACCTATATTCCAATGAAAAATGATTTCTTTTATTTCTGAGCTGCTCATGCTGTTTTCTGCCACAGGCAGCCCAAGAACGCTTGCATAGTCCAGGATCTTACAGCATGAAATAATGCTGTGAAAACAAAGAATTGCTGCTGAGAACTACCTCTGGGGGCGTCTGAACACCGCCATGAAAGGGCAGGATGGGAGCACTTCCCACTGTTCCTTCAGTCAGACCACAGTGAAGTGATCATTTGAACATATCCCCACCTACCGTTTCTGTGGGCAGAGCCTCCAAAGAATATCTGCCTGGCCCTGCTGCAATTGAATATGGTGCCTTTCCGGAGCTTCGTATTTACTAAGTAATGTTTGCCTAAACAATCCATTAATATGAGGGATTCCTCCAATTTAGGACTTGTTAGGCTGCCTCGCTAGAAATCTCATCTTGGAAAATAGATGCCCAAACTAGCCTTTGGGGAGGGGAAGGGAAAAATAAAACCTTTCTCTGGTAGCTGCTCTGCATTCAAAATAAAGCATTATGCTGTGAACAAAAATGTCACAAGAAATGCCAGCACCTGTTTAAACAAAGCATTTAATACGCACCTTTAAAAAAAAAAGCCACTTTTAATATCCATTATGAGCCACTGTTCTGGCTTTTTTGCATATACACCATTACACATCCAATCATTTTAATTTCAGGCCAGTTCCGCCACCCGCCATATCACAATACTTTTTCTTAAAAAAAAAAAAAGCTAGCTTGAACTTTTGTCAATTTTTGATCACTCAGAAAACTACCTGCTGTTCTTTTGCTCACACTTTCTGACTTTAAAAGATGATTCCGTTTCTTCTTATTTCCTTCTACCAGAGCTTGCTTTTCACCCCAGCGTCTAAGTGTCCAAAAGTGCCAGGAGGTCTGAGAATATGTTATCCATCTCACAGTCTCCGTCTCTCTCTTTCTGCCACCATCAAGTACACATGCTGAAATGCTATCAAGACAGTTACAGGTGGTGGTGAGGAGAGCACCCCTACTACAATGATTTGGATCACTGCATTCCCAAAGCTAGGTACAGCTTTCTCAAACCTTGGTTTGGTACCTTGGTACCTTGGTTCTCAAACGCCTTAGTACTCAAACAACTTGGAACCCAAACACTGCAAACCCAGAAGTAAGTCTTCTGGTTTGCGAACATTTTTTGGAAGCCGAATGTGCTCCGTTTTGAGTGTTACGCTTCCGATTTGAGTGCCACACATCCATTTTGAGTGTTACGCTGAGGTCTGTCTGTTTTTGCTATTTATTTTGCATTTTTGTTTTTGCAGCTTTTTTTGTTTTGTTTTTGTGACTGTGTGGCGCCCAGTTCAACTACTGATTGATTGTGTGACTGCAGTACATTGTTTATTGCTTTCATTTTATGGATCAATGGTCTTGTTAGATAGTAAAATTCATGTTAAATTGCTGTTTTAGGGGTTGTTTTTAAAAGTCTGGAACAGATTAATCCATTTTGCATTACTCGCTATGGGAAAGTGTGCCTTGGTTTTGGAATGCTTTGGTTTTGGAACGGACTTCCTGAATAGATTAAGTTTGAGAACCAAGGTAACACTGTATTTGGTTTTGTAAAATAAATATCCCAACATATAATATAAATGTGTTGAAACAGAGCAGTGATAAGGACTGCTCTTATCATGGACTGCCCTTATCAACAAAGCTTCCTAGCAATGTTAAGGAAGCCTTTTCTCCTTCCAGTTCAACCCATTTGATTGCTTCCAAATGTGTGTAGATAGGCTACTCATCATTCATTCTCCACCCGCACAGGATGCAAAGAAAAAGAAAAGAAATTAATTCAAGGCAAAGATACCTTTAAAAGCTGCAATAACCCTTTGTGTGATTTTTGTTTTTGCAGCATGCGAATTGCCTTTCACACAAATCTGAAGGCAATTTACAACTGTACAACAAAAACAATTAAAAATAAAGTGTCAAAACCATTAAAATAAACACTCAAGGCAGAGACTTATGGTAAATAATAAAATTAAAGATTCACCCAGCTGGAAAGGCTTGTTGAAACAAAAATGTCTGCAATTGTTTCCCAAACATAAAAAATAGTGGGCACAACAAGACAACAACAAGAACCTACCGACATAATACGAATCAATATGGGTAAGTTCACCCAGAAAGCCCTCCCAGCCACACACATGCAAACAAAACTCACTGCAGTCAGCTGAAGGCAACCCACCATGGCCTGGGGCCCCCAACCTCTCTCAATGCCAATGAAAACTAATAAATGAATAAAAAGAGACCTGCCCATCTGACGCCGACAAAAAAACCTTGCACATATATAGTATGTAAAAGAATGAAAGTTTACTATCCCCCTTCTCTTCCCCTGAGCTCTATCCCCACCTCTCTTCTCCTGCAAACCTATACTGCAGGGATGTCCAACAGGTGGATCAAGATTGACTGGTCGATCCCCGGGAGGTTCTGGTTGATCACTGTTTGATTGTGGGTTCCTTTCTGTCTCCCCACCCTCCATTTCCGCATGATATGATCACTGGAATAGAAGGCAGAGTTTTTGCTGTGAGGTAGATTGTTTCCATAGTGGTATTTTGGTGAGCGACTAATCCCCTTTCTCCTTTACTGTAGTCTGAGATTTTCCTCCCTAAAAAAAAGGTCAAAAAATGGAACTTCCCTCTGAAAAAAAAGCTCAACAACTTTGGCCTTGACCCCCCAAAAAGTGGAGTTTTTCTCCCCCAAAAAAGCTCAAAAAAAGGTGTAGATCACTGCAGTTTTGTTTTTTCTTTTTCCAGTGAGTAGATCACAGTCTCCTGGGATTTGGAAGTCCCTGTTATACTGTATACAACATCAAAGTCTCACATTGAATGTAACTGATCTGTGGAAAGGACTTTACAATCTGAAAATAAAGCTTGCAAAAATCTATCATTTGCCCGATAATAAATGTTGGAAATGTAAAGAAAATGAAGGTACATTCTTTCACCTTTGGTGGACGTGCCCAAAGATTAAGGCTTTCTGGGAGATGATCTATAATGAAATGAAAAAGGTATGTAAATATACCTTTCTGAAGAAACCAGAGGCCTTTCTTTTGGGCATAGTCGGCCAATTGGTGCCAAAGAAGGATAGAACTTTCTTTATGTACGCAACAACAGCAGCAAGAATACTTATTGCAAAGTATTGGAAGATACAAGATTTACCCACCCTGGAAGAGTGGCAGATGAAGGTGATGGACTATATGGAATTGGCAGAAATGACTGGCAGAATCCGAGACCTGGGAGAAGAGTTGGTGGAAGTAGATTGGGAGAAATTTAAAGACTATTTGCAGAAACACTGTAAAATTAATGAATGTTAAAATGATGTTGGATTGAAAATAAGTGGTATTAGCAACAAAGTTAATAAGAATATGCAAAAATGGATTGATAATGGATGAAAATATAGAGTTATAATATGTTAAGATATAGAGTTAAGATAAAGGAAAGAGGGTAAGGATTTGCTGATTTGATTATGTAAATGGGAACACAAAAAGGGGAGGTGTGAGGAGGTCAAGGAAACAAGCTAATGAGTTTAAAGATACAAAAAATGGATTTGTTTTTAATTTTTTCTTACTTATTCGTTTTTTGTATTTTGTATGTTTATTTTTTATTTTTTATTTTTTTCTATTTTATGTATTTTTGTATGTTTTCTTTTTATTTATCTTTTTTTATATGTTTTCTTTCTATTTTGTAAACCTTTGTTTTTTGTAAAATCTCAATAAATATTTTATAAAAAAAAAATACAATCTGAAAATAAAGACGATGTATGTACTTTCTTAACCCCAGAAAATCTTTAATAAAAACAATTTGGGGGAAAATAGTGGGCATCCACTGTATCACAGCAAGGATGCTGTATTGTTGTTATCATTTATTATTGTTGTCTGCAAACCAAGCCTTATGAGGAACAGTTGAAGGAGCTGGGTATGTTTAGCCTGGGAAAGAGGAGAGGAGATATTATAGCCATCTTCAAATATCTAAAGGACTGCCATTTGGAGGATAGAACAAGCTTGCTTTCTCTTCCTCCAGAGAGTAGGTCCCAAACCCATGAATTCAAGTTACAAGTAAGGAGAGTCCAACTAAACATTAGGAAGAACTTTCTGATAGTAAGAGCTGTTTGACAGTCGAACGGACTCCCTGGGGAGGTTGTAGACTCTCCTGCATGGGAGGCTTTTAAGCAGAGATTGAATGGTCATCTGTTTTGGATGCTTTAGTTGAAATAACTGCATTGCAGGGTGTTTGATTGGATGATTCTCGGTGTCCCTTCCAACTGTACAATTCTATAATTCTACGACACAGAGCAGAAGATTTATCTATCCCTGTTGATTACAAATGATAATGCAGATCCAGCCTCATTTCTTTAGATTTGTGTGCAAATATATTTGTGTATGAGTACATTTGCATTATGCAGTATTTTCAAATTGGCTTTCTGGTGTCCGATAGAAAGTTGAGTTTATTAAGGTGTTCTCAAGTTGACAATTGGATTGCATGGTTAATAACTTCTACTTGTGACTCACTTGTGTTAATACAGATGAATTCAGAGCCCAACACTTGCTAATTAGCCCAATGCCTAGGTTTTCCTCAGATAGCTCTCAAGATATATTCTTGCACACTGTGAAGAAAGATATTTTAAGAAAATATCAGCCACATAATTCCCCTTAAGTTTTTTTTTTTTAAGGTGGGTTATTTTTTTTTTTTGTATAACAGATGGTATAGTTATTTGATTTATGCATTCACCTTCACGTGGCCCTGCTGACTGTCAGCTTTTTTAGCTTGCAAACTCTTTTCCTCTGCGCTCGGAGATCAACCCTTTCTTCTGCGTGAAATATTAGTTTTTGCTGGAAAATATAACTGCGTGCATTTTTCATGCTATCAGAATTGTGCACGGTCCGGTGATTGATTGTATTGTTCTGATCATATTCTCAGCCTGATATTTGGGGCTAATTACAGCAGCATGATCAGAACAGAACAAGAATCTTAACCAGGTGTGGGGTATATTAAAGTCGCAGTAGCCAACTTAAAGGCTTTAAAGGATATATGTATCAAAATTGATGCCTTTAGCTACTTCCTTCTCCTAGGATTGCTGAAATGTAATACAAAAAGGACAGTGGCTCTTGCTCATGAAATCACTCACATCCATCATGTGAAAAAGCAACTCAAAACGGTTCTTCCCTAGGGTGGACCGTGCTACAATATTTTTGTGTGACTGTACAGTATATTCACTGTGAGCGCTTTTCAAAACTTTGGGAGGACTAGAACAGTAATATAGACTTCACACCCTGACACTGTTAATTAATCCCATCATCTCAGGAAGTTATTTCACTTTTAAAAAAAGGTCTTTTAGTGTATTTCTTCCCAAAATGTACATTTCAAAAATGTTTTCTATGAAAATGGGGGGGGGGGGGAGAGGAGTGTTGCATTTTGACATGTTGGTTGAGCTGAGATGTGCACCAGAACATTCAGAATGGGTGAAATCCAGTGGATAGCTAACTTTCAATGTCAGAAGTGGATTAAGGGGAGCACAACTAGTTCATTGCACTGGGTGCCGAGTCTTGGGGTGCCGCCTGGGAAGCCACAACTATGATTTAGAATGGGGTATGAGAGGTGACAGGGCACTGAATTTGGGTGTTGCACAGGGCAGAGCTGAAATTTGAGACCCCAAGATCTGCCACTGCCAGTGTGGCACATTAGTCGGGGAATTGTGGATCACATCAGTCCTTAGTGGGATTCACAAACTTCACATTTCTCAACCAGCCAGAAGGCAAGCTAGATTGCAAGTAGTTGAAGGCCAAGTGCTGCTACAACAACTAGCAGACCTAAACTGAAGGTTTATATATCCTGTTCTCACTGCTGCAGGTGCTTAAGCCTGCTTTCTATGATCTTTTTACTCCTGAGGAGTGCAATTACTCCCAACGAACCCTTTACTCTTGAGCATCATCTAGCAGACAGCTGCTCCTTCTCTGATGTGTTGTCTGAGACTGGAGCTTTTGGCGTTGATACCCTGTAGGTCTGGGAGGCGATTTATCTCAAACAGTGAGGCATGGACCTATTCTGAGAACCCTTCCAGGGTTTTATCAGGAGAGAGGCCTGGCTAGGTCTCTCCCTGGATATCAAGGTCTTCCAGATCCATGTCATAGTTTAGGAGCTCTATCTGCTCCCCTGGCTCTTGGAAGTCTCTGTCCTTGTGAAAGGATAAGTCATTTGGGGTCAGTATGATATCCAATGCAGAGAATTCTGAGGTAGATGGACAAATGATCTGAATCAGTATAACGCAGCTTCCTCTGTATTTAACCAATGAGTTATGTGCTTTCCGTAAAATAATATTATTCACGGATTCAGACTTAATCTTGCAGCTCAAAAATAGGAATGAGAGGTGTCTTTAGTTCCACTTTGTTCTCCTGCTGATTAGCTCTGCCCTAGATGATGCTCTTCATGAATTCCTTTTCTTTTTCTTTTTGGGTAGGGAATTAGTTTTCTGATATTTTCGTTTCCTTTAGTTCATTTGAGTCTTTTCTCCCTCTTTATTACAGTTATAATGATAAATGCTTTTTATACAGCAAACTCAAATAGAAATATCTCTATACAGGTGTACAAAATCTTACCAATGTACTGAGGCATGTTAATAAAGCACAGCAGAAAGCAATGTTGTTGCAGTACATTTGATTGCCTCAGAAAAACAACAACATCATCTTAGGTGGTGTCCGTGCTACTGCCTCCCTCCTTCCCTTCCTCCCTCTGTAGTATGGGATTTTAGTAGTTTCCCGTTTGAGCAGTCTGAGGAGAAATTTTGTGGGAAACCCCTGAATGGCCTTGGGACTCACTTTTTTCTTTCCCGATTTTATACTGTCGGCAGTTGTTTGTGCTGGAGTGGCTTTTAAAAATTGTTTTAATTGGCTTTTTATCTGGGCAATCAAGAGAATTTTAAGATCTGGTGGAGTAATATCTGTGGTATTATTAGGTTAAGGGCATTCTTGGGTTGTTTACCGCTGGCTTGGCTTTGGGGCCTGGAAGTATCCTTTAGACTTCCATGCACATCTGAATGAACACCAAACTGGTGCATATATGGTGTCCTTGTCAAATTTCATACCCAAGGCTTTCAGTGCTGCAAGGCCACAGGATGAGCTTGTTGGTATGCCGAGGAGTGTGGAGGGAGCGGATTTTTCCTGCCTTGGGGAAATTACGTGCCTGAACTATGTTTCGTTTTGGTTAATCTGGTTGATTTGTTGTTTACAGAACCTTCAAGATGCTATAATTTGAATAAGATATAATATTTTCCATCACAGTGGTCTCCTGAGTCGTCTTTATGGGTGTCCTCGCAAAAGTGTCCTGTTTCAAGCAATTTGGAGGCAGTGCTGTGAACAGGGGCAGAATTTTTTCACCAGCTTCCTTTTCCTCCCTCTGACTTTGTGCCATTGCCATGTAGCCAAGGCGGCTTGGTTACACAGCATTACAGTGGCATTGTGCATGGCGTGATCTCTGACTAAAAAGCATTATGCAGTGAAGCAGAAGAACCACATAAAAATGGCATAGAATGAACTGCAGAGAAGGGGAACTCAACAAACACCACTCACTAAAAAAAAAGTACATTTAATTTCAGAAACACACATTCAGAAATGTTGGAGCCCTGCTATTCTTATACTGCTCAAAGCAGGAACATGGCTAAGCCCCAGGATTAGATGTCTCACATTACAAAGATACATAGATTTATTTTTCCATTTTCAGGTTAAAGTAAAAGTGTATGGCTTTGTTTTATTAAGGACAATAAAAATGGTCAGGATTAGAAGAGTGTGAGACAGGAGCTATTCATAAAGCCAGGAGCATGGGCTGATGAATCCCTACATTGCTGGAAGCTAAATTTCCAGGTTCCTGCTTTGAAATGATCTAACCATACATTCAGAAGCTGCTAAATTACTGGTGGGTATGTAGAACTGAAATAACATTAATATGCGAACCAATATTATTTGTCCATCTAGCCTCATACTGTCTGTACTGGCTGAAAGCTACTTCCTAGAATCTCAGTCGGCGGGTCTTTTCCATTGCCAGGTCTTTTTAATTGGACATGCCAGAGACTGAACCTGAAACTTTCTACATACAAATCATATGCCATCTGTCACTAAGCTATGGTGACATGGCTTTTCTTTGATATACATTAGGTTGGAAATTCATTTTATTAATTCTGCATCTTGGACAGATAAGCATAACCTCTCTCCCCAGCTCTCCAGTACTCAAGTCCATCTGCCATCTCCTTTTCCTATGATGTGCTGCATCGTTTTTTAATTTTTTTGTAAGCAGCAACAGCCAATCAGAGAGATACCTATTTATAGAGGAAAATTTGAAGAGCTTTGTTTCACTGCACAGCTAACCAGGTAATTTTGGTTTAAAGGCAAAGGGCTGTGTTGAGGGCACATGCCAAATAAAAGCAGCATGAAATTCATGCAACACAGCTGTTCTGATAGGACAAATGAGTAGAAATTTGCCATTTAATACTGAAAGGGTGCAGTTTAAATTGAATATGCTTTAATTTAATTTAATGGTCAGCCCATAAAATTACGTTATTGATGTATAGAGGGGTTTCTGCATTCTCTTGCTTTACCTCCTCCCACTTTTATTTAGTTGTTTGGCTTATACAGGAGTCTGAATTATGCGTTAAACTTCTGATGATTGGCCACGGATTTGAATGCATCTAATTTAATCCTCATTGCCTATTCACATTATGCTTGAAATGTGTATTGTTTATTTCTGTTTTGCCAGTTATGCAGCAAGCTATGGTTTTCGAGTGCTGCTCAAAAACACATTTTTTAAGGGTGATTTTCAGCTGCTTTTGTGTTTTGCCGTGCGTAAACATACACAGAGATAGGGGGCGATTTGCAGTCGCTAATACCGAGACTATTTTTGGATCCCGTATTGACAGGTTGTTGAAGTGGCATTGTATTCCAGCCCGAATGCTGCTCTGAAATCAGCGTAGTTGAACAACGGGAAAATTCAAGCCTACAGGAGGCCAGCACAACAGGATATCCATAAGTAACAACGCCTACTTATCAACAAGATGGGGGTTTAATATGCTTGTTCCTGGCTGCGTTAAACAATGAGCAACTTTCAGAAAGCCAGAATGGAGCAAATAAACACAAAAGATAACACTAGGAAGATATTCACTTTAGTACAGTGGGGTCTCTCTCCCCCCCCCCATTCAAATCAAGAACAATTTACAGCAATAATGACTGATAGTTTTCTATGGCTATCCTGACTTGAATCCTGTTGTAAGGCACTGTTCATTCACCTTTGTTTTCTTCCTTTGATTTCAGTGTGCATTTTTTTATGTTGTCCATTTTTTATTTCAATGATGAAAGTGGCGCTGCCTTGAAGGGAACTGATGAAAACTGCCTTTTGGAGTAGTTCTAGTTCAAAGGGACCTTTAACATCTTGGAACAAAGGGTAATTATTGTACAGATCAAGGGATTAGAAGGAAGTGTTTGTACAGATTTAAAATAAAACATAAACAGCTGTTGAGAGATGAATGGAGGAAGAGCTACTGCTACCAACCCTTTCATGAACTTAAGCACATAGTCACACTCCCGGTCGTTAAGGTTTTAGACCACATTTGTCAATTAAAAAAAAAAAGCCAAATTTGAGTGTGGGCAGAAGAGTGTGACTGAGAAATAGTAAGCATTATTTTTGGACAAGTGGATAGGAAATATGCTTGGCTGAATACTACTTGGCTGAATACATGTGCAAACATAAAAACAGGAGATAAGCAATACCGCAGTCATGTTATGTAGAATTATTACTAATTATTATTACTAATTATTATTAATTTATTAATAATAATAATAATTAATAATTAATAATTATTATTACTAATATTATATATTTATTCTGTCCTTTTCCTTGACAGATAAAACAAAGCATTGATAGAATTAAAAATGTAGATTTTTATGTGTCAGGAGCGAGCCAGCAGTAAATCACACTGTGCAAGTTGGAGTTAACACAAGAGTGAAATACATAATGGGAACAGCAGCTCATCTTGGGTAGGTCTTGCCCCTATGAAACAGTTGTTGAGACAGGTCCCCGACTCCCCACTGTTGCCTAAGAACCATCTTCTCCAGGGTTTCTCCCACAAGCAGTCAGAGACTGTGTCTCTCCTCCACTCTATATCTCATCTACAAATAGCACAAATAGTCAGCACATATGCTTTTACTCACTTCTTTGTCATTTATCAGTTTGCTGAAGTGTTGTTGATGCTTTTAGGGAGACAAACAGAAACTCATAGACACAAACTTTATTCAGAAAAGCAGGGGTATCCAAGACGAGAGAATGTAGAGGGCTGTATTCATTGCTGCAGCTATGCTGGTGCAACTGACTTCCATTTGTGCAGTGTAGCTTCCCCTCCCTCTCCTGCCCCTTCCAGCTCCTTGTGGAACCTCAAAATCAGCTCTGGGGGGTTGCGGGTGTGGAGGTAGAAAAGTAAATGGATGTCCCATTTGCTGTGTTTTTGAGGCAACTTGCAATGAAAGAAAAAAATAATCTTCAGCATTTTAGTTCAAATTTCTCCAATGAAACACATTTTTGCATGCAATTTCGACTAATGTACACATTTTTTTCAACTATTTCTCCCAAATATTATGCATTTTGCATGTTGTTTTACTTATATATCCATGTTTATGCACACACTTCTATAATATACACACTTCGGTTGGATAACTGTATTGCAAAATTCAGGAAAGTGTGAATTTTGGAGGGCTTCTGTGTTTTGGTTCTCACATTGATTCAGAAAGTGCAGATTTGATAGATTCACTTTTAAATGTGAACTGAATCAAATTTCTTCCCTCTCCCTGGCCATTGGCAATGCTTGCTGGGGCTGATGGGAGTTGTAGTTCAGCAACATCTGAAGGGTCAGTGGTTTCCCACAAGTTCTATAGCCGCTGAAAGTTGTTATTTGAGACTTAAAAGCTTGTGCACTTGCAACGCAAAAATTGGTCCATAAGAGGGATAGTATATTTGTCTCTCTGCTTTCCCTGTATTATTTTCACACACTTGGCTTCTATATATATATATATATATATATATATATATATATATATATATATATATATAAAATCTGCCACTCTTTAAACATTGGCAAAGTCTTTCTTCTTTTTTGATTTTCTGTATATTTGGCAATATTTAAATCTTTTCATCAATGCTCTTAATACTGGAAAATGTAATATCAAAATATGCTGTTTCAAAGGGCCACGTCAGGGATGTGTTGATGTAATATGACATGTAGTCTGTCAATTTGTCACAGCATGACAAATATGTGCTCTAAATATCTTTAACATAATTAATTTCTGCAACGCACTATAAATTAGATTTGTTATGAAATTACATTACTTCATGCCAATGCAAAATTAATGTCTCTTGATGTACAGTGGCATGACTTCTTAGATAGCTACGGAGGAATTATTCTCATCAAGCCTGATATTAGATGAAATAGCCCTCTCTCACGGAGAAGAAATGGTTTCTGACATGGATTCACTGGCTGATTAAAACCTTTTTCTTCTTCTAGTCAAAATGATTAGCTGGTTTCATATTCTGACATAAATTTCTTACAACCCACTCTGGTATCCCCACCCTCCCCAATTAAGAGGTAGGTAGTCTTACCCCATGCCTAAAAGAAGGCTAAGGCTTTCAATGGCTACTAGCCTCTGTTGTTGAAGCAGCAGGCCTCTGACTTCGAGCTGCTGGGAATCACAGGTAGCGAGAGTGCTGTTTTGCTCAGGTTCTGCTTGCAAGCTTTGAATGGGCATCTGGTTTGCCACTGTGAGAACAGAGTGCTAGGCGAGATGGGTCTTTGGGTTAGATTCTAATATTCTTATGCAGAAGATTCTAATATTCTTATGCAGAAGCAGGACAGAGGAAGGGGCAGAATGGAATGTTTCAGACATTGCTCCACAAGAAGTGTTAAGGTTCCATTGGCTGCCTCCATGTTCCATTGCTTAGCTCCAGACCAATTAAAATATAATGCAGCAATAGCCACACAACTCAAATATTTGCAGGAACCTTACTTTGAGATCCCTTCCCTCTTGGTTTGTCAGGTCTTCTAATGCTTAGATGCTGAGACAGAGTAAATCGTTTGTTGTTGTTGTTGTTAAATTTTCAAATTTTACATTACAAATTAAACACCTTTTATAATACCATACATTTATTGACTTCCCTCCCTCCCCTTCCAAGGTTCATTTAATCTTCCCACCATTCCTGCATATTTTGATAAATCCATCTTATTCTATTTTCCTATCTTACATCGTACATCACTTCAATATTTATTATACTGTTTAATTTACTTTAGTACTGCCAGCATTTTTAACCATGCACAATTAGTTTCAATTTGCTCGACAATTTTTTTACACTCCACCTAAAATAGCTGTTCTTCTTGTTCTCTTATTCTACTTGTTAGACCTGCTAACTCTGCATATTCTAACATCTTAAGTTGCCAATCCACCTTGCTGGGGACATCCCTCACTTTCCATTTCTGGGCTAGCAAGATCCGAGCCACTGTTGTTGCATACATAATTAATTTTTTCATCTCATCATATATCATTTCCCAAAATTCTTTTACATTTTTACATGCCCACCACATATGAAAAATGTTCCTTCTACTTCTTTACATTACCAACACAAGTCCGACTCCACATTGTACATTTTAGCCAATTTACTTGGAGTTAAATAACATCTATTAATCATTTTCATATAGTTCTCTTTCAGTGTATAGCATGCAGAAAACTTCAAACCATTGTTCCCAAGTTTCTCCCTGAGATTTAATTCTATATTGTACCCTATACCCATTGCCCAGTGAGTCATTGATGCTTTAACCAGCTTGTCTTTTGTTTTCCACTCTAATAATAGTTTATACATTTTAGATAATAAATTTTCCTTATTCACCAATAACTCTTTTTCAGATTGTGAGCTATGGTCCAAAAGACCATTTTTCTTATCTATTTTAAATATATATATTAGATGATACTCTAAGCAATCAGTGACATGGCTCCTTCTTACATTGGTTTCATTCTAGGTTCACTCCCTGAAAAGTCCAACAAGTCTCTATAAGTCGCCCACTGTCTGTCCATGTTTATTATCTTAACTGTAATTGATTCAGTTGGAGATAACCATAGGGGTGTTTTTCTTTCCAACATTTTTTTTTGTTTCTTCCAGACGCTATATAATTTTTTCCTAACAACATGGTTTATAAAACTCTTACATATTTTCACTTTCTCATACCAAAGACATGCATGCCATACAAATGTCATATTGTGGCCTTCCAGATCTAGAATGTGTGCATCCTCCAATACTATCCATTCCCTTAACCAACACTGACAAGCCACCTCATAATACAGTTGTAGGTCTGGCAGGGCAAAGCCCCCAAGACAGTGTAAATCTTGGCCACTTAGCACTGTTGAATATCAATCTTTTTATCATTTGCATCCTGAAGTACCCAGAGGCTCCCCTGTTGTTTTGTCCTGGTGATGCAAGGATTCAGCACTGAGACCTTTAAGTGTGCAGTACAAAGAAGTGCTGGAGGAGTGAATAGAAGTAACCATTTCTGTGTTGCCTTGAGTCTGTTATGATAAGGCAGAGGTGGCTAAACTGTGCCCCCCATATGTTCCTACCATCCCTGATCTTGGCTGGGCTGATGAGAACTGGCATTCAATAGCAAGTGGATGGTCATAGATTAGTCACCTGTGACCTAAGGTCACACATACAGTAAGATTGGTGGCTGTCACCTAGAGATAGAAAGCTGCACCTCAATTTAACTCAAAGTTCCTGATCCCAAAAATATTATTTTCTAATAGAAGCACTTAGACCTTCTGCAGTGCATTGTGAAATAACAGGGGAGGTGCCTAACCTCTCAGTTCTGCTTTAAAAAAACAACAACATTTATTTATATACAACTGAGAATTTATACTTTATATATATGATGTCAAGTGAAATACACATAATCCCTATCCAGTACTTTATTCCTAAAAGCAGAAAAGGCAGTGGTGTTTTATGAATTGCACTGAGGCAAAGCAACTTAAACATCTGGAATTAGTCCATAGCTGCCTTGCAAGAAATTGTGATTCGACACCTGGGCTTGAATATTTTCACTTCTTCAAGTCATTAAAGATAATGCTGGATTTCAGGCCTACAATTTGAGCTCGCCGAACTGTAATGCTTCGGTGTCTTCCAGCGTTCACACAGCTTTAGTGTGATGTGGCTCTCCATCAATTCCAAAGCCCTTTCATATCTTTGCAGAAGCCTGTTTCCTTGTCACAGGTTTTCTCACTTCAGGTGCTTGCAGCATATGACCCCGGATTTCTCCCTTGCCATCTTTAAAATCAATAACCTTAAAACAATATTGCTGGTCCCTTCTGAGCACAGGTCTGAACCTGCAATCCATCCAGAGGTGAATATCTAGAAGAAAAGGTGAAAGAATGTTTCAAAACACAATGAACTCTCTCATTGGGATGAAAGGGCTTGCTTTGGTGTAATTTACAGGTCTAGAAATGGGAGAAAAACACAGAGCACTAGTTTCCCTCTTATTAGAAGTATCTTAAATCTACAGAGTGGTACATAATATCAAATGCCAGGCTCACAGCACCTTGTTTTTGTTCCAGTGCTACAGTCCAGCTGTGTGCTATACCAGAAGCATCCATTCATACAGCTACACCTGAGTACACTTACCCTCTTAGGTGGGTGCTGTTGTGGGCTTGTGCTTCTCCAGCCCATTGTGATTCCAGTGGCGGAGGCCCTGCCTTCTGGGCCACTTCCCTGGTGGCAAAGGACATCCTTGGACTGAGCTTGCCACCCAGCCTGCTCAAACAACTGACCAATCACGAGCGGGCTTGGGCACAGGCCACTCCCGTGGCATGGGTGGACCCGGCTGAGCCTGCTGGTTTCACTCAGGTCCTTTCAGGTTTTCACCATCCTTGCAGCAATAGTCACAGCTTTGGAGATTTAGGCATAGAGTAGGCGTAGTCTTGGATGGAGGGGAGTTTGTAGCCTCTGCCTGCCCCTCCAGAAAATGGGAAATCCCATTAAGTTATCCAGGGGAGATGCTTCTGTCCAGATGCCCAGGTGGGGGCTAGAGGCACAGCACTCCCCAGGTGCAATCCAGAGAAGGAGCTACTCATTGATGTAGGTCAAGAACTCCCTTTATTCTAAAGGTAAAGGTAAAGGTACCCCTGCCCGTACGGGCCAGTCATGACCGACTCTGGGGTTGTGCGCCCATCTCGCTTAAGAGGCCGGGGCCAGCACTGTCCGAAGACACTTCCGGGTCACGTGGCCAGCGTGACGAAGCTGCTCTGGCGAGCCTGCACCAGCGCCGCTCACGGAAATGCCGTTTACCTTCCCGCTCTAAAGCGGTACCTATTTATCTACTTGCACTTAAGGGTGCTTTTGAACTGCTAGGTGGGCAGGAGCTGGGACTGAACGACGGGAGCTCAGTCCTAGGCACTGAGGTTTTACCCACAGCGCCACCCACGTCCCTTTCTTCTAGTTGACCCCATATTAAGTACTTCTGGCAGAGGGCCAGAAGGGGTGTAGTCTAACCAAAGCCTATGCCAAACCTCTTAAATCTGTTGTCAATAAAGTTGTGGTCTGATTTGACCCCAGTAGAACCTGTTGTGACCCATGGTTTAAGACAGTCCATCAGGCAGGGGGCACCTGGGTACGCAAGAAGCTGTTCTATACTGAATCAGTCCATTGGTCTGCCTAACTTCGTATTGTCTACACTGACTGGCAGTGGCTCTTTGGGGTTTCATGCAAGGGTCTCTCCCAGTCTACCTGGAGATGATTGGGATTAAATCCAGGACCTTCTCCACGTGATGCTACACCAGTGAGAACAGAGGTCCTTCTGTGACACAAGCATTGGGAGGAAATCCTTTAAGCCAGAGTTGTGTCAGTTGCAAAGATGAGTTGAAGGAATAGAACAGCAACATGCAGAGAGGAAATCAAAGCCGCCAGCTCTGTCCCCTGACTCCGCAAAGCTGTCTTCTCAAAAGCTAGCCAGATAGTGTATCAAGGGGAGAGCTGAAAAGAAGTAGGGTACATCTGGCCAGGTGCACAACAGGAGATTCCTTTCAGCTGTTGGTAGCACAAACCTCTGCTTCTGAGCATCACTTCTGAGCCTCACTTCCCACCTCTTTATAACTACCATAGTTTTCCCTTGGAGGGAGGAAGAACTCGTTTTCTGAATCCACAAACATAGTGGGTACCAAAGGGAATGAGAGCATCTGGAAAGAGAGCCCCATAATAAACATGCTCAGGTGATCCAGCTGTGTATCTATATCTTTAGGCAGCCAGTGCTTTTCATTTGTCTGAATAACTTCTTTCACCTGTCTTGGTTCTGGAGGAGATACCTGGTAAAAGAACATTCGATCATGTGTGCTTTTATTGAAATTGTTCTGACAAAGATGTCGAAAAATGAAGGATGGAGCTAGCCGTAACTATGAATCAAGCTGTTGTGTACAATCACAGCTATCTTGATTTTTGACACAATCCTTCTGGCTGCGCTGTCCGATTTGACAACTTGAGGCTTTGTAGACTTATGTTCTGGCAAAAATCCTCTATCCCTGAGCCAAATGCTCTATCCTTGTGGCCACAATAAAATCTGAAATCTGAAATCCAATGCACCTATTTTGACTTGTAGTCTATTTAATTGAGAGTATTAACTCCATCTAGGTTAGGACTCCAAATCATGTACAAATGTTTTATTTTCCACTAGATGTATTATCACTCTGGAGAAAGATTCACAGTGCAATCCAATGCAAACCTACTTAGAGCTAATTGACCTCAATGGAACTTACTTCCAGGTAAGTGTGTATATTGTTGCAGCCATACCTTTGGTTCACCTGTGCAGCACTCAGTGGAGTAATCAAGTAGGATAAACTAAACTAATTGTGGCATCTGTGGCACTTCTCCTTTTCTCTTTCTCTTGGCATACCACTGAGCTTCCTAAGTGAAGCCTGTTTCTTTATCTTTCCCCATACCATATCTCCTTTTAATATGTCTCTTTTTCTCCTAGATTCTCTGTTTCACTTGCTCTGTAGCCTGTTCATGGTCTGTAAATCCTTCAGATAGCCATCCATCCATGGACCTCTCCCCAACGTTACAACATCCTGCCTTTAATGCCATTTCTTTGAGTATCTGGGTAATGCTCCACAGCAGCTGTGATCCATTCATGTCACCTGTGTCTTCCTTTGTACTAGCAGGAAGAAGAAGGCAGTAGCATCCCTTCCATCCTCCCAGCAGTCCACTTCTCTCTAATCTCCAGCACTGTGTACACTCTTTTCCTTCCACTTCTTCAGGAGTGAGTGGGGAATTTTCAGAGAAGGGTCTCCATCAACATATAATAGTACTGTACACAAGTATCTCCACTGCCATAGGCTTATTTCTCATCAACAGCAAATCAGATGGGCAGACTGGGCTATCTAGGTTGTACCTAGATAATATTGAATGATCCTCTAATTAAAAAAGAAAAACTTCTTACACATGGGAAACTAGAAACTACTAAGAAAGGTTTCTATCCTTGCCTTCTCCTTGAAATGTTAATTTTTCGAATGTAGGGATTTCTTTTCTTCTTCTAAATTAAGGAGGAATATTCACTTGTCTAAAGTGCAGGACTGCCACCTAAAGTGGTATATTTCAGACACAGATTTATATATAACCTCAGCTTCTGTCTCTGAATAGTATTTAGCCAGAACTTCAGCAAGTAACTATTGCTAAGCCTCCATGAAACAGATTCAACGATGTCCTCCTTCACAGGTTTGTTGTAAGAACAAAGAACATCAAGCACACTTCAATTATTATTATTTTTAAGTTGCATGCATTACATATATAGTCCAGGTAAATTTGGACATGCTGCTGGAGAGCTTTGATTTGCATGGTGCCACAAGTCTCTGCAGCATTAGAAACTGGAATATGGATTTGCAGCAACTAAACAACTGCCAAATGATGAATTTGCATGCCACTTCTAAGAAGGAAGAAGCTGCTTGCATTATGAACAGATTGTGGTCACAGATCATACTGTTACTTAAAGGTCCCTTCTGCAAGCATGGTGGGGGAAATGTGAATCCTTTTCTGAAGAGGATGGTCCAAATTATCTGTGCATTATCAACCATTATGTTGTGACAAGTGCTTGCATCTTCACCGTGCCAATGGAGGGACCCCTGTAGGCAAGTGTATGAGCCAGGCCTGTTTCTCCCCATGGAGGAGAAATATAAGAGGATTGATGTTTCTGTAGATGGGCCATGAAGGAGGGCAACACAAAATGCATACTGATTAATGGGTTATACTGACACCATCTGAAGTCACACTCAAGAGGCATTATCTCATCTGGAACTGCCAGAACGTAACATGTAAAGGTAAAGGGACCACTGACCATTAGGTCCAGTCATGGCCGACTCTGGGGTTGTGCCGCTCATCTCGCTTTATTGGCTGAGGGAGTCGGTGTACAGCATGTGGCCAGCATGACTAAGCCACTTCTGGCGAACCAGAGGAACGCACGGAAACGCCGTTTACCTTCCCACCGGAGTGGTACCTATTTTTTTTTCCAAGTGAATTTTTATTGTTTTCCTTACATATTCTTTTCCAACAAATTGTAATAGCACCATACATTCCCGTTGACTCTGCCGAGTCACGACCCCCCTCCCTCCCCACAACTGGTATATTTATCCTCTTTCCATCATGCACATCATTCTCATATTAGTACTGGAGTGGTACCTATTTATCTACTTGCACTCTGATGTGCTTTCGAACTGCTAGGTGGGCAGGAGCTGGGACCGAGCAACGGAAACTCACCCCGTCGTGGGGATTCGAACCGCCGACCTTCTGATTGGCAAGTCCTAGGCTCTGTGGTTTAACCAACAGCACCACCCGTGTCCCTTTTAACGTAACATGTACAGTAATCCATTTATTTCTTCATAGCACCCCCTGTATATTTTTTGTGAAGATGCAGTTTCTAGGGCTAACCACATCAGCTTGCTATTATCTTCTTTCCATTTCACTTTCCTTTGACCAAGGAGAAGCACAGCTCTCATATTGTTGTAGGAAAGTGAAGGTGCGTCATGGGGCTAATGCCTGACCTGCAGTGGTGTCAATAGAGTTATAGATGTGAAGGAAACACCATATGCCTGTCTTGCACTAATTATAACGACGTTTCCATCGCCCTGTACTCATCATTTTAGTGCTTTTCAGAATAACTGGCTCAGTTTTAGATTTTAGAAGCCATTAGAGGACAGCAGCAATTTACAGCAATCTAATGTAACCAAAGATCATTCTCAGAATTAGCTTCTTATTGCACACAGTTGGGCCACAAGTTAGATGGGAGATAGACACATTTACAATCGGCAGAGCCTACAGGAATCACACAGCCCTTTCTGCATGTAAAAATAAAAAGCTCAACCACATGGTCCTAATTAGAAATCTGCAGATATAAAATTGTAAGCTCTGACATGTAAGAATAAAAACACACTGCTGAATGCAGCCATAGAAATTCAGGCAGTGAATCATGTTACAACAATATCAAATTATAACTCTTTTCCAGAGTACTGCAATAGATTATACTTACTTACGTTCCCTTTTAAATGAAGGGTTAGTACTGGATGAATCTTCAAGTGGTTTGATTTCATTTTAGAAAATCCTCTTGGCCCCATATTTTTGAACAGCAGAATCGGGCTTGTGATTTTATTTTATTTTTAAATAATATTTCGTTTCTATCTAACATAAGAATATCAAGCAGTTATTTTCTCTCTCTTCCTAATCTATTCATACAAGTGTAATGCAAGTAAAGGAAAATCAGTTGACCAGGCTGGATGTGGCTGCTAGGAACTGAAGCCCAACATTTGAAAGACCAAATGTCAGCTACCATGATCTAGACCTTTTTATAAGAGATTATCCACTTCTCAAACATGTTCTGCTTCCCAGCATGCAACAAATGCAATGATGGTGAAGTCAACTTTCATGGTCACAGATTAAGACCCATAATAAATTCTTACCTGTGCTTGGTTGTACTCCCCATTAGTTTTCTGTGCTTTAGTTATCAACACAGTTGTTTAATTGTCTATAGTTCTCCATAGTACCAGAGAGCTGGCTTGAATCTGCAGTTGGGTTGAGGACACTTGTGAGTATTGTTAAAGTGAGTAATCTCCGTCTCTCAGGCTTCTTCTCAGTGGACAAATCTTCCACTGTCATAACACTGCCTGACCCCTTTGGCAAGTCTATTAACTCCTTTTTAAAAATAAAAAAGCTTAATAAAACCTGGATTATGTTGGTGAATAGAGATGAATAAATTAACTTATTTTAAACATTGCTGCAAAAAGCCATTCTTTTCATAAAACATTTCTTAATTGATAGGAACACCATATATCTATATCATGACAGAAGGACGCACCTTAGCAGTATAATAAAATGTTTAATATGTGTGACTTTACACATTAAAAATCATTCTAGTATCTACAAGCACATGTTTCCTTTTGATAAGCCATTATATCAAATACCATGGTTTGTTTTTTACTCTTTTTTTAGAAAGCATTTGTTTACACATCGATAAAGCATTGTTCTGTATAACAAGCCTTTGAATCAATCAGTCTTGAAATCTGATAAACTATGTATGAACTATAAAATACTGTAGCAGTTGAGGAAAATGGCACCTTGTTATCTTCCATTTAGTTCACTGTTCCTTGCAGATGTATTAATGCATGCTAGGAAAGAATGTAGCCACACTTGTTATTTTGTTTCAGTTTGTTGACTACGTTATATTGAAAAAGTCAACAAAGTTGACTGGTCTAAAGGACATTTTAGGCTGCTGTGCAAAGCACACCTAACTAGAGCGAGAGAGTAAAACTCCAAAGAACACACTAGAAATACATCCCCACTGAATACAGTGGGACTAACATGCATAAGATTGCATGGCGCTTAAGTCTCAACTCTATTCCATAGCAACATTTGTGACTAGGGCTGACCCTAATATTAGACAGAGTGAGGGAACAGCCCCAGGCAGTAGATGCTGGTGGCAGCAATCTCATTTTCTCATTTTCCCAGACTTAAACCCAGTTCTACACATTCTCAGAACTAGTTTGTGATTTTTTTTTAAGAGTCCTCATGAAAATTCAACAGCATGATAGTTCCAATTCCTCCTAATATACACTTTTTAAAATGTATTTTTCCTTTTCCGTCGCCCCACTGATATATGCACTTTAATGCATGCTTTGCATTTTTGTACACACTGCTTGATTGAGGAACTAAATCGCAAAATTCAGAATAGTGCGAATTTTGAAGGATGGCTATGTTTTGGGTCTCATATTGTTCTGCAGATTAAAGGCAGATTAATTGGGTTTGCTTTTAAATGCAAAGCGAGTTGAATTTCTTCCCCCATCCCTACCTGCCTGCCTGCTCCTCCTGACAAGATCAGCCAATGGAGAGGAACGTCAGAATGGATCTGGCCTCCCAGTTACAGCATCACTGTCACAGCTGCACTGAGAGCCTATCCCAGCTACTATACCTTCCACTGGAAGATAAAACAGTGTTTACCTCAAGACCTGTTCTGCACCCCTTAACTGCTGCCTGTTGGAAGCTGTCCTCTTGGCAGTAGTACCGAGGCCAACCACCATTCCAGTCAGCTTCTGCACATGAAAGGGTGGCGATGAGGCTATTATCCTTCACCTCAGATGGCAGCTGTCTTGAACTGGTGATTTCTCATTGGTGCTACTGAGCCTAAATATAATGTTGCTGCAACATTTGTAGATGGAAGAAAATGTCCCTTGTTTAAAAGATCTGAAAAATTGGGTTCTGTGTATAACTACAGATCCATAACCATTGCTTACTGGCCGCACTATCAAAACATCTTGCATCACCTCAAGAATAATACTTCCCAATGCAAGCAATTCCCATGTTCAATTGAAGGCCATCATGCGATATGCAAGTGTATGTAAAAGCAAGGACCAGGTTACCCAAAGGACCACTTCACACCATATACCCCTGCCCTGCAACTGTGGTCCTCACATGGGGCACTGCTGAGACTGCCACCTGCCCCAGAGGTGTGCTTAGTTTGTAAGTCAAATGAGGCTTTTTGCCTTACACTGCCAGCCAACTGGACTTAGGCACTCTCCCTCCAGTCCTTAAGGTGTACAAATGCTTTCCTTGAGGTATACGTCTCAAGGCACTTACGAAATAGTAACTGTATATCTATGGTTTCATTGTTTTCAGAATTTGTATAAATCATTTCATTGTTCTGAAAGTTCACAGAATTGATTTTATTTGGGTTTAGAATTTGTATTTGTATTTTGTACTTTACCGTGTACTCCTCCTTGATGGCCTCAGGCAGTGAAGCAGTTGAATATATTTGGGTTGTGTTTTTTTCTTTTTTAAGCAACTTATTTCTTATTCACTTTTGATTTCCATATTAGCTTGGCCCTTTTAACTATTCAAGGAAGAGAATATGAGCAGATATTTAGGATAGGGAGGAAGAAAAGAAGGATCTGGTGTTGGAAAAGGAAAACAAATACCCTCCCCCCTTCCTGAACTGGGATTAGGGTCCAAGCTGGACTCAGTCCTTTCCCCAATGTCATCTGACTCCCATTGTGCCCTGATCTCTCCTCCAACCTACCCCCAGTGGAAATTGAAGACCCTTTCTCACCCCTCCTTCCTCCTTCCCTACTGATCTGTGAACCTCCAAGACTCCCCCACCCACCCTCCCAACTACACAAAGTCTCTCCCACTTATTCACATATGGTTTCCTCTCTCCTTTATGTTGTTTGACTTGTCAAAAATTACGTCAGACTCAAGTATACCTGGCCCATGTGCTTTTCCGTAAGTCTACCTTGCATGGAGGTAATCCTTGGGAAATCTGCATTTCCCAGGCCTCCTTATGCCTGGAACACTGCAGCCAGACAATGGAATAGGAAGGATGGGGAATGGAGCCTGGTGGGTGGGAAGAAGAAAGGAATTTACTTCAGCTCCAGCTCATATTAAAATCCAAGGTGGAGTTGAATTATGGGACTGTAATGTTGGAGCATTACGAGCCCCACAACATGCATAATTCTGAGCCACGAAATGCAGGTTTTGGCAAGATCACTTGTATAGATAACATTCTCTTTGTTGAGAAGGTTAAAAAACAAGTCTAATGAATAAGTCCTGGGGAAACTGATCTCCTTTCAGACAATTTATCCTAGGCAGCAAAGGAAGCTCAATTTGCCCAGGTAAATTATTCATTATGAATAATTCTCACACTTTCCGTGCTGCTGTACATGTGAAAAGGGTTATTATTATTATTATTTATGGCAAATGGTTCTCTCACCACCTCTACAGAGACTCATTAGCACTGATCCCACATGGAAGTTAATGGTTTTAATCCAGCTCTTTTATTTATTTATAGGCGTTTCTGCATTTGTTTGTCTGGCACTCTCTAAATGGATTGTGCTTCTTTCCATGGGCAAAGTAATGATTTCTTTTCAGGTGGAAGGTTCCTGTATCCACTTTCCCAGGAAACAAATACTAGCTAATGATGTTCAGCCACTCAATGAATCGGATGGTTTGTGTGGCAAGGGACAAAACCCAAAGTGATGGTTATCTTACTAAATATTGTGTTTAGCAAAATTTATATGCTTTCACATGTTCTGAGAGCCTTTGCACATGTACACCAGAGTGAATAAGATGCTGGACAGTGGTGTATATCCCTTTCCTAGATCATGGATGTCTAAATCTGATGACTTCTCAGATTACAGTGGTATCTCAAGTTACATACACTTCAGGTTACATACGCTTCAGGTTACAGACTCCACTAACCCAGAAATAGTACCTCAGGTTAAGAACTTTGCTTAAGGATGAGAACAGAAATCACGCGGCGGAGGTGCTGGAGCAGCGGGAGGCCCCATTAGCTAGAGTGGTGCTTCGTGTTAAGAACAGTTTTAGGTTAAGAACAGACCTCCATAACGAATTAAGTACGTAACCAGAGGTACCACTGTATTGGCAACATGGAGATCTTTCTACACTACTTATAGAAAGATAAAATGTTTACAAAATCATGTTGCTGCAGAAGCATACCCTCCTTGTTGTACCTTTCTGGAAGGGCTTTCTAGTCCAAACATTGTCTAGCACATGACTGGAACCCAGCACCCAAAGAATAAAATGGAAAGAAAGAAAGAAAGAAAGAAAGAAAGAAAGAAAGAAAGATTTTACAAACTGGCATGGGATGTGAAGTACATCATTCATAACTATGTCCTAAATAATACTGAAAAATTACCCGTGTAGCACAGAGCAATCACACAATAACACTAAATACACAAAATGAATGACGTGTCTTTTCCTGAGGTAAAATGCACTGTAGTTGGAGTGCTCCAAAAGTAGACCATTCCTGCAACAGAAGCATAACCTTGAGGGGAACAGTGGACTCCAATATAAATTGGGAACAAAATGTATTGTACAAAGAACTGATTGTTTTGCTATATCCAAACTTATCCACTGGACTTTCACACAAAACACAGCCTTTCTAGTCCTTAAACTCTCTGAACAAGGGGGCATATTGTATTTGTGTGCTGTGTAACAACTGACCCACTGCAACACTTTGAAATATTTTGCTAGCAGATAGCAGCAAGTGGTTTACCAGCAACGGTGAATAAATATGCCAGCACTGACATATCACATTGGCTTTAATCCTACTGACTCATGCCTTGATATTTTGCTTTTCTCATTAGTGATGGAGAGAACCCACACAGTCAGGTTCAGAACTGCACTCAGGATTACCTAACCATTCCCCACCCATTCAGAAATAGCTCAGCTTATTCCAAACTCAAATAAGATCCTGGTGTGCCCAGTGATGTTATTTGGTGCATGGCATGGTGTTATCCCTCTTCCTCCGTGGTCCTTCATCCCATCCCACTCATCTACTTGATTGGAGGGAAAGGGTATAGAAGACGGGGGTGGGGAAAATGTCACATACATCCCAGCAAGGATCCTGTTACCACACACACTCCCCCACCCCACCCTCAGATATATTCTCTCCTTCCTAAGAGAAGGAAACCTCTTCGCTGACTTGTGTTGACTTGTTACCCTAAGGGTCAAGGGTGGGGTGTGCATAGTCTACCCCCATGGAGTTTTGTGGAGCTCTCTCCATTGATTTGCGCTGAGAAAATCATCATTCGCGCGACAGACAAGCACAGTTTTCAACCCATCAGTGCTAACTTAGACCTGTCTGTCAAATGAAAGATCTCTTCTGGCTCCCTTCTTCCTTCTTGAGCTCTGAGCTTTTTTCCCTAGTCATCTTGGTTTTGTTTTGTTCTCTATGTGTGTGTTCGTCTAACTGAGGCCACAGAAAGACTTGAAAGCTTAAGGGGTTTCTAACCCACCTTTGGGATGCCTTGTTAATAGCGCAATCCAACTTGAAAACATTAAAATCACCCCAATTCACCTCGTAATTAGGAATGCACACAGACCCAATGCACTCCCCTATTATATACAGCATGCTTGCATTTGTGATGTGAAAGAGATCTTTAAAAAAATTATTCATACATTATTCTAGTAGATGTCCATTGTAAGCCTTGCTTCCGTCCCAGCAGAAGCAACACCATCACATCGTTGCCTGCAGGAAACTATACTAGACAGGGATAAGTAACTGGTACTTTAACTTCACATTTCTGTAAGTACTTTATGTGACCATGATGAAAGAGAATAAAATCTCTACTCTGCCAATAAATCTCACATCAGGCTCTTTGATAGAAACTCTTGATTAGGCTCTTTGATAGATAGAAACAGGGCTCAGCAAGGGCCAGAAGAAGGAAAAGTTTAATTTCTTTCTGTGATATGTCTAACATGCTGCTTTATCTTACACTTCTGCTATTTCATGGGATATTCTGTTCTCAATCAGCAATGGTCTAAAAGCCTTTCCCCCTATTATAAGAGTTGGACTCATCTAGTCAGGGATTAAAAACATTCTGGGTGACCTTTAAAAATAAATTTTTCAGAGCCACAGCTTGTGAATACCAAAAATCTAACACTTCTTAACACATTGTTTGTGGTACGGTTGGGGGGGAAAGACCTGTAAATTCTAGTAATCAATCAGTTTGAAAAAATAATCATACTATGCCTGCAGACATTTCACAATTTGACAGTGGCTAATTATTCACTCAGCTCTAATTTTTAGCATACTCGTTCAACTGAAAAAATGGAGAAATCCCATATTCTGCTTTTCAAGTTTGTTTGTGGGGGTAAAAGAGGGAAAGATCTGAATCTTTCTGTAAAGAGTTTGTTTAGGTTCAGATCTTTTGCTTACAAGAAAAGGAAAAACCACAACATATTCCAAAGAAAATTGAACTCTGAGCTTTGATCTGCAAGAAAACACATCAAATCTGTCCCTTGTTTCCCATATGTATGAGATATTCCTTACTGCTGCATCCTGTGATCTTGTTGGTTGGTCTGGTGATATTCATATTCTACATTTGTAAAATTGTTTGGGAATGCAATTTTTTTTGAACAATTTTACAAATATAAACAGTTCCCATCTATCTCCTTCCCGCCTCCCCTGCTGGTGCAAGGGGACATGTTACATGTTTAGGTTAAAATCACGAAAGATGCAGAAACTGGGACATGCACGAGGTCTTATGGCTAACATATAAAGCCCTGAACAACTTGAGACCAGGTGAGCTGAAGGAACTGTCTGATCATCTGTAGAAATTTTACTTCTGGCACACTGCTTAGAGATTTACAATATTAAGCATTTTTGGAATGTTTTTGAACAAATAAATAAATGACTGCCTTTCACTTATGAGGAGTATGCTGGGCCTAACAAGGGAATGGTTCTCACTGGGAAATCAAGCAGCAGTTCTGGCCCACTTCCTCAAAATTTTGCTTGCCTGCTCCTTTGGGCAAGAGCAGTTTTCTCCAGTTCTGTAGGAGTGAAAGACATCCATTACCAAGGGACTGTCCGCTTGTCTAGTATGTTGGCCCTCAGAAACCAATCTCAATGATTTTATGTCATGTCCTATGATCTAGGAACATAATCACATTGTACAGCTTTTTCTGAAGGTCTTGACAGGAAGGCTGATGGCCCTAAAATTATGAGGAGCAGTTTAAATCCTGCCCCCCCAACGCCTGAACAGAACAATTGCAGTAGATCTGTGGCACTGTAGTTCTACAGCACAGAACAGCTCTAATGTGGTCTGACCTTTCTTCATCTATTTCAAGACTTCAAATCCAAAAAAATCTGCCTCTAGAATTAGAGCTCCAAGCTGCATTTAAATACTATGAACTATAAAGCAGACACCACTTTAATGTTTCATTTACAATAATCATAGAGGAAGGCAAGGCATTTTTTGGAGAACAGGGTTAAAGGCCACCTGGCCCATTGTAGATCATTCTCGTGTATGGATTCCATTTCCTGTTCTCTTTGCCATAACAGCATCTAATTGTTTTCTTGGACTTGGGGTTTTATTTTAGTGACCTGATATACTTAACCCAACATACATTAATTCCACTCACACTTGCTTTGGCATGTGTGGCTGAAAAGCTAAACCACTTCTTAATGTGAACATTACACTAATTCCACTCATACATTTATCTGTGTTCTTCTTGACGTGTCATTTGTGTAGAAGCGAATAACAAACAGTACACTTATTGGTGCCTTAATTATGTCAGCTTTCCCTACTAATTCCATTCTCTCATGCATGATCTCTTCATGGCCTGAAGTTTAGGGAGAGTTGTGCCTATAATATTTTGTTTAAGCCTGAGACATTTTATAGTTAGTTAAAGTAAATAAGTTAACTTCTACCTGAGAGAATGCATTTCCTGACCCACTTTGTCACGTGGGTGGCGCTGTGGTCTAAACCACTGAGCCTAGGGCTTGCCAATCGGAAGGTTGGCTGTTTGAATCCCCACCAACCTAGCAGTTTTAATCTCCTGCCAACCTAGCAGTTTGAAAGCACGTCAAAGTGCAAGTAGATAAATAGGTACCGCTCTGGCGGGAAAGTAAATGGCGTTTCCGTGTGCTGCTCTGGTTTTACCAGAAGCAGCTTAGTCATGCTGGCCACATGACCCAGAAAAACTGTCTGCGGACAAACATCGGCTCCGTCGGCCAGTAAAGCGAGATGAGTGCCACAACCCCAGAGTCATTTGCAACTGGACTTAACTGTCAGGGTCCTTTACCTTTTACCTTTTTTTGTCTCATAAACCTTTTGTTTGTTTGTTTGTTTAATAAAACTTTTCTTGTTTGATTATTTTCTGCCTGAGACTCTAATTATTAAGTTTTCCCTCTCACAAGTTCCCCACTAGATAATCTGTGGTAGATTGTAGAAATTTGTGTAATTGGCGTACCATGAAGTGGGTGAACTGTATTTAATTGGGGGCAGTTAGTGGGAGTGGATCCACTGCATTATTAATTGGTGGTATTAATCGGGCGGATTTTCTACAACTTGTTACATAACACGTAAGTTATTTGACATCTTAAGAAGATACTTTTTTATTGTAGTTAGTAAAACTGGTTGAAGGCCTGGCAGCTGTTTTAACAGCAGTGGTTTGCAGTCCCAATAGGCTGGTCAAACTAGCAGACCCAGGGCAAAAGAGAGCTAGACAGTGCACTGTAAATGCTCTCATCTTTTTACAGTCTCAAACTAAAATGGTTAGGAACACAAGCACAAGCTTCTGTATGCAATTGTCATCCAGTATTACCATGTGCAAAGTTTTTTCCCCCCTATGAGTATCTGTGTGTTTCTCCTATGTGTGTGTTGAGAGGTGCAAAATTCAGTGGGCTGAAGACTTCCAGGATTTTTAGAGCTCACTTCACTTTCCGAAATGAATCCGGCTACAGAAAAAATGATACCATAACATCCTTCTTGTTCAGAGAACAGCAATCTCATGAGTGCTCTCTGAGCCTCCAAATGCCATATTTTTTTGGGAGAGGTCTTGGGGAGCCCCTCACTCTTGGTATAGGTTCTTCAGTCAAGGGTATACGATAGCTGCACTTCCCTGCTAGAACCTCCAAACAATCTCAGGGGGTACTCAATGGTACACAGTACCAGCACCTCTTTTGTTGTTTTTTAAAGGTGTGGCACTTACTATAACAACTTCATGGTGAGTGCTGGCACCTATTTTTCTAGAAAAAAGCACTGCCTTAATCAAAAAAAAAAAATCACAGGGCAGTTTACAATATAAAAACACAAAAATACATACCATAATAACTAACACAAACAAAACAACATGCCACAAACACTTTAAAGGGCCATAAATTGTTTAATTCGCCAGAGGCCTGGAAAAAGAGGAATGTTTTTGCTTGGTCACCTCCACAGTCAGTCTCTGACCAATTGGATACCCTTTTCTGGAACAAAACAAAGAGTCACTAGTCTTCTTCATGTATTATTTGCATGAAATAGCAACATGGATATAGATAGGCCTTAGATCCTAAATCACATGGGGAACCTACAAGAATAGAAGTTACAGCTTCCACTACAGAAGCTATTCCTCAACATATGAAGGGTCAAAAGGGGCCATGAACCTCAGGCATTGTAAAAACAACAACAACCAACAACTTCACAGCCCCATATTGTGGTTGTCCCTTCATATGAGGAACACATGATGAAGGTTACGGTTGAAATAAATATCAGTGACACAATTGCAGCATAGAGTCTACATTCTTGCATAGGATCAATCAGCACTGGTCTTCGGGTGACTTCTCTCAGAAAGACAAGACATTGATTTTCTTAAAAATTTGTCAAGTTAGGCAAATTGGAGCAAATTCACCCACAGATGCTTTCTGTCGAGTTTACTGTTTTGTGCGTTGTCTGCATGGCTGGAGCTCTCTGAACAATCTGTGAACAATGCACTTCTGTACATCTAATGCCAGTGTGCATATAAGAAAATGATGTGAGTGATATGTATGATTTCTTACTTTTCACTAGAACTTACGGATTATCCAGTTCCTCTGAAAGTGTTTTGATACAGCTTGGACCAAAAAGGACATTAGTTCAATTCCTAGCACCCACCCACCCCTCTCTCTCACACACACACCAAGCAAAAAGAAAATATACAAAGCTGCTGTCAAAGTTTAGTTTTAGTTTTAAAATAATCCAATATGTTCAAAGGTTCACAAACACATTTTTACAGATCCTGTATGACAAAAATAAACATGTTAAGACAATTTTATAGGGTTATGAGAGAACATTCATTTAGAGTGATATCCAATGTTAGTCCTGCTCAATGTAGACCCATTGAAATGAATAACACAAGACTAATTAAGGGCCATTAATTCCAGTAGGTCTACTCTGAGGGCAACTTAGTTGAAGACATTCCATAGAATTGAATGGGATCCTTGTTTCTCTTTTTCCCTAGAAGAATACAGGTATGCACACACCACAACAGCCACTAATTGCAACACCACAGTTTTGTGTGCTTCCCTTACACCAGTCATGTCTAAAGTCCATTTGGGGGGCCTAATCCGGCCCACTGGTCGCTTTAATCCGGCAGTTTATTTCCTGGGGTAAAACTCTAAAAAAAGCTCACCAACTTAAATCCCCCAAAAAGGTCAGCAACTGTGGTCAGCCCTCACACATGTTCACTTCATCAAATCTGGCCCTCTTTGAAAAAAGTTTGGGCACCCCTGCCTTACACCTAGTGAGCCATCTCTTAACTAGGTTCCCTCCTCTCAGGTTCTTTCTGATCTGCCCCCCCCCCCCCGTTTACTAATCCTTAGTAATTAAATGATTGTTTAAATAGCCTCAATAATATTGGTTAAAGAGCCTCATTAATACCATTTCTCTGATTCTCATCCAACTCTTTCATCTCCAGAGTTTCTGTAGAGATAGTAGCCTTGTAATCTGGCACTCTCTTAGCAAGGAAGAAGAATAGAAAGGGGACCAAGAAAAGAGTGAGATAAAACTAAATAGAACTGGGAGCAATAAAGGATTGGATAAGGGGATGGAAGTTGTAGAGAAACACCAACTGGAAAGGCAGTACAGAAGTAAGGCCCGGAATCCAAAAATACATTAAAGATGAAATAAAAATTGGACCTTCAGATTGAAAGAAAGAAATGAAACCCTCGGAGCAAGAAGCCATAGTTCTAGAGTGGTTTTAATATATTTTCCTGTATTTACAGAGTCCATGTGTGTGTTTGGTCATGGAGGAGGCTGGGGTGGGGGGGTGTATTTGTCTTCCTGTTTCTCTCCATTTAACAAATATTTTGTTTGGCATAGTTCTGCTGGCTTATCTCTCTGACCTAATATCTGCTATACTGATAGTTTAAATTAGTACGCCTGCAACATATTTTATTTTTTACTTTACTTTATTTACTTTATTTTACTTTTACTTAACTTTTCCTCATTAACTTATTTTAAAACCCTCATGATTAATCGAAAATGTGGGATGGTTGTAACAAGGTAGCATATTTTTGGCTGAAACAAATACCTTAAAACACCATGCCATCAGCTAGATCTTTTTTTCTTTTTTTTTAAGTAATAATTACATTTCCAAGTTCCCTCACCCTCTTCATACAAGAATGACAGTATTCATTTTGGGAGAGAATTATGCCGCAGATCGCACAAGTGACTAACCATGATGACAATTCCATTTGCATGGTAATTAAACTCTGCATTGGAAGCTGTTACTGAGATTCATTTAACGAGAGAATGTGAAAAGTTAATTAGAACGTACACAAAGGTTTTGGTAGCTGGAAGTAGACGCATATATCGTAACCAATTGGCCATTGCCCAATTTTGGAGCAAAATCCCATTTGGAAACATTGTGTTTTACTGTGACTTTGAAAGTGAGATATCATATAGAATGTATTTCACTAAAATGTATCATAAGCTTGTTTTTTAGGAGGCTCTTGCCCACAATAACTTTTAGCAAGCTGATGTACTCTTTCCACATTGGCTGTGAGGGGATAGTTGTCGCTGCTTGAAATAAAATAAAAGTAAAAACTGGATGGCATTTGGAAACCAAAAGCATTAAATGATCTTCGTGCGCCAGGCAACTACTCAAGAGTCATAACATTTTGATTTTATAATATTCCAGCAAAAAATGTGGAGAGATCATTACAGCTCCAAAAGAGCCTACAAAGGGAATTAGTTAAATAAGCACGTTGAATAAGGGTAGCTTTGTAGTGTACTGGAAAAATGCAAGGCCTTGAAGCATATAAACGATTTGGCATAAAATGGATTTGGGACTCAATTTCATCATATGGGATACACCACACCCATCACTGGATAGAAATGCCGGGATAACTTCTGACATGTCTCCATTGCCCCCTGATTACCTTGTAAGGGACTTTGTGTGACCAGGCGGCGACAGCTCCAGCCCCCAGGGATCACAAGAAAGGAATAAAGACTCTGACAACGTGTTATGGAATTAAAATTAGGCCACAACTTTATTAAACTTCTGAATGTAGGAAGACCTTGGCTTAGGCCTTGGGCATGTATCCCTCTCAGCCCCCCAGCTGGGGGGAACTGGGGCTCATCAGGGTAAATGGGATATGGGGGTGCTCTGTGAGACATAAGTGTAGCAGGCAGCCCAGCCCATATCCCCACACACAGGGTAGTTCACTGACAACCTTTCGGTGTATGGCCAGTGACACCCATTATAGAACCCCTTTTAAGAGGGGACCCTGGAATCAACGCAGCAGGGGGGTGAGTCACCACTTCACACACACACCCATTATAGGGAAGAAAAGACTAAAAGATTCCACCCAAGGCCATAAACTGCCAAGGTTGTGATGAATTGCTACGGGGAAGACCAAACCTGCCAATGCAGGAAAATTTCTTCCTAGTCCTTCAACAGCAACCAGTCAAAGACCGTAGCAGCGCCTGCTAAACAGGAATAAAAAGTTAACCTGCAAAAGAAAACATTAAATTAAGGGAGGGGAGGATTGGTGAATCTCCTGAGCAGACTGCCTGGCTACTGTCAGCTCCATCCCCTATATATAATTGGGACTAGCCCCACCTCCCTGCAATGAAACATAACTACTCAGGCTGGGCATGAACCTCCAAATAATAACACTGAGAGGCAGGCCAGTCCTTGTTTGCCATTAATAATAATAATAATAATAAATTTTATTTATATCCCGCCCTCCCCAGCCGAAGCTGGGCTCAGGGCGGCTAACAACAATCAAAATAATCCAACATTCTAAAAACATTCATTATAAAATTAATTAAAATCAAATTAAAATCAAATTGATGGCAATCATTAAGCAAAATTCTGTGCAGATTGCCAGAGGAGGGGGTCAGGCTGCGCCCTGACCAAAGGCCTGGTGGAACAGCTGTCTTGCAGGCCCTGCGGAAAGATGTCAGGTCCCGCAGGGTTCCCTGGGAACTGTAGCACTGCACACGATCCCGCAAAGGGCACCCACAATGTAAAGTGTGAATGCTCATTACGGGACCTTACGGTAAATAATAATAATAATAATAATAATAATAATAATAATAATAATAATAATAATATAATAATAATAATAATAATAATAATAATAATAATAATAATAATAATTTATTTATACCCCGCCCATCTGGCTGAGTCTCCCCAGCCACTCTGGGCGGCTCCCAATCAAGTGTTAAAAACAGTACAGCATTAAATATTAAAAACTTCCCTGAACAGGGCTGCCTTCAGATGTCTTTTAAACATAGGAAAGCTGCTTATTTCCTTCACATCTGAAGGGAGGGTGTTCCACAGGGTGGGCGCCACTACCGAGAAGGCCCTCTGTCTGGTTCCCTGTAACCTCACTTCTCACAATGAGGGAACCACCAGAAGGCCCTCGGCGCTGGATCTCAGTGTCCGGGCTAAACGATGGGGGTGGAGACGCTCCTTCAGGTATATAGGATCGAGGCCGTTTAGGGCTTTAAAGGTCAGTACCAACACTTTGAATTGTGCTAGGAAACGTACTGGGAGCCAATGCAGATCTCTCAGAACCGGTGTTATGTGGTCCCGGCGGCCACTCCCAGTCACCAGTCTAGCTACCGCATTCTGGATTAATTGTAGTTTCCGGGTCACCTTCAAAGGTAGCCCCATGTAGAGCGCGTTGCAGTAGTCCAAGCGGGAGATAACTAGAGCATGCACCACTCTGGTGAGACAGTCCGCGGGCAGGTAGGGTCTTAGCCTGCGTACCAGGTGGAGCTGGTAGACAGCTGCCCTGGACACAGAATTAACCTGCGCCTCCATGGACAGCTGTGAGTCCAAAATGACTCCCAGGCTGCGCACCTGGTCCTTCAGGGGCACAATTGCCCCATTCAGGACCAGGGAATCCCCCACACCCGCCCGCCCCCTGTCCCCCCAAAACAGTACTTCTGTCTTGTCAGGATTCAACAAGGTAATAAATAAAAAGTAAATAATATGAGTATTATCACACATGGATGCATTAAAGTTAAATTACTAGGACTAAGACATAAGCTTGCCAGTCCTTCAGCAGAACAGCACCCAGGCTTCATTGGGAATAATTTTCCTATCACACACCATTTGAACTAAATTCCCTCAAGCACTGGGTTGTGGAAGAGTTTATTCCTCAAACACAGACTACTGGCATGGAGGTGTGTTTACGGACACGTCCCCCTGAACAAGCATTTTAACAGTACTTGTTTCCTAAGTCATGCCACTTTAATAGCAATCTCATACTTTAGTGCAAATTTTCATAACCTGCCTAAACACATGGGTTGCATTCAACTAAATAATTATGCAAGCTTGCACAACAGAAATCTTACCACCTCCGTACACCCTGTGGAAAAACCCAGTACAGATTTAGAGTTCACAAGTGGAAGAGAGAAGGAGAACTTTCCGTTGCGCAAGAATAAATGATTGCAGAGACAGAACGTTCGCCTTTGAACTGTGCTGAATGCAACCCATGGATTCCAGATTCCTCTTCAACCCTCTGTTAATGGCAGCTATATTGCTATGCTTTGTGTCCATGAGAAAAGAAATTCTATGGCTTAGGAGATAACAATATCCTTGCATCAAGGATAAGATGCAATGGGCATTCATCTGAATGAAAGAAGCCATAGTTTTGGAGTTACTAACAAAGTATTCATGACACATTGTCACATGAATTCCTGGATCACCTGTGAGCACAGTGCAAACAAAATCAAAGTACCGAGTGGCTGCTGGTCTGTCTGTAGGACCAATTCAACACTTCAGTGGAAAGAACTTCCTCTGTCTTTAAGAGGCGCCTTTAACACCTTTCTTCACCATTTCTCTCTCACACACATTCAGAACACGGTCAGATTTATTTTGAACTTCTCAAATATGTCCCCTGTTCGTGTAGCAATTATCACAGGCCTCCAGGTGTTTGTCTCCATTGTCATCGAATAAAAAGGGTGGGGGGACCTAGTTCATGTTTCTCTTTTCTTTTCATTTTACAAGTTGTAAACTAATAAATCTGGCATTCAGAGTCCAGATCTCTCTTCTAGAGATGGGTTTCCCCTCCTCAGGGCTACACAGTGCTAATAACCGGAGTTGTTATTAGTAGCAACTAATTAACCTCTCACACACATTTATTTGCAAAAGATGCAGAGCAGTGCTAAAATCCTTAAAGATGATAGGTGTGAAGTTTTAATAGTAATTACTATATGCAGATAATCAAGCAACATGGGCAAAAATGAGCACACTGTGGTGTTATGTGCCATGGATACAACACAAGAAGCTTGAAGGCTCATTGACAGAAATGACTGCAACAGCAGCACTAGGCTTGCATTCAACATTTTGCAGGTACAGTAAAGTATAAGCAATCCCCTGCAGATCCCTGTCCTGTCCTTAATTTGGAATGCATAGTCTAGTATTTCTGAATATTTTCTGGGAATCAGAGGCAGACTTTGGTCTTCCAGATTTCAGCGGCACCCCATAAGAGGACAAAATTCAGTGCGCACACCTCACCTTCTATTCTCAGTTCACTATGTCATAGTTGTGATGTGTCCCCTAGGCTTGGCACCCAGTGTGGTGGAACCGGTCATACTGCCCTAAATCTGCCTCCGCTGGGAATTCTCTGAAGCCCAGAAAGATCAGGCAAGGAGGGGCTGCCAACATCCACTATTCCCTGCCCATTTGTGAAGCGGAGAAGAGGAAATACAGTGTCAGGCATGGCCCACTATGATCCGGGAGATGCAATGGAGGACCCTGAACATGCTCAAATATATCCACCACTGTCAGGAATGTGGAGATCTCATTTTAATTGGGGCTGTGCACAGACACCCTCATTCCCACCCTGTGGCCCCACCCTGTGGATTAGATCAAGTGCCACCACAGCAGCCACCCCCTCCACCCTAGATCCACTCTGAAGAAATTTAGGGGACAGAGCCAAAAGTTTTCAAAGGGTTTCTGAAGTCCACTTTAACATAGAGAAGAGTGAGTGTCCCATCCCGGCATCTACGGTGGGCATGTGCAATGGTGCATGTTTGGTATAGGAGAGGCTGAGTCATTGTGAATAAGAACTGAGCAGGAAAAGCAAGTGGTCTCCTGTGCACTGGGGACTTATGATGAGCTATTTGTGAGAGCTTTTACAAGCACCATAGGGGGTCCCTGATAGGCCCATGGGTGACATGAACACTCTCTCTCCCTCTCTCTCTCTCTCTCTCTCTCTCTCTCTCTGAATATAAATGCATCATAATGAAATTTTCTAAATATTGCAACATCAGTTTGAGGGCTACTCGTTTTGAATCAACCAGGAACCCACTAACTTAATTCCTTGAATAAGTTGTTGTCCTGCAATTCCCATCAGCACTGATCAGTGGTCACACTGGCCAACAAAATCTGTAAGGCGCCAACTCCTAAGGGCCGAGGGGTCTTCACGCCCCAATAAAATGTTGGAGGGTGCTAGCCACCCCCCAAGTTGATGGAAACTGTCATTCAAATGGTGTTTGTGCACTGCACCATGTGATTGATAAGGCAGGGCTTACTTGGACCTCCCCAATATTTTATTCAAGTTGGCACCCCTGAAGGCAGCAGATCAGTGAGGGACCAAATTGGCTAGTTATAGAAGAGGCCTCTTTCTCTCCTGTATTTGAAAGTTTCTAAAGCTGCATTCAGATCAGAAAATACTGTGCGGTTTCGATTTTCTAGCTTCCACTCTTGCGACAGCTTTTCTGTGAAGATCGGATTGTCTCCAAGATATTAAACCTTTTCAACATGTGCCAGTGGTGTCTGCAAAGCCCTGGCAGAAGTATGCTAATATCTGGAGAGGGGGTTATTCTGCAGTGAGTTAAAATACAATACAGCAAAACAAATGCTTAGGGTGATAATGTTAAGTGTTATGCAGAATTGACAACATTTCACATTTGCATTTGAAAGTGAGTTTTTGTCTCTTTCTGATTGATATATAAACATGTTTGCCAATGAAATTAGAGACCTAGTATCTATAAATAAGCTAATGCATCCAATAGATGGCTAGCAAGAGAACAGTCAAAACTGACAATTAGATTTATCCAACTTAAGCTGGCATTGAGCTGAGTTCGGACTAATGCAGCTCTGGCATAGTCCATCCACAGAGCTCCAACTTCATTCCAGGACACGGATCAGATCAATGCACATCAATGACCATTGCAGGTATGCAGAGGCATGGGTGGCATTGATAAACTAGACAAAGCTAACATCTATATTTCTTCCTTTGCCCACTAATGCCCCCAGCCCTTCCCAACACTAGCAAGTTGCCCTCATATGGTTGACTGTGGATGGGAATATGGATAGTTTCCTCCTCCTCCTTCTTCTTCTTCTTCTTCTTCTTCTTCTTCTTCTTCTTCTTCTTCAAACAGCAAATCCTCTTCCAGCTGAAAAACTGCACCTGCTCATGTATGCATCCTAAGTAGGGCCAGTCCATCCATGAGGCAAAGTGAAGTAACTGTCTCAGGCAGCAGTATCCACAGGGGCAGCAGGTCCCAATGTATATCTTTATTCTCCCTTAGTTCCTGATTGTAGAGCTTCACTCACACTTCTTCCCTGGTGGAGGGGAGGGCACCATTTTGGGTTTGCCTCAGATGCCAAGATGCCTTGGGCTGGCCCTTAAAATACAACTTGCCCAACACAAAGCAGGCTCCAAGTTTTGGCAGGGATAGGGGCTTGGGAAAGGTAGTCCCAATGGGCCCTTCCCCTCATATGGATACACATCTCCTCCTTGCCACTGTCACCACTGCCCTTTTCCTTCCCCTCTTCCTTGGGACTCGGTCTACCCAGCCCCTCCAGAATTAGTGTGCAGAACAGGAGGAGGAAGTTGTTCCTTATGCTAGTCATTCTTCGCATGTTTGGACAGTGGAGCACACAGGGGGAAGAACAGAGCCTGGAGACTTCACAATATGAGGAGTCAGCTGTGGGGCCGCTGCATAGATGTTGGCCTCAGCAGGTCCCTAATAATGATGGCTCCTGATGCCAGCCTGGACAGAACTGGCTGCTACAACTCCAAACAGGCATGAGGCCTTGTTTACAGTTGCAGCTTGTTTTTGTTGTGATCATTCCATGCAGGTATACAAGAGTGAATTAAGTGTTACAGAGCAGTTTAAGAAGGGCTTGCATTGCAGAGAGGAAATTGGTTCCAGGAATTGAAAGCACATTTGTGCATTCCTACTGGGAGGGGGTCAGGCTCTGTGCAGAAAACATTTATGAAAAAAACTTTAGGCCCATTTAGAAGGATGAGCCATCCCTGAAGCTTTCAGGAGCCAAGCAGGAAAATGGAGTCTAGGGTCCAAAATGAAACTTGATAGTCATGCAGCAGACCAGCCCTCCCTACAAGCAAACACCAACAACACAGCAGCGTTTAGGACTAAACTTTTGCTCAAATTAAGGCCTGATTGAGGGCAAATCTTTCCATTCAAGGAGGCTTGTTATCAGGACAGCATTTATAACTGAACCCTCTGTGTTTGAATGGGGAATATATTTTGGTTCTTTTTTAATCAAGCTGTCTGTCATCTAGTTGCTTGTGCCTTTTACTAAATATTGTCCATTCATCTCTCTGTCCCTTTGAGTACAACATTTTGCAAGACAAGTACTGTCTTTAAAGTGAAATCAGTGGCTGAAGGCAACATCTGAGCCAAGGTAATTGTCTTGGTTCTTTTCCTACTCCCCCTAATTTCCTGTGCATTAAATTAGCGCAGTGACTAATGCCTGTTTTAAAGTTAAGTAGCTGGGAACACAAGCACTTCAGAAAGAATTGTCACCATGACCTTGATGGGTCAGGGCTGGATTTGAGGGTCACAGCCTTAGCATGTCAGACAGTGATGTTTCTAACAGTCACAGAATTAAAACTTTCAGGCTTTGTAACAAATGTCCAGAGCTCCATCTGATTTGTTTGATGTTGTTGACCTTGGCTTGGTTTAAATTGGCCAGAGGAATCTGTGGGAGAGGTTTAACCTTGCAAATAAACACAGTGCAATTTTTTTAAAAAAGTTATATGGTCATACCACTGTGATTTACAGATGAGTTTTGTGAATTCTGGAAGCCTCTGCATTCAATTAAAGCTACATTTGGCCCTATGCACCTTAGGAATAATATGTTCTCCTAAGTTGGTATAAGGAAATGTTTACATTCCACATACACAAAATTCACTGCATAGTAAATTATCCACAGGAGGGGCTTCATGGGTGGGTCAGACCTATTATACCAGCTTCCTACCAGGGAGCAAATGTGCTGGCAGAGCCAACCCATTGCCCCTGCTGGTGTGTTTCCACCACACACAGTGATATTTCCACTGGCTTGCCCCTCTCCTTCTCAGTAAGCAACAGCAACCCACCTGCTGAAAAGCTAGTGTAGCAGTTCCAGCACACTCAGGAAGCCAATTCTGATCGTCCATATACATCAAGTGTTCTTTCCATCTTTATTTTCCAGATTACCAGAGTGTATTCCACTTGTCACCCAAATAATTCGGCACCTGTAACAAAGAGATCCCACTGCTCCGCAAGGCGATTGCTGCCCATTCATTCCAGTACTTCTGGACTTCCTTTCCTAGTTCCCTGTTGCAATTCCCCCTTTGATCCCAGAACCAGGAACTATTCAAACAGAGCAATCATTTCAATAGAGTGGGGAAGAAGAGATTTTGTTGGGGAACAGCAAGAAAGAGGACCAGCTTTGGGATTTGGACAACTCTTGTGCAAGAAGTCATCAAAGGATTCTCTTAATCAGAAATAAGTAGAAAAGGTGAGGCATTCAAACTGGGGAGGACCCTACAGTCTCCTATTCAGGTGTTTTTCTTAATACAGTGGTACCTCTGGTTACGAACTTAATTCGTTCTGGAGGTCCGTTTTTAACCTGAAACAAGTTCTTAACCTGAGGTACCACTTTAGCTAATGGGGCCTCCTGCTACTGCCACGCCACTGCCGTGCGATTTTCGTTTTCATCCTGAGGTATAATTCTTAACCCAAGGTACTACTTCCGGGTTTGTGGAGTCTGTAACCTGAAGTGTTTGTAACCACTGTCATAAAAAAGCAACTTCAGCTCTCTGTGCTGTAACTAAATAGCAACCCTATTCTCATTTACATGAGAGTAAAACCTACTGAACTTAGTGAAACTTATTCCTGAAAAGACAGACATGTGTTGCATTTATTTGTAAGACTACAGATCTAAACACACTGAAGCTTTATTTATTTTTGCACTGGGCTCTAAGTGGGTTGGATTAGGTGGAGATGGTCTTCCACTTAGCCCTTTTAGCCTGGGGGTTGCAGCCAGCAGGGCTTTTTCCCCCAGCCAGAACTCACTGGAACTCAGTTCTGGCACCTCTCAGGTAGGTGCTATTGCCTTTCTAAGAGAACTCATGGTGAGCTCCGACACCTCTTTTTCCAGAAAAATAGAACTGGATACCAGTACAGTGGTACTTCGGGTTAAGAACTTAATTCATTCTGGAGGTCCGTTCTTAACCTGAAACTGTTCTTAACCTGAAGCACCACTTTAGTTAATGGAGCCTCCTGCTGCCGCTGCGCCGCCACTGCACGATTTCTGTTCTCATCCTGAAGCAAAGTTCTTAACCTGAGGTACTATTTCTGGGTTAGCGGAGTCTGTAACCTGAAGCATATGTAACCTGAGGTACCACTGTATCACTGTGCTGGTTTGAAACTTCCGGTTCTGGCTGCTGAACAGGCAGGAGGGGGGAAGCACCAGCAGCCCAGAGAATGCTTCAAAATAGGTCATTCTGGTGGACTAGCTGAGCTCGTCAGGGAGGTGCAGGATGTCAAGACAGCCTCATTGCAGACCCTCCAAGTGTCCCTATTTTCCAGGGATGTTTCTGATTTAGAGAAGCCATCCCAGTTTCTGATTTGATCCTGGAATGTCCTGCTTTTCCTTAGGACGTCCCTATTTTCATTAGAGAAATTATTGGTGGATCAGCTCCAGGCTGACAGAATGATTTGACTTCCCCCTCTTTCTGCCCCAGCTGGTGTGAACAGCAGGGCTTTGGGTGCAGTACTAGCCCTGCTGCTCCCTGGCTGAGGTTTTGATTACAGTTCTGCTATATAATATTCTGATTAAACATGCATACAATTGCTCTATACCTGCTTTCACACTGTAGCTTTCTAAGATACTTTTTACTAAATATATCCCAGTAATCACAGAGTGCAAGTCTTCCTGCAAAACAACCCCATGAGATACAAAACATGGGGGAGGTGGCGGTCCCCTCAGTTCGTCCTAAACCGCATTTCTGTCCTTTGCTCCATATTTTTATTTCATAGAAAACCTTTGCCAAGGGTGGAGTTCCCCAGATTGAGTCGATTAACGCAGGCTGGCTGTAAAGGGTAATGTATTATACAAATAGCCAGCGAGTACAGACCGTACATTCCAAGGAGAGCCATTTAATTGTTTGGTGTCTACCAGGAAGTCAACACTGCCTTAATTTCCTACATGTTTCAATAGGTCATTTTCCAGAGATGCTTGGAGCCAGAATGGAACCATTTTAGCATGATTGTAAAAAATGAAACCTTCCCATGATTATAAAGCAAGGGAGGGGCAATTTGTTTTGGAAAGCACTTTGATGACTAAACTTTGGCTGAAGAGCGCATGTGTTATCAAGCTGTTATTCAGTTATCCAAAAGATAAAAAAGTGGGGGGAATGATGACTACAGGGCATACTGGGCTATATTTGGCTCTTAGTTACTTTGGAGCTTTGCCCATGATGCAGCTGAGATCAGAGCCTAGCCAATTTTCAGAGCTTACACTTAATATTTGTTTAGTAAATTGTAATTTCAAGGTTATTCTGCAAGGCACTCATGCGATATTTTAGGCCTCAGTTGCTAGGAGTGTGGCGTTCTGGTTTCTTTCTTGAGTAAAGATTATACATATTTTTGTATTGCTGTTTCCAGGTGCAAAACTATTTCTACAGAGAGCTGTGGATGTGAAATGAAAATTAACAAAGGGAACTGGAAGTCTCTTAAAATAATTGCTGCAGCAACAAAAGCATGGCTATTAAGTGGGTGGGGACTTTGTCAAATAAGAGAAAGAGAATTTCCAGATAACATTTTTTCAAAGAAAATAGTGTGATCCTACCATGGGATATTCTTACCTATTGCAGGACAAGGAGAAGCCTGCACAGCTTTGTCTGAGGTTCATCCTCTCTTCCCAGAAATATCCTTATCAATTGGTGTAAATTAATTGACACTAAACTTTAGAGGCCAAACACACATATACATGCATCATGGAATGATATACAGTGGAAGGGACTCTGTTTTCATGGCACACTGCACAGGTGTTTTGGAGTAGGGCTCATCCACATTTCTGATTGCCCTATGATTTTTAGCCACGACTCCAAGAGGTTTTAGTGTTGTCCCACCACTTACCCCAGGAATCCTGCTCTTTACTGCTGAATTGGAACAACATCAATCAGGATTTCTATAGACTGATGTTTGTTGCATTCAGCAGTAAACAGTGGGTTTTCCCATGGTGGGACAAAATTAAAAGCATGACTAGAAATTACGGGATGAAAGTAAGTGTGAATAAGCCCTCAGTGTTGGCTTGGGATCAAGTCTAGCACTAGGGGATGATAAATCCCTCTATGTCAGAATAGAAACCTTTTGCCTCAAGGGTCACGTTCCTTGACCTGGGAGGTGACTTGTCAGAGGCTGCATGGTCTGTAGAGCCAGCAATGGATGGAGCCAAATCTAAAAGTCTTTTTCTTTCTGCCACATTACCACCCCCTCTCACTCGCTTCCTTTTTCTCCCATGCTCTCTTTCTCTTTCCATCACTCTCTTTGCTATTTCTCCTCTCTCTTTTTCCTCCACACCCAGTCGGCCACCAGGAAAGGGAAGATCACGCATGACAGAGGTCTGAACTGATCACTTGCAGAGGGCTCCTGCCTTCTCACCCTTCTTTGCCCATTTTACCAGCCGAGCTATCCCCCACACACATGAAATTAGGCCAAGGATTGCATATTCTCCTGCTGTAGGTAGAGATTAGACCCATAAACAGGATCCCATTGTTGGTAATCTCAGGTGAGCTCCTCACACAAGGGAAGTTGCTCCCAGTACCAGTCATCACATGGATGCAGATTAAAGTTTGGTTTACTGTTGCAAAAGATAAGGCTCAGTAAAACTGTTCTGGACATAGATACATGCAGCTTGAAGTTTTTTGTGGGATTTTTTTTTTGCAGATACAGATATATACAGATACATACAAGTACAAAGTATCTCCATTGCTCTAAATAAGGTCTGCAATTAAACGAATTGCACTGGACAAGTAAAACCAACAGACTGATGACTCACAAATGAATAGACTAGCGCACGACTTAGCTGACATGTTTTAATCACATATATAGTTGGGGCAATGGATCGTTATCAAAGCAACTGGCTTGCCTTACCTTGTACCTGCATGGTTTATGCTCCTGAAGGAAATTAACCCCTTCTCATGTTCAGTTACTCCATCACCCATGAACAGTTCTCTTGGTGAATCATAAATCATAGGATAGGTTAATCAGAAAGAAGAGATAGGCCAATCAGAGAGTGCAGCTGTCATTTGCTCATTTGTCCATAATCTGATGAAGAAGAGATGTATGGAAGGGGGGGGGATCCCCACAGAACATTGTGATAAGGAGTAAAAGGATATTTTTAAAAAGAGCTTCAGAGTTCAACAGGAAGCAACCCTGTGGTTATAAGCTGGAATAATTATAAGACAGCCATTTATATTGTCAAGAAGCAATCAAATCCAAATAAAAATGCCTCATTCATGCAATAAGGAGTCAAGCTAGCAAGAACGTATTTACCTAAAGGCACCCTGCTATACTCTCTGAATCTAGTCATGGGCAAATTATGTAAGAACTGAACAGATAGAATATGTCTCAGCAATGGAAAGCACGTATTCATATTTAATAGTACATTGGAACTAAGGTCTACTTCTTCTCTGCATGATCAGTAGACTCATACTTTGATTATTCTGATGAACAATGGGCTTCATGAAAATCTTCTGTATTCCAGGACCAGCCTTCTAAAGTGAATGTATTTGCAACTGACCTCGTGTTCGGATCCAAATAAACCCTATTGACAAGGCCATAGTCAAGGTCTTGGTTTTTTTTTAACATATAAAGCAGCAAGCAACTCAGGACCAGGTTAAACATAAATATCAGCACATGAAGCTTTCCCCATAGTTTTATTTCCATACCAGAAAAGGCTCACCCTGTTTAATTTGTGTCAGATCCATATCTGTTAAACAAGGCCTCATGTGATGTGGGATACAGGATCTGCTGCCTTGTAGCAGAGTCTGTCATTTGCTTTCATAGTAAGTCTCTTATGCTTTCCTACCATGAATGGTACTGCCCCTGAAGCATCTCATTTAAAGAAGCAAAGAACACATAACATGGGCACACCAATTTCTCTGCCCACAATTAGCGTGGAAAATTTTGATAGGCCAGATGCATCATAATGGATGTGATGTGTGTATGCTTCATAAACTTATGGTGGTTGTTTTTTTACACATGTTAAAACAATATTATATGAAGTTGAATCCTACTTGTAAGTCAGTGGCTTTAATGCTTCTAAGCACAAGAAAAAAAGATGTGATCAGCAAAAAAAAACTCACTCAGAAATGGCTGCAATTTCAGGCAATTCACGGTACATCCACAGCTTTCAGGCAAAATCAAAGACCAGTTATTAATCTTGCAATTATCCCAACTTATCACTGTTATCCACACATGCTGACTATGGCTGGAGGTCTCTATGATATTGTTTTCATGAGTTGGGACCAAAGGGAAATTTAATTAGAGATCCCTCTCTCCAGTGGGTGCTGGCAAATGCAAGGATTAAGAAATTAATCCTAATGCTTAATTACATTAAGATATTTTTGCAGTTGTCAAAGTATTGACCCTCAAGGTAACCTTATTGAGTTGCCTCTTCTCTTTGTCACTGCATAAAATATCCCCAGAATCAAGAGCAGACTCATTCTGGGAATTTGAAAGCAGGATCTCACAGGTGCACGGGCGTCTGGGAGATGCAATTAATAGACCTCATCCTGGATACTAACCAGAAAGGCAAGCAACTGGAACCAAATCAAATGATCTTCAGGTAAAGCAGACCTTGATAAAATGATCTGAGAATGGTGACTAAGTGGAACCAGATAAATAAATCGGTGGAGGTTTTATTGGGAGCAAAACCCTTCTATTATCTCACCCCCTCCCTTTCTCAATATGTGAAAATTCTTGTACAATGGTGCTTTATTACCTAATTTATCTGCCAGCACTGAGGATTCCCTCCACTTCATTTATATCCAAACAAGAACCATCTGTAGAAAAACAAATCCCAACTTGTTTGTGCGATTGCTTCTCTGTTGGTGTTTAGATTTCTCACAAGCAGATGTATGTTTTTCATTTGGGAGGGCATACATCTGTTGTACAGAATTGTCTCCAGAAATCCTAAATTTTCCAGAAGGAGCTTATTAAATTACATGCAGAGGAAAGAAAAGGCTTTGTCCCAGCACTACTTATGTTTGCTAGCAGCACAGACATAGCAAGAAGTGGGGAGGGGGAGGGAAAAGAAGGAGGGGGGAATCAGAGACTGGTTGGAAGAATATGTTTACTCAGCAGATCCACACATTTGTAAAAGACTAGAGAGTGAAGGAGCTGGTTGAATAGAAGGAGGAAGCAGCGAAAATGTTAAATACTTTTCTGCCTTCTGAGGAAAAATGTATATGAAAACTTGTCAAATTTAACAGGGATGAAAGCAATTATGTTGTAAAGAAATGCTTGTCTGGATTTCAATAAAGTATGAATTCCTCCGTACAGATTCCGTAACCCATCACAAAGAATTCCACAGAGAGGATTTATGATATTGTATCTTTATTATATCATATTGGGTAGATTAAATATTTTATGGAGAGCTTATTTCCTAGTAAATGTTGTAGTATACCATAGCCCACAGTGCAGCATATAGAGTCAGGATATTACTGGAACTTGGTATAGGCTTGTAAAATGATATGATCCATTTCTTCCCATTCCTGTCACTAAGTTTAAGAGCTTTAATGGCTGTGGTTATTAGGTGTGAATGGGTCTTTGTGTGTTAAGCACACACTATCTTCAAATTATTGCTGTCACTACTAAAAATCGAATGTATTTTTAATGTTAATAATATGCCACTAGATAACAATATCATTGGGCTTGAAAGACTACATATTCAGAGCATACACACTGAGTGGTATACAACTACATTTTACTCAGAGTAGAACTATTGAAATGAATTAACCAATTTAGTCATGTTCATTAAGTTCAAAGGGTCTACTCTGAGTAAAGTTGAATACCACCCAATGTGAATTTCTTTACCCAATTGCAATGTAGAAGGCCATTAGGAATTCTAAGAATTTAAGAACACATTGACTTACAAAATATGCTGAGATTGAAAGGAATATCTAAGGAGGTAGGCAGACAAAGGTCAATGGATGGATATTGAAAAACTGAGGGGCAATAGCACATGGTGGGGGCAGGTGAAAATTGGAGATGAGAGGAGATATTAAAATCAGTACCAGGATGAACATTAATATTTTAAGAATGTAAGGGATGTAATCAGAATTGGGACCTGGAAAATTCTTTAAACAAGGATTGCATTTCACACTGGTCTAACTTTTCTCATGAAGAAATTCTACCTGTGCCATCGGCTACAGGAAAATGTTTTATGCCATGTTACCAAACTTTACCAAAGTTTAAAATAAAAGTTGAGAGGTTACTCTTAGGGGGTTCAGTGTGGAATGAGCTCTTAAGATAACTTTTAAAAGGCAATACTGATTTTCAAAAGCTGTAAGGACCATTTAGTTTCTGATACGGCAAAAGGGAGGGTGAGTCTTGGGCATTTTGGGGAGAAATGCACTGAGAAGTGTGTGGATGTCAACAGACTGTAAAAAAGCAGTGAATAAAATGGACAGGCTCTCCAGTGAAGCCGTGACTTGTCTCAGGTGAAAATATAGCTTCATTTTGCAGGTTGCCATGTTTTTCTTCACAGAATCTCTGTTCAAACCCCTGGTACTTTTCTTCACTCTCCCAGGACGGGTTCCACTGTTAGCTGTCTCCAAATCATCCAGTTGTTTCAGTTATTTCCCAACAGCAATGACAATGTAACCCCAAAGGCATAGGAAGGCAAAAGCAACTGACATTTTTATAACTTCTCTGTCTTTTTCAGTGTAAATAAAACTTGTTAGAACTACCACATTTCATCTGAGGAAAAGAGGGCAGAGCCTTTGTGATGGGGTCAGTATGCAGTTCTATCAATTAGAAGCATAGAATCATTTTTGCTAAGCATTCTTGGACGGGAAATATTTTGAATTGTTTGGAATATACAGTAAATAATCCATTGGGTGAAATCAAGTGTTGCTGTTCCACTTGTGGAGGAGCTTTTAAACCAATATGGGCTTCTAGTAATGTAAAGGAGGCAATTTTCTTTCTGATTCCCCGTTTCCCTCACAGCTCCCCATGCCACTTTTCTTGTTGTTCTGGAGAGTAACCCAAACCCTCTGGAATGAATTTCATGGGCTGCAGGGGCTTGCAAAGGGAGCAGGGAAAAGTATTCTCCACAGCTCTTGCACTAGTGGACATCTCTTCTAGATCAAAAGCCGTTTCCCGTGTGGAGCAGCACTTTGTAATTTGTAATTGTGTCAAGTTGTATGGTGCCAGGAGTTTGGTGTTTGCACCTCAGTCTTTGAGGCCTGTGACTAGGGCCTCAGCTTCCATGAGCTGTATGCCATATGGTCCAAGCCCAAGAAGGGATACATATGTGCAACACCACCCCCAATTGATTCTCTGACGCCTCAGCAAAATGGGAGGCCGGATGGTGTAAAGGATACAGCCATGAGTCTGAAGAGACGGTGTGGTGACTACTGTGTTGGACTTCAACCAGGTTCAAAACTTCTTCAGATACGAAGCCACCTGAGTGACGCTGAGCTAGCCACCAAGTTTCAGCCTAACATACCTCACAGAATAATAAAATGGACTTCTACTAAATCAGGTCATTGATTCATCTGGCTTAGCATTGCCTACAGCCTAGACTAACTGGGAGTGGCTCTCCAGAGTTTCAGACAGGCATCTCCACAGCCATACTTGGAGGTGCTGGGGACTGAGCGTGGGTCCTTCAACCTACAAAGTACACCATCTACCATTTTTCTATGGTCCTCCTTCCATTCTTTTAGTGCTACAGCGTTGTGCAAATAATAATAATAATAATAATAATAATAATAATAATACAAACTAAAATCTAAGATGCTCTTCTATTTGTGCTAGAGCTTAAAACATCTTGTGCAAGCAAAAGCATGCAGAGGAAAAGTTCTTCTCCTTCCTCTCACGGTTCATTGGTGCGAAACAAGCAAAATAATTTAAAGTGGGGTTATTTCAGGCCCAATAACCTAAGACTGAGGGATAATATTAAAGTACATCTTCTGTGACAAACCTTTTCTTATTCTCATTTGACAATTGGCAGGTGATTCAAACTAAAAGCTGCGATAGAGCACAAGCCAGATTATTTATTATTATTATTATTAGCCAAAACAAAATAAATAAATAAATAATGCATTCATCCGGGGTGGGGTGGGGGGAATCAGCGCAATAAGAAAAAAGGAACCTTGGGTAACACCATGGTATTAAGATTGCTAAACTTTGTGCTAGATTGTTACCATGGATTTGTAGGTGTAAGAACAATGTAGGGCTTTGTCTCAGGATATCCAAATATGATCTGAATAGAACAGGTTGCCAATAAGCAAAGGTGAAAATCAAATGACTTGTAGAAGACTTGTAGAAAAATGGATGAAAACACTTACTTGCTTCAACTGACGCTTGGCTATTGACTTTATATAATGTGCCAAAGATTCATAAGGAGCGATAAGCATTGCCTACTGTGTCAATAAGTGAAAGAAGCACAAATTGAGTGCCAAACGACATGAAAGTAGAGTCACCAGTCCGGCATCATCAATACAGATCCCCTTTTTCAAGGACATGCTTGAGTCGCTGTTATTAATCAGGCGTCCCAATTTATAGCAGATGATATTGTGCACTTGATGATTGATAATAATTTGCAAGAGTCAAGAAATATCTTCCTTGAACCATGAATACACAATATGTAGCAGTTTGACAGTGCACAGACTGGTGCCCAGACCCAAATACGCCAGCTGCCCAAATACCTTTTCATTAAGAAAATTGCAATTGTTGCGGGGGGGGGGGGAGAGACTAAGGGACAGGCAAAAAATGGCGTAGGATTTCACTCTTCATTTTGGGCGCAGGAAACGAAGGTGAATTTGCAACATGTTGAACATAAACAAAAAGCTATTAGAAGCAATTGTTCTGTAATAAAAATTGAATGCACAAAATGTTGCTGGAGCAAAAACATCTGTCACTCATGCAGACATCATCCTATAAACCCATCTAACTAACTCCATTTTCCTTCCTGATTGTATCAGGCTTGCTTGCGGCATGACAATAATTTGAATGACAGACACCCAACCTGGAAGAGCTCTATGCATACTTATGTTTTGTTTGCAGGCAGCGCCTTCCTTTAAGAGATGTAAATTTTTAAATTTGCTTTTATTGAGAGCAGGAAGTATCGGGCGCAAGGTTGTTACCTTGGAATGCAAAGTCAAAGTTATTGTGGTCTACAGCTTTCATGAAATTTTTACTAAGTTTTTCAATTGACTTTTTGGTTTGCTAATGAAAAAGGGCATGAATAATTTAAAAGCCAAGAGTATAATCGTGTATTAGAACCATGCCGCACCAGTACAGAAGGAGAGGCAACGCTCAAGACGCAGCTTAACGTAATCCCTGCAACCTTTGATTCCAATCATCAAAACATTTCATAAAGTGTCCCATATGAGAGGCCAATATTTTCTTTGTCTTATTGAATTATCATTGGATTTCTGGAAGGTAACTTTAATTTTTTGATTGTTGAATGCAATGTTATGTGTGTGTATGAGATGTATTAAACTGTAATGAAAATTAGTTCAGGCTTTTCAGTTGCACTGAAGTCAGAGCTACAGTCTTCAACTTTGAAGTTATTAATAGTCTAATAATAATAATAATAATAATAATAATAATAATATGGTCCTCTATAGCAGCTTTCCCCAATCCATAACCCACTGGATGTTTTGGCTGTGCTGGTTGGGGCTGATGGAGGGATATGGTCCAAAATATCTGGAGGACACCATTGGAGGGAAACAGCTGTTTGATAACATCTATGAAGTCCACACAAAAAACCCGTTAACATTGTTTGCAACAGTGTACAACGTATCAATTCTCAATGATAATTCATTTGCCAAGATCTCAAAAAGCATTGCTTTTCTGATTTTTATTATTGTGCTTTTACTATTGCTATTCTGGGTCTGCTTGACCATACTCTAACTTTATTGCTCCGTAGCAATGTGAATGCATTTGTTCTTCCAAAGTCATTCTCATGCCATATCTCATTACCTTCTGACAAACTAGCAGTAAATTCCATTGATCCTGAAGCCAAGGGAGCATTTGTGCTAACCATTCATTGGCTGTCCACTATATAGTTGGCTTTTAAAACATAACGCAGTCCAGGATAGCAAAATGGTCATGCAGTGTTCTTGGACTGAATGTAAATGCCAGTGATACAAATGAAGAACTGCATCATGAAAATAGGTTGGAAATTTCTTTCTGTTGAGCTCGCTTCAGTGAGCTAGTGGTGGTAATCAGAAAAGGAACCAAAGCCAGACCAAAAATAAAACAATATAGGAAATATTTATTTAAAGTAAACACAGAAATGAATAAACTAAATGAACTGTCAGGGGCTAGACTGAGGAGAAATGGTGGGAGCCACCCCACCCCCTTCTCCTGAACCTTCCCAAGGGCAGGAAGATAGCATTGATTTAGAACAGTGGTTTGTAGAGTGGTACAGTCCAGAGGGGAAAGCTGGTAAACACTGGGTACAAGTCACGTGGAAAGGCGAGAAACTGATCATTGTCGGAATTTATGCACCGAATGGCAGTAAGACTGAATTCTCTAAAGATTTGGAGGAAAAGTTATTTGAATTTGTGGATCAAAAGATTATAATAATGGGGGATATGAATGGAGTGGTCTCATTGGAAATGGATAGATCAAGGAAAGGAGAAAAACTGAAAGAAGGGAAATTACCAAAGACAATTTTTTTCTATGATTGAGAATTGCAACTTAGTAGATGTTTGGAGACTGAGACGCCCATTAAAAAAGCAATTTACTTATTTTTGAGAACCAAACTAATCAATGTCAAGAATAGACTATGTATGGCTAACCAACGAATTAACACCAAGAGTCACAAAAATTGAAATGCAACCAAAGACATTTTCGGACCATAGTGCAATTAAATGTGAAATAAAAGAAATAGAGGAAAATACTTTTTGATGGAGATTAAATGAAAATTTATTGGATGACCAAAAAATAAATGAGAAAGCACAAAAGATATTAACAGAATATTTTGTGAACAACTGTAACAAAGAAACCAAAATGAGTGTAGTGTGGGACGCTAGTAAAGCTGTGATGCAAGGTTTCTTTATACAATAAAATAGCATCAGAAATAAATTCAGAGAAAAAGGAAAAAAGAAAATTCTAAATCAGATAATGGAAAATGAGAAAAAGTTAATTAAAAAACCAAATGATGTGAAAATAAATCAAAACATAAAAATGCTGCAAAGCCAGTTTGCAATGATAATAAATCAAGAAGTGGACTAGAATATAAAAAGAATGAGACAGAAAAATTTTGAACATGTCAATAAATCAGGAAAATGGCTGGCTTGGCAGATTAAAAAAAGAAAAGCACAAAATACAATAAATAAAATAATAGTGGAAGGAAAGGAGATAGAAAATCCGAAAGAAATTAGAAAAGGATTTGTAAATTTTTATAGACACTTATATAAAAGAATTGGAAAAGAAGATGTAAATAGGATAGAATTCTTGAAACAAAAAGGGGTGCATAAAATTCCGACAGAAAAGAAAGAGTGACTGAATGAACTAATTGAGACTGAGGAAATTAAAAGTGCAATAAAAGAATTAAAAAGTGGAAAGCCACCAGGATCGGATGGATTTACAGCAAAATATTATAAAGAAATGAAATACACTCTACTTGTACTGTTGAAAGAAGTGATGAATAATCTATTAATAAAAGGAGAATTACCAGAAACATGGAAAGAAGCATATATCACATTAATACCAAAACAAAATTCTGATTTAACACAAGTAAAGAATTATAGGCTGATTTCATTGTTAAATAACGATTATAAATTGTTTGCCAGTATATTGACAAACAGACTGAAAAAAGTAATGAATGAAATAATACATAAGGATCAAGCAGGCTTTCTTCCTGGCCGACAGATGAAAGATAATATAAGGAATCTCATGAACATAATTGAATATCTGACGGCTAGAAATGAAAAGCAGGCGGTGTTAATCTTTGTAGATGCAGAAAAGGCCTTTGATAATATATCTTGGGAATTTATGATAAAGAATTTGGAATTAATGGACATTGGACAATCATTTATAAAAGGAATAAAAATGATATACTCTGATCAAAAGGCAGGGGTACCTTTACTCTGATCAAAAAGCAAAACTGATAGTAAATAATATAATAACAGAAAATACAAGACAAGACAAGAGTGTCCATTATCACCATTATTATTCATATCGGTACTGGAAATCTTCCTAAGGACAATAAGGAGAAATGAAAAAATTAAAGGAATTTCAGTCAGTCAGAAGGAACATAAAGGAACATAAAGTGAAAGCCTTCCCATTTCATATCAAGTGACGAAACAGGATGGCACTGTCCTTGCCCGTCCCTCAAAAACGCTGTCTAAGAAGAGGAAAGGAATTCCTGCAGCAGGGCACTTTCCCTCCCCCCCCTTCTTGAATGTTCACTCTGAAAAATGGAAGACCCTGCAGTATGAGGAGACCAGCACACAGTCAACTCAAGTGGAGGTGATCATCTTCTTGTCATTGCCCCAGTCCCATCCTTGAAGCTACAGTCTGTAAAAAGGAAAGAAGGAGACACTCTAAGCAAAACAGGAGAGAATTGCCTTCTACTGAGCTCAATCACAGGGCCGTCTTAAGCATATGTGGCACCAGGGTGCAAAGATCCACCTGGCGCCCCTAGGTTGCCCAGAGTTGTTGACCTTTTTTGGGGGGGGACCTCAAAGTTGTTGGCTTTTTGGAGGAAATAGTTGTTTACCTTTAGAACGGTTGTGGGACACTGGGACTCAGTGCTACATGTACAACCACTGGCTGTTTGACTGGCTGTGCAAGAAGCAGACAACAGTAAGCCTAAGTTCCTATGAAACAGAACTCAATGCCCTGTCATTTTCACTCATGGATCGTGAATGGTTGATGCAACTGTTTCAGGATGTCAGGGTCAAAGTGATATGTCCTATACAGGTGTATCAAGACAACAGGTCCTGTTTGGCTTTGCTGGCCTCAGAGAGTTTCAAGCAAAGAACCAAATACTTGCAGATAAAGTTACATCGTGCAAGGGAGTGTATCCAGAAAGGACTCATTCAGGTGTCCTACATGCTAGGAAACGAAATTCCTGCAGATCTGCTGTCTAAGGTTGTTAACAGAAAACAACTTAAGGTTTATGTACAGCGGTTGCAGTTGGGTTGAAATACTGTTACACAGGTTTCATGGAAAGGGGGAGGGTGTTAAAATATTCCGTTCCACCTTAAGGACAGACTTGTGGAATTGTTGTATGTCACATGTCTGTTTATACTCCAGCACAGCTTGCTAGGAACTTCCGTTTGTGTATAGCTTTTGCTTTTGCTGTCTTGCTTTGGACACAAATGAGAGAAGACATGTTTCCTTTTGTCCTGATGTATGCTGAATAAACTACTTGTAAATATGCTCACACAGCCTCTCCCTACCACTTCTGTTGCAAAGCGTTTACTCTGCTGAGTTTGCGTGCCCAGCTTCTGAAGCTGGGGTAACAGTTTCATGCTGATCCAAGGACTGGAGTTTGCCCAGCACACCGGTCGGTGGGCTGGAGCCAGCTGGGGGCCTGCCAATTGCCTCCACTTCCTTGGTTGCATGCCAACAATATATATATATATATATATATATATATATATATATACACATATATATACTTACACACACACACACACATACGTACATACGTACATACACACACACACACACACACACTATATAAACACACACAAAAATATATATTTGAATATGTGTATTCAATATGTGTATTCAAAATACTATTTAAATGTGTGTTTTGATAGCTTACTGAGGACTGTGTCACAACACACAGAAAAGCATGGAATCTGGTGGGTAGCTATATTCTACTCCACACATTTGTGTGAAAGGTGCAAATTGGGGCATTTCTTCCAAGAACTTGCACAAAACAAATTCTTCTAGCATCCCTACCTCAAATGCATACTCCCTTCGCCCAGGATAATACAGTCATACCTCAGGTTGAATGTGCTTCGAGATGAGCGCGTTCAAATTGTGCTCCGTGGCAACCCCGAAGTAACGGAGCGCGTTAGTTCCGGGTTTTGCCATTTGCACATGCGCAGACGCTCAAAATGACATCACGCGCATGCGCAAAAGCGGTGAAAAGCAGCGTGCACATGCGCAGACGTGCCGTCGCTAGTTACGTTTGCTTTTAGATGCGAACGGGGCTCTGGAACGGATCCCGTTCGCATCTAGAGGTACCACTGTACTTAGGTAATGAGCATTATCCTATTTGCCCTCTCTCTTTCTATATATTTGTATGCATGTTGATCTAGCCAGTAAAATCCAGAAAAAGCAGTGCATGCTTTTCAAACCATGAGGTTTGAATAGCGTTTGTTTTTTGTTCCAGCTCTCAGGAAAAGTGATTCCCCCCACCCCACTGTACACCTTGAACACTTTTTTTTCTTGCTGAACAGCTTCATAAAAGAAAACTAAAAATTGTGAGAAGAAGGCAGCATTAAGCATGCACCACTCAGATTCTAATTTCATTACTGGCTTTGCCAGAAGAATAAGTAAATGTCGTCTAATTGTTCTCAGTCTCTCTCTTTGCTCTCTAAAGTGGCTTTTTATCATAATGGGAAGCTTCATTCTGTTAAGCATTTAGCTTACAGAAAAATTCTTTATACAGACTGGTTTTGATTGACTTTCAGTATCTAATCTATGCTAGATCTTCAATACAATAAAATGTACAAAAAAAATGTTACTGAATAGCAGGTGAAATGACTAAGTTAAGTACTGAAAAAGGTCAGACCAAATTGAGTTCTTGAGTGGAGTTTACAAATGAATACAGCGTTTTTGTATTTCAGGTTTCTGAGAGTAATTAAACACACACACACACACACACACACACACAAACCCCATGGTATTTAAAGCCAAGCGTTCAGAGAAGTGGAACAGACTACTGGCTGCACTGCCCCCCAACAATTTATTGGTTCATATTGCACATTGTTACTGAAAAAAACAAGGTTGCAATTGTAAATATTCCCCAAGTTTACACAGCTATGTTTCAGCACCACTACACAACACTGCTCCACTCTGCCTCCAAATCCTGTTAACTCTTCCTACAGCCTCAAAGTAAATAAGTGAGTGAAACATGTCAAAACCATTCCAAGCATGGGATGCATACATGGCTAAGTTACTGCATTCCATTCAGGTGTGGAATCAGGGCAGGGCACTGACCTAGTTATTTTACATAGTGGGCCCAGCCAGTTTAAGGAATTTTTGCAAGAAGATCTACTGAGCTAAGCACAGTTAAGACCCAGAAGACGTCTGGCAGACCTGGGAGGTTCCCGGCACTCTGCCAGACTATGCCAGCAAAACTCCCCATTCCAGAGAGCAAACTATGCTCCAGATGCTAAGGCCTGTCCCTTTGGACAAAATCTGTTCCCTGCCTATGGATGTTGGAATTCCACTTCCCATCAGACTCCCTGCTGGGATTCTTCATCTTGTCAAACACTTTTTCCTTTCAGGTAAAAAGGTTGGTTGGAGAAGCAAATGGTGGCTTCAGGGCTTGGATGCAAAAAGGCTTTTTGTCTGAGAGAAGTGTGCTGCTCTTTTAGAGTGAGTGGTTTAAAAGTGTGGATAGAAAGAAGCTGAAATTTTGATCCTAGTTAGGCAGGAAAGCTTGTCACTCTACTAAACTGACAATTCCAGGATGACATAAGATGTTTCTAAAGCATTATTACCCTACTAAATCATTCTTGCCCTAATGAATCACTTGTTTGCATTTTAAATCACTCCTGGCTGCTTTGGTGTTATAAGAATATTTCAATGGAGTGCGAGAGTTTCTGCAGGAAGGGCGGCAAGATTAGTAAGTAAAGCCTCCATTAAAACGTTTGGGCAATGGAATTAATATTTTTGGCAGATTAGCTGGATCCTACCAAGGCTGTGTCTGCAGTTACATTCTTAAATACCTGGACTGAATAAATATGAATGAGGTTCACCTGTAGCTTGTGGCTTCTTGATTCATTTCCCCCCTCAGGGACCTTTGGCTCTGTCGTATTTTCCATTCAAAGACCATAGCTCAGTGGTAGAGCATCTGCCTTGAAGATATACGGCCAAAGATTCAATCCGAAGCACCTCCACTTATGCCTGTGTGAAATACAGGTCAGAGTATGCAATACTGAGCTAGATGGACCAATGGTTTGATGCAGTAACAAAGGAGCCAACTCCTAGGGGTATTTCGCTCCCCCCAATAAAGAAGAGAAGAAGAAGTTTGGATTTGATATCCTGCTTTATCACTACCCTAGGGAGTCTCAAAGCGGCTAACATTCTCCTTTCCCCTCCTCCCCCACAACAAACACTCTATGAGGTGAGTGGGGCTGAGAGACTTCAGAGAAGTGTGACTGGCCCAAGGTCACCCAGCAGCTGCATGTGGAGGAGTGGAGATGCGAACCCGGTTCACCAGATTACAAGTCTACTGCTCTTAACCACTACTGGCTCTTAATAAAAGGTTTGAGGGTCCCAGAACCCCCCAAAGTTGATGGGCATTGCCATTCAAATAGTTTGTGTGTGCTGGATCATGTGACTGATTATGTGGGGCGGGGCTTACCTCCCCTCCACCATATTTTATTCAGGTTGCCATCCCTGCAATGCAAAGTGTGTTTACCATCTGTAAATTGGATTCCCCCCCCCCCGCCGCCCACAGCATGTCTTCTAAGACTAGTGGGGGGGGACCAACCATTTTATGAATGATTTCTTGCCACCATGCTACGTATATGTGTGTTATATGTTTTGTGAGTCGATGTGTAGTCTATGGATGAGACCGTGTTTTTTAGCTATTGTCTCAGCATGTATATAGTTCTTGTTTTCTGCCACTGCATTCAGCAGGAATCACGGTCAATTGATAGTGAAGCCTCATATCATCTGCAGAGGGCTGAGCATCCTTGAGTTAGAATCACTCCCATGGTCCAACAAACATTTGTGATGTCCTTTGAGTATCCTCTGGGTGGGATTTGAGCATTTCACATACCCCTAAATGCTTGCAAGATATTTGCAAAAGAGCATATGATACGGATATAGAAAATCCCCTGCACTGAACATCTGTCAGAGGAATATTAATTAGTTCATAATTTAAACATTAAAAATATTTGAGGGTTGCTTCGTCTGACGTTTTATACAGACAGGAGCACAACACCATCCAGAAGGCTAATGCACACAACTCTTATAATAATACTATCAAAAATATTCATTTTTTCCTGTCCTTTAGTGCAGAATGTTCCATGGCAACTTTGTTATCAGCTATGTCATCAGTTATTTTAATTATTTCCATTATCATGTGCTTGGTCTTAAGAGGTTGGTTTCAGTAGATTAAACCGAATCCAGTTTCCTATTGTTGTTGTTGTTATTATTTGCTCCACTTGTTGCAAATTGTTCTCATGGCTTATAATTATTTTCTATTAAACCCTTTGAATTTCATGCACCCTTTTTCAAAATACTCTACACTGTGCACATTTAAAATAAATCAATTATTCTCAGACTCCAGGTCTCATTTCTTTATTACCAGATACGTGGTCTAAAACACTACCTATTTCTACAGCCACAGATCTCAAAGTAAGCGGTGGCTTTGATTTTTATTCTTAAAAAAGCAATTTTCTCCTTGTTGAAATGTGGGGAACAGATGGCTAAGGGGATTTTGTCATTAGACCTATGAGTGTTTATCTGTAAGCCGATAATTCAATCCTAACCTTTATTAGTATAAATGAACAAACAATTGAGACTCCATTAATGGCTTTACAATGCTTGAATATCTTCTTTTGAAAAACTACTCTGGCTCTAACCTTGCCCTTCTGTTCATGGAAAAGTTCCTTCTGCTCACAGAGGTGAATAAAATCCTGTAGAGACTTTGGGAAGAGGAACTGGGAGGGGATTTTCACTGCTTTCCCTTTACTCCTGCCTCTCCCAGTATCACCTCCCATGCTGTTCCTACAAGTTCTCCAACCCCCAACAATAGCTTTCAGGGGAAAGAGAAAGCCCACAGGATAACTGGAGAATCAGTGAAAATTGCATTTCCCCCTGCCTCAAATGGATGGAGTTTTGCATGTCCAGGGCCGGCCCAAACATGAGGTAAAGTGAGGCAACTATCTTAGGTGGCAGGATCTATGGGAGCATCAAATCCTGATGCAGATCTTTCTTTCCCCTTCCCTCCATTCCTGATGTTGTTCTTCCATCACCTCTTCATCCCTGGCAGGGAGGGAGTTCTTGGTGTCCACCTCAGGTGCCAAAACGTCTTGGGCTGGCCCTGCTATTCACTGTTATTTGGATCATATATTGATCATATAGCACAACTTTTACTTCAAAACAAATTATTTGCTATGCAAATAAAGGTTGCATCTGGAAGCCCTGAGAAAGTTTGGGGTGCAGTCCTAGGCATACTAAAAAAATTCGCTAGTCTTAGCAAAGCTATCCAGCTTTCCTTGAAATTCCTCAGATGTTTTGCCCAAGCAGCTTTGTGGAACTGAAGAATGTGCTAGGAATAGATAAACCTCTCCCAGGTAATTTTGCAAGCACACCAGGGCAATGTTAATAATTTAAAATATTAATAATTAAAACAAAACAAAGATCCTTCATATCCAATAGGGCTACAGAATGAACTGATGGCACAAACTCTTTATATGGGCATTTATTAAATTTATATATTGTATCATTTTTCTGTCAGGAATTTTTATTTTTTATTTTAAAAAAATCAACCGAAAGATGCATTATATTAGGAATACATGAGTGTGAAAGTGTTGGCAGTCTCTTCCTGTCTTTGGCAGCTGAAGACATAGCCCAGGTTGTATTCTGTTCCCCAAAGGAAAACAACAGTAAGGTGTACAGGTGAATCTGGGGCAGGTCTGGGGCACTTTAATGTCAAAGTGCCAACCTACTGAAGCAGCCTTTCCAGTGATTGGCTGGCTCTCATGGCCCCTAGCACTTCCAGCTACCTAATGAAAGAACTATCCTTTGCTCCATCATCCATCACAATAGAGGGGCATACAATGTGCCCTTGGCTGAAGAAGTAGTCCTTGGACATATACACCTGTTAATCCTCAGATGGGGCAAAAAATGCCAATCATTAGCCCTTATCCCTATCTTTTGAGTGACAACAATATTTTAGCTGCAGCTTGGATATCTAGCTTCCTCTGTTATAGTCTATCAGATGTGGGGGGGGAAAGAGTACACATTTTGCTATACATCCAAACCAAGATATAATGAACAGTAGCAGTATTACACTATGAGCTGGACCATAAAGAAGGCTGATCGCCGAAGAATTGATGCTTTTGAATTATGGTGCTGGAGGAGACTCTTGAGAGTCCCGTGGACTGCAAGAAGATTAAACCTATCCATTCTGAAGGAAATCAGCCCTGAGTGCTCACTGGAAGGACAGAACCTGAAGCTGAGACTCCAATACTTTGGCCACCTCATGAGAAGAGAAGACTCCCTGGAAAAGACCCTGATGTTGGGAAAGATGGAGGGCACAAGGAGAAGGGGATGACAGAGGATGAGATGGTTGGATAGTGTTCTTGAAGCTACCAGCATGAGTTTGACCAAATGTGGGAGGCAGTGGAAGACAGGAGTGCCTGGCATGCTCTGGTCCATGGGGTCACAAAGACTCGGACACGACTAAACAACTAAACAACAACACGGTATAGTAGGCATTTGTGGAACATCCCAGCAGGATGCAGGGGGTGGTGGCAAGCCTGGGAGTCATTTTAAACTTGAAGGATTTGGGCTTTGGGATGCTTTATGTTTGTTTGTTTGTTTGTTTGTTTGTTTCTTTGTTTTGCTTTTTGTAAGTGGGATGCTTTATGTTTCTTGTCACATGGTGGCAAAATAAGTAGCTTTTTAGAAATATTACAGAGTGTAAAGATGGCATACACACACACACACACACTTTTGAAAAGGGGGAACAAACACGAAAGTCAAGCACCCTCTCCATCTTGAAAGGATGTTCCTAGGCACAAATAGCTTTTCTCCAAAGTTTCACCTTTAATATTGCAGCATCACACACGAGAGACACTTATATAAGAAACTTATACTCCACCTTTTAGTATAAATTATCAAGATGGCTGTATAGAAAAGGCATAGAATTAGGGAAATGAAATAAAATGCTACAGCACTTACAGACACTCATATAGACACAATTCCAGAAAAGAAAAGAAAAGAAAAGAAAAGAAAAGAAAAGAAAATTTACTGAAAGAAGACACTTTTCTAAGAACTACCTACATCGGAAAACTCTTGACTCAGCCAACCATTTTAAAAAGTGAGAAGTTAATTTCTCAAAAGAGATGCATCAGTAGTCGGGAAATAACAATGCACTGTTGAGGTCAAATTAATGGCTAAAGAAAATCATTAGTTGGTGTGAAAAGGGTATTAATAATGTGATCTTTATTTAGAAGAAAGCCCCTATGAATTCAAGGGGACTTACTCCTAGACAGGCATGTATGGGACTGTACTTTAGATATACCAACATGTCAGAATAATTCAAGCATCCAGTATTGCATTTGAGAGCCTAATTTACTGAAGTGAATTCATGAAGGGTGTCCAACATCCATCCCAAGAGAGAAAACAACCCATCTGACAATGACCGAAATAGCATAGTGAGGATATTGAAAGTGGGCCAAATGGGACTGCTTAAGTTTCTATGTATCTTTTAAAGAGAAGGCTGTGGTAATTTTACTTTGAGATTGGACTAAGAGTGTTAATTCAGGAGAAACTCTGCAATTTATTCTTGCTCTCCATAATGTTGGACCTTAGGGCTTGATGTAATGGAATGTGATTTAGAGTTCTGAATGTGCTAATTTTGTAATTCAGGTGTCCTGTGGAGAGACTGTGTTCAAGCCAGCTGTCTGGGGAATTAAATGGTGCTGATTTGTGTTGGGGGAAATGCTTAGATTGCTTCAGGCCAAAATTGTTACAGAATTTAAACTGATGTGATTTCCCCCCCATTTAATTCAAAGCAGGGTGTACAAGCAGTCCCATAGGGGACTGCTAAGGATTTGCTTCTCGCTGTCTCTCTCACATACACACACACACACACACACACACACATTGTTCTCACATGTCACTATTTCACACAGTATGTCTGAAGCTGTGCTTTTCTTAAGATGTAATCAGATCCTGAATTAAATTGCTTTTGGTTTACTAATTCAGTTACTGCTGTTAGTTTTAGAATCTGATTTTTTCCCCCCTGTGTAAAGTATTAATTTGTGTCCTCCACCCTCGTACAAGCATACACGCACAATATTTCCAACTGGAAATGTTACATTTTGACCCTGGGCATATGGGGCGTGGGAAGAATTGCCAGACATACTAATAACCTCATTTATTGAAAATAATTTAAGGAACAATCCTACTGAGTTGGGGGTGGAAGAATAAAAACCAGACAAGCTGACAAATCCAAAGTCCTGTTAGGCTCACACCAGCAGCCTAGAAAAAGCTGTGTGCTACATTTTCCTACTTACTTCCCTTGTTCTTCCCCCATTTCAGTCACCACAAGCTGACATGCTAGGTTTTGATAACAGAGCACTTAAATGGGAAGAAAGATTGCTAATCAGTAGGCAATGCAACACTTACTCATTCCCTATAGATCCTCTTAGGTGCAAAGATCCACGGAGGGGACCCTCTTGATTATGCCAAACACACACTGGAAGCTCAGAGGGTGACAGCCCTGAATCTGCTGCAGCCCTAAATTGTGTATTTCCTTCCCATCATGATGCAACATTCGATGAATGTTGAAGACATTCTCTTTACCTTGGCTTTTGCCATGTGAGTGGCTATTTTCAGGACCCAACTTATTTCAGTAATTTAAAGCTGTTTTTAATATGGTGTTTTAATTGTAACCCACCCTGGAACCTTAGGGTGAAGGGTGGGTAATATCAGCATCTCTGTTGTATTGTTGACGGCAAGAGTGCAGAGGTAAATAGGCCTTTTATTTGATTCTGCAAGGCAGTTCTCATCGCCTTGTTCCAAACTACTCAATGGACAAAGATCTCAAAGGAGATTAGGGTATAAAGGGTAGGAAAAGACATTGAAATGGCCAAAGACTAGGGGAGAAACCCCAACATTGGGTATATAGCCAGGCTGATAGGTGGAGTTCCTGCAAATTATTAAATTGTGGGCTGTTAGTGGTCTCTTTTAAATGTGCACTTCCATAGCCTAGAATCTAGGATCATTGTGTACGTTGTCAGTTGCACAACACATTCTATCATATACATTTCCCATCTATATAAGTTGACTCCCAAGGGCTATCACATGTGCAAGATGTTATATCAGAATTACTCCCGCTTGGTTTGAGGGTATGAGGTTACATTCCAAAAGTCAGTGCAGTTCAACAGCATTCCTGCACAATAACACCAGCACCGATGTGGGAATTCTGTAACTGTTGTTTAAGTACAGCAATCAAAAGTCCCCTAGATAACTTTTGGGGTGCTAGAAAATGGAGTTATTTTACATTCACAGTGGGGACAGGGGGGGTAACCCAACATACTTTTGAGCTCCCAGCATTTTAAAATACCATGAAAGCCTTGTAGGGTATAAAACGAGAGGATAAAATGAGAAGCCTTCTGCTTTTCTTCCTGAATGTGTATCTGCATTAGAACTATTTTAAACCACATGTGTTATATTCATTGATATATAAAGTGTAGGAGATATATTATTTTTATGTGGCCAGAATATAAGAGATCATCATTTCAGATACCTCACAAAGTTTAATGATGCTGTCCAAACGTGTCATTACATGCATCAGTAAAACAGGGTCTCCTGGCAATGGAACTGTAGTTTCATTTATTCAAGACAGCACACACTGTGCACGGATCCTCAGCATTCATGACTACGTACAGGCATTCTGCATGGTGGAGGCTTGTTACAGTTGTCTTTGCAACATAAAGGCATCTTACCATTTGGCAGGGCTTTCTAATTGGTGATGGGGTGGATATATTATCAAAGAGAAAGGTGAAATGTTTAATTCAGCGCATGCAATTCCCTGAAGTTGTAATGAAACGGGAACATCATCAGGCAGATGGTTTTACATAATAAAATAAAACATACGATGCTAGCATTCTTCTTTGGCAGTGGTTAACCCAAAGAAGCAGCACAATAGTTCCTAATAGTCTTATAAACTTCCATGACCAAAGGCTTAAACCCATTTTTCTTGAATCAAATCCTGGTTCTAAATAAATCCATATATTTCTCCCTTTACTTCCCAGAATACTGGGTGTAGAATCATCAGTGGGAATATTAGAAATACCAGCACAAGAAAAAAATAAGGGAATATTCCAAAGTATACATTCCCTTACACAGAAGGAATAATTCATATACATACCAATGTCTGACTTGAGGCAGTTCCATGGTTTTTATTGGTCTTCTTTCTTCTCCTCTTCTTTTTCCAGTGGATAAAGATGAGAAGAGGAAGCAGAGGTGGGAGGAGGCAAGGAGGTCATGATGAAGAAGAGGGAAGGAGAAATAGAAGTGAGAGTCACAAGTTGGTGGTAGCTCTCCCCCCACTTCTAAGCCCTTGGCAGCTGCTCAAATATAGTTGAATAGTTGTTGAACAGTTTGATGGCTATCTTGAATTCTTCAGTCATTGTTTGGTTTCTTGCTGGCCAGTATAACCCAAGGCATTTTAAGAAATAAACATTTTGTTATTTGATTCCTATAACAAATAATTGAAGTTTGTTTATTTTTTAGTAATTCTCTTACTGGGTGTTTGCTTTGGTTTTTCAAACGAAAAGGTCAATCACGAGTACAATCAACACGGAAAACACCATGGATTCTCAGCAAAACGGAAGCTTGAACCCAGGGCTCTGAACTACCTGCCGCCTATGATCTAGTGGAATTCAGAGGTCAGAAAAACGAGTCCGGTGGGCTTTGAGTCAGACTTTTAATGCATATAGCATTTAAAATGCCTTTGCAACCTTTGACTAAGCCATCTTGAGGTGTTGTTTTCCCCCCATTTCAGTCATCACAAGCTGACATGCTAGGTTTTGATAACAGAGCACTTAAATGGGAAGAAAGATTGCTAATCAGTAGGCAATGCAACACTTACTCATCCATCAATTTGTGCCACTGGAACTATTTGAGAAAATTGTTCTGCTGAAGATAACATCTTCTAAGTAGCACCTAAAATTGAGGTCATGACAACTGCCTGTAACTTTAGCTCCATTAGCTCATTATGTAAGAGCAGATGTGTTAATTCCACTATTTTGGCCAGTGCTACAATCCTTTTCTTTAAGACATAGCTTCTGCAGTCAGGCAGAATCAAAAGAATAATGTCAAAATTCTCTCTCTTCTTCTTCTTCTTCTTTAAAAAAAAACCTCTTTAGACCAAGCTGACTTGAATAACTACGAGTTCGTGTCAGATTTGCTGCCTACATGATTTGCCTTTTGGGGGCTAGGTAATTGGCTGGGCAGCAATGAAGCAGCTCAGGAATTTTTATATGGGGTAGATTTTCTCAACCCATCCCAGGCAGTGTTTGGGGTCAAAATTGTCCTAGTCAACAGTCTTCATCTAGAATTCCACAGAGGGAGTGCTCATCTTTTTTGCCTTAACAACCCTTGATGCCAGTGTCTTCTCCTGCCTAATGATTGATATAAGATAGAAGTGCTTAATGTTAGTGTATACATCCATCCTGGTGCTTTAATGGCTAACCCCACATTGTGGGAGTAAGAAGGAGGCAAGGAATTGTGCAATAGAGGGTCTCCTTTGTTTTGCTTTTTAAATAAAAAGACAAGGGAACACAATATTGTAAGCAAGTAGAACACATTAAGGATAAGATAAAGTAAAAGAAAAGACAGCATGCTTCAGTTTCTTCACTGAAGCAGCAACTTATCATTACCTAGCCTGAAGCATTGTTAAACCTCCATTCCTGACTCTGCTGGAAGAACAGGAGAAGCATTTGGTGTCATTGTGCTACTTCTGAATGTGGGGATAAACTCATGGGGGATAAAGGCACCGGGAGAGCTTTGGCTGCCCCCAAACACTTTCACACTCTTGTCTCAAGATCACCCTGCGACCCACTGCTCTCTCACACACAAAAATATACAAATACCCAACTATCCACACACATACAAGAACGCTCCCAGGCAGGCAAGTATCACTTGCAGCTTATAGAACTTAGCAGGACTTACTTCCAAGGAGACATGAGTAGCAAAAGTAGTTCACCATGTGGGCCAGAGTCAGCATGGTAGCTTATCGGTAGATTGGTTGCTGTTGCTTACCAGGAAGAAGAGGGGGTGGGAGGACAGCACGGTGCACAGTCACACTGGCAAACAGGGCCAGATTGGCTCCTCTGGTGCATTTACACTACACTGACCTCCCCACTGCTTCCTCCCTCCCACAACAAACCCCTGCTGGGAGGCTAGCATAGCAACACCACTCCATCTGATGAACTGCTTCTAATAGGGCAGTTCATTAAAAAAAATAATTTAAAAAATGCCTGCTCCAAAGGTCTTATCTTATTACACTAAGTATTATATAGCTATATATGAAATTTCATGCATATCAGTTAATATCTTGACCTTGCTTCACTGAATTGAAATTTCAACCTTCACTACATAGGAAAATGGCCAAGTAAACAGCTATTTTCATGGAGGAGGGTCAAGATATTAACTGATATGCATGAAATTTCAGATATAGCTATATAACCCCTAGTGTCGTAAGATAAGACCTTTGGAGCAGGCATTTTTTTAAAAAAAGTTTTTTATGAACCACCCTAGCTTCTAATGTATAGGATTGGCCCGCACCTATCAGAGCATGGGTGGAACAATCAGGTGAGAAAGACCAGTGCAACTTCAGAAAGATCAGTCTTAAAGGATCAATTAAAGCAGTCAGGAAGAAAGACATAGATTGGGAGAATAACTAGGAAGTGTTATTGATGACATCAACAGTGTCAGAGAGAGCTTCAGATACAGTGCAAAGAGAAAAATAAGCAGAACTGTTTTTTAAGACTTTTGAGTCACTCTTAATTGTTACCAGGATCCATTGAAACAGAGTTCACTAAATAACATTATATTTGGCATCTCCCTTCAGTGTGGCTTATTTTCTCACACATGCTGTCATCTCAGCGACCACCATATTCCATCTCACCCTGACTTTATACAATTTATGGCGTCAACAGTCAATATGAAATAATGATTTCAGTGGCAGGTTGTTGCTATTGATTTGAATATTTTCTATCTTATGCCACATTCTAATTTATAGTACTGCCTTGGGGAGAAATATTATATTATTTACATTAATATTTCTGGCTGCTTGTACAATATTCATGCACAAAACATCCAGGGATGCTTGATGTATGCCCTCTAATTTCTTTTTTGTCCATGGAAATGGGCTGATCAGAATCACAACATATGAAAAGCCTATAAAAGATCAACAAGGAACATTAAATGGGTGTGTTTACAATTTATCATTTATTGCTGGAAGATGTCGATGGGGTCCATGACTGTTACATAAGTCTGCAGCAAATGTTAGTTGAGGGTGATTTAGGACAATGGCTAAAGTACGGGAAACAGATTACTGAAATTATACTTCAGAGCAATGTTAATCCAGCTAGATTATTGCTTAAGTAATCTTTCTTGAAGAAACAGGAATTTATTTTGCTGGAACGTGGAAATCTGTTTTTGATGGAGTCATAACAATTTATATATTGCTCGAACTGTATACTGGCTGTTTATTTATTTATTTGCTGACTATAGGATTGCTGTTGGGTAGAGTAAGGAAATATGTGCCCAAGGAACTGGAGTGTTGTCATTGGCAGGAATATTGGTTGTGGAAGGCATAGCATGGAGAGCTGCCCATGCCAGCTAGCTGAAAGGGCAGCAAACATTATTCCCTTCCTTGGTCCATCCCCCAGTCAGGAAATCATGGATTATCATGAGCTGATGAGCTGATGCTTCTGTTGATGTAAGAATAAAACAACTCTCTTCCGCAATTGGGAATGAGATAGCTCACTTGGTGGGCATTACCAAGACCCAGTGAGTGAGCTGGGTGGACCAGAATTGACACAGAGGGTTGTAGAGAATGATACTCCTACTCAGAGTACACCCATTGAGAGTAATGGACATGGCTAACTTAGGTGACGAAGTCACTAAGGGTAAAACCAATTAAGAATGAGGACAATACTTTTCTATCAGGGTTATCTCACATCACCAGGAATCATAAAGTTAAAAGGATGGCATACCATTGTCATGTAGCCTATCAGATTTGATTATATTTTGCTATTAATGAAGCCAAATCAAATCAAATCAGAGGAAGGGTGAGCTTTCGTCCCTGAAAAGTTTTGGTTGCTTTTGAAGTAATCATGTAAATGGGATATTTTCGGATACTTTTGGGAATGTTATCAGAAAGCAGTGACTGTTTTTAGCTTCACTCTAGCACACATGTTGTGTGATACCAGTATGTTCTAAAAGTCTCTCATTACATTAATAGGAAAAGTGATAGAGGGTACAAAAATGCCTTTTCCAAGCTCCTCAGCATTGCGAATGCTATACCCACAGCAGAAGCAAATGTATCTTCCCTTTGGGAATGTATGGCGTGGCTATTGCTCAATATACACTAAATGTTAATTTCCCCAAATGTATTTTTGGAATATATATATATATATATATATATATATATATATATATATCCCAGTCCATTAGCACTTGAAGCTGCTGTACTAGATTCGATCTGAAGGAACCCATATTCACATTTGTTCCTTTTGGCTAAATATTCTGTTTGCAATGAGTCTCCACATCCTGTGACCAAAATCCAACATTAATATTTTCTGAATGTCTGCACATCTGAAGAGCCAGACAAGAGAATAAAAATCCGTAGGCTGGGTGCAATGATCTGCTGAAGATAGCTCTCTAACAGTCAGGACTGAGGAGCAGTGAACGAGATGATCATCATCATGTGGAAGCTGTTCATAAAAGCAAAAGTGCAGTGGCATTTCAAGCCTTATTTGGCAATAACTGCTTCTATTCATGAATGCTCAGCTCTAATGAGACAACCCAAGATATCCATGAAATAAGAAAGGATGGCATATCAGATGGGGGGAAAGGATGGGAATTCTAGCGAAATTGACACCAAGGCTATTTATATATTCATTTATTGATATTCATTTACTTCAAAAGGAGAGGTAAGCACGAGCTTCTGGAAAGCAATGGGTTAGAAAAGGACTTAACTTTGCGAGGGTTCTGTCCATAACTCATACATTCTTCTATTCCGTCTTCAAAGAAAAGTGCAAGGACAACTCACCATAGGTTTATAGAAATCAAGGAAATGCAAATAATCAAGGAAATATATTCACTGCACACTGCACAAATGAAGTTCCCCAACATTAACATGCTCATAAAAGAGAATTAATTTTGTATAGTGATGTGTCGAAACTTGTCTTCTGATTTTCTCCACTGCAAACGTGGTTACCATCTGTCTGTGTCATTCCAGGGCACAGATTTTCAAGGGTTTTCGATTACCTTACCCTAACGACATGCTCAGTTTTGTGGGGTGCATGTGCCTTTCTTTCCAATAAACATTTCTGAAGCCTCCCCAACTGCCTGCGCTTCCTGATGTTGAAAAAGATTTGTGAGAGGAACTCCTGCATTATGTCTATCGGAGAATAATAGAATTTTAGAGTTGGAAAGCACCCAGAGGGTCAACTAGTCCAACCCTCTGCAATATCCCTGTGACGCACCTGGAACCACTGTCAGAGAAGAAGGGGCAGTCATGCCTATTAGAGTGGTGCCAGCATCAATCCCTCACAAACATCAGGATACCACCATACCCACTCCACTTGTGATCTTCATTCTGGAGTTGCAGGAGGGCAAATCTGTTCCATATTGAATGTAGCTGAGTCCCAGTCACATACTACCAAGATAGACTTTGTATTGATGCCAGAGGGATATTTCTGTAGTATCATTGAACTGTATTATATCATTTCCATTATTACAAAAAAAAAAAAGATAAGTAAGGGCATCATGTAACCCATGATAAGTGATGTTAAGTCGTATTGATTTCAACAGCACCTGCGCAGAGAGGGGATGTCTTGGGACTCACTGGAGATGAGAAGAAAGTTTGTCAGCTTCACTCTGCTTTTTCCAATTAGTGCTGAGCTTTCTATAGCCAGCAGCTGGAGATGCAAACTGTTGCACAAGCAAATAAGGAAGAGAAAATACAGCTTTTCTGGCAGACACACAGACACATCAAGTTGTTTGAGAATTTTACAGGTGTCTGAGGTGCCCCTCAGGGTATCTGTCAATATCTGATAACATGGAATGGAATAGCGCAAAACTGCACAGAATAAAGGGACAGATTTGACTCTTCAGTAAACATATGAAAATGGAAATTGCTTCTATATATTTCTTATCTCAGTCAAGCTACACCTTCTGTTGTCACTGAAGATGGTTAATATATTATAGAAAGAGTGAAGAGGTTCTTGGGGGGGGGGGAATCACACAGATAATGCAACTACTGAGCATGAATCACCTCATCCCAGCTGAAGAATCTCCTCTACAGCTACACATATACACCCTTAATAACATAGCTTCCGGAATCCCAATACTACCAAGATTAGGTTTTTTAAAAAACAAAAACACCAGTATGTCTTATAAGTTTAACATTCCAGTTATAAGTTATCCAAAAGCAAGCATGTAGATAAGATATAAACTAGCTCCCTTGGATTGTAATTTTGACCCAGCTTCACATGAGATTTGTCATGAGGGTGCTGCAGAATGACATCTTCATGGCAAGTTGTCCCCATCTCTCTGTAACATTTAGGAACAATAACTCCATGATTTATATTGTTTCCTTCCTTGCACTCCATATCATATAGGGTAAATGTTACTAGGGGAAAGGAGAGAGCTCACAATGGGAATGCTATTTTTGACAACATTTGGTCATCCAGAGAGGAGAAGGGAGTGAACAGTTCACCACTGCTCTTTGAAACTTTTGTGTGTAGACTAGATAATCCACTATTAGTGATGGAGACATCAGAAGAGAGAGAGGAAGAGAGTGAGGCAGATGGGTGAAATCAGGAATGGGTCTTGGTACACCTCTGCACTGATCTGCTGTCAAGATAGAGATGGATGTGTGCAGTCTTCCCCACCAAAGACTCATGGTCACAAGAACACCTCCCAAGTATATGAAATCAGTGTTGTTATTATTTAAAATTCTATCTCATCCTTCTTTCCAGAGGAGCTTCATGAATCTATTTCAAGCAGTGTAACTTAGTGATCAATAATAATTCCTTATCTGCTTGATTGAGACATTTCAGGGAAAGTTCTGATTTTAAAAACCAACCAACCAACAAACAAACAAACAAACCACATATATCTAGATACATGTGCATGAGAGTGGGTGGGGGTCCTGTTTAGGTTAAAACACTTAACATACTTAATATATAGGATGAAAATATTTATCATTGGCTTAGAGATCATTTTCTCCACGACATGAAAACAAACTGAGAAGCAGGATGAAATCAAAACCATCAATGCAGTTTTCTTTTCTTTTAGGCCCTGGTGGATTTGCTTCTTCTGTTATTTGAGTGACATTTATTTGTTAGGTTGAAGGGCAAGGAAGAAAGTTGAGCACTGACCTGAAGAAATGGAGGATGTCATCAGAAGCACAAGAAACATAAAAGAACCCTTCTGACTTGGGAGGAATCAGAATAGATAATGGAAGTTTGAAGGAGAATGTGTCATAGAATCCAGTGACATGTTGAACAAAGGGAGGAAAAGAAATGAAAGACAAGAGACTCGATTTATTGTTGCTGGGTGTTCACATTTTTAGTTTCTAACAAAGAAAAGGTCATTGTTCAGGGTTCCCAACTACCTAACCAGATCTTTTATCTTCTCTACGCTTTCCTATAACTAGGGGGGGAGTAGCCTTCTTCAACTGAGAGAGGTTGCAAATGACCAGAAAGTGGATGGGAAACACACAGGGACATCCCTCTGCATTATTCACTGAATGGAGTTGGTTTGCTGCTAGTGCTCAGTCTCAAATGTCTCTGTCCTGCCGAGAATTCTATGATTTATTGTGGAAAACAAAGTCATGATGGAGAACAAAAGTAGGTAATAATTTTAGGTCACTAAACATGGAAAGGAATGGTATTTAACTGAGATACTTAGAGACTGGATATTGTGAATCCTTCCTTTTTTTTAAAAAATGCTAAATAACACTGAGATCCATTTTGCGTGTTCAGACCCAGAGACCTCCCCCTAAATAAAGACACATTTAACTCAAATTTTAGTTTTGGGTTTTTGGCAGAATTTAGGCCACAACTTTATTGATTACAGAAAGTGAGTGGTTGCATAGGCTCTGGTTTGACTAGCTCCCTGCACCCTTGCAGGTAGCGCTGACCCAGAGCTCTATCAAAGGTCAGCCAAGGGTGAACACCTGAGGTAGGCGGAAAGCCCGGGAATGGGCTATGACCACTCCCCAGATGCTCGCCTGGACTCAGGCATAGGCACAACCCCCTCTTGGGGGTTGACCAAACCAAGTTGAGTACCTGGATTCCTTTAATGGACTACCCTTCACATAGGGATGGCGAGACCGTTCCCCCATCCCTATCACTTGAACCAGTGCCTATCCGCAACCTTACATGTTGTGACGATTTGCTATGCGGCAGGCAAAACCCAAATGGCAACAGCCAATCAGCCAAGTGGGGGAAATTCCTGCCATGCCCCTGTCCCAATGACAGACGACACACAACGGCATAGCAAGGTCAATCGCAAAATGCCCTAAATATAGGGAGAGGTGGGTGGCTGTTCCGATGCACAAGCTGAAAGAGGAAGCTCTGGGTCATGTGCATAGATATTTATAGGTGCCTCGATCCATTTAGACAGCATCCCATTGGCCAGATTAAACCCAGCAATGAAGGACCTACCAATCGGGTGCTGTGGTTTGTCCAGTATTCCCACCCACAACACAGGAGGTCAGTCTCTAGGTCTCACTGCAACACGTGCCCTCTTTTATGGAGGACACACTTTATGTTATGATATTAATGTAACAGGTTAATGGCCACCTTGCAGCATGTGTACTATATTTCTGGCGAGTTTAGATATAACAGCTCCATTTTTTTCACCATCATGAACGCGCTGACCATTGGATTACGAATTATCCAGAATAAAACCCTCTTCCTCCCATGTTTACATTCGCATTGAAGTTAGCTGCAGTAAAGGCTAGCCAGTTTTCCTGCTTAAGGGCTCGTCCACACTTGCCTAGAAAGCATAGGCCTGAGAGGCTTTCCGCTTGTCCCATGCTATGGTTTTGCCTTTGCCACACTGCTTTCCTCCAGAAAAAAAAAAACATTTTAGCATTAAATCAGAGTAAACATTAATCCAGAGAAACCCAATTGATTTTTGCCTCGAATCAGCAGTAAACAGCGGGTTTTCTTGGGGGAAAGCGGCAGGGCAAGGGGATTTCCATATTGTTGTCGAAAGCGGTAAGTAAGTATGTTCACCTATAAAAGAACCAATTCAATTTCCCTCCCCCAACCAAGTAAGTCCCAGTGAGTTCAGTGAGATTTACTTCCTTTTCAGTGTTTAGGACTACAGCCTTATAGTAAAGGTATACTATACTGACCATTAGGTCCAGTCGTGACCGACTCTGGGATTGCGGCGCTCATCTCGCTTTGTTGGCCGAGGGAGCCGGCGTACAGCTTCCGGGTCATGTGGCCAGCATGACTAAGCCACTTCTGGCGAACCAGAGAAGCGCACGGAAATGCCGTTTACCTTCCCGTCAGAGCGGTACCTATTTATCTACTTGCACTTTGACGTGCTTTTGAACTGCTAGGTTGGCTGGAGCAGGGACTAAGCAACGGGAGCTCACCCCATCGCGGGGATTCGAACCGCAGACCTTCTGATCGGCAAGTCCTAGGCTCTGTGGTTTAACCCACAGTGCCTACACAAATTGGAACAAACCTGTTTTTGCTGCAGTAAGTAGTAGACTTCAGTAAGTCTCAGCCTTTCCTGACTTCCACACCATCACTGCTCCTTGTAAACAGAAGGAACTGGAAATTTGGACATAATGCCTTTCCTCTTCTTTCATTAAAGGCTATTACTGGGAGATTTATATTAGGTTGGGAGACTTGCATTAGCTAGCCTGGAAAATTGGGCTCCCAGTTCTTACAGTCATGCATGAGAACAGAAAGCTACTATTTACATATCTAATTTGAATTATATTGGAGGATCAATACTCCTACCGAAGCCCCTAGATTTAAATAAATCATATCACCACTATAAAATTTCCTCAGCTTGTGAGGTGAAATACACTAAGAAGTAGGAATATTTAAGGACGGCAGGTTCAAAGAGTCACAGTAACATGCAATATTGCTTTTAATAAAATGAAATGTAAGCCTGGAAAATCTAACATGGCATAATACCAATAATATTTTTGATTAAATTTGACTTCTAATTGAAGATGAGACTAAGAGAGAGCTGGAAATACCAACTGAGCAAGATTCTCAATGTGTTTTTGATCATCTCTTCACTTTATAGACGAGCGGACGACTCCTGTTTTACTGCCATTTCTTCCTTTAAAAAATAATAAATAAAAAGATAAAGGAGTTTTGTTTTGTCTCTGTTAACCAAACTGTAATTCCATACTTGTGTCATGTGGGGAAAGGCTTGTATATAATTCCACTTCAGAAGGAAATATTATCAAGCTATCTGTACATTTCAACCATGGCACAGCAAAGACAAGAGTATTAATGACTTGGCCAGAAAACTTTAAGAAACCTTTATTAGCCCATTTCTTAGTTTGTACATGGAAGCAGTTCAACCTGGCACCATTTTATCTTAAATGCTTTTGCCTGCTGCCAGATTTTTCTAAGACTGATGGAATTCCACAAAACCATTATGTCATATGAAGTGAGTGAAGTTTTACTATGCTGTGTTGCTTGTTTCAGTATATGCATTAATCCCTATTTTACACCACATGATCCCGTTGAAAGATGCCAAAAGCAGTGGCTGCCTGGAATGTGCTTCACTGGTAGGAAGACTTCCTATGTAATTGGGGTGTCCATATGGAGAGCCATTTCCAAGTTTTACAGCCCCACAAGGAGTATCACAGAAGCATTTTTCTGCAGTCACGATGTGCAGGCAACCATATTTGACATAGCCTTGGGGCAAATGATTCTTCAGTCCAATTAACACATTGCAAAGAACACAACTTGGCACCCAAAAGGGCACCCAATAAATATCTTAGTGGATAGGTAACAAATAAGGAACATCCATCCCTTTCCTTTCTGTTCACATTTTACTGGATTTGGAAATCTCCCCAAGCTCTGACATTTTGAAGGCAGACATTACATAATCATCTAGTCCAGAAAACTCCTGAACGTGGCAAGTGTATGCCATTAATTTGGCATTTGCTTTTAATATCTTATTCAGAACGAGTTGGAGGGGATTGGTTTCTCTAACCGACATTGTTCTTCTTGTTAAAGTGCTGAGGTGAAACTATTATAGGGTAAGTGCTTATGTTATCCAACCCAATATGTTTCGGTTCTTAGGGCAATTGGCATAGGACACTCAGACTGTTATTTGTGATTCACAGCTGGAAAAGCAATAGATTTATTTGTAATACAGCCATGAACCTCACCACAGGCCTTTCGAGCAAAGCTGAAGCATCTGTGAATCAAACTGTTCCCCAGCTGTTCATTCACTACCTGCAGATTCTTCTAGAATAAAGTTCCTATTAATACTGATGGCTACACTGCACCCCTGTTGAGCTCATACCACATTCTTCCTCTCCCACTACAGTTAAATGCATTAATTCAAAACTAGAACAACAGTGTTGATTCTTCCATATAAATGTTCTTGCCAGCTTTTGATGGTGTTCCTGTGGCAGCTCTCCATATTTCAGACGAAGCCCTTTTCTCTTGCATATGTATTTCCCCCTGAACACACATAGCACACAGAGAGCACAATCATCCTTCCAGACAGAAACACCCATGGTGCTTTTCTACACAAAGCATAGGAGGGGAAATTTCCATTGTAAAGGGAAAGAAAAGATTCCAGAGCTATAAAGAATTAATATAAGTGCCAGACTAATGTTGTTTTAGTGCTTATCTTCAAAAGCACCATTGCTTCAGGAGCCCTTAACAAACAGCCTTATTAATAAAACCGTAAAAATGTTTTTTGTTTTTTGTTTTTACAGTGGCATACATATTTTAGGTTTTAATTAAAAGCTCTTAGTGATACTAATTTGAATCATTGTGGCAAATTTTTTCCCTCCAAGAAACAAATTGCATTTACAAATCATTTGATGTTTTATATATATATATATGAGAGAATGAGCTGGGAGTGATGAAAGAAATGTATAGGCATATTTAAAAGCAAACAATACTTCAATACAGTGTTCACACATACAGCGATAACCTTTTTAAAATTACGTGTTAATTTTCATTTGGAGGGATCAGAAAACAATTTTGCTTCAATGGCTGGCTGCAGATATTATTTTGACTCTTCACGAACCACTATCAAAACATTTGGGAGCTTGTGAGTCAAGGCCCTGCTCCCCGCTTGGTGATCAAATAGGATACATGGACAAAAGTATTTAGGTTAATGGGCTAAAAAAAGGCCACAACTCTCTTGGTTACAGAATGTGAGTGGTATTGGCTTAGGCAGTGCCAATCTGCCAAGTGGAAAAAATTCCTACCAGGCCCCTTGGACAACCAAAGCGACCAACCGAGGTCCATAGCAAGGTCAGGAGCTGAAGCAAAACCTAGAGGGAGGGAGGGCAGATAATCCATGGAAGCTGGAAAAGCAATCACTTCCATTGCTTTCCTGGTTCAGGGTGCTGCAAGCAGATTTTTTTTCTTGCATCAAATAACATGGAAATGAGTAATAAACATGTGCTATATTCTATTAGTTTTCTGGAAGTTGCTTTTACGTCATGGGAAAGCTCAGATATAATGAGGACATTAACTGTCATGAATACACCAGCTCCAAGCAAAAGTTTTCTCCAAGCGGCTTCTATGCCGGCAGAGGAGAGCCCTCAGCTGCACATATCTGACTTTGGGTGGGTGGCTGATAAGGGAGGAAAGGAGAGCATGCTGGAACACAGCCCAAACAGCCCAAAGAGGCATGAAAAACCACAGAGATAGCTTTTCGGAACAGGAAGGGGCTGTAGCTGACCAAATAAGCCCAAGGCATAGGCAAATAGGACAGCTGCTAGACAGGAAGCAAAATAAGAGATGTAAGGGTCGAAGGTTCAATATCTTCTGTCATCACAGGAAGGACTCCTCAGAAGGATCAACTGAGTGATGACGCTGGAGGCTTGGATAGAGCTGTCCAGAGTTAATTGCTTGTTTTTGCAAAGTGTGTTCTCCCTCATGGAGAGCACAGGTTGCGGGTGGGGCTGACGAGACACCTCACTGTTGCTAGACAAATGGTTTGGCCATCCTTTAAGCAGGGGCAGGCTGTTACTGGGGAAATCTAGATGTTGCCATTTGTTGATTGACAGCCCTATTTGTTAAATACAATGCTCGCAGTGACGAACTTCCTCTTTTCGCTGCTTACTTCAGATCACCCACCCTCCCTTCCCTAATTTTAGGCTGTTTGCTTGACCTTGCTATGCCTGTCATGGGGTCGTCTGCTTTGGGGCAGGGTCCCGGTAGGAATTTTGTCCATTTGGCTGATTAGTGTGTGCCACTTGGTTTTTTGCCTACTGCATAGCAAATCGTCACAACTTGTAAGGTTTGCGGTTAGGCATTGGTCTTGGAATTGGTTGGTGGAGGGGTATGGATTTGGCTGTGCCTGGCCCTCCAAATTGCTGCTGCTGCTGCTGCTGCTGCTTCAAGGGTTTTCCATTAAAGGAACCCAGGGGCTCCCCATGCTTTTGTCCGAAACCCCCTGGCAAGGGGCTAGGGCCACGCAAGCCCCTGGGAGCATTCTGGGGAGAGGTGAGGCATGGTTCCCAGTCCCGTCTCTCTCCTCAGGTGACTTACCCTTGCTGACTTCGCGGGGGGTGCGAATGTCAGAGCTGTTCCCGTGCAGGGTCAGTTAGTGCTACCAGTGCCTAAGCAACCACTCACATTGCTGTAATTTGAATAAAGTTGTGGCCAAAATTATGCCAAAAACCTTAAATAAAAATTAAGTGTCAATTGTGTTTTTCTTTGGGGGGGAGTCTTGGGGACCTTGACATGCAATAAATCCTCCTTTTAAATTACGTATGTTTACTGTGTTTTCAAGCCAGGAACCTGGACTCCTAACATTAACAGTTAGGGAAACGTCAGGGAAATGGAATAAGCTGGAATAATATCTGTTTCTACCATTCCTGGTTATAAATTAATACCAGGCATCTTTTGGTTGAAAATATACCTTTTAATTTTTTTTACTAACATCACTTTATGTCTATGAAACATTTGTCCATTAGATGATTTTGATACATATACTTCTTATTCATAACATACATTATATTTGCATAAGTAATCTCTGTTAGATTGTGTTTCTTTTCCCTATTCCCCTGCCCTCGTCTGTCTTCCTGCTGGTAACTTCAAACTATTTCTAACTTCAAAGAACCCCTTTTAAACAATAGTGATTACGTACACGTGAGGCAGTAATTCACATGTAATCATTTTCTTCTTTCCAGTAATGATATTTTGCATGTTACCGTTCATTTCTTCTATCACTTATGCTACTCTTTGAAGTATTTTTTTTAAGGTATGCTGATTGAAACTGAACATTTGGCATTTTTTTGTGCTTACTGCTAAGCATCCTGTTTCATTTCTCTCCTCGATCCCCCAACTTTCTATCTTGTCATGATTTAGCATTGATCAAGGGCCATTTGGGTCACGGAACATGGAAGTCTCCAGCCAATAAGAATGCCACTAGTATCTAAAATAAAACAAACAAAATTTGCTACTACCAAAGATAAGCTACTGTTTGCTTTGCTTTCTTGAGACGTGCAACTCTATGCTGCTTTTACATGCTCTTGGAATAAAGCACGATAGACTGCTGTTATATACTGTTAGAGGACAGGCTTCTTTGGTCCTGTAGAGTCAGCCCAGGATGACACATTTACAAAATACACCAAAGCATAGCATGCATAACATCAGGAAATTTAGTTTAGGGCCATATTCACACCATCCATTTAAAGCCCTATGATTCCGCTTCAAGGAATCATGGTTTCCCAGAGTGGTTTAACAATCAATACCATTCATAGCAGGATCACCACCTTTGGTCGGGCAAAATACAGGACAGCTCAGGGGGTGGCAATTGGGGGGATAAAAATTATTTTACTTGGTGCAGAAATGACTTCGAAGCAATCCATAACCATGTCACATGGGGGCTACAGTGGTTTATTCACCAGGTCTCTACCAGGGCTATGCAAACCCCCTCTCTTGCTCTCCTAGTTTGAGCCACTCCTGCCCCCTCTGCTCTCTCCTTCACTTGACCAGGCCTCTGCAAACCCCCTCTCTCACACTTTGACCCATCTGCTGCCCGCTCTGCCCATGCAAAACCCGAGACTCCACTGTAGCAGCCCTCCTCTCTCAATCTCCACGGCCCACCCTCTGCCCGCACACAAAAATTTCTCAAACTCCTCCTGGTCCCACCTAACCATCTGCTCACATCCCCAGATAACTCTCACTGTCACTCTTGGCTCTCCTCCTCATGGACCCACCCTTTCCCCACACAAACTCTGGCTCTTGCTCTCTTCCTCCCACTGGACCCACCCTCTGAACACACAGTTTTGAGAAGGAGGAGGATGAGCTTTAATAGGTGAAAAAAGGTGTCCTGTTTGAAGTCCAAACAGAACAGGGAACCCTTTTCTCCAAGGGGGAAAGAAAAGGATTGTCATGTTTTTCTAGGGATGGGTGGCAACCCTATTTCCCAGGAAAGTCTGGGAATTGTAGCTTTGTGAGGAGACTAACAACTTTCAGCACCCTTAATAAATTTCAGCTCCCATAATTCTTTGGACGCCGCCGTGTATCTTCAAAGTTGTACCAAAGTGCTTTAAATGGATGGCGTGTATGTAGCCAAGTCACATAAGGGCAACCCATGACCACATATTCCCCTCAGAGGCTTTCACATAAATGTCACACATACATACACACAAGTCACCCGACCATTGTATATCATGCCCCCAAAGCCCACTAATTAAACTACTCTGGGAATGTTGGAATATGCGTAAGGGCCATTGGCCTGATCCGGCAGACTCTTCTTATCTTCTTAAAAGATGTCTCCGTATGCAAAGCATTAAACAAAATGTAATGTGTAGTTTGGCCTTGAGTGGAATGCAAGCAAAGTGGAGCAGTCCATTTGTACCACCAGGCATGTTTTTAGCCTTAAACTACCATTACACATCCTCTAAATTCAACAATTGCCCAGTGCTTCGTCCTCTCCCTGGGCTCAGCGATTTTTAATGTTGTGTGGCTCACCCTCTATGGTTTTTCTGTGTACCTTCTGAGTATTTCTTCCATAAAAAGGACCAACTCCTTTTCTCTCCCTAAGCATATTTGCATGTGAGACAACCACTGTATTAACAGGAGATGCGTATGTTCCTCAAGTGGGCATTATAATTTCAGAACATTATGTCTGGTATGTTACTGTCTGTCCCTCCCTCCATCCCTAATCACCTTTATAATTATGAAAACTCCAAGAATAACATCTCTTAAACAACATAACAGTTTGAAATATTCATAACTAAGAGTGCAATTGCTAATGCTCATAAACAAAGTTGTTTGGAGACCCCTTTATTAATTTTTAATTTATTTTTTCTGTCAATTTCTTATTGCTTCCAAATTCCTGGAGGGGATTGTGTTAATTAGTCATGTGTAAAATATTCATTAAAATAGCTTCTTAATTTTTTTTCTTTTATTGAAATTTTACATTTCTAATCTCCTAACTGAAATAAATGCCACTGGGTAGAGGGACTATATTAATTTTGATCAACTCCTCATAAAAAAAAGGAAGCTAGCACAATAAAGGATCAGGTAATGAAATGTTTGGGTGCTGCGTAGAGAGTGATGGGAACACAAGTCGCACACTGTTTCATTGTCAAGGAAATGAAAAGGAATAAAGATCAATTTGCATTATGGAAAACACATTAGGAAGGCCTGATCTGTGTGCCTTTTTTCTATTGTGTTGAATACAGTGGTTAAAGAGGAATGCATGGATAGTTTATGAATTAGAAATGATCTAAGCTGCTGGCTGAATGCAGTACTACAAACAGTTTTTCATCATATCTGTGGATAAAGTAGACCTTTTTTTCATATGCTCAAGATCTGGATCACCTGTCACTGTTGACCAACATCTAAATGCCATTTTCCATCTTTCTGATGGGGGCAGCTGTCAGAATGGGGCTGGCGCTGGCCTATAGACCTACCCCAAGGAATCTCATTTTTCTTCTCTTCAGCATCCCACCAGCCCACCCTGGGGCGTGAAGTATAAACAGCCACTATCAACACAATCTTGGAGGGGCAGCATTGTTTTCCGAGCTTCAGAATACCACATATTGCTGTCAGTTACCAGGAAGGGGAGAGGAAAGTCAGCAGGGAGCATGGCAAGTTCAGGTGGGGTGGTGGAGCTAATCCCATGCTCCTACTGCCATGCCCACACCATGCCAAGCTTTCCACTTCCCATCCTCCCCAAGGGGGAGACGCCTGCCCATGCAAGAGTTGTCCCAATGGGGCGGCGCCCGCCTGATCAAGCATCCCAAGGGAGAGGTGCCCGCCTGGGCCAGCCGTCATCCCAATTGGGTAGGTGCCCACCCATGCGAGTGTCGTCCCAATGAGGCGGCACCCACCTGCCCGAGAGTTCCAAGGGGGAGGCGCCTGCCTGTGGCAATGTCACCTCCCCAGGCTAGCACCCAGGGCAGACCGCCCCCCGCCCCCTTCCTCCACCACTGCCTCCTGGTGAGAGGATTAGCACACATCCTTTTTCTTTGGTGCTTCCAAACAAAGAGCTCACTCGTACAATATGGGTGCCTACAGATTAACATATGCCTAGAGCTGTAATACAACCCTTTTCACATGATGTAAGTTAAACATGTGACAGAGCTAACAGAGACACCTTCCCACTAATCATTGTTAGACTCTCTGCAGCTCTGCCTTAACACAATGGAAGTTTCCATGCTATGCTTTTGGCAGTGCACATACATGTACAGACAGAGTTACTGTGTTTCCAATTTCAACGTGCAACTAAACGATAATATTTAACAGGGTATTTTTCTGTTTCTGTCCCATGCTGGTTTGTATGTGCACAAAAACACCACTCCTGTGCATCCTGTTTGTGGGCGGATATTTTCGGAAAAATCCTAAAGATTCACCCTTTTTAAAAAGTTCTTATCATATGATCTGAGGCCTGCCTTTAACATTTTACAGCTGTTGAGAGCAAGCCTCCATGGCCATTCAATAAAGTATTTTTTTTAATGTCCCCAGAAAGTGACCGTACATCACAAGGTGCAAACCCTTCCTGACGAATTGTACTTATGGGGGCAGCCCTCTTTTCTTTTTACCATACTTATAAGGCTAACCAGGGCAGGGTGAAAACAACAACAACAACAACAACAACAACAACAACAACAGTAATAATTTATTATTTATACCCTGCCCATCTGACTGGGTTTCCTGGGTGGCTCCCAACAGAATATTAAAAACATGATAAAACATCAAACTTCCCGAAACAGGGCTGCCTGCTTTTAAAAGCAGGATAGTGGTTTATTTCCTTGGCATCTGATGGGAGGGTGTTCCACAGGACGGGTGCCACTACCCAAAATGCCCTCTGCCTGGTTCCCTGTAACCTCAAATCTTGCAGTGAGAGAACCGCCAGAAGGCCCTTGGAGCTGGACCTCGGTGTCTGGGCAGAACGATTGGGGTGGAGATGCTCCTTCAGGAATACTGGGCCGAGGCCGTTTAGGGTATGGGAAAGTACTATACATATCTACTTTCTAATGCACATAGGTGACATGGGGGGGGGGTAAATCCACTCCAAGATGAGGAGCACTCTGGAGTTCTCCCCAACGCTACTGTACTTGCAGAAAACAATAACAAATTCACTGATCTTCACTCTATGCATGAAAAACTCATACAAAGTACCAAAGGAATTTCATGGATATTGGCAGAGCACATGCAGGAGGCAGGTACAAGGGAAAGGTAAGTGCTATAGTAGTCAGCCTGTGTTGTCTGTACTTCAGTGCGGAAATGACTCCATTAAAACAACTGAATTCAAAGATGAATGCATATCCACATCAAAGTACATCATGCAGTGCCAACACCTTGGGGATACCTCTGAATCAACTCCAAAATCTTTTACAGAGCATTTTACAAATGTAATGTATGTTTGAATGAAGTTGTGTGTTAAACAAGGATAGGGTACTGAGTGTTCTAAAATGCATAATCTGGAGGGAAGTTGTCCTCCAAAAGCCCTTAGCAGTTTGGAAACTGGCCAGATTATCCGTCACAGTCACATTCTCCTAGTTTGCTCCTTAAGACAATTGAACCCAGACTGCATTTTTTCCCTCTTTCACAGCAGCCTAGCTTCCAAAATGTGTCAAATATTACTGCTAATGGTTCTGCTAGTTCGTCAAGCAATTCTTTCAACTCCCTAGGTAGGAGACACGCTGAACCTAGAGTCTTCTTTTGTTGACTTCTTTCAAGAATTTACTGACACTTCCCTTACTATAAATTAGTTCTATTCTGCCCTGCTTTGGTTTCCTGAGTTTTCCTCCCAATGCATGTCTGCTTCCATTTTTTTTTCAATTAAACATATACCAGAAGTATTTATCTGAGCTTTCTGTGTCAGAATTCTTGCTATTTGTTCCACCTTTTATTATGTGGAAATTGTATTTTATCCTTTGGGTTTTCTTTTTTCCTCTGTCCTTTGATATAGTTGAAAACTTTCCTTTCTTTACAACAGTTAACATGAATTGATTTCATTTTAAAGTTTTTCTTTTCTTTTTTTTTTCTTACAATGCTTGACCGCTATCATATAATTTATTTTTTTCTTTGTTTCCCTTGAACAATATTTTATGCAAATCTTCCTAGCATTCCTTAAACTGCTTATTTCCCCCTCAGTAGGGAACATTTCATGTTTGGATTGAAATTATTCTGATGCAAAAACTAGAGAAAGTAATATGGTGTATAATGAAAGTAGCAGCTTCACTATTAATAAGAGCTGGGGTTTCAAGAGAAGAGGAAGGGATGAATGTCAAGTTCAGTTTATTTTACTATTATTGCTATTATTATTATTATTATTATTATTATTATTAAAATTCGTATACCACCATATACCCACAGGTCTCAGGTTGCTTCACAGTTATCGCAGTTGTCCAATCTTCAGTTCGGTTCCTCGCGCTTGCAAATCAGTTTGTGATTTTTTTAATTTGTCATGATAATTTGCCAGCATTTTAGTGTTTGTTTCTTCTAATATACATTTCTGTGCAAAATCCCATAATATACACATTTTGCAAGCAATTACCCCAATAAACAATAACCCAAACTACTCTAGCAGGTCTATTTGAAATTTATAATGGTATGATACACTGTTGTAGGGATGCGGGTGGTGCTGTGGTCTAAACCACTGAGCCTCTTGGGCTTGCCAATCAGAAGGTCGGAGGTTCGAATCCCCGCAACAGGGTGAGCTCTCGTTGCTTGGTCCCAGCTCCTGCCAAACTAGTAGCTTGAAAGCATGCCAAAAAAGTGCAAGTAGATAAATAGGTACCACTCCAGTGGGAAGGTAAACGGCATTTCCATGCGCTGCTCTGGTTTCGGTGTTCCATTGCGCCCGAAGCGGCTTAGTCATACTGGCCACATGACCTGGAAAAACTGTCTGCAGACAAACGCTGGCTCCCTTGGCCTGTAAAGCGAGATGAGCGCCTCAACCCCAGAGTCATCTGCGACTGGACTTAACTGTCAGGGGTCCTTTACCTTTTACACTGTTGTGAGACACACAGAGAGACTGGCTCCATAGCTCTGTCACCACAATCAGGTTTTGTAGCACCCTGCTTGTGGTTAACGCTTAGCTGGAATGAAATATTCAACGCAGCAATAGAGAAATTAAAATAATAATTTATTTGTCAGACAAATAAATGATAGGCACAGTGGTATATGGTTACCAAAGCTCTGCCCACTCCAGCCCTGATGGTCAGCACTTATATTTCCTCAGCCCAGCCCCCTTGCTCCTCCTTGGCTGCCTCTGTCCAATCAGCCTGGTTGAAATTCCTACTGGCTGTTTGCTAGAACCAATCATAAAAGATACACCCATTTCCTATTACCTTTTATGGGGGACAAAGAGCTATATTTCCTTCTATCCATAAATGGCAGACAAGTAGCCATATATCTTACATTTGCCTCGACAAGGCACCTTAATACCAGATCACCTTTTGCCCCTTTTCCCCTCCATTCCAAAACAGATGGCTAAAACAGATGGCTCATGGTCTTACATTTTGTTTAAACAGAGATCTTGGGTTCACATTCTCACACACCATCAATGAAATAAGAATCTAACATAAGAATCTAACATTTCTTACTTTCTAAATCCTTTGCACAATTACATTTAAGCCAACAAATCTCATACATTAACATAGATAGCTTTTTAGAAGAAAAGGCCTTTGCAAAGTAAAACTCTTCAGTTTACACCCCCCTTTCCTGGCCAGCTGCTTTTCCCATTAGCTCTTGCCCTTTAACCTTAGGAAAACGTGGCTAGTCTGATGGGAGGCACATGGTATTATTTTCTGTTAAACAATAAATCTTACTATTTACCAACTTTTAATTAGTGTTTTTGCAGCTTGATTGTATTCTGTAATATGTAGGGTCAGTATAACCTTTGCTCCCAGCCTGTAATTCCCTTTTACAACTTTGAGAATTTTGGCTCCTGCTATAAATCAGGGGGGGGGGCCTTTTTAGGAAGATAAACATCTGCCAAAGTACTTAGCCAGCTGCTTTCCTGCCTGGCATAAAACATTTGCAAATCTTGAAGCTCATTTTAAAATACAGGCCTTGATCAGATGCCTCATTCCCCCCTTTCAAGCTCAAGGACCTTCATCCCAAGTGTCCTTGATAGCTTGACCTTCATCATATTCCTGTGGTAAAGCTCTGTATAGGGCCATGATATGAAGTAGAGTTTCATTTGAAATCATCTTGCTAATTGTACTTCTAAAACATGAAATGATACATGGCACCATACATAAAACCATTACTACTACCGTCAAGAAAAACAAGCAAGACAATAGTATCCCTTTGAGTCCTGCAACATTAGGTAACCAATTGGTGAGCCATCCCATATCCCATCCTTCCCATTTTTGTACTGGGACATGTGCTATACTCTCCATCTTTGTGGCCAGCACACGGATTCCCTCACCATTATCAGAAATGTTAAAGCAACAGGCATTCCCTGTCAAGTTCAAGACTCCACATAGGCCTCCCTGCCTGGCAAGTACATAATCCATTCCCATTTTCAGCTGCAAAATGGTGGCTCTACTTTCATCCAACTGTTGTGCAATAAGTCTCAAACTCTGGGCCGTTGCATTGGTTACAAGTTCCACTACTGCTTGCAATCGAATTATTCTGTTTAGATTATAAATAGGATCCCGTGCCCCTTGTATGAGCTCATCAGGATTCCAGGAGGCAGGATCATAATAGGCTATAATGCGCTCTGGTGGCCAATCATCAGTATCGCTCCAACTTTGCGTACTTCCTCCTGCTATATGAAAAATATCAGCGTTTCTTCGTGTACGCTTGGCCGAGCTAGTGGGCATAATCCACATTGGTGGTAATACCCATCCCAGGAAACAAATCCCCCTCCATTTGGAAGGGAGTTGCTTGTATGCCCATTGTCCACATATCCACCACAACCATCGGGTCTGAGGTTTTTGGTACGTGGAGTGCATAAGGCGAAATATCAAAAGGGGTATAGAGTTCACAGTGCAGTATGTTAGATTGCCTTTTGCTGTCACAGTTATGTTCCACACCATTTTCCATGCATGAATAAAAGGAGGTCACATGGCAAGGTATTTCGAGTTCGATAGGTGGTACCGTTTGCCCAGGTTTGACTACCCTTAATATCATCCCAAGTATAGTGGCAATGAGAAGAGCCTACCATGGTAGAATCAGCTGCATCTAATGATTTACGTACACAGAATTCCCCTTGTACAGGTATAACTCGTATTGGTTTAGTTGAGTTCCATCTGGGGAAATTCTGTACTTCTGTTTGGTGTGGCATTTCGCTTACCATACCAATGGCACTTAATGGTATCGATAATAAGGGCATACCTCCCTCTGAATCATCTGGCCCAAGAGAGCAAACAAGGCAATTGGTCCTATTTGTAACATTGGCTACCATCTCAGCTAAGCCTACCCACATATTGTGGTCTTGGCGGAATCCATATTTAGAAAATTTGGTCAGATTCAAGGACCCTTCCCCTTCCCAAGGGATCAGGATTAATAATAAAATCATGTTGATGTCTAGTATATGCATTCCTTCCACAAAAGATTACCTTATTGTGATAGCAAAAAAATATTAGCCCCAATATAATTCCCCCAGTGACAGATTAGTAATGCATTGTAGAAAGTGTGATTCACTGATAACTATAAGCAGTGCCACCCCATCCAATATGTTGTGACCCCCTGTCTCCCTCCATATGTGTGCATAGTAGCACACTTCCTTTTTCTCCACCCCCATTGTTCAGCTTGGACACTGAGGTCCAGCGCCAAGCGCCTTCTGGCAGTTCCCTCATTGCGAGAAGTGAATTTACAAGGAACCAGGCAGAGGGCCTTCTCAGTAGTGGCGGCCACCCTGTGGAATGCCCTCCCATCAAATGTCAAAGAAATACAGTAAACAACTATCTGACTTTTGGAAGACATCTGAAGGCAGCCTTGTTTAGGGAAGCAGGTTTCCTGACTCCTTTCCCACGGCTTTGCACACTACCACCAATCACCCTGGCAAGCTGATCTTATGAATTTAAGGATACAGGCCCATTGATAGGAACTAGCTGTTAGATAGCTAAAAGCAGCAAAGAAATGCAGTTTGATGGGAGGGTACTAGACAACCCTTTGCAAGCGGTCGTCATACCTAAAATAAATGAACACAACAGCTATTCAAGAGCTGAGGGAGAGGAAATGTGAATTAACTATAAAATCCATGGATTTAAATGAGATAAAACATCCGTAAAATTGACAAAGGACACGAGAAGCTTGATCATCTGTATCATCCAGCCAGGGTTTACAAAGGGTATTGGCCCACATGAGGTATGTAAGATATATGACAGTTTTTAAGCACAATTATGTGTGAGATTAAGGAAAGTGGTTTGGTAGACGCACCCTTAATCTCATGCATAAGTGTGCTCAAAAGCTGTGTCATATATTTAGCTCAGTGTCATTCTCAAGACAGACCTCTGACAATCATGAAGGTGGTGTTTGTTCTCTAAATGAGGAAGCAAGAAAATAAGTCTGGTCTTTGTGCCCTTCCCTTAAGTAGCCCAACAGCCTTAGGATTCCCAGAAAAGATCACTGTGGCACAAACAAACAAACAAAGAAACAAGCCACCCTGAAGCTATACAGACTGCCATATAATAATCAACAACAGAGACTCAATCCCAAGACTTCCAATTAGATTAAATAACAAAGAAAGAGTGTCATAACCTTTGTTCTGCCTGATGCAATTTCAGTTGCGGTCCCCAGGATTAGGCATGGTTTGTACGGCATGGTGTTTAATGTCTCACGCATTAGCTCTTTAAACACTACCTTTCATCTTGAGCCTATCGATTTCAGCAAGTACAAACACACCGTTTCTGAGTCGTCTGCCTACTAGTTCCTGATGAAAAGAGGATGCTGGAATACTCAACAAGAGTGGAGCCGACACAGTATGAAAATAATGCCTCCAGCTTACTGGGTCTCATGTTTTCTCCTACTGCCTTTCAGACCTGCCCCTTTCCTTTACTTTGAGTATGCAAGTGAGGCTTTGACTGCCAAAGGGAATTCTTATTACAGAAGCCTGTATTTCAGAACTGATTAAAAATAAATTCTCCATGCCCTTCTAAAACTTATTCCACAGAGGGCCTTGTTTTGTGTCCATGCAAGTAAGAGGATCTGGTACCCGGTAGTTAATTTGATTCACCTAAGTCTTACCTCAGCAGAGTTAAAACAAATCATAGTAAGGTTTTCATTATATTGCATGCTTTAGCCATTTTGGTAAGTTTCATTGGGAACAAACTACAAGGAGCACAGCTTTGAAGAGTTCCAACACCCCAACCCCTTCCCTCCTTCTTAAGTAAATCAGAAAGATCTTGGAACAGTTATGAGGAAGCTTATCTTTTTAACTGCTTTGTAACATTCAGTGTTTTGTCTCATTCTCCAATGGAAAAATGCTGAGGAGTGTTACAGAGTTTTCAAATTCTAGCTGTCCATGTGGGAATAGATCCTAGGAACCTGGGGGGGAAATGAAAGTTGGCAGAATTTCCATGTGGAAATTCATTTCATCTGTTTTCGTTTTAAGACATCTGTCATGTTGTCTTATCAGTAAATGAAAAAGAAAAGTGAAATTCTGCCATATGCATTCTATAAATTTCAATTTTGCTCTCAGGTGTCACACTTGCCATAACTACGCTATTTGCTGCATTTCAGACAACAGGCATAATCATTCGCTTGTGGTTCTGCATTGTTGCCTAGTGGGACATCATTTATGGAAGCATTTGCGATAAAACTCACTAGCTTCTATATACATAATACGCCTAGCACTTGAAATATAGACAGTGGCATCAACCTCTCTATGGGAAACATATTGTATCAAGTTAATTAATTGGCAAAATTTATACCCTCTGCGCTTCAGCTGACATGTTTTGTGCCTTTAAAATTAACTGCTAAGACGTTTCATAAGAACCCCCACAATACAGTTTATTGTAATTTTACTTTACATTCTGTTGTGCACAGGAATCCTAGACTCTATACTTCATGGTCTTATGAGGACCTCTCTTGATAGTTAAGCACATTGTTTCAATCAAGGACATTGTAAATGAGTGGCTTGCAGATGGGAAGGCAATGCCCAAGCGTTTTGCTGTGAGACCCAAATCACTTCTACCTCCCCCCGCCTTTTAGACTTAAAAAAGGAAAAGGCTTTGCTTGTGGCAGTGGTAGGGAACCTGAGGTCACATTTCCTTCTGAGCACCTTCACCTGGGCCACATACATAGTGGTGGATGTGGCCAGAAGCAAAGGTGGGTGGAGCAATAGATACAAAAAGCTACAATCCAGAATCCAGCCATGCAACAGTCAGTGGTTTCCATCTCGTCTCCATCCAGGCAAATTTAAAACACTCATTTAAACATCCTTAAAATATCAATGACTTCCCTTCTTTTCTTTCCATGGTTCATTTTGCATATCATAAATCCCTGCATATTTTACAAAAACTAAACCATTCAGTATTCCATTATTACATCCATCAAAACTTATGTAGTTATTTACTTACTTACACTGTTGAATTTATCTTAGTGCTGCCAACATTTTCAAGTGTACATAATTTCCCCCCATATATTCAATAAACGTTTTCCAATCTTCTCTAAACATATGTTCTTCTTGTTCTCTTATTCTATATGTTAAGTCTGCAAGCTGCACATATTCTGTCAGTTTAAGTTGCCATTATTCTTTATTTGGGACCTTGCTCATTTTCCATTTGTGGGCTAATGAAACACGGGCTGCAGTAGTAGCTTAAATACCGTATTTTTTGCACCATAACACTCACTTTTTTCCTCCTAGAAAGTAAGGGGAAATGTCTGTGCGTGTTATGGAGGGAATGCCTACGGGTGGCATGCCTACAGATTTTCCTCCTCTAAAAACTACGTGCGTGTTATGGTCGGGTGCGTGTTATAGAGCGAAAAATACGGTAAATAACCTTTCATTTCTTTTCCAGCCAGGCAAAAGCCCTCAAGGTGGGTGTGGAACACAACCTCTCATGGGGTGGGGCCTGAGGCCCTCCAGGGAGGATTGCTACAGCTGGGCCACCTGTACAGCCTCCCCACACAGCCACGGTGGAACAAACAGTTGCGTGTTCAGACCCAGAGACCTCCCCCTAAATAAAGACACAATTGACTCAAATTTTAGTTTTGGTTTTTGGCAGAATTTAGGCCACAACTTTATTGATTACAGATAAGTGATTGGTTGCATGGGCTCTGGTTTGACTAGCTCCCTACACCCTTGCAGGTAGCGCTGAACCAGAGCTCTGTCATAGGTCAGCCAAGGGTGAACACCTGAGGCAGGTGAAAAGCCTGGGAACAGACTCTGTTCACACACACACACACCCGATGCCTTCCTGAACTCAGACATGGGCACAACGCCCTTTCGGGGGTTGACCAAACCAAGTTGAGTACCTGGATTCCTTTAATGGAATACCCTTCACATAGGGATGGCGAGACCGTTTCCCCATCCCTGTCACCTGAACCAGTGCCTATCCGCAACCTTACAAGTTGTGATGAATTGCTACGTAGCAGGCGAAACCCAAATGGCTACAGCCCATCAGCCAAATGGGGAAAATTCTTGCCATGCCCCTGTCCCAATGACAGGATCTCTGAAACTGTTTTCAATACTAAATATTAACATTTTTATGCTCTTCCCTCTGTTAGGAAAAAAAATCTGCTTGTTCAAAGCATGAGAGCAATATGATTAATGGAGCTATTTATGAAAACTTCCTGTGATCTGTAAGCAAAAGAAGAATTGAAGATCAATGAGGACTTTTGACAATTAGCTTTCTGTGCGTATTAGGCTTTATGTGGTTTTAATTGAGTGTCATTGTTTTTATATTTGGATAATGGTTTTATATATATCCCAAATAATCTGTTTTCTGTTTTATTGTTTTATGTGAGCCACTTTGGAGGGCTCTGCCTTCGAAGATGGCATACAAATGTCAGAATGAATAAATAAGCAAACAAAGAAATATCACACAGATAAATATGCGGTAGAATTCTTCTCAAGCCTTGGCAATATTGACCAGACTTCCAAGTGGCTATGTGCACTTTCACTTTCAGTGAATAGTTTTTGCCTATTTTGTATATACAGGACAATGTTCAGAAAGATCCATAAGAGTTTTTTTGCATGATGATTACAAAATATAAGCACCGGGTCTCCATCCCTCTGTGAAATCTAGCCGTTTCCAATAGAAACCGCAAGAAGCACACAAATGAACATCTGTAGGCTTTTCTGTCAAAGTCATATTTTGTATAGCATGGAAAGAATACATAAAGTGAGTGTTGAGAAAAGGCTGAAGACCTTAGCCACTTTTTATATATTTTTACCTCATATCACTTCATTTCGTTTCTCACTATTTCAAATCCCATGTACTTGGTTACCTCATGTCTGACAAAGATAACAACTTTTAAAGGAAGCGTTTGTTTGCTGTAATTCTTGCCAAGATAGGACATATTAGCACTTGTGTGAGAGAGTGTGTGTGCCTGTGTGTGCAATATAAATGTTAAATGGTAGAAGAAGCATAAGCCTTAAGAAATGAATAAATATAAGGACAATGTTAAGTGCCAGCAACCTCTGTTTTTAGTAGATAAAGGGCTCAATCTGGAAACACCTCTGCATGAAAGGGCATGCCAGATGTCTATGGCCATGTGTGGTATTTTGATATGGACACACATTTGCATCTGCATTAAGATGCACGTAGTTATACAGATCCACCTGTGCAATGAGATATACACATACAACAGTGATATCCATACAATACAATGGTGTCCATTTTATTTCTCAGTGTGGAAAAGAACTGCAAATTCACCCTGCCTGTTTCCATGAAATGCATCTAAGACATTCATGCAGTGGCATTCTGTGTGGGTTTCTACATGCAAAAAAGCAGGGCAGCCCTTCTTTTCTTCATGTGGTGGGATCCGATAAAAGGTCTTAGTTCACAAAAGAGATTGCCTCCCAAACAACAACAACAACAACAGAGAGTTAATTTCGGATTTGTGAATATATTATTCCTGGTGTGTGGAAGAACAAGTCTACATCAAAGTATTCCATCTCCACAGGTGAGTTTGCAAGGGAAGTACTTTTATTGGAAGGTAAGAGGTTCTGAGGGACACAGGTGGCGCTGTGGTCTAAACCACAGAGCCTAGGGCTTGCCAATCGGAAGGTCAGCAGTTTGAATCCCTGCAACGGGGTGATCGCCCGTTGTTCCTTCCCAGCTCCTGCCCACCTAGCAGTTCAAAAGCACGTCAAGTGCAAGTAGATTAAAAGGTACTGCTCCGAAGGGAAGGTAAACAGTGTTTCCGTGTGCTGCTCTGGTTCGCCAGAAGCAGCTTTGTTATGCTGGCCACATGACCTGGAAGCTGTCTGTGGACATATGCCGGTTCCCTTGGCCAGTAAAGCGAGATGAGCGCCACAACCCCCAAGTCATTCGCGACTGGACCTAACGGTCAGGGGTACCTTTATCTTTACCTTAAGAGGTTCTGAAGGAATACAGATATTGTTTCACCTTGTTCTCTTTTTCTCACACTCTCCCTAGGAAGCAACTGGCCTTATAACAAGATAATGGATCTGGTTGCTCTTTAAGAAAGGATTGAAGCAGGCCACCTAGCTGAAGTTTTGGTCTTAGGGTCGCCCTGGCCTTCTTTTCCTCAGAGCTCTCCCTGCCTCTGTAGCAAATCCCAACAAATTGCCTCATCCTACCAAGCATGCCAAAGCTTAGTGCTTTCCCTCATGTCTTATCTGAAATCCCATGTTCCTTTTGTGTCACTTCTTTTATATTTGTTGATTGTATGTATGCCTCCTTTGGTTGAATCCCAGGGTAACATTTTCGATAATATGTCTTTATTATTTTTAAATAAATACATTTATAGAAGGGAAAAAGAAAAAACATACATACAAACAAGCAAACAAACAACAATAATAATATAAAAAACAGCAAAATTAATATAACAAACATCATTTATACTCCCAACAATGCAAATAATTATGAAACTTGTAAAGAAGAAAAAATTAAAAGTGACTTCCAATTAGCCTCACTGTACTTTATCTATTGATTACCTTATACCGCACAGTTACTTATTTCTTATATAATTTCTTTTTACATCTCTGCGAACTTATATTTATACAATACAAGGGTCAGTCTAGTTCTGCCAAGAGGTTTCCTTTTATACCATAGTTTTTTTAATATTCTTTAAAAATTCTCCATTCCTTATAGACTATTTGTTTTGTTTGGCCTCTTATCCTTCCTGTCGCCTTTGCTAGCTGCAGGTATTCTACCATTAGGATTTGCCAATCTGCCGTGTTAGGTGTTGTTGTATTGTTCCAATTTCTTGCTACTAAAATTCTGGCCGCCGTTATCCTATACATGAACAATGTTCTTTTTGATTTCCCTATTTCTTTTGGCAATATGCTTAATAGAAATGTTTCTGGCCTTTTTTTGCATGTAAATTTAAATAATTTTTTAAAGTTCTTCATATATAATATTCCAAAATACACAGATGTCTGTACAATTCCACCACATATGCAAGTAAGACCCAGTTTCTCTATGACATCTCTAAACTCCAGAAAAACTTGCTAAAATGTATAAAAATAGATCATCTATATGCCAGGGTAACATTTTCAATACCTACCCTGCACTGATCAGCCATGTAGCATAGGCATAAGCGCCCTTAAATAGGTTTCCTTACTGGTAATGACCACACAATTTATGTATTTATTTAAGCTGTAGAGTCCTTGCTACTATGGAAGCCCATTTTATAGCCCTTGTCCCTGTGTTATGTGGGTGATCTGTGAAGGTAGGTATCAAAAATGTTACCCTGGAATTCAACCCAATTCTACTATGCTATGCCACGAGGCTTTGTTTCTCCTTGTCTGCTCACAGGCACACTGAGGAGCTCTAATTCTTGCCATTTTAGACTTATGAGCTTTATGTACCACCCTTCCTTTGTTTAAAAAAAATGTCTGCTTCACGGAGCTATTCCATACATACAGTATAATGTGTGGGATTCCCAGAATAGCCACTGCATAGCTCTTAAAATCTTTTTTGTTCTACTGATGGCAAGCTTAAAAAGAAAAAGAAAAAAGCACCATATGGCCTATCATTTGCATATAAAATTAAATACTGCCTATTTGTGCTATGTCTCCAGCAAAGCCTAAGTGCCATGTGTCTATTAATAAAGTTGTCATACCAGTCAAGTATTTCTTAAGAGTATATCAGTTACACTCTTAAAAACCAATAAATGTTGTCTGTTAAACCTCAAAGCACCATTCAGTGGGCAGTGCTTGTGCTCAACATCCATTATAGAAAGCATCTCCAGTCACACTCTTAGAGAAGCCTGATTGGTAGTGTATTCTTCTGACTATCCTTAGGCTGCTTAGGTGCAAGTTTCATTACTTTATGGAGTACAGCAGGCATCTTGCAAGCTTCTTTGGTAATCTTAAGGACTTTTTATGTTTGTGTCATTCTTCTTAAATGTGTGCAAACTTCAGTGGCCTAAAAGTAAAATAAAAAAAGTTATTAGTATATTTTCAGGTCTCTGGAAACAAAGCACACTCTTTCTTCAATGCAATTATTCCATCTGATTTCATATTCTACAAAAGCAAGGAACGAACAATGGTTAAGAGCCAGTTGTCATAGGTGTTATAGGGATGCGGGTAGCGGTGTGGTCCAAACCACTGAGCCACTTGGGCTTGCTGATCGGAAGTTTGGCGGTTCAAATCCCTGTGATGGAGTGAGCTCCTGTTGCTCTGTCCCCGCTCCTGCCAATTTAGCAGTTCAAAAACATACCAGTGCAAGTAGATAGATAGGTACCACTGTGGTGGGAAGATAAACAGCGCTTCTGTGCACTCTGGCTTCCATCACAGTATTCCATTGCACCAGAAGCGGTTTAGTCATGCTGGCCACATGACCCAGAAAGCTGTCTGTGAACAAACGCCGGTTCCATTGGCCTGAAAGCGAGATGAGTTCCACAACCCCATAGTCGCCTTTGACTGGACTTCACCATCCAGGGGTCATTTACTTTTCCCTTAACATAGGTGTGCACAGTGCATCTCATTAGGGTGTGCACCTAGCTTTTTAAAAAAAATGTTATTATTTAAATGAAGGAAGAAGGAAGGGGGGGTGACAAGACAAACAAGGAAGGCAGGAAGAAAGATGTAAAAAAGAAAAAAATAATTCACAAAACAACCACAACAGAGGGGATTACGAAGCCAAAATGGGAGAGATTTTCTGCAGAGAAAAAGATTCATGCCAAGCTGACTGCAGGGCTGAAAGCAGGATGTCTCCTCCACTTCCTTCCTTGCCACAAAAGAAGCCCCCTTATCTATCGCCACAATTCTTTGTCCACAGAATCATATGATTCCATGATTAAAGGCCAGTTTAGCTGTGTGGACTATATTGGCTCCACAGAGGGGCACCAGCCTCACCACTGCGCTGCCCTCAGTCATCATGTAACAATGCTGGTGTTGGGAGGGAAACTCTGTGTCCATGCCTCACTGAAGGCTGCTACTGGGGGCAAGACTGCTGCCAGCATCCACACTGGCAAAATGTGGGGGAAATGTAATAGCTTGGTAAAACTCTTTGGGACAGATGTTTAAACCATTTCATTTAGAATTTTGAAGAGATGTTGTTTTGTCTGGCAAGAGATACCCATAGCATAATAATTTATTTCAAATCTATATTTGGAGCTTGTTTTCCTCAAAGGTTTGCAGCAGCATGTCCAAACACTTAAGACAATTTAAATTATGATGACACAGAACCTCTCATTTCCAAGCCATTTTATAACTTTGCACAAAGATCCATGTCAAGGGGATAAAAAAAAACCCAATAACTTTGATTTCTTCTTCTTTGGGGTTAAAGTCAAATAATTCCCATTATTTTAACATTATTGTATATGCATGTGGTAAAAAATAATAGCCTTTCTAGATGGCAATTTTTACACAACGAATTGCTTGAGCAGCACTTGTGGAAAATTAAGCAATATTCCCCATTTCAGCTACACTGACAAAACTTGCATTTTGCAAACAATTTTCTCCCAGTTTCAATGTGTAGGGTCTCAGAACCCATTGATATGCTCATGTTTAAACTGTTAATCACATGCCATGATTTGTCATTATCTTGTGTCAAAGGTCAAATCGCAGCTTGTGTTCATGGGGTATGATCCAGTCAACCCACTCTCCTACGAGATCCAACCTAGCAGTTCGAAAGCATACCAGTGCAAGTAGATAAATAGGTATCACTGCGGTGGGAAGGTAAACAGTGTTTCCGTGTGCTCTGGTTTCCACTGCACCAGAAGCGGTTTAGTCATGCTGGCCACATGACCCGGAAAGCTGTCTGTGGATAAACACTGACTCCCTTGGCCTGAAAAGAGAGATGAGCACCACACTCCATAGTCATTTTGACTGGACCTAACTGTCCGGGGGTCCTTTACCTTTACCCTATGTGATAAAGGTGTGGAAAGGTGTCCAGCCAAATACAGAGTGTTTACATGAACTGATTTCACCAGATAAAAACTTTATCACTCCACCTTCCATTGGAGCCAATAGGGAAATTTCCACTGTTGGTAATGGAGCTTGATAAATTGTGCCCATTGACAATATCAATCCACCAGGTGTGTGAATAGTTCCCTTAGAATGACATTTGAAGCTGAAGTTTCTAATACATTATTTTTCTCCCTATTCTTCCTTGATTATATGAGGCATTGAGGGAAGACCATGAAATTATAATTTAAATATCCTGATAAGAATGGATTAGTTGTGTGCCATTTTTAGCTCTTATTACATTTTTGTCACTAGCCTAAGGCTGCAGATTGCGTATAAAGTATATTGGGCTTTAAATTCAATGATAAGTCATTCTTAGGAGGAAGAATTTTGTGATAACACAGGCACAAGATTAATCCACTCTGATGACAGCCTTACAAGTCTATCAGAAACAGAATAAGGTGTGAGATTTATCCATCCTATTGACAAGGACAGTGAAGGGAAGGGGAAATGGAACAAAATTAGTCTATTTGCATGACAACCTAAGACTATAATCATATGGTTCCACTCAAATCCTACAGTAATGGCCCACAAGGAAGCAGCATAAACAAGGCACATCACTTAAATCTGCAACGTACCCATCAACCTTTCCAGTCTTTCTATAGAAAGTTATCACCAGTGAATAAAAATTAATTGCAACTTTCCCAAATACATGATAAACACAGATGAATGTGTCCTACAACAACATTCTGTCTAGACTTCTTTTTACAAGTTTCAGAAAGGGAAGATCTTTGCAATGTCAGGAGGGAAAAGATGGCACCCTCTTTTCAACGAGCATAAATCAGCTCAACTTAGGAGAGGTTTATCACTCTAACCAGCTTTTGGGAATAGCCCTAAATCTCCCGTAAGAGAAGCTTGAGCTACATGGAAATAAAACAAAGAACTGAGTTTATGAGGGGTATGAGAGAATCTTTCAAATATGAACTAAACAGGTGACAGAAATGCAAACAATTTGAGAAAGTGAGTCTGACAATATGCTCTCCAAATCCCACCAAGCTATCAAGAAGGCTCTTAAATAAGGATAGAAGGGAAATTTGATTTGGTCCATGTTTAAAGACAAACCTATCCAACGCACACTTTCTGAAACAGATGAACTGAAGTACAGCAGGCCTTAGAAATCTGCACTTCTCTGAATTTTGCAATGTGGTTCTCCAGGAAAGTAATGTTTACAGAAATGCATAGACAAGGGTACAGTAGCAAATGTTCATGAAAATAACATAAGAAAATGCATTGCATTAGGGGGAAATTGCTTTACAAAAACGTTTATATTAGGAAAAATTGCATAAAGTTGCTGTTGAATTTTCATTAAGCTTTTTTGCTTTTTGTAAAATAAATAAGTAAAATAAGTCACAAACTGACATGGAAGTGTGGAGATCTGAATTTAAGATTGGAAAAATGAGAAGCTGAGGGAAATAAAAACTGACAGATTGCTCATCCCAAATCTTAAACACTTGGATAGTCCAGCTAATAATAATATCATTACTACTAAAATATGATATAATTGCATTTATAATGCCTTCCTTGCAAGTTAGCATTTGTGATACTTTAAAGAATATGGGAACTTGACACTTGGTCCTCACTGGAGTTACTTGATATCACAAAGAGGCCTCTTAAATGGCTGAAATGGGAAGAGGCAGGAATAAATTAAAGCAGCATGAACAGTGCTCAGTACTAAATTCAGAAATGGAAAACTCAACTCTTATCAGCCAGGACAAATCTAGATGAACATAATTTTGGAGGCAGTGGTGCAGTTAGGTAATAACAGTCTCCGGACTTAATGGTCTCATGGGGGTGGAGATGTTCTCAGATAATTACTTGCATTACTTCACATACTTCAAAATGTGGAAATCCAGCCCAGCTGCATTTGACAGCCCTCCTGCTAATTCTCGTGTGCGGTGCTCCATACCTCTGCCCTGAAAGTCCTGCCACAATGCACACCTGCATGTTTGGGCAGCAGTTTTCCATCCTTGGCTACGGTTGGACTGGGACCATCTTGTTTTCCCTTAAAGCAAAGGGAAGGAAATTGGAGTATCTGGAGAAAGCGCATTCCACATAAAATTGTTTGCCACACCATTTTAAAGTGTGATGGCTGATGAAGAATTTTGTACGCTATACAAATAAGAGTCGTTGTCACTGTTAATAAATACCAATGGCAACAACATATTCAAATGTAATATCACAGTGCAAATAGCTATCAGTGCAAGACTTCAGGAACTGTAAAATCAAAATATGTCTTTATCAGGATCTTTATAAACAGCAGTGCAAGATTGAATCCAGTCAGTAACAGACTATCCCTTGAGTGACTATAGGCTTTAAACTACAATCCTATGCAGTGCTACTTGGGAGTAAGCTTTTGCTGCATATTCTTCAGGTTTGTCTCTCGAGAGGATACATTATTTAATAAGTAAAATTTAATAGCACCTAACACTATTTCTACATGGTTCTGTGCGTCTGTTTGACATTTCCTGTGTTCTTTTGTGGGGAGCTATAGCAACAGGCATGAAAAAGAAATTATTAAAATCACAACTTTTTTCATAAATAGATGCTTATTTAATTTAAAACAGATCTTCTAGCTGAATGTCTATAAGATTTTACAACTTGAATTATAACTTTCTGAAACCTGGAGTTTCTTCTGGAAATGATGGCAGGCGCAACAATGCCAAAATTGTGGGTAATTGTTGTGCAGTTTGAGAGGTCAGAATGGCACAGTTAATAGGGGTAAAGGTAAATATTCCTGACACCTATTCACCTAATCAGTGAGGGGGAAATGGTGAGGTAAATGATGCTTTAAATAGAAAAGTAGTATGTTTGTTGAGAGGCTCTTTATGTGGGCAAGGAGCAATAAAACACAAAAGGGACTTTTAAAAAGCGCAAAAAAATACTGAGGCCTCTTGGATAGTTCACAGAAAACATCAGCTCAATAAGCTGTAGAAGTCGATATGGCAAATGGAATATGACAAACTATTAGAAAAGAAATTCAGAATATATAGCATCACTGTACAAATTTGCAGCTGTGCAAACTGCAAATCCAGTACCAAGTTAGATTGTGGTTGTCTAAATTTAAAGGTATGTGACCCAAGCAAGCTGATTTGCATGTGTATAGTCTCAACACCACTGGATGTACTGGGGGGGGGGGCTCTTGTAAAAAAATCAGTCCCATGCCAACATCTTGTACACAAAAAAGCTAATACATCAAAGAGTAAAAGCTTATTTTAAACAACTAAGTACCACCACTTTTATGCTACATCCTTATGTACACTTGCTTCAAGACTAAGCCCATCAAAACAACTTATATTTACTTCTGAGCAAACATATGTAGGATTATGCTACTAAAGTACTATGAAAGGTACAAGAGTCATGTTTCTCTGGTAAAAATGCCACATAGGGTATGTTTGTAGATGTAAACGAGTTATAATTATGGATCACAGAAATCCATTATGAGTGGTGTCCAATTGGCTTCGCCCTGTCAATAGAAGGCAACAATCAATGGGAAAGTATGGCAGGCAATTTTCAGCAATTCCCCTTCACCCCTGCAACCCTCTATTTAAAAATGATTTCATCAAAGGTTCTTCTCAGAGGCAAGTGACATTAAATCCAGTACAGTCTTTAAACTAAGATCTCTTATACTGCTTTGTCCAAAGTAAACACAGACACTGCACATATAATTTCCTGCTTGTTCTTCTATAGATGTATATCCATGAAAAATGTTATCTATGTTACGAAAAAGGAGCAATGCTGCTGAGTGCTCCAGATGGCTGGAAAGCCAAACAGGATGTTGATGTTATGGGAGTGTACCGTGGGAACAAAGGACAGTCTATTCTGTGCTCTGAGCACCGGATGTTAGCTCAGAGTGTCACATGACCCTGTACCAGAAGTACATGGGTGGAGTTATTCCCTCTCTGCTGCTGATGTGAGAGGGTGCAGACATGTTTCCTCTGCACTGCTAGAAAGACAGAAATAAAGGCATGTAAAGACATTTCTGTCTGTCTCTTTCCCCTCCCTGGGGATGGCAGGGAATGGGGAGGAGTGGCTGTGTTCTTCTCACGTTTGAAGAAGGATCGGCCGATAGAGATCTGGCCTTGTCTTGCCGGGAGCCGAGACGGGGGAGATCAACAAGGAATCAAGCTGGGCACCTGGAGAGTGGCCAAATTCCTCTGATATGGCTTGATTACAACATATGGTAGCAGAGGATGGTTATCTGATCCATGGGAATCAGCATGAGAGGTGAGAGGTTGATGGATCGTGTGCCATCCTCTGCACCAAGGAAAGAAGATAACGTCTGCATTGCAGCCAGAAGCTGAACAGACGGCTGGACACCGAGAGGAGGTGTTTTCCAAGCATCGGAGCCCCAAAAAGGTATGCTGAATATCGGACTAAAAGTGTGAATGCAGAATGATTTATTCTCTGGTTCACGAAAAGCTGCGTTTGGAAATACAGCTCTGAGAGCTAGGCTTGCATACCAGAAATTTTTGTGGTTAGATAACGAAAGAGAAGTATGCACAGTTGCTAAGCAACGACGGTCAGTCGGCTTGGAAAGTTACTGACACCTGGGGCTGGCTCAGTCAGAGCCGGGAAAGCGAAGTTGTTTTGACTGTGAGACAGCTTGGAGATTGCCTGCCTGAGAGAGGCAGAAAGACAGCTCAAAAAGGAGCTTTTGGATTTTACTAGCTCGAGTGTGAGAGCTGAGACTTGGCTTCAAAATGGATGCCAAGAAGGGGGGGCCTTGCCTTACCCGCCTCCCCTCACTAATGACAATTATTCATCTTGGTCTGTAAAGATGAAGGCCCTGCTACAGAATCAGAGGATTTTTGGGGTGATTGAGAACCCCATCCCTCAAGCACCAACCCGAGGTTGGGAATCACAGAATGTGAAGGCCAGGACAGCTATAATTCTGTGTGTCTCGGATGATCAACTTGTGCATATTCAGGATTTGGAATATGCGTGTGAGATTTGGGAAACGCTGCGTAGAACACACCAGAGAGATGCTGGTTCTTCAGCGTTGTTGTATTTTGAGAAGCTGACCAATCTGAGGCTTTCGCCTGATGGAGATGTTCAAGCGCACCTGACGGAAATGAAATATCTGCGCCAACAGATGGTGGAACGCAATTTCCGTCTGCAGGAGGAAGTGTTTTGCTTCATGATGATAAACAGCTTAAATCGGACTTACAAAACGGTTGCCAGTCAGCTGGGTTCCCTTCCGGCGAATGAATTGACCGTGGAGAGGGTGTCTGCCGTTGTTTTGAATGAACACGACAGGCTTGCTGCACTGGAGGTGAAGGACAGGGGGAGGGAAGAACGGAGTTCTAATTCCCCCACTGATGTAGCTACTGGAGAGGATGCTGTAGCTTTGAACGCTGTCCGATGTTACAATTGCGGACAGGCTGGGCATCTTCAGCGGAGCTGCAAGAAGCCACGCCAGCCAAAAGGAGCGAAGGGCCGCTCAGCAAAGCCTGAGGCAGCAGGCAAAGGTCAAACCACGTCTTCGGTGAAACCTGCAAAGGCCCTGATGGCGAAAGGAACCACGCCAGATGTTGGAAATTCATTTGTGATCGATACGGGCTGTAATTTTCATATGTCCCCACACAAGGCGCTCTTTTCAACGTTTCAGAAGCAAAGCTTCGCTGTGGAACAAGCCAACGGTCAGAAGCTGGAAGCGACCGGGGTTGGAACTGTGTATCTTAAGAGTCTGAACCTGACTATACGCAATGTTTACTTAGTTCCTGAATTGAAGTTCAATCTGCTGAGTGTTTCGCAGATTGCAAAGAAAGGACTGAAACTGTCCTATGATGCTGAGAGCTGCAAGATCTTCAAAGATGGAGAGTTGTATCTTTCTGCCAGAGAGAAAGGTGGACTGTATTTGTTGACTTTTAAGCAAAGTGATTACATGGAATGTAATTCTGAGTCTAACTTGATTTCTCTTGCAGGTGTGACCAAAACGAGCGCCAAGAAGGTGGCCAGGGTCGACAGAGCGTTTCAGCGGGTGTATGCTGATGTGATTGGTCCTCTAGAACCATCTAGAGGCAATGCAAGATTTTATCTTGTGTGTGTGGATCATTTCTCTAACTTTGTCTGGGTTTATGTGTTAAAGAGGCCACAGGAAGCCTTGGAAAGGTTTCAGGAGTTTTGTGACAAGGTTAGAAATGTGCATGATGCTAACATTGATTGTCTTTTGACAGATGAGAAGCAGATTTTTCTTTTACAGGATTTCCAGAGGTTCCTGCACAAGAAAGGGATAAGACACAAGGTTGCTGTTTCAGCGGAAGCGTGGAACAGGGGTGTCTGTGTACGGGTGAACAAAGAATTGCAAACGGGGATGAATGCGCAATTGCTTAGTTCACATCTGCCACATGAGTTCTGGGCGGAGTCACTCATGTCGTATTGTCATGCATGGGTGAGAAAGGTTTCGAAAGAGTTGGGAAGTTCTCCTTTTGAGAAACTGTTCCAGAGAAAACCTTCTGTTGCCCATTTCAAGGTTTTTGGGTCTCATGTGAGGACAGAAGCTCCAGGTGGAGTAAAGAATGCCAGAGGCATTTTTGTGGGGTATGAAAAGGGTCTCTACAGAGTAATTTTGTCTGAATCTGGTCAGGTGATTCTCACAAAATTTCTAGAGAGTGTTCCTGAACAGGAGAGAGTGATAGTACACATGTTTCCCACAGAGGACGATTCAGATGATGATGATGATTTCACAGAGTACAGTGGTACTGAGAGTGACAGTGATAGCTCAGACAGCTCTGTTGTCACAGTCATTGAGAGGAAATCTCACACAATGGATAGACCTTCACAAGTGAAGGATGAACCACTGTTTACTGTTGGAACTGGTTCTCCTAAGAGTCCTGAGACAGAACCAGTGAGCAGAGAGGATCAGCACCTCTTACGCAGGTCTGAGAGAGTCACAAAGGGTGAACCACCCAAAAGGTACTCAGAAGAGTTTGCTAACTTAGCTGTTGCATGTGTTGCTGTTGTACACAACCGAGGACAGGTTGGAGCTGTGTCTAAGTCAGAGACAAAGACACAACAGAGAGTTGCTAGCCAAGGTAATGCAGATGCACTCATTCCTTGGAAGCCAGACAACCAGAGAGGTACACTGGGGAAACCAGTGGCGGGTAGTTCCAAGGGTGGAACTGAAACAACAGGGGAGTGTTATGTGTATAACAACTGTTTGTTTTCTTCTCTGGATCACGCTTTGCTTGCCGCAACACGCATTGATTCTTTTGGGGGAGGTTGTTACGAAAAAGGAGCAATGCTGCTGAGTGCTCCAGATGGCTGGAAAGCCAAACAGGATGTTGATGTTATGGGAGTGTACCGTGGGAACAAAGGACAGTCTATTCTGTGCTCTGAGCACCGGATGTTAGCTCAGAGTGTCACATGACCCTGTACCAGAAGTACATGGGTGGAGTTATTCCCTCTCTGCTGCTGATGTGAGAGGGTGCAGACATGTTTCCTCTGCACTGCTAGAAAGACAGAAATAAAGGCATGTAAAGACATTTCTGTCTGTCTCTTTCCCCTCCCTGGGGATGGCAGGGAATGGGGAGGAGTGGCTGTGTTCTTCTCACGTTTGAAGAAGGATCGGCCGATAGAGATCTGGCCTTGTCTTGCCGGGAGCCGAGACGGGGGAGATCAACAAGGAATCAAGCCGGGCACCTGGAGAGTGGCCAAATTCCTCTGATATGGCTTGATTACAACAATCTAGCCTACAGTTTCAATTTCTATAATTCAGCAGTACTAACTGTGCCTTATCCAATAAATACTTATTGCTCTTATTTTTGGTATGAGTCCCTTTGCTCAGTAACGTGTTGTTGAAATTTGGTTCATTTAATATGCAGTTTCCTACATTGCAAAGCTAACGACAACAGCTACCAATGTTCATTCCTGTGTGAACAAAATTGTGGATGTACAAATGTCATTGCAAATTCATGTTTAATTGGTATTTAAAAGTACCTGCTGTAAAAGTGATGTGTAATTCCCCCTTGAATAAAATCAATCAGTAGGGACTAACTTTATTCAAATGTCCAGGCACTCATTAAGAATTTGCTGTACAGTTTTCAGTAGTAAGCCTCTTTGTGATTAATAGGGCTTGCTCCCAGATAAGTAGGTACAGGATAGAAGCTTATTCTTCTTTTTAGGATTGGTATTAGGGAAAACAAGGCTTTTGTGCCTTTAAAAGCTCTATTTCCAAAATCAGGACCACCAGGACATAGCTAACCTACCATGGTAAATATAAAGTTGTTTGGGGACAGCGGGTGAAAAATTGGCAATAACTATATCTGAAACTTTCAGTTGTGTCATTATCCCTGGCAGCCATTTTGTTATGCCATGCTGGGGTTACCACATGTCAGGGAAATCCCAGACATGACCTCTTTTGGGAGGGCAACCTGGCTACTCAAGAGATTTTTTTCATTTTTAACCAAAAGGGGTTTGTTTGTTTGTTTTTAAAAAATGTGTGCAGGCAGCTCGGGCTTGAGAGCAGTGGCTGGGCTCTGACTCTGTATCGGCTCTGTTTTTTTGGTTTTTTTACTTTTTTGGGCACCGGTGTCTTGGGTTTAGGCTTGGGCTTGGGCTCTGTATTGGGCTCTGGTGGCTCCAGTTGTGGGGGGGTTGTGGGAGGGCGACTTGGGTTCAGGCTCTGGCTTGGGAGCAGGTGGTTGGGCTCTGGCTCCATATCATGGTCTGGCGTGGGTGGGTGATCACACAAAAAAAATTCAACAAGTTAGGGGCTCGATAACTGTCTGGATTTTTACGTGTTCAGACCCAGAGACCTCCCCCCTAAATAAATTCACACTTGACTCAAATTCTAGTTGGTTTTTGGCAGAATTTAGGCCACAACTTTATTGATTATAGAAAGTGAGTGGTTGCATAGGCTCCGGTTCGACCAGCTCCCTGCACCCTTGCAGGTAGCAGTGACCGAGGGCTCCAGCATAGGTCAGCCAAGAATGAACACCCGGATAGGCAGAAAGCCGGGAACAGACTATGTCCGCCACCCAGTTATCCCCCTGGACTCAGGCACGGGCACAACCCCCTCTCAGGGGTTGACCAAACCATTTGAGTCCCTGGATTCCTTTAACAGAATACCCTTCACATAGGGATGGTGAGAGTGTTCTCCCATCCCTGTCACCTGAAGCAGAGCCTATCCGCAACCTTACAAATTCTGACAATTTGCTACGCAGCAGGCGAAACCCAAATGGCAACAGGCAATCAGCCAAATGGGGGAAATTCCTGCCGTGCCCCTGTCCCAATGACAGATGACACACAACGGCATAGCAAGGTCAAGCGCAAAAGCCCTAAAAGTAGGGAGAGGTGTTCCGAATGCACGCACCAAAAAAGGAAGTTCTGGGTCACGTGCATGGGTATATATAGGTCCCTTGATCCGTTTGGACTGTGCCCCATTGGCCAGATTGAACCCAACATTGAGGGACCTACCAATCGGGTGTTGTGGCTGACCAATCTTACCCACCCACAACACAAGAGGTCAGTCTCCAGGTCTCACCGCAACACGTGCCCTCTTTGAGGGAGGACACGATTTACTTCTTGAAATATGGCAACCCTATCATGCCTCCATGACAGCCATTTTGTGACTGACTCCCTTTCTCACAATGTACCACCAGGTCCAAAATGGTTGGCAACCCCTGAAATAAACTTATAAATCAATAGAAAGCATAATTGAATGCACTACAAGCAATAACATTAACAACAACACTAACTGATGACAACCCAAAACAGATTGCTATGCTACATAGAGGGATGGACAGCTCTTTTTCTGGTCTATATTTTTACACATGATTCCATTATTTGCTACTTCCAGATTAATCTGCATTAAAAACAACAGCCCTCAAACTACTTTGAAACCCAAATTAAAATGAATTGTGAAGTGTGCATTCTTTCCAAATATATATTCAAATGTGTGTTTTCTCTCAAAATAAAGTTTTAAATTCATCTTTTGATACATTTAGACTGCTGACAACTGTTCTTCAACATTAGCTCAATTAGCTAAGTGCCAATTGACACATTATTCTGAGATGTGTAAATCAGGTAATTTCATATGGGAATTTGCAAAGGCCAGATTCTGCATGTGTTGTGAGCTAAGTGAGTATCTCTCGTTGTTTGATAAATGGGATATAAACTCTCCCTTGAGATTGTGAAATTCAGTTTATTGAAGCCTGGGCTTATTGGACAATCACCATCAAACATTTTCTCCAAGCTGGCCTTACTTTCTGAAGAATCTATACAGAGTCTCAAATTAAAGATAGCAATGAAGTGGGCAAGAGACTAATGTGAATGGATGTTACTTTTGTTTTTCACAGAATTTCTACTGTCTCTGGCAATACAGTTGCCCCTTGCATTTCCTAATATATAATTAACATTGAGACCATTTTTGCAAAAAATTACACAACTCTTGGAAATAACTCTCTTTCTTTCTCTATATACCCATCTCTAAAGTTTTGCAGATTCTGACTGCATCAGGGATTCCCCCCCCCCATCAGCGGCTACTGAGATTTCACAGCAATAAGAAAGTCTTGGCAACATTGCAGATTTCGAAGGCATTTTCTCACATGGTCTACTGTTCCTTCTCATGTGTCACTCCACTCTTTATCCCTATATACTGGTAGATATTATCACTAAATCCAGGTGGTTTTATCTCCCAAATGTCTCTAAAATCTTCCATTTCCTCTTCATTCTCACCACAAAAAATATAAAACTTGTCAAGTCCATCATCCTCTTCATCCTTGATTACTGCGACCTCATTTTCTTCAGGCTCCAGCTGATACCCTCAACATTCAGTTTTACCACTAATCTGTTGTGAAAATAATCCTCCATTAAGATAGTGCTCTGACATTCCCAAAATTGTCATCTCTGCTGGCTCCCCGTTGCCTGCTAACATCTGATGTAAGCTTCTCATATTATCCTTAATGGTTTTATGAGCTGACCCCTTTCCTGCTCCTCTCCGCTTTTCACCTTTCATTCCTACCTTCTCAGCTCATCTAAGCTCCTCATCAAGATCTTCTCTCTTTTTTTTCTCCTTTTCACCTATGAGCTTCTTATGTGCTTTCCTCCTCTTTGTCGGTCCTCAAAAAATACTGTTGAAATACTACTGAAAATACACAGGGAACAGTTCCTGTGCATGTGTATATCTAACCAATATGGTAAGTTTCCCATTGCAAAAGAGATTAGAAATATGTCTGTTATGGAGCACAAGAATACAACGTGATTCCTTGGGGAAATCTTTTTGTGGAGAGACACAAGCCAATTCTTAAACCCAATTCTTAGAAGGCTCGGAACAAGTAGGGTCAAAGTTGATATAGTCTATTGAAATGGCTCATCAGGCTAGTAATAGTGGAGCTGCATGTAGATTGGATATTAGGGCAACACCCACCCAGACAGGAAGCACCTATCAGAAAGTGCTTTTGCCATGGGCCAGCAGTCGGCTTCACCTGCTGAGCAGCAGCCTGAAGGAGCAGAAAGTGAAGTGCCTCCACCTGCTGCTAATCAGTCTTCTTGCTCTTGATGAGAACCAGCTAGCTCCAGCTTTCTTAAGCAGGGTTTCCAACCTCAGTCAGTTGCTGGAAACAACATTTGTCATTCCAGGCCAAACCTTGCTGCTTCTTGCTTCTTGTGATCTTGGCTCCTCAGGTTTTTTTTTGACCCCCGGATCGTCTGGCTACATGAACTGAGATATTCCTGACCTTAGGACTGGACTGAACCTTGTATCCCAGGTGTAGGCAAACTCGGCCCTCCAAATGTTTTCAGACTACAATTCCCATCTTCCCTGACCACTGGTCCTGTTAGCTAGGGATGATGGGAGTTGTAGTCCCAAAACATCTGGAGGACTGAGTTTGCCTATACCTGTTGTATACAGACTCTGCCTCCAGGTGAATACCCCCTGAGACTCGGCTGGTTGGCTGGCTTCTCCCTCCATTGAGCTCTGCTGTGGCTGGCTGCACAGGGCTACAACAGCTTTCATCCCAGAAGTAGAGCTTATTACAAAGAACAACTTCATGTCCTCTAAACTTCCTGGTAAAGTTGAGTCATTTCACTTCACATTTATTTGCTTCTGCAAGTTCCAGACAATCAAGCAAAGCAGGGACGGGAAACTTGGTGCAGAATGATGTCATGTCACATGAGTCACTATAGTCCCATCCTAGATCCCTCACTTGATGAGGAAGAGTTGGGATGAGCACGCTAACTTCATCCTCCCAGGCTGTCTTCATCACCCATCCTGAGGTGTGTTGGGGGGGCAGGTTATGTTCTGTAGATTGGAGGCTGCTTACCTGTGTAGGTTCCCTTTTCAATTTAGGACCATGGAAGATCATGGTTCTAAAATGTGGAAGAAGCTTACACAAGCAGAAAGGCTCCCAACTTTAGAGGTCCCCACCATGGTGAGAAATTTATAATGTCTCAAGGTTTATGTTATGAGAGGGGAAAGGGAAGGTGAGATGTGAAGTTGCTGTTTTCAGCATCCTTCATAACCACACCCATGTACAGTTGAGATATTATGGTTGGGAAGATATTTCACACAATACTTTACACTATTGCCATAATAACTCCCAACAACAACCTTTCTGGTTCTTGGGGAAATAAGAATAGTTCCCAGCTGCATGATGTGAGGACACATTAGTGCCTTGAGGGGGGTAGTGGAAGAGAATTAAGTGCATGACAGCATGCCTAGCACCTGCTCAGTTGTGTGCTGTGGTGCAGAGGGACAACAGTGTGCCACCAGCAGAAGCCGTCCCATCTTCTGGCTAAATAATTCAACCCTGGGTAACATGGCAGGAGTTGCAACCTCAGCAAATGGAAATAGAAATGGCTTCTCTCCACTCTATGCCTGCAGACTACACTGTAGTCTGATGCAGGCAATGAGAGTTTCGCCTTCATAGAAAGAAAGCTGAATTTAAAAACGGAGGGAAATGTGCTTGCGGCCTCCAGCCTACCAAGTAGGTGTGGAAAGCGGAAACACTGTTTTCATATTACTTTCTAATTTTCTCTTGCAAAGAGAGATTTCCTGTCACTGTGGCTCTTGCCTGCTGTTACAGAGTTGGCAAACTTCCACATGTAGTGACAGAATGGCTGCAGTTGTGAGATGTGCTTTGTCTCGCATAGCCTTTCAGAACATCTTTTTTCAGAAAAACAGTAGTGCCCTCCCAAATGGGCTCCTGTCTTCCATAAACGTAGGAGAGAAAGTCATGTAGATGGATCTGAGAGGCCTGAATTCTGTGATGACCAGATGGATATGGCTCTCAGAGATCCAGAAGGAAGAACTCTTTCACCTCATCAGGGAAAACTAACTAGGGATAAGTCAGGTTTAGGGGCATAAACTATGGATGTTAGAGGAGAAAGTGACCCAGCGGATGGAGCCAAGCTTACCAAGACAAGCTGTTAGGTGAAGAGAGCACAGGTGTGGTATTTCAGGGTCTGCCTACCACACCTCACATTCTGCTGCCTGAGGTGCAGATAGCACTGGCAGGCTGTTAGAAGACAGAGCTGTATGTACCATGTAGACCATAGATGCCCCATAAACTAGCCTCCTGCCTTCAGGTGCAATGGAAGGTGAGGTCCGGTAAACAGTGCTGAAAGCCTCCAAAGTCTAAAGCCTGACCTGCCATCAGGACGGGAGCTTCCAGCAGTTCTTTTGGAGTTATAACTAGTGTGGTTTTCACAATGCAAAGTCACCCATGACTGTGAAGCTGGTCCACGCCTAGCACCACACTCAGTTGCTGCCTATCCTCAAAAGAAAAAGTTGTGTGGTTCTATTCTTGGGAACTGTGCACTCCCTGATAATATCATTTATTGACTTCATACACTATTTTCACTTTCGGGTTTTTTTTTTAAATCCAACGCAGTACAGAAAAATTCTGCATGTAGGAAAAAATAGTGTGTGTGTGTGTGTGTGTGTGTGTGTGTGTGTGTGTGTAGACACTCAAGTAATCCTAAAAGTTCTAAGCATTTCTTTTCCACACATCATCTTACCTTGAGCACTGCATGTTTTTGCAGCTGAGTTCCAGTGAAATCAAGGGTACTATAAGATAGCAGCAGCAGCAGCAAGGTCCTTTTCCCGCCATAAACAAGTGGGATAGAAATATATTTTCAATGATAGTAATAATAGAATACAAAATTTGAAAAAGGTATATAGCAGGAAGCAAAATATATCCAAGTGAAAGAGACTGGACGTGTTCTTGCCTGCATTGTGTTGCCATATCCCCCCCCCCCCCCATTCTCTGTTAGGTGTAGCAAAATTCATCTTCTCATTTTTTTTAATTTCTAATTAAATTAGAATTAAATTTCAAATTAGAAACAGAAGTGCTAGAACCTAAAACTAAAATCATGTCAAAAATGTATAACTTGCTGCTGAAATGGAATACACAGGATGAAACAGTTAAGTCAGCCATGATTAAATGGGCACAAGATCTTGGACATAACATCATGTTTGCTGATTGGGAACAGTTATGGACCACAGGTATGAAATTTACGGCATGTAATGCCCTAAGAGAGAATATTATGAAAATGATATATAGGTGGTACATAACCCCAGTCAAGCTCGCAAAAATATATCACTTGCCCGATAATAAATGTTGGAAATGTAAGGATGTTGAAGGTACATTCTTTCACCTTTGGTGGACGTGCCCAAAGATTAAGGCCTTCTGGGAAATGATTTATAATGAAATGAAAAAGATATTTAAGTATACTTTCCTGAAAAAACCAGAGGCTTTTCTCTTGGGTATAGTCGGCCATTTGGTGCCAAAGAAGGACAGAACTTTTTTTATGTATGCTACAACGGCAGCAAGAATATTTATAGCAAAGCACTGGAAGACTCAAGATTTACCCACTCTGGAAGAATGGCAGATGAAGTTGATTGACTGTATGGGACTGGCAGAAATGAGCGGCAGAATCCGCGACCAGGGAGAAAAGTCAGCAGAAGAAGATTGGAAGAAATTTAAGGAATATCTACAGAAATATTATAAAATTAATGAACTTTGAAAAGATGTTGGTTTGAACTTTGGTGGTCTCTAGCTGCTATGATAAAGATAATGGGGATTATAATTGTTTTTGTTATTAAATTTTAAAAAGTTGAGTGGAAAATAAGGTGATATTCTAAAAGGAATGTTAAGAGATTAGGATTTGCTGAATTAACAAATTGAACTAGAGAACAAGAAGGGGAGGTATGAGGAAGTCAAAGAAACATGTGATTGAAAAACTGTTATTGAAACTGAATTGTTTTTAATATTTTTCTTTTTCTTTTTCTTTTTGTGTTTATATAAAATTGAAAAATTTAATAAATATTCATTAAAAAAAAACAAAATTCATCTTCTCCCCACCCCCAATATTCTTTGCCACTTATCCTCTAATTATGATTACATCACCCCTTTAGGGCCTTAACACGTACCTCCCTGCTTTGAGCCTCCCTGCTGGTCCTGAAATTCCTTGCTGCACATTTGGCTTCCTGCCTCCTTCCTCCCATGGCTTTATATCTTTGTTTTCCACACAAAAGAAATCTCAGTGGATTTCCTGTGCCTCCTTCTCATGCTGCTGCTCTTAAAGTGACCGAATTTCAGACTGCGATTGGGACATCTCTGGATAGCCAAGGAAAGCAGTCGACACGGAAGCAAACTACAGATTTCACCAACTCTTTTGGGGCGCTAGAATTCTGATTTGCTCAACCCATGTCAGGCAAGGCTGGTGGGATCCTGGTAACTGTCTCACCATTTCTTAATGCTCATTTTTCATTCCTGGTCTACTCCCCACAGCTTTCCAAGTCCATTGTGATCTCCATCCACTGTGCTATCCTCAGTCTTTGGTTCTATCCCTGTATCTTTCTTAAATCTTCTTGTTAGTCCCTAACGCTCCATCTCCCTAAACTCTGTACTCATGCCTGTCTCCTGCGCCTATCCTCACTCATATTCATTCATCTGTTTGATCAAACTTTCTATACAGTTCCTTTACTTTGCTCTCCAGCTGATTTGCTGTTCAGCATTTTAGCTCACTTCATCCTTCCCTCAAAATATTTGAAGAAGCATACGGACAGGCAAATGGCAGAATAAAGAGCTTTGGCATTTCGCCGTGATCCCCTCTTCTAATGGGCATGTGCAACCCTTTAGCCCACAATCATACATTTTCCAGCAGGACCAGATATTTTGTTACAAAGGGATTCAAGACTGAGCACTTCTTAGAAGCACCACCCATGAAACTTCTACTGGTCCTAGGTAGGTAATTTTATTTCATGAATGGTTAAGTTGGATGTAAGAGACAAAACTGGTGGGCAGGGTGTGGAAATAGGGAAGAGAAAGTTTGGGAGATCCATGTGGGACAACCAAAGCACAGTAATAGAGTGTCCCTGGCATCTTCAAGTAGGACTGGGATGGACCAATGGTCTGAATTTCAAGTAGTTTCTCAGGTCCAGCTTTGGAAGTTGCTAGATTTGTCAAAACCACCTTGGCAAAGAAACTCTAATGTCTGCAGAAGACTGGCATGCATAGAAGTTGACGACAATAATCCCGTGAGCTCAAATGAATTCTGACCTTGAGAAGACAGAAATGCTATTGCATTGGCGGCGGCAGTGGTGAATGTGAATATTATCCAGTTTGTTAAACCAAGGCCACATCTCACAGATGGCCAGATTCAGAAATAATAATAAGAGGTTTTCTGTAGGGAAGAAGCACATAAATAATGCATAATGTAATAGAGGAAGGGAACAGAATTATATATTTACAAAGTTGTATAATCATGACCTTTAAAATGTTTTTGGACATTATTATTCATAGAAAGCTACTTCTTGTTTTTCCTGCAGTAATTAATCTTGGACATAAAGCACTAAGATGGCGATTCAAATATTAGAAAGTAATATTAGGGTTAGGAGAGTATTGTCCAACAACTGCTTACTTTATGAAGTTTAGGCTGCAATCCTAAGCACCCTTAAAAGATAGTAAGCTCCCCTGAAGTTACAGGGATTTCGTCTGAGTAAATGGCTTGGTCTGTGTTGTTTGCATTCTGTTTCCTTTTCCTTTGTGTTAATACATTTATTTATTTATTCAGAAAATAGATTTGCCACTCTTCAGGGGGAGAAAGGGAAGCTCAGAGTGGCTTATGTGAAATAGTAATAAAGGTTGCCATTATGGGGAAATGAATTTATACTTAATGTTTTCAAAAGCAAACTTTCATAATGCTGAAACTCGTTGCAATCACCAGACGTAAGGAGAATTTGAAAATCGGCCTGGGCTCCATTATCACACTCAAGATGAAGCAAATAGCTCAGATAGTCATACTGTAGCCTTGAAAAACAGAGAAAGTGTTCCGAAATGATACTGCTATTGTGTGTAAATGTAATCTTCCATGAAGTTACATAGTTGGACTAGTGCTATTAAAAAGTAATGTTAAAATGCTTGTTGTGGAGAGGGGAGGTGTCCTGCAGATGCACAATGTTTTTTGTCTCCTCTGTTGTGTTCTTTGGACTAAGAACTATTTGCCACTTTTGCCCTGTGCTGGGAAACATGGTAGAATTAAACACTTATAGTTTATTCAAAAATACTGTGGAGCTTTGTTTGATGTGCAATATTTTTGTGTTTACTGAACGCACTTGAAGGCTGACGCTTTTCAAGACAAGTCCACATACCTGAAAGCCTAGATATTTCAGCTTAAATCATTCATTCAGGAGTTATAATTTTGTTTTCGAGCCTTGTTCAACAGGACTCTTTAGCAATAAGATTTTTCAGCTTAATGCCAATTTTATTTTGTCCCAAATGTGTTTGCCTAAAACTGATTTCAGAACTCAACAACTACAAAGGCCAAACTCACATTTCTTTTAAATTCCATTTAGTGTTCACGTCCACGCTGGTGGACAGTAGCTACTCCTCCCAGAACTGTACCATCCCATGTGACGAGCGTGCAAAATGTGAAGTTCGTAATGGACGCCAAGGCTGTTTTTGTAGCCCAGGATTCAGTGGGCCCGGCATAGAGAAACCAGACAGAAATGGATGTTATGGTAAGCAAGCTAATATTCATGGAGTTTCTTACAAATCATTATTTATTTTATTTTACTGGGTTATCTTTAGCAATCTCTTCTTCTGACAACCTTGTCATTCCAGCATGATTTGTAGATGTAGACACAGGAAGGTCGCATGATTATTTTAGACTTTGTTCCTGAGTGCTAACAAGATTGGGACCCAGGTGGGGTCTGTGAAAGAAAAAAGCCAGGGTGGAATGAGCATGCTCTGGGAAACCCTAGGGTTTGCAGAGTATGAGAAAATTTTTAAAATATAATTAAGAGATTAATGTTCACACACATATACACCCAAACAAATCAATGAGGAATTAGCATGCTCAGTGGCCATTGGGGGGGGTAGAGTCATTTGGAAAGGAAAAGCAGAAAAGATGGGTTGGGAATGGAATAGGGTATTCTGGTGTGGGCTCTGGCTAGCTGGCTGGATCCCTGAGGCTAAATGGCTAGGTTGCAATAAAAGTCATGAGACGAAGAAAGTGTGCGGGGGGGGAGGGTTGCACAGCCTCAAAACTGTGCTTTAAAAAACTTTTTTTTTTGCAAATAATTTTTTATTGTTTTCAACATGTAATTCTTTTTCCAACAATTCTTATTGTCACATTATAATCCCTTTGACTCTGCCGAGTCCTGACTTCCCTCCCTCCCGACCGCTGGTATATACATCACATACTTTTTGCGTATATTATTGTCATAACTATACTGTTTTACATTGGAGGTGTTATTCCAGTCCTGCTAGTGTCTTAATATTTTTGTTGTTCTCCTTTATATATTCAATAACTTTAAAAACTTTAAAAAACTTTAACGAATGAAGCCTGGGATAGCTCAGTTGGTAGAGCATGAGACTTTTCATCTCGGAGTCATGGGTTGAAGCCCCACATTCGGTGAAATATTTCTGCATTGCAGCGGGGTGACCCTTGTGGTCTCTTCCAACTCTGATTCTATATACGGTCATACCTTGGAAGTCTAACAGAATCAGTTCCGGAAGTCTAAAACGTTCAGAAACCAACGCACAGCTTCTGATTGGCTGCAGGAAGCTCCCAGAAAAGTGCCCAGCCACAGGAGTCCCATTGGACGTTTTGGTTCCAAAAGAACGTTTGCAAAACAGATCATTCACTTCCGGGTTTGCGACAATTGGGAGCCAAAACGTCTGAGTACCAAGGTGTTCGGGATCCAAGGTATGACTGTAGTTTGTACAAAATACTGAAAGGCTTGATTTATTTCAGCTGAAGATTGCTTCGGATATCCTACCGAGCCAACATCTCTCAAAAGAAATGTGGGGCTTTTTCAGTCTTCTATAATGACTCTCTTATTTGATGAAGTTCGATTGTTGGCATCATTTTGATGCATCTCCTCTTTCTTTGCTTCTTTCGAAGAGAGCCCCGGATCGGAGGACTCAGGTTAGGAAGTCAGGATGATCTCCGACTGTTGGTGTTGATCCCTCTCTCTTTCCCCTCACTTAAAGCATTAATTTTTGAGAGTTTGCCTTCATGTAGAATACCTGAGGGGATTTCACAGGAAGATCAAATGCAATGGATGAAAGTAGCTCACTTTCTTAGAGGGGTCCCACCAGGTTCTCACTGGATTTCACCTAAATAAAAATGGAAAGTGAAAAATGATGAGAGAAAATCCTCAGTGGGGGGTTCCATTCATACTCGCTCCGCTGTTGTTTCCCTGCCAGAGCAAGCCTATTCTTTCTTACTCGGACAAAAGTCACACCTTGTTCAATAAGGCCTGCTCCCAGAAAAGTGCCCAGCTTTTCTGTCCATGACTCCCTAAACCATATTGACCCATTTGTTTTTAAATGTCAGATGTTTTAGTTCTTCAGTATCTGTGAATAATAAATATATGGGGAGCTACAGGGATCCATTCCAAACATTCAAATTAATGTGCATTGGTTGGGGTAGAGCATGTTGCCCCAACACCCATTCCTTATCCATAAATACTGAAATAATTTCTATTTTCCATGAATACTAATACTCAACTATGCATTCCTAAGCAGACTTTTGCATGGATAAAAGAAAAGAGCCCCAAGGTGGACGAAATGGCCCTCCCAAAACACACTGAATCATAGAATTGTAGAGTTGGAAGGGACCCTGAGGATCATCTATTCCAACCCCTTGCAATGCGGGAATATGCAGCTGTCCTGTACGGGGATCAAACCTGCAGTAAATGAATAAATGAATAAATACAGTAAATGAACAAAAGTACAAAGATTCACAAAATGCGTACCCCCCAGAAAAAAAGCACTGCACGCACACGCACACACACACTGCTAGTTTAAAATTTAAGCATACAAAATCTGGCCTTTGAAATTTGCTGTCTGTGGGCAAATGGACACCTCTGGTCATTTCAAACCCTCTGCTTTGCCCAAGCCTGGCATGACGGGGGTTGGGATTGCTCTGATAGTAGGTAGTGACTGGAGAAAAAGCCTTTTCAGTGGTGGCTGTGGGTACTTCCCCAAGGTTACTTGCTTTTAGGTGCTAGCTAGAGATTATTTCATTCTTCTCACACTACTTTGAAGGATGAATTATGTGCACTTACCTGGGAGTAAATCCCATTGAACTGTTTCTGTTTGCCTAGCCTTTGTCTCTTTTATTTTGGATATACTGTGTTTTTTGTTGTTTGGTCACTGCTTTATTGTGGTTTATGGTCAAGGACATCTTCACTGGCTTTGGCAAAGTGAATCATCTCTTACATTAGAGAACTCCAGGACGCCATTTTAAATTTCCCCACAGTACCCCATAGTGAGTTATATAGGTTGGTGGCTCCGAGGGACCGCATCAATGGTGGTTCCTGGCAGAGTTCATGAGCCCCAGCAGCTGCCCAAGCTTTCTGGGTGAAGGTGGGTAAGATAGTAGGAAATTTCTTTAAATGGTTTTTACTGAAAATTTTTCAGGAATAACAAAGCTACATATAGCGTATCTGTTTTCAATTCATAGTCTTTTCTACAGGTTGGTTACATTTGGTGTGAGACATTGTTATCGTAGGCATTGTGAGTTTGTGGAGGGAGAGGTGTAGGAAAGAAGGGGGTAATGTTATTTCCTCTTTTTGCATAGTGTATGTGTGAAATTTTGTGTCAGCATCATGTGGATGGGTTCTTTATCTATTCATTCATTGGTTTTCATTGGTGGTGCAGGACATATTCTTGGGAAGCAAAAAAAGGGCATTTTTTGAAGGCAGTGGATCGCGCAACTCAGCTAATCTTCTTTGTAGTCTTCTAAGAACATATTTACCATCTGCTTTTAATTGGATAAGATCTTAAAAGGATTAAAAGATAGTCAGGTTAGTCATCAGCTTGAAGCTAAAATAAGTGGAGCAGTGCTGTGACTTAATGATATGTTAGATCTTGGAGTGTGAGTGTGTGTTTCTCCTCTACTTTTTTCCTAGGAAGGGCTTCTGGAGATAAATGCCTGTTACTCTTCAATTTATAATGTTTGCTTGCTAGTACAACAGTCCTTCTGTTATCATCAATGCAGATTCTCTTTCATGTACGCATATAAGCCGCAGCTCGCCAAATGACACACACAGTGCAAGCATGTTAGTTAGATAGGTGGCAACGCTCACTGTTGCTGTCATTAGCAGCAATTTAACAATTTTGCACCTGTTCAGTAATAGCTGGCTTTTAATGATATCCTTAATGATGTTATTTAAATACCTCCCTTCTCCACTCTTAACTCTGGAGCTTTGTGTTGATATAATCAAGGACGCTGTAGTAGCTATTGGTTTCAGAAGTAACATTCAACCTTTTTTAAACAAAGGATCTGTATGATATTTTTGAAAGCAAAAAGAGGTGGAACTGACAGTTGTCAGTTTAATTCATTTAATGTGTACACTGCTATGAAACTGTTCTTTATTCTTTAAAGATACAGTGATTCAATAACGCAATCAGTCTTCTCCAGATTGTCCATGAAAGGAACTTTGTCGAGTAGGATAACTCAAGCAGGGAATGGGATCTAAAGATCAATGTGTTGTGTCCCATGTTAATCTCATTTAGAGCAGACTCAGTGAAATGAAAGGGCATGACTAACATAGGCCCATTCATTGCAATGAGCCTCCTCTGAGTAGAGATGGAAGGATCTGTCTTTTTTGTTTCTCCGAGATTCTCATTTTTCCGATCTTAAAAACAGATCTCAACATTTTTGCAGCTAATAGCAAATTTTATTTTAAAAATTCTTGTGCAAGTTCTGCAGCATCATGCTGCAAATTTTTAAAAAGCATTTTTAAAAAGGCAGTTATCAAAAATATAAAAAGAGCAGATGAAGCCAAGGACACCAGCAAAGGTCACATTTAAACAAATGTTGTAAGATGAGCCATAAATAAATAAATATATCCTAATCTTATCGTTATTCTTTTCATGTGGTGGTTGCTAAAGTTGCCAAATGCACCAGGAAGCTATGGTTCAGTTTTCAGGATGGAAAGACTCCTGTTCAATGCTCTAGAAAGCCAACACTGCTCACAATATTGGGATAAATCAGGGGTGGAAAACCTTTGTCCTTCCAGACGTTGTTGGACTACAACTCTCATCATCCATTGCCACTGGCTGTGCTGACTGGGGTTTATGGGATTCGGAGTCCAACATAATTGGAGGGCCACAGGTTCCCCATCCCTGTCATAGTGGGGAAAACAAGGCCACCCAAATCTCATAGGTGCACATTTTTAGGAGGATTGCTGTGGATAATGTGTGTGTTCGTGCGTGTGCTAAAATCATGAAGAAATCTGATGGTGATGTTGGATGTGAAAGAGGATGGTAAGGAGTCAGATGACGAATTCAGATTAGAGGACTGAGCTGCTTCTTTAAATTGCAATTACAGCTTTAGGTATGAATATAAACCACATCTAAATTACAAAGAAATGGAACTTCCGTGCAGCAGATAACCCAGATCCAGAAAAATAATTCAGACTCGACTGAATAACAGTAGGTGACAAAGAAGCCAATTGAAATGCAATGTTTGGGAATTTCCCCTCCTATATTAGGGATAAAACGGGCTGACATACTTGCAGCTTTCCGGTACTGTTGTATAGTTTTACTGCTGGCTGCCTGATGACTGCTGACTGCCAATTTGCTGTTTCGCTGGCACAATATTGAAGTAAACAGCGTGATCACAGTGTTTACTTTAACTTTCTAAAATATGGCAGGACAATGAAGCTGAGCTGTTTGTTCTGCACAGGCCGGCAGGCAGGAAGGGGAAGAGACAATAGCCACAAGAATCCCTTGTAAACGTCAGTCGCAATTTACACTCTGAGAGATGAATCAATCTCCACACTAGCAGCTCATCCAGCTATCGTGAGGCTGCATAGTTCCATATGACGTTGGAGCTCTGAAAAGCCATCGTATGTCTCCTTTCCAACTGCACAGCAATTATATTTGCCAGAGTTTTTGAAGTAATTGTACAGCCCGTGTATATGTAACCACAGCTGTCCTGTTGCAATGATTTCCCAGACACAGCAAAGATATTTTGAAAAGCACAGGCTGCACATAATACATGAAAACTCAGAACTCCCCCCCCCCTCCACATACCAATCAAGTCAGTTTATCTAACTTTAAGATCTCTCAAAACTCAGTGTTGGGTTTAGGGCAGTGTAGGCAGTTCCCATGTACAGGGTGCCTAGCCATGGAAGCACAAAAGTAGTAGGAATAATAATAATAATAATAATAATAATAATAATAATAATAATAATAATATAGGTACCTATTGAAAAGATCCATTAAAAGGCAACTGGACCCAAAGGAATTATTGTGAAAATATGAAATATTTAGGAGGGGATCCACAAAATTTTGTCCTCACTCACATGCCATATTACCAAAGCCCGCCCCTGCAGAACTTAAAGTGTTAACTGATTCCACTGGAAGACAATGTGTTTTCAGCAGGTATTAAGATAGTGCTCTTCAAATTCCTGAAGACTGTTGCCTTGTAAAAAGGCAAGGACTTGTTCTCACCTACTCCAGAAGGTAGGGCTATATATAATGGGCCCTAAGTTACAGGAAGGTTGATTTCAATTGAGCATTAGGATAAATTTATTGACAGTTTACACTACAGTGTTACCAATTAGTTGTAGGGGTGATGGCTTTGCTGTAGCTGGAACTTCAAAAAGCTGGATCTCTTTGCCCTAGCTTAGATCTTCAAACAGAGATGGATAGTCAACTGTTGAGGGCGCTCTGCATTAGGGAGGATGGCCTACAAGACCCCACCCAACACTATGATCACATATACACCATATATTTTAAGCACCCGGCTTCCCCCAAATAATCCTGGGAACTGTAGTCTGTTAAGTGTGCTGAGAGTTGTGGGGCAAACTATAGTTTACAGAGTTCTTTGGGGGCATGCCATGTATTGCATGGATGTGATCTATGTCAAAGTTATACATTTAATGTACATAAAATGTATGTTTGAATTCATTGTATTTGGAATGCTCTAAAGAGGTTACCTTTAAAAAGTTTCACTCTGGCAGAAGCTGATCTGAATTAAGCTAGCTGGTGACTCAGCACTGGAAACAGGAGCAGCAGAGCTCTCACAGAAGGAAGCTGAAACTTGAGAAGTCAGTGTGTGCTTGTTGGTGATGGCTAGTGTAGCTTTGCAGACAAGCTCTGCAATGCTGAACAAGCTTAGACTGCAACAAAATGGAGAATGGAAGAAGCTGAGAGCAAAAACAACAACAACACATACACAGGAAAGAGACCCAATAAATTCAAGCAGATACTTTGCTTTTGTCCCTGGCATAACTATTTTGAGTATTAGGACCCAACTGAATCAATAAAAAATAAGTACAGTGGTACCTCGGGTTAAGTACTTAATTTGTTCTGGAGGACCGTTCTTAACCTGAAACTGTTCTTAACCTGAAGACCACTTTAGCTAATGGAGCCTCCTGCTGCTGCCACACCGCCGGAACACGATTTCTGTTCTCATCCTGAAGCAAAGTTCTTAACCCAAGGTACTATTTCTGGGTTAGCGGAGTCTGTAACCTGAAGCGTATGTAACCTGAGGTACCACTGTATTTCAATAAGTTGACTAGTTATGATAGAAAATAGTAGGATTTGAATATTTTTGTTCTTTAATTTGTATGTGTAACCAGAACTCGGTGATATACACACAAAGTATATTTTCTTAGAGCACATAAAGAATATGTTCTACAAACTTGAAGGATCTAAAGATTGTAAGGTGAGAAAGCATTCTCTCTCTACATGACTTCCCTGGGAGAGCGTCTACCACTCAGTGTAGATGATGCTAAGGTAGAAGGACCACACTGGTATGACTCAGTATCAAGCAGCTCTTAATATCTTCTTTCTATGATATGTCTGGTCTTTCTCTTATGAGAAACATGTGGGCTGAATGTCTAACCTAGCTCACATCACCTTAGCCTGAGGTTACAAGCTGGTTCTTGCAAAGTCTGGCCCGAGGCATAGCTCCACAGCATGGAACTGTAAAAACATTCCGAAAGCTAGTGATTATGGAGGCTCTTCACACTAATTCTCTTCTCAACCTGAGTTCAGACAGACTCTTGTAAGGGTTCCCTGCATGCTTGGAATTTTATCAGCATCTACAAAAAGAGCTGCAGTTGAGAAGGCGGCCCTCCATAGGTCAATTAGAACATTCCCTTCTTGGAACACAAAAAGGGGACAGTTTGATTTTATAGCAGTCTTCTGATTTTGACTCAATAACTGCTTACCAGTTAAGCAACACACAGCAAAGCGGTTTATTAAATATGAGGCAATAAGTCCTGCAAGATAACCAAGTGATACAAAGACTGACTCTCCCTTTCTTTCTTTCTTTCTTTCTTTCTTTCTCTCTCTCTCTCTCTGTGCGTGTGTGTTTATTTTACTTTTTTAAAACCACATCTTCAGGAAGTTTCGTAGCAATGGTTCTTTTAGATAACACTGAAATAAAAACAGAGTCCTGAACTACATAAAGGCCTCTTATGATTTTTATCATAATAAAACACAGGACTTCCAAATTGCCAAAGTGCAGTAGTCGGTCCCACTCTCTTTCACTTAATTAAACAGCCTGGCTAAGCCACAACTCTGAGTTTCAGAAAAGCAAATTCTTACAGTTTGGAGCGAGTTAGTTTGTCCCAAGTTCTTCTAGTTCTCGTAGTTCTTGACCCAGGAAATATTTTCAAGATGAGGCCTAGAGATGGGGAAGAAATTCAATTCAGTTTGCATAAACACATATACTAAAGATTTCATTAAAATGCATATATATGTGGTAAGAACATACAATGCATTTTTGTATCATGAAAAAACAGCTTAGTGAAAATATACGTTAAGCAAAATCGCTTACAAAATTTTGTATATTTGGAGAGATTTGCACTAAAATGCTGGTTGATTTTCATGACAACTTTTTCAAACAAATGGCACAAACTGATGTGGAAATGTAGTGAACAGAGGGGAATCATAATTGACAGGGCCACTTATCCCTAAGAAGAGCACAGGAGCACACCTTCAGGTTTAAGAATTTGGGTGATGTTTACTTTGGCAGAATAGATGGACCAATCCAGTTTCCCTCATAGGAAACTAGATAGGCTGAAAAAGTCAAGTTTATTTTTTGTGCTCACATTATTTATGAAGGGAAGCTTGCAGGAAATTAGAAGCAAATGATAACTGCACAGTGAAAGTTGGTTCATTAGTCTTGCAACACAAAGGAAATACAAGGTGTGTGAGTAGGGAACCTCAGGCCTGGGAGCTGAATGTAGCCCCCCAAGCCTCTCCATCTGGCCTGGGGTATTTGCCTCAGACCACTCTCCCTTCCCAATCACTTCTTCTACTGGCCTGGCTTCACACCCTCTTTGAATGTTTCTGCTTGGCTGGAATGTGTCCTTGAAATCGGCTCCACTTTTTTGTGGGGGCGGGTTGCAGTCAGGCCTCCTGGCCACCCCACTCAGCAGGCGGGACGGTGTCCCGCGTCATGCTTTGGGAGACCCCAGCCACACCATGTAGCCAGGTGGCCAATCAGGTCGCTTCGGGGGGCATAGTCGGGGCTGATTTAAGCTGTGGCGCGACTCTGAGGCTTCCCTTTCAGCCTCACGCATTAACAATAACTTAAAATTCTGTGTCCTTGTGTCTTTATTCTCCTGGGGGGTGGCTTGGGGGCCTTGACATGCAACACTAATAATGCCTCTTGCTTCCAGGTAGAAGACAGTCCATGTAGAAACTAGTCTACTGAAGAAAAGGTATCATGTGGATTTATGATTCTGCCACTTTCGTCTCTGCCCCACCCACTTCTGGCATGTGGCCTCTGAAAGGTTTTCCATATGAGAATGCGGCCCTTAGGCTGAAAAAAACTTTCCATATTCCTTATCCAATTCTGCAGCTTATTCTTGAAGATATGTTCCTTCTATTGAACTAAGCAGGAACAACACTAAAAATGGTTGGATCTGTCTATTTTTGGCTATGGCTCCATCTTCCTGCCTCCTACCCTACCAGTCCCAATGGACGCTGACTACCACTGTCTAAATGATAAGCAATGTCTGAGTACAGGTTGCAATTTAGACTCATATTTAACTGTTAAATAAAATAGTTTTAGATTTGACTTTAAAAAAATGAATGACTTGCAATTTAGGGAATCCAGGGATGGGGAAGTAGATACTTTTCACTACATCCTCACTTTAGAAATTAAATGTTGTTTTTGAATGTTAATTTTCAGATGTCTTCGTTCCTCCCCTAGCCAATTACTACAAACATTTCTGCTTTCTTCAATGTAACTTAATGTAGTTACATTGCCGCAACATGAGGGATTGGACATTTGCAATGCCATATGAATCCTGTTAGTCTTGTAGGATTGGCACAGTTCATCCATCTACAGGAGAAGCTAGTGTTGGTAAAGCATTCTTCAGCTACAACTGCTTTTTTCAGTTTGAGTATAGAGTGAAGTTGAAAAAGAGGCTTCCCTAAATTTGCACTTTTAAGCTGCGGTCCTAAATACATTAACTAGGACAGGGGTAGCTACTATGCTGCCCCCTTCATATGTTTTTGGACTCCAATTCCCATCAACACCAGTCAACATGTTCAATGACCAGGCTTGCTGAGAGCCATAGAACAACAACAACTGGATTCTGAAAGGCATCAGTGCTGACTTCCCCTGAACTAAGAAGTGAGTCATATCGAACACGGTAGGACTTCAAAACATAGGGATGCTCTGCTCATTATTCTGCTGCCATAGGAGCATTCTAAATTGTATAACAAGACATGATACAGAAAATCCAGTTCCTGTTTCTTTGAAAAGAACCCACAATTTTCTATAATCATTCTGCTATCCGTATAGATTCAGGCACATCTCTGTAATTCAACATCTTTAACCTTTTGCCAATTGTTGTTCCATTTCCGAAGGGAAGTGTCTGTTTTCTACTTCTTGAGTCAATCAGATTAAGTTTAAAGAGGATGTTCTAGGATTTGCTTAAGAAATCATAAATGTATTAACTGAACATCCAGTTTATCTTGTGCCTACCTGAGAAACATATTGTTCCATTGACAAATAGCAGTGTAAAGAAGAGCCATTTCAATACGCAGCAAGTAGTACTATTTCCCTAGTTTCCAGATCTGAAATGAAGTCAATGGGTGTGTAAGCAGAAGGTGTTGTGCATGCTCATTTGATTGTATGTGCAAGAATACAGTTTACAAAATATCTATGAGCAATGAAATCATTCCCAAATGCCTGTCCTGCAGCCAAAATGGCAAAATTCACCCAGATGCCATTTTTACACCTGAAAATCAGGGCATGTTAGAAATTTTCCTGACATATGGCAAGCCTAACCATCCACATACAGAGAAATGCAAAATTAAATAAAATAAAAATTGAGGAGGGGGAAAAATATGGGGGAGTTAAAAAATCCCCAAATCCTAATGATGACTAAGAATGCTGAGTGGCTACAGATTGCTAACTGTTTGTCAGGGAGAGAAGGGGGGAAATTTAGGGGCAAAAGGAATGGAATTGAGTATTCTCAGAAAAGTGTGTGCTTGTCTGGAACCCTGAACAGGAGCACAGTTCCACTCTGAAACATATTCTTGAAGGTACCACTTTTTTTCATAAAGCAACTTTTGATCTTGAAATATGACTGCCAGTTTCAAAAGGAGAATATAAATTTCTTAGCTAGCTGTACTCCACACTATACCACCTGAAGGCATTTTTCAAACTTGGATGCACTAGGTTCTTATGCTTTAAACAATTATCTAACGCAGTGTTATTGGGCTACTGTACAGAGTACCACCACCTCTTTCTTTGATGCTCATGGCAGTCATTTTGTGCTGGCTCCCACATTACATTTATCAAGGTATGTGTACCAGCACACCATTCCCCCCCCCCCCGCTCCAAAAAGCACAGCCTATGCATGAGAGGTAATTGGAGTTTGCCCAAAACTTTTCCTACCTAATCCACTTAATGGCACTCCTTGTTCTTGTTTTGAGATGGGGCTTGATTTGGGGTTATGCATAGACTCTTCTTCTAAAAGCTCATTTCCAAGCCCCTTTCTCTTTGCCACGTCCTCTAGCCATCTCCCACTACAGCTTGAACATGCCACCTATCAGAACTTTGGAGAATTATAGCCTACAGTTTGAAAAGACAGTACACAACTTGTGGAGTAGGCAGTATCTAATACAAACTGATTCTGTGGCAATGGTAGCTGCAATAATGGGTTCTATGTATATTGGAAGGTCAAAGGAAACAATAGATGTTTGGAACAAATTTGTTCTTTCACCTTGAACTCTTCCCATAGTGTGGGAAGGAAACTGCTGGTTTTGTTTTGCTTGGAGGATGAGGAAACTTAATAATCTGCCTTCGTTGTTGAAAAGTGGGATCTTATGGGAATTACTTCAGTTGCATGATAGCCTATGTAAGAGTTTGGAGTATTCATGCCATCACTGACTATAAACATAGAAGAACAGAAACTCAGGGCTGTACTTATTTTCAATAGATTCAGTACAGATTTCCTTATATTGATAATAACGAAAATACACAGCCCTCTACTGCATCCAGAATGCTTTATAGTTCTTAATGGATTGAGTCATGCAACCATTGAGTTATAAAAGGGTCTAAAAACTACCTGATCTTTTCATTGTGACAGGGCAGCAGGTCTATCACCTGCCCTCCATATCATCTGTCCTCATCCATCCTGGCTTAGCTCCCCTCTTGAATTGGATTTATCCTGGCTATAGTTTCCTCCTCAGGAAGACTAACTGTCGTGAATAAGGTTTATTGTGGCCATGCTGCTTTCAGTCTGGTCACATTTACCCCCATCCCCCGCAGTATGGCAATAGCAGGAGAATAATTGGCTGTAACTTGTTTGATCCTCTCATTTTTTTGAGTACTTTAGTGACTCTTTTTGATAGCCACTGTAGATCCTAGCAGACTTCTGGAAAGAGATGCAAACAGTGGCTTGTTTGATTTACGCAAGGTTTTAATTAATTATATGGTTTTAAAAACACCTTTGCCTCCTCCATGTGTGTCGTTTCACCACTGCGGAGATGATTAATGGGTTCTTTTCCTTTTATGCTTGGAGTGGATGTAATGTTGTCTGCATTTGGTGTAGGGCATAGATCACATGAAAACAGCATACACACACACACAAGTTTGTACACAAATAGTTCATGGAGGTCAAGGATGGAGCACGCTATCCCAAGCCCCATCCGCTCATTGATTGCATCAGGATTTTAGCCCTCTCTACAGGACTACAGTGGTACTTCGGGTTACATACGCTTCAGGTTAAATACGCTTCAGGTTACACACTCCACTAAGCCAGAAATAGTGCTTCAGGTTAACAACTTTGCTTCAGGATAAGAACAGAATCCGGCCTCCAGCGGCACGGCGGCAGCAGGAGACGCCATTAGCTAAAGTGGTGCTTCAGGTTAAGAACAGTTTCAGGTTAAGTACAGACCTCCGGAACGAATTAAGTACTTAACCCGAGGTACCACTGTATATCCATTGCAAGATACGTATGGTCAGTCTTTGAACAGCCTGTTAAAAACAATGAAACTCAAGCTTAAATCCACATGTACAGAACAGTTTTGTACAAGCCAAAGTGAGAACTCAATTCTTTTTGTTATGATTTAATGTTGCACATTTGTTACCTAGACACAAAGATCTTGTTTTTGCAAGAAGGAAAATGAAACTTGCCCCCAAAACACACACCACAATAAATGGCTATTTTCTCCCAAACAGTTGAATCCAATCTTTGCTTATTTTAAAGGCAGCCATGTAATGGGTGCTGCAATTTGAAAGAATAGCTCGAGTGGATATGCAGCGGTTTTGATGCTTTATTCATAATGAAGGCTGTTCACATGGCCAGCCATCTAAACAAGTTATTTTGAGAGTGGACATAAGCTTCAGCAGTGACTAGCATATATCTTTATTTAATATATGTTTCTTGCAAAGAGCCTAGATTTCTTTGGAAAGAAAATGTGTCTCATACAAGCTTTGCTCAGAGAAGGGAAGAGAAATGACTCAGACAGCAAGGTCACATTGTTGCTTGCTCAAAAAAGTAGCAAGGGGAAGATTATTTCTGAAATCACATCCTGGACACTTAAGTGGAAGAACAGATGCTTTGCTATTCCACTGGCCCTGGCACATAACACTCATACAAAAAGGACAATTGTGCTGGCATTGATCTATTCAAAAAGGAGTTCACCAAAACAGAATAATATAGCCTAGGTAATGTAACCTCTGATTACCTATAGCTCCTTCAATTCACTTCTATTACTAATGATATTCATAGTATTTTTTAATGTGCAGTGTTTTGCAGCTTTGGAGGGAGAGCTGTGTCTCAGTGGTAGAACATCTGCTTTGAACACAGGTCCCAGTATCAACCCCCCAAAATATCCAGATAGAGCTGAGAGAAAGCCCTGTCTGAAATCTGGAGTGCTACTACAAGTCAGTATAGACAATATTGAGATAGATGGATGAATGGCCTGACTCAGCATTAGACAGCTTCCTATGTTATGTCAAAGGTCCCGATTTCTTTACTGCTAAGCACTGGACACTTTGGCTATGGTAACATCTGGACCATGACTAGAGATTCAGTGCACATTTAAAGCCGAACATATCCAATTCAGACTTTTGGAACAATATGTGAACCAAAACACAGCCATCCTTCAAAACACTCTTCTGTTTTGACTGTCTTGGCCAGCTTGGCTTGCCAGTTTTGTGTTCTTCTGCTTATAGATTTGTCTGCATTTTTAGTGCTGTTTATTTGTTTGGTGAGTGATATTGCTGGTGTATCTTTTTTAAAAAATGGATTATTGTGTTTTGTTTTGTTTTAATTTTGTCATACTGATGATTTTTCTTTTTATGGCCAGCAGCCTTGAGCAATATTCCACTGGAAAGATAGGATACAAATATTCTTAACAAATAAAACTTAATAGTGATGTTATTTCCTTTGCTCTCAAGGTGCATTCAGATGCAGTCTTTGGTGTTCGTAGGATGACATACTGAAGTGATCCTTTAGGTATCTATATGAAGAAAATCTAGAGGGGCAGTGCATATAATGTCACCATAGACAACTAAGGATCTCATTATTCTAGCAGGACAATCCTCACACATCTCATAAAAGAGGTCATCAATTGAAATTGGTATCCATCTCTCCATTATTCTGATGGGAATAAATGAGTGATCAACACTGGCTATGCATATTTAGCTTCATATTTAACATGCCAAATGTACTTTCCAGGGAGATTTTTATTTAGTACTGAACTTGGGATACAGAAAGCTACAGTCTAGGTATGAGCAGATATACCCTTCAATTCCATTATTTTTCCATAGATTCATTCTAGATTGATTTCATTTATTATTATTTATGACATTTGTATCCTGCCCGACATTTGTATCTCCGCCTACCTCATGAAAATACAAAATGTACAAAACAAAATACATACCGATAATAAAACAAAACCAAAAACATCTTATAACCCACTTTCCACAAATATTAGATGCCCTACATTCAGCTTTACCTCTTTCTGGTATATCTTGGACAATTTCTTAAAATAAATTTCAGTGCTTGCACATGAACAGCCTCTCATAGTTTTCAGTTCCCATCCTTTTCCTGTTACTTATTATACCAATGTGCACAACTACCAATGCACCCTGATTGCAAACCAGTGCATAAAAGAAATCTTCAATGTGATGGAATGATTACATCAGTATTCCTCTTTCTGCAGTGTGTTAACTGAGGCCCAGATGTGCTTCTGCACATCAACCACAAGCAAGGGAGAAAAAGACATAACCAAAAACTGCTACAAAGCTTGCATGCGCAAAAGACCTGAACAAAACCTGCTAATGCATGGGAAACAACTTCAAAAAATAATTTCAAATCATTCAGAATCCTAACAACTGGGGAGACATTCAGATGAGGAAATTTCAGTGTGATCCATCTTACAGTACAGATGTTCATTACATGTTTGCTAGAGTCATGCTCAGTATAAAATCAAGGGGTTTTTTTTGTTCCTAGTGAATCACGAACATAATATTTTAATGATTGAAATTTAGATATTTATCCTTATTGCAGAGACAAGAGCAATGTGGTATAAATGTTTAATATATAAAGTTTAGTCAAATACGTGATATCGGTTCTGCAGTCTTATTGCATAAGCAGTTAATAGTGCATGCAGAAAGAATCTTATTTCCATAACAACCACAGTGAAAATAGGAAAACAAATAGCTTCAAATGTGTATTGACTTGAAAGTCTATTCACAAGAACACTTTTCAAAGTTAATATGACTTTCCATCTAGAGTAGTCGGAGGCAGGAACACAGGTAGTAGCTGTTAAATGAAAAGGAAGCTCAGATCTATTTCTTTCTAAAGTGGACATCAAGTCGAGCTTGGAGTGATTTTGGGCAGTAATTGTGAAATAGTTTTAATTGACCTGATTTCTTATTATGATAAGTTTGCCGGTAGTAAGAACTGGCCTCCCACAGTGAACTCCACCCCAGCTTTTTCAAAGCAGAGCCAAACAATTGTGCAACATTTTTACCAAGAGTTCAGTCTTCATAGCATGATAGAACTTTAGCATAGGACTACAAAAGGATTACAAAAGCCATATCCTGACTGGGGGGGTCTCTGTGTGCCCAGTCTAGGAAATAGATATGAAGGGGGTGGAACATGTAAACTGACACTATTTATACAGCTGCGTAGCGTAAAGGAAAGTCTCATTAGCTGAACATCGAGTACATCCTATTGTATAAACAGGTAGTTGGCTCATGCAAGCATGCCTTGTGCTTACATTGCCCTGGCAGATTCATATTGTCATTCCAAGTGTGCGTGCAGAAGAGATTATGTCCTCTTTTGGCATGTATTCTGACCTGCCTTTGGGAATAAAGTGGCAGAAATGTAAATAAATCTATAAATCAGACCAAGGCAAACAAAGCTTGACAGTCATGTAGATTGGTCCCTGAAGTGCATGACAGCTCCCCTACCCCACAGGTTTAGCAGCCCTGCCCTCCACAAACCAGAGACTCTACCGAGATATTTTACATGCCTGGAGAACTATCTTGGGCTTGGTGTATCTGCCAAAGTTCACATTCCATAAATGGACCACTAAAGACCTTCCCCAAGAGCCTTCTGGGTCTGCTTCTGCACTGTTTCTTTCTCTACATCTCCCCACCTTTAGGTGAGCCAAATTAGAAGCAGCTGATCTGGTGGAGTGGAACCAGAACCATAGCTTCCTGGCAGTGGTTTTCCTACTGCTTTCCATGAGGGGTGGAGCAGCATGGAGGGAGGTATGCTGCTGGTGGATTGGCTCCACCAGTGCGCCCACACATAACCTTCCCTGGTATTTTGCTGTCCCCAAATATGGGCCTCAGCGCTGCCAGGGAAAGGTGCCCCATGTTTATTGGCATGGTGCGAGGCGTATACTCCTTGATTGTAGGGGAAAACCTCAAATGAGAAGCAGCAGGCAGCAGGCAGGAGCCACCCACTTGCCTTACCTTCTACTTCTTGGCAATGGTGTGGACTTGACTCAGAAGGAGACCACATGAAAGTGCAGTGTCCAGTAGAAAGGAGAGGGCTCTACTCAGGGGAGGGGTCCAGTAAGGGTGACTTGTGATCCAAGGATTGCACAAAATCTGGAACTAATACTAGACCACAAATTGTGTAGTTCTGGTGCTAAATAAATACCACATAACACCTGCCCCTTATCTATCCCAACTTTCTGCCAGTATTTGCCATTGCTTTTCTATTGCCAAGTGGGTCTTACAGCTATTATTAAGCAAAAGCACTTTAATGAGAAAGGGGAAATAATTCAGTAGACTTAGATCTGCTACTAGTAAAGCTTCCTCTGTCACAGGAGATTCAATAATTAAATAAGTAGGTAATATCCTCCTTATTGAGGAGATTTAGGAAATCGTAAGGACATTATCTTACTGCAGTGTTTAACATCAGTGAAGGGAGAAGAAAAGCATTATGGCTGGTTTTATTAGTTGCAATACCCATGGAGCTTTTTCTTATTTTGAGCAGCACAGTGCTTAAACAGTTTCTATGTCTGCCTTTGTTGCGGAGGTTCATTTCTTTGGTGGTTAAAATATACATGAAACTTGCTATTAAAATGGAAGCAGTAAAGAGAATCCAAAACATTGTTCTAAATATCATCATTCCAGTATTATTCATCTATGCTGTTTTGGTTGTGTTACTTTTTTTTTTTTAGTACGTATTTTAAAATAGTCTCGCTGTTGTTCAGTTACATTCCATATCTGGTAAATAGCCTCTACCTTAATGCAATTTGATTATTAAGAGAAAAGGATATATATTATCCATAGTAGCTAAAGAATAAACTTTATTCATTGTTCCATTCAGCTAAATTGCAAAAATACGATAAACTGTGCACTTTGAGGGGAATTTATTGCTTCATACCCAAGACCACTTGCTTTTATTCTAGCCTTAAGAAACTATCCTCTGATTCCTAGTCCAATCATAGGCACACATATGAAAAAGTTGGACGTATCCCTCTCTTTAGAATGATACTGTGATCTTAATGTGATCAATGTGTGTTAAGGAAAGTACTCCTTTATATGTGTGTGTCATTATGGGCCTTTTCAGCATCCTCGAGTGAATCATTCATTGCACAACTGCTGTGTAAAGTAGGTGTCTAGGGCCATGTGCCAACTCTAGGGGGTCAAGGTGTCTTTGGCCCATCCATATTTGTTGGAAAGGGGCCAGTCCCCTCAACATTGAGGGGGTGAAGGAGGCCAAGAGCTGAGTTGTGGCACAGCTTTGGTGGCCAGCTCCTCCAGAGTACTTGACCTCCTCCAGACAATGTAACACACACGCACAACATGTGCCGGGCCCCCTCAATCATAGGGACAACTTGTCTGGGGCTGGCATATAGTGGCTGTGAATTTCTTGCGTATACTCATCTTCAGAATAGGGCTGTATTCACAGCAACTCCCTTTGGGGCCTGCTCCTCAGAGATATTTCAGCAGCCTTTCTGAATTTTTATCTGTCTTTCTTAAGAAGTAAATTTCCACCCCCACAGAGCTGCAATTCCCAGAGTGGTTTAACAACCAATTCCTCTTCCTAGGGAGCTCTGGGAATTGTAGCTCTCTGAGGGCAATAAGGATCTTATAACAACTCCCAGCATACCCAACAAACTACAGTTCCCCTATTCTTTTTTTTGGGGGGGGGAGGGAGCCATGACTGTTTACAGTGGCATGATATGGCTTTAAATGTCTAGTGCAGATGGAGCCTTAGATTACTTGCAGTCATTTTAAGAAGACAACAGGATTTTATTTGATTTTACTAAGCATGCTTCTAAACATTCATTTTGATTTGTTTGCAAATATTTTGCTGACATTGCATCTAAGCAAGCATTATTCCACACCTTCTGGTGCATTTTATCAACACTTTCCTTATATAGTCCAATCTTTGGGGGAAGTGGGTTTGTTGCCAGATATCTCCCAATCAGCTATAATTGTGTAGCCTGGATTTGCTGGTATGTGATTCAGTCCCACCAGAAAATCATGACAGTCTGGAAGGGCCCCAAATGACAACAACACAGGGGAGATTTGGGTCTCTGCCACAGATGACTGCTATTTGCATTTCCTTCAGATTCAATAGCATTGCCATGTGTTCTAAAAATCTGAAAGTCAGGGCAGTGGGCAAAGGGCAATCTATTCACTGGAAGTGGATGCACTGAAAGAGCTTTATGAAGCAAAACATATTTTCCTTGCAAACTCATCCTTCTGCATATTAGGCATGAAAGGCCTTGTGCAACCTGTTTCTCTGACAAAGAAATAGAAGAAAATAGAGTTAAGAGCTCAAAAGCCAACTTTTTCTGAAAACACTGCAGCGCACACAACAAGCATTGAAAATGGCCTCACATGCTGATCACCATGTATACAACTACTTAGCATTTGGATTCCTGCAGTCGTGTTTTGAGCCTCTAGTGGCTGCTGCTATCAGGGGCCTTGAAATAGCTGAGATCCCACATGGGATGCAGTTCTATAAGTTTAGACTGAGGCAGAGGTCATTTATCAGAGGGGAGCCATTTTTCAGCAGCACTCCAGGCTAACTGTAATGTGTGTTACGTGAGAATAAAGAAATTACTGCTTAGCATAAGAAAATGTTGCAGAAAACAGGGAGCTGAGAGAGGCAGGAAATATATTAAGTGTTTGCACTTCTGTACATTGCGTTCCGAATGGACAAATTAGTCTGTTTCAGCCTTCTCCAACCTGGTGCCCTCCAGATGTTTTTGACTACAAATTCCATCAGCTGGCTGGGGCTAATAGGAATTGAAGTTCAAAACACCTGGAGGGCACCAGGTTGGAGAAAGCTGGTCTCTTTCCAGGTCATCAATGCACGTATTTATTCCTGACTCTGTCTTTCATTGTGGAGGGATCTTGAAATTCATTGGTTGGCTTCTTCCCTGTTATGGAACTGTCTTGATTGAAGATTGACCTGAATAAAAGTAAAATCAACTTTAGGAAGTGTTGTGAGATCTATCGTTGGAGAGGACTTTTAAGATCCAGGCTGTCAGTGATGGGTGGAATCTCTGACATGGTGTAGTTTGCTTGGTGCCATTTTTCTGGAGTTCTTTTGTTGCTCTAAGCCTTTGTGGGGGGGAAGCTTCAAGAAGAGAGAGATCGAGAGATATGAAGAGCAATCTCAAGTTTACTTAATACAATGGTATGATCAACTTTGTTTTGAATTGAGAACTAAAAACTGGGTGACACATTCAATAACCCACTTCAGCATATTCTGAATCCACATTATGTGAATTAGGGAGTGGTTTACAGATACAATATTTGGAGGACTTGAAGCAGAAAATTGCAGTTGTGTAAAAAAAGGTCAATCTTTGTAGATTGGTCATAAAACCCCATGAGAATGGGAAGCAATGGCAAGCTTAGCAAGTAATCATACTTTATTTGTGTCCACTTCTGACAACCGTTCATACCACTACATTTGTCATTGTCTAATACTCCTTCCCCTTCTCCTGAATCAAGTCTACATTTTGTGAAGTTGCACACACACACACACCCCGTTTGAATGCAGCATAGATATCCAGAGATGGCCAAGTTGAACTTGTCACATTTCATGCAACTATGTAACTTTTAGGTACACAGGAACCTTTTCTGATAAACAATGGTAGCAACTCTTGCAATGTCCCAGGGGCTTATGAACATGTTTCTAGCAGGCCTCAAACTTTCTTGCGGGGGCATAAATGTGTGTGTTTGGAGTGGGTTAACTACACGAAATAACATGCAGAATTGGAATCCAAACATTGGCTTGCTCAGTACCAACTTTGGCATGTCAACCAATTTTTTCTCCCCTATTTCTTTTTAAGGAAACATGTTGAAAATACACTATCTTAACTTTCCTCCCCCTTCCTCATCCTGAATGCTCTCTTTTCTTTAGTTTCTAGCTTTAGTTTCTGGATTACATGCATCATAAGAGAGGCAGCAGCAACAGGTTTTACTTTGCATAGAAGTGCCTGTGGAAACAGTGATGTTGAAAAATATGGTTGACGTGAAAGGGCAATTTGATCACGTTACATAAATCCTGTTCTAGGTCCTGGAACAAAACATGAGCTCACACAGGAGGACCCTGTTCCTTCTAGCGATAGATGCCTTACATTTTTAAAAAGAAAAAGAAGACAATGTTTCCTATGGGAAGCAGATAATCAAAAGTGTTGATGTTGTCACTTCCCCCCACTGGAATTAAGCTGTTCAATTAATTAAGATCATCTGTTTATATTATCAGCAAGAGATTTCACAGTAATTGTACAATTAGTAACTGTAAACATCTCCTACATAGACTTTTGTGTTCACTATGTTTGTGTTGTTCAGATTTATCTTTTCTTAGTGACAGACTCCTGATTTCCCCATTGTTTGAGGCCATATTCCTTGGGGAAATATGACTTAACACGTCAAGATCCTCTGCATTGTTTTAGTGAGTTATACTGTGTCCCAAAGTACCACATAATCCCCGCTCATAGAGGGACGTCATGTTCTTTTCTCCACCTAGCCCTCAAACTTTAAAATGGGAGCATGGAAAACTAATGCAAGTGTGCTCTTGGGAATGCAATCATGCAGTCAGTTCAGTTCGTCTGGATTTCAGAATGCAGATAAAAATACTTCGTTGCTCACTTCCTGCATCTGACAAGCTAGTATGTCAGGGTAAAAAACTATGTGAAAACAGTTCTTCCTGATATGCTAGCTTTCCACAGGCAGGAATGGATTGAGTTGCTTTTTTTCCATGTGGTAGCTTTCAAACATTTTATTCCTCATCCACACCACAGGCGATTGTGGTACAGGAGGGTTTAACCATATATGCTGCAATGTCTCGTCATCTTGACTTTAACCAGAATTACCTGAAAGAAAACAAAAGCTTTTCACTTCATGAATCATTCCAATATATTAGTCTCTTCCTGCCAGAAGCGTGTATCTATCCCTAATAACCAATAGCAATAGTGTGGAGAAAAGATCACACACATTTGGGCCCATGATGAGTGTCATCCACACCACAGTGAGCTCCACTTGTGATCTTAATGTGGTATTGAAAACATTTAAATTGGTCTTTAGCACTGCTTGTGGACAGATCCATATTCTTTCCTATGAGTAAGAAGAATACTATGTACACAAAGAGAGATCAGCCCATTGGAAAATGGTGTAGCTTGGCAGTAGAGCACATTGCTGGAGCCTTGGTTAGTTCCCTTGGAATCTCATGTACCAGATGGAGGAAAGGCCTTTGACTGATACCTTACAAAGTCACTGTAATCTGGACTAGATAATTTAGGGGGGAAATGACATGGTAAACCAGCATCTGCACAACGGATGCTTTCTTCTGCCCCAGCTGCAACAAAATACGCCTCTCCCATATTGGTGTCTACAGCCACAGCAGTCACTATAACTCTCGTACAGTTTGACTTAACCCCTGATGGCGCACTCTTCCATCGTCTCCTGAGACAGACAAATACCAACCAATTTAGTATAAGGCGGCTGCTCCTAATCATTGCAAGTGTAGAAAATTAGCCTATTTGTGCAAAAGAGGAAGAAATTCTCTGCTATGGATCTCTAGAACTTATTGTGACCTCTGCATAGGTGCTGTTGGCCTGGCTTTCAGAGATTCCTTATCCGTTGCACAAAGCAAACAAATCACTATTAATATTAGTTCAGGGTGAGTGACATGGATGCTGTGACATCACCTGAGTTCTTGTCAGTCCATTCCACACTCCACCGAAAGAGTCGTAACCCATTTCTAAAGTGTGATTCCTCCATGACACTGACATGGAAGCTTGTATGACAATTCATACCCAGCCAGTGTTTGCAAGCATGAGATTAAACAAAAAAAGTGCTGAGCTTATCAATTTATTTCCAAGGTGATATTGTGGTAAGATACAGATAGAACAGTAATAAATTGACTGTTTTGGAATTCAGGAGGTATCCACCATGTCAGAACAGAATTTCAATGGAAAATTAAATGGGCTTTCATACTATTATTATTACACTAGTTGTTTCATACCGCAGAAATGGTTTTCTTTATTAGCTTTCAGTTTTTATACGATCTAGCCAGGCATGTAGAAATAAGATACATACTTGTGAAAGGTGAATAATTCATTGTGAAGAACAATGAATGTAGAAACTAGTTGTTGCCTATCTCTGCAACTGCATTTTTATATATATATAAAAACTGGATTGGTTTTTAGAATTGGGTTTTTTAAAAGTGGCTTGCGTGTCTCAATTAAATGTTTTCTCTGAAGGAACTCCTCTCTCCCTCCTTCTCTCTCCCTCTCTTTATCTACTTCCTCCACCCCACCCTTGGGAAAGGAACACAGACAAACAAAATGACTCTACAATTATGTCTTGACAGGAAGAAACTGCAACATAAACCATGTGCCATTTTTCTCAAATAAAAGTATGATTATTACACTGGTTGTCATTGCCTGCAAACCACATAAACTGTTCCTGCATCCATTCCCAATTACGTTGTTGATAGTTCTGGTCCAGTAACGGAAAAGCCCAGAGCTGTAAAAGCAAAGCGGGGGGGACGGGACACAATATAATTTTATCTGATGAGGACAACAACACATCCGCTAATAAAATGCTTGTCATGGCCAGCCACTGTCTAGGCAAAGAAGCTGGGAACTTGAGGATGCCCTTGGTGGGTCTGGCAACTTGCAATTATCTTGCAACTAGCACTTCTTTGTTGTGATTGATGGACAAAAGAATTTGAAAGAATCTTTCTGGCTGGAAAATATACTGTAACACTCTGATTAGGAACCGAGAACAGTACTTTTCAGGGAACAAGGAAGGAAAAGGTATTCGATTTGTTTATGCTGCCTTGGGTGTCCTTGCTCTGTAGCTCCTGTGTGTCGCATGTGGGAGCGTAAACAACTTAATTCTAAGCTTCATGCATTGACCTTTTCCTTGCTTTGATCTAAGTAGTGTCTGAAATACAGATGAGAAACCTGGAATACTGGCAGTACCCTTTCGCAGAGGAAGAGATTTAAATGTGAAAGTGCACAGTGACGAAGGCTCCAGTTGCAGTAGGCTTTGAAAGGCGTGTAGGAGAAATGTACAGAAGAAGAATGATTATCTTGTGGGTTATGAATAAGGCCTACAACTAAGTATAGTTTTGGCCTTTGGATTGTCCTGCTTTCCTGAAGGTAGAAAGTAAGTTTTACCATATCACAGCAGAGCATGGAACTTTTTGATCTGCTCTTCTGGGTCAAGAGATTAATTCATGAGAACCCACTCTACATTCACATAATAACTAGAAATCTTTTGCTGCAGCTATATATCAAATAATGAGGTGATAAAGGGAAAGGAAATGTAGGTGACACTGTATTTAAAAATATGTGTCAAATAACATCTTTAAAATGTGTTAATCTAAAATATATGTCGCCTGTTTAAATCTGACCAATAGATACTAGTCAAAATGGTTATACATTTGCTTTAGTGATGACATTCTGAGATTTTAAGTCCAAAGACAAATTGATCCATCTAAAAGAATTTACACTGCTGTGTCTAGGAAATGATCTGTTCTGAATGAGTCTTAGCAAGCAAGCCAATAGCCAACCAAAGATCAGCTGAAGGGTTTTTAGAAGCAGCGCAAGAGTTGCTTCACAGATGCAGAAGGAATCCATGCATCCAGGGAATCCATGCATGGCTGGCCTATAGAGGCATTTTATTCTGTTTCTGGTGTTTTGCATAAGTGCACAAAAAAATGGAGGGCTTGTGAGCAACGTGCAATAAATACATTTCCTATATTTACTGACAGAATTTCAGTTCAGACAAATATCTGTATTTTTCCTATTAAATCTGGAAAAATATGTCCTATGAAACAATTAAATTGTGCTTCCTTTGTAGCCTTTTATGTGCCTTTCTTTGCTGCGTTCTCTGGAGCTCTCTGAGTCCTTTTTATTGGTAACTGCAGAGCAGGAACAGCTGTGTGCAATATGTAGCAGTGTAAATGGGATTTCTATGGGGATCATATAGAAAAGTCTCCCTGAAACAGTTTTCTAGAGAATTAATCAAGTAACATAACCATCCTTCTTATGCACAGGCAGGCAAATGATTAAGAGAATTTACTGTATTTCTAGATGTGTGAAAATTTCACATGTAGTTATTGTGATAGTACCAGGTCAGGTTCTCATATCACGTTGGGAGCCTGCATGAGTAGAGGGGGCTTCTCACTTCAGACCTTTTCCCTTAGACTTGTGGAGACCTCTAAAATGTGTATGGTTTACATGCTGCAGGGGGGCAGGGATTGGCAATGTGCCCGTGATTCTCATACAGTTAGAGGGTTCAGTGTGTGGAGGGGATGCAAGCCCTTTCCTGCTGGCCCCACTTCCAATTACACATACGGTGTCATATGTGATATGCACATGTTGAGCAAAGACCTCTTTCTGCAGAGAGAGAGGCTTCCTTGCTTATAATAAGCTGAATGCACATAAGCCCTCCATATAAGGCTCCCCAATAATGGAAGGGTCTCAGCTGGGTGTCTAAACCCATTTTGCTAAACACAAGCCCCCTTAAGTTCTCCCCCACGCCTCAAAAAAATTATTACTTAAGAAAAATGAATGAAAGATAAAGAGTATAAAGAAATGCCCCCCTTAAGTTATTATATTTTCTAATTATATATTCATTGTATTAAATACCACTGGATAAGCTTATCAGCTATTTTAAATGTCAGCCGCATTAACATTTGCATTCGTCCAATGATTTGTTTCTTTGTTTCTGTGACTGGTTAGGGCTGAGAACAATGTTGATTTCATGATTATTGTGGCTTCCTGAGTTGGGAACATTTGGTAGGGGAACATCTCAAATGTGACATCCCATTGTGAGGTCTTGCTCAACATGTTTTTTTCTGGGGGAGAGCTGTCACTTCTTGTAGCGTACAGAAGTTGCTTCTGCTTTATACTAAATCCATGAAATGGATTCTGTAATCGACACATACTTCAAATTACTCTTAGACGTATGACTGAAATGAATGAGGAGTTGTTAGCAAATGCACTCTGCACTTCTGTGAGACTTAGGCAAACTTTGGAGCTTGATCCTTGATTCGTCAACAGTTGGTCAAGGGAAGATGAACTTGTGAACTGACTCCACAGGAAAAGAAATGGGCTTGCTATGTGAAACTGTTATCGTTGATGTTCAAGATCTTGACCGGCTCATTCACACTTGCAAGTCATTACCTGTGCATATCACGCCCCCCTCGGCCACTGCCGAGGCTCACGGGTTCCCGTCAAACTTGCCGATTCAAATGCGCCAATCTGCAGTGGCCTCAGGGGGTGTGGCTTGGTGAGTGGACCTGAGGGAGGCAGGCTTCATTCAGCTCCACTTGCCAACAATAAAGCTTCCCTTGCCCTCCTCATCCAGTCGGCCGGGAGAGCCTCTCCTCTTCAGGGAGGGGAGGAGTTGTGAGCAGGAGCCGTTTCCCGCGTTGGCAGGGGGTGTTCCGCTCCCTGCCCAGCTGCTCTGGCTGCCGCACCACGCCCCCAGGTGGCCGGCGAATCAGCTAGAGGCTTGGGGTGGGGTTTAGCCGCTCAAACACAGCCCGGCAGCATGTCTCAGCCATTGTGCTGCTGCTTCTCGTCGGAAATCGCGATATATGAATGGCCAAGTGATTCAACATGCTGACATCTGGTTCAGTGAATGGTCTTTATTTCGCGATGACGGAGTTCACCTTTCAAACCTCGGGAATGATATTTGGCTGGCCAACATCATCAGAAGCCTTAGGGATTGGTTGCAGCTGTGAGGGTATTGGCAGCGAGCCTCTTTTGGCTCGGGTGGCGGTTAGGCATTGGAATATGGTTGTGTGTTGGAGGGCAGGGTGTGGTTATCACCTACCCCTCCATTTTATGGGTATTCTGGTAAAGGAATCTGGCGGTCGTGGATCCTGTCCGACGCCCTTGCTGGTGGCTAGGGCCATGGCACGACCCCCAGTGGCATCAGGGCGAGCTTTCAGTTGTATTTGCATCAACAGGCTCCTCCCACTGGTGGTTAACCCTTGATAGACTCACCCCTCCCTGAGGGGGTAGAGTCACGCTCTGTTGTTTTATCCAATGCCTAAGCCAATACCTCTCACATGCTGTAATCAATAAAGTTGTGGCTTTTTTTAGCCCATTAACCTAATATACTGTGTCCATGTGTCTTTCTTATCCTCAAGCGGGTGGCGGGTCCTTGAATCACAACATCACCCACCCTTTCCCCACCCTTCATTTAAGTTGTTTGCTGCTTTGACCATGCCCAATTCCTATGCCAAGGCTTCCTACATCTGAAATCAATAAAGTTTTGGCCATTTTAAACCCCAGTCAGTTGTCTTGTCCAGTTATTTCACCCCCTTTAGCAGTTGGGCGTGCTGGGTGGGGGACTCTGTGGCTGCGCACGCAATTTCAGTTTTCAGACCCCAACCAGTAACCCATTCCCCAAAACCCCATTTCTAAATTGTAACATCAGGCTTCACATCAGAAATAGCATGATTGGGATGAGTATTTCTCAAGAGGGAAACAATTTGGTTAGCCACAAAGACCAATTCAGCCTTACTTAGGAAGTATCATTAGAATAAAATCTTTCATTTGTAATCTTTCATTTGTACAACATAAAAAGAGGAAAACACATTAAAGCGCAACTCAGCTGCAAGCAAAGTATTCAGTCGGCTAGATATCAAGGAAAACTCAAAAATAAAGTAGATGAGGAGCTAGATTAATCAAGTTAGATAATGAGAAATTACAGTATGGGCATGAATCCATGAGACAGGAGGGAACTGGGCAAATTATGTATCAGCATGTATCTTCTTTCCAATCAAAATTGGAAATGTCTTTATAGGAGCAGCTGGCAGAGAGCATAGGTGCTGCTTCCTTGGACGGTGTGGGGAGAGGCAGTGGCAAGGTCAGTGCTGTGCAAGCGCATGGGCTGACGCAATATAAATGTGTGTCCACCAGTGCACCTATGCAGCCTCCACCTCATAGTCTCCATTCCCAGTTCCCACACCAGAAGTAAATCAGCAGTAATGTTGCCATCAAAAAGGGAGCTGTGGTTGATTTTAACTTTGGTTTGTTAAAACAAGTTCCTAAACCATGCTTTGAAATTGGATTGCTCGAGTAAAGCATAGTTCAGACTAACCACAGTGATTTTGTGTGTGGTTAAGCTCATAACAGTCTGATTTTTCCTCTCCAGGTATTTGATGTGTTAAAGGATCCTTTTCAAATATAAAAGGATTCTGTGGACAATAAGGAATTTATTCCCAAGTGAATTTTCAATACAATGTTCCCATGCTTCATGATTTGAGTAAACATGCCCATGTTCATGTGAATATTCATGTCCTGATACAAATGATTATTCTGGTCTTCTACTTTTTTAAAGAGTTAACCTCACTCTTATCCATATAGATTTAAAACTTTTATCCAAGGCACCACCTGAAAGAAAGGTGAGGATTAATCCGGGCATTGCGGCCGTGAACTTGTTTTGTCTTCTGTATAACTGGAGACTCAGCACAGCAGCACAAGGGGTAATATATGTCAGACTGCCCACTGTGCTGAGACCTCTACACAAGCTGAGCACAGCAGGGTGAATGTCGCTGGGATTTGTTTTACAGGAAGCCTTCATTTCCTTGCTTTGGAGGGGTTAAGTGAGCCACTTCAACCACTGCTTCCCTTTGGGGGCTACAGTACGTAAAGGCAGCTCCAGTTTTCCCCAGAGGCTATGCCAGCAGAGAGCCGCTGTCAGAGGAGAACAGCAGGATGCAATGAATCAATGTATTCCCCAGCTGCCTTGGCTCTGCTTACTTCCGAGGCAGGGCTGTCCAGTTTCATGCTGTGATGGCCCCTCAGTGGCCTCCAGCCTGAAGCTGTCAAATTCGCCCCCGACAGGTTTTGGCCACAGGGGACCTGGTGTCCAGGTTTATTCTGGATGGAATCAGGCTGAATTTCATCCTTTTGCCTGAACCGTCTCTCTTGTGGTAGTGGAGGAAAACTGACTATAGAAACTTTGGACAGAGTCTATCAAGAACTACTCCAGTAGAAGCTCCATTTAAGTGAATGTGGGCATTCAGTAAAATGAGTGTAATGTTTATTACCTGTTAGCTGATAACTTGGCTGTATGGGGCGACAAATGAAAGACTGGGCCGTCTCAGCAGCAGCCTAACAGAAGATACAGGCTGTGTTGTGGGTGACTGAAAGCCAGCAGTCCATCCTCATCCCCATACCTCCTCAACAGCAGTTATGGACCATGTATCCCTATCCTTCCCAGGATGGCAGTGGCAACAACAGGCCAATGCCGTGATGGCATGAGAGTAGGAATTGCAAAAGAGGTGGGTCTGGAGACTGAGCAAGGAGCATTGGTGAGAAAGAAGACTCAAGTCATCTCTTGTAGAGCTGAGAGTAACCAAGGCTATGTTCTTGATTATATTGCTGACCACTCAGAATAACAGCCGAGACAGACTGTGTTAATGAAAAATGACTTCCATGAAAATATTTCCTCTTATCTCAGCTGGGTTAGATCATGTTTTACTATACATCTTAAAACTTACTATGTAAGTAAGTACATACAAAGTACCTGCTCTATGTAGAATACTAACCATGAGTGCATTAATTTTCAATTATGATTAAGGGTAAAGGCCAACAATTTGTTTTAAACAATTTGGGCTAGAATACAAGAAATAGGCTGGCAGAATCCGTGACCAAGGGAAAGAGACGGTGGAAGAAGATTGGAAGAAATTTAAAGTTTATCTTAAGAATTGTTGTAAAATTAATGAATGTTAAAATGTCTTGGGTAATGTAAAATAGAATTGCAGTGACAAACAATTGGATATGAAAAAAAAAGAGTTAAAGAAGGTGCTATAAGAAATTGAAATTAGGGGTTGCTGGAATGATTTAAAACAGGGATGCAGAAAGGGGAGGTATGGGGAAGTCGCTGAAAGAAGGTTTCAAGAAAGAAAGATCAAGAAATTATACGTGTTTATCTGTTTGTTTGTTTATGTATTGTGTTGTATTGTCTTTTAATATGTGTTGAAAAACCAATAAAAATTTTTTTTGAAAAAAATAGAATACAAGAAATAGGTTTACAACACTACGCAAATTAATCTATTTTTAGATTCATGTAGCTAGGATTTCTTAGCATATTTGTGTAGCTGTAAGTCCCACTATGTTAACTTGGACTCATTTTTAGTAAGTAGCCACAGAATCACAGTGTGTACTATTAACAACATAAACAACAACAATGCTGCCTTTATCAGAGGCAAGATTTGCCACACCCATGTAGGGAGCTCACGGGATGGCACTCACATGTGGGAAAAAGCCAGTGGAGTCTGGCAGGGCAGCACTGCTTACCTGGCTTCCCAACCCCAATGAAATCAATGGGACTTACTTCTGAGTGGATATTTATAGAATTGCACTGTAAATGTTATTCTATTTCAAAAATGTTGGGGGCGGGGTTTGAGTTGAGGATTGCTCTGCAACATTTGGAACTGCAAAACCTAATGCATAACTATGGTTTGTAGCCAATGCTACATGAGTAGATTTCTGCTTGCATAACATGACTTCCCCTTATCCTCTTTATGCATGCCCCCAAACTCTGCTCTGGAAGGTTTCCCAAATCTATGAAGCAGGTGTTGAATATATGTAAGGGGCTGCAGGAGAGAGGAGAGGAAGGCAGAGTTCCACTGAGCAATGCTATATAGTTGCAATCAGCACATTAGTCCAGAGTGCACAGATAACTTTGGGCCATATTGGAATTCACAAATATTGAATTTTTCAAACATCTCTAGGGTAAGATGAGTTAATCTTATGATCATTTAACCCTTTGGATCAAACCGTCAGATTATTGCACTGTTTAAACACTTGCCCTTGACATTTTGGCTTTTGTTTAACCACTCATGGCCACTCAATCAATTTCATTGGCTTCCACACACATTTAGAAGAATAATTCTTATAAATCTATACATATGTCGCCCTTAAAGGCAACCTGTGCACTGTCAACCCTCAGTCATATTCTCTGAAGAGCATCTAACCATGAAACCAATGGACTTGACTGCCTTGGCGCAGATTTAGGCTTTTAGTCTACTTAATATACAGGTTCAGTGAATGAAAAATAGATATTCAGCGGTATGCCATATGATGGCAAACACATTATTTAATAGGGAGTTCTTCAAATGATGAAAAAGCTCTATCCATGATAGGTAGCAAGTGCCCAAGCCATCCCTTGATAACTTCTGACATCATGTAGAAAACTGTATTTGTATTACTCCATATGGATGATTCATGATTTCCTGGCATTGAGACATTTAATGGGAACAAGGAGGATGCAAACAATACACCATTGCCATCAAATAAAAATATGATGTTAATAATTTGCTGTACACTGTTAGAATTGTATCTGAATTCCATTAGTCCCATTGATGCCTTAAGCCCAATGGCATTTGACTGTAATGACTTTACCATCCCTTTGAATGGAGGGAGCCAATCAATGTGTTCATGCCTTTTCATGTGTCTCAGGCAGAGCATCTGAGCAGCACAGAACTCCTGAAAGAACAAAAATGTAGAACTGATTTGAACATAGCTTTTTTCACTAGCAAGTCAATATTTACCGATCATTGCTTGTCCAGTAAAGTTTTCTTTTTTCCCTATTTAAAATAATAGTAATAACAACAGCATTTCAGTTATATCTGGACCTTTCACAAATTTCCAGTGCATTCCCCAAACGTTGTTTTGCAATGCTTGAGAGGTCTCTTTGCCGGTGGTTATTTGGTCGTGCATAATTAACCCAGGTAGTAATGCAACCACAGAATGAATGCCTGATTGCTTTCAAGAATATCTGCTCTGGCCAAGATGAGAAAAACAAACTTGTTTACAAAGGTTCCAAAATTCCCGATCTATAAACCCTGCAGTTTGCTGCTTCCCTCAAACCATGCAGCATTCAATAGCATTGTAAATTATGATAAAAAATTTGAAGAATAAATTTAAGCCCTTGGGTCCCAGAATTGATTTGTGTTATGCGTTTCAAGACTTTGATTTATTAAGAAGCATGTTGTTGACTAATATGTTTTGAATATATTGTAAGAAATGAAGAGGACTATTTTAGGATAGATATTCACTGTCCTTATATATTTTTTCCATCCTTTTAAAAAAATTAAATTTTGCTTAGAAAGGTCAGATTTGCTTATGCCAATAACAACAATGGTTATAAATGTAATGTTAAAAAAAATATGCTCGCACATCCCATTCACGGAATGACTTCTGCTTGCACAATGGAACAATTCCTCTCTGTCCTCTCATGCACCCCAATTTTTCTCTAGATTGGAGGAAAAGCCATAGTATATTTAGAGGAGAAAGTAGAGGAAGAGGCAGTTCCATTGCACAAGCAGAAGTCCTTGTTCAAATGGGATTACATCAGTGGCCACAACCCACTCCTCCTGACTTTAGTACAACCATTCACACATGGCTGGTGGATGCTAAACCTAGGGGCGGTGCCTAGGAAGTCACATGAGTGGTACCCAGGAGGTCACATGGGCAGTGCATGAGAGTTTCCCATTCTCCTCCTTCGAAAAAGAAACAATGCACACTTAAACAGTAAAGTTGTATAAGTACTTAGTACCTAAAGTGCTTTGCCTTACTTAAGAAGGCGTCCCTGCTTTCACAGCTATTTCTAGGCCAGGAAAACTTGCTTGTGGCCTCTACATCTTCTGTTTCTCATCCTATCCTTCTTCTTGTTTGTAAAGAAACAAGAGACACTTAACAAGCACAAGAGTACAATTGTTTGCCATTGAACTCCACTGAAAAGTGTCATACCTTGATTCCATAGAGGTTTAATCCTTATGTACACATACCATATGTGACAATAAGCTTTTCTTTTGCATAGTGTACTGGAAGAAAAATAAATGATTTCATTAAATAATAATTTTTAGGGTTAGGATTAGCATTTTGTCCCAGTCTTCAGCCTTAAATAATTCCCAGAGTTGCTTACAATAACCAGTAATATCCAAATAAGAGTAGGCAAAGCCTAGTCTATTCTCCTACCTGTGGGATGGCCCTCCAGATGAGAGGGGAAAGGTCTACCAGCTCCTTCTGAACATCACTAGCTACTAGTTGTTTCTATGTCAATTCAAGCAATGCTTTAGACATGCAAATGTGACAGTCGTTTTTTGGCAAGCAATTTCTCCTAATGTAATGCAACTGTGTATGATAATTTCACTAATTTATGCCATTATTATTATTAATGCACACTTTTTACCAATTTACTCATTTTTGTATGCATTATTGGTTGGACAGCTGCCTCATAAAATTTGGATAAGTGTGGATTTCAAGGATACCTACATTTAGGGTTATATATTATTTCAGGAAGTGCAAATAGCAGAGGTATATATCAAAATGTAAACCAAACTAAAAATTTCCACACACCCCATTTTTATAGACCCACTTATTTCCTGTGAAAATAAATGGGTATTTGGAGACTGGGGGGAAGGTGGGTGAATTCTAATATTTTGAGGAGGGGGCAGATAGCTTACTATGATGGACAAAGCAGCAGAGGACTACATTTTGCTCAACCGAAAATTGCTGCCATTTCAAGGGGTGGTAGAGTTGAAATAAATGGCAGCTTGACAATGTTTGTTATTAACACCAGAATAGTTTAGTAGAAATGATACTGCATTATAGTATATAGAAAATGGGCATAATAATACTAATCCACCTTACAGGTTCAATTTATATGAAGCACTTTGAGCACTATACAAATGCGAAGTATTATTGCTGCCTACATCCTTTGGTTTAGAATGTGAGTGTAAATTAAACTAAAAGGAAGAGATCATGATAAAGCATAGTTTTAAGGGGGGAACTGCTTTAACTTTTTCCAGGCACTTGATTACAGAAATCCTTTTCTACCCTATTTATACAGGGCCTGAGGCTGACGCTGAAATAAATCAAGAGTAATATTGCTGGCGCAACTTCATTGGCTTCCTAGTATTAAATAAGAAGGCGCCTCTTAGAGCATGTCCATTTAAGTCCGTCATTCCTGCAGATGGTCATTGAGTGCAACTTAATTCCACAGGAATTTAGTCAGTCAGGCCCAGTGACTAAACACAAGCCAGCCTTGTAAGGAAACAATAAAAGGAGCTTGTTTCCTTTTAGAAAATGGAGGGAAATAGCAGCACTGGTCTAAAACGAATTTGTGAACAGGAGTGTGACCACTGTATATGAGTCTCCAGTAAAATCTTTACAAGCATCTAGTTGAGGGAGTAATGCCAACACCATGATAAAGTTAATTAGCCAAAACTGTAAAAGTTTTTAATAGTGAACACCATACGAGACAATTTATACCACTTGGGAGTTTTCCTTGCACCCCTTGAGGGTTGTAATAAAAGCATGTTTTCTACACTGTGCCACTTATATCTGAAGTTGAAGGTGGGGGGAAAGCATGTTGCAACTTTTATACTTGAATCTTAGCAGAGGAGAGGGTTTGGAGGAGGTGGATACAATAATAAGCAGAGGGTTGAAAGCAGCCATGTATTCTTGAAATGAAATAAAGGCTCACATTTGCAGTGTTCTTGCTCATTCACTTAAGAATTGAAGCCCATCGTTTTCTTAAACAAAATGTCAATTGTCCTTCACATAAAGAACGATTAAGATTCTATCTTCTACTGTTTGATAAACCTCTCACATTCAGTGAGTGACTGAATGCTTCTCCCTTCAGTCAGCACAGTGCCAGGAATGGTTCCTTGCTTGAATAGGCTGACAGAAACTGTCTGTAACATGACAGTAAATGGGGAAAACCCGGCACGCATGTTCTGTAGGCATTTCAATGCTTCTGTATATGCAAGCAGCCTTGAATAAGCAAGCTGGTATGAATGTTGTTGATTAATTGTCCCTTGGGCAACACTTTAAGTTTCTGGACTAATATTCAAAGTTGTGCTTCCCCCCTGCCAAAAAAACACCTTATGGTACCCCAAAACTCCTACCACGTCCTTTGATTGCAATCTGAGGTACACAAATGAAGGCAAACAAGGCCAATGAGAATATCAGCAGATTGCTGAAATATACAAACTATTTAGTGAGGGGACTAAGGGGGTGTAACTCATCTGGAGCAGCCCATTGGGAAACGGGTACACTAAATAGCTAAACATGTGCCAATAAGGTCCAGCCACCAATTGCTAGAAACATATGTATGTTCCTACAAAAAAACTATATACTTTCATTCATTGTCCTCTTGCTATCTCACCATGTTGTTGTTTAGTCGTCTTAGTCGTGTTCGACTCTCCGTGACCCCATGAACCAGAGCATGCCTTGGAAACTGTCACTTTCTTCTCAGAGCTTCTCCTTTTTTTATGTCCATGGAGTTTTCTCAGCAAAATACTGGAGTGGATTGCCAGTTCCTTCTCCAGGTGGATCACGTTAAGTCTAATCTCTTGGCTATGACCTGTCCGTCTTGGGTGGCCCTGCACGGCATAACTCATAGCTTCTTGGAGTTATTCAAGCCCCTTCGCCACGACAAGGCAGTGATCCATGAAGAGGTATCTCACCATACTCAACTAGCAAATACCTCCTTTCTGTACCTTGCATAGTCCTGCTCTCTGAACACGTTCATCATCTCTATTAGTTTCCAGATTTTGAATTTATAATTTTCCTGATAATTCAATTATTCCATCAAAAGAAATGTGAACTACATTATTTTCTTAAAACCTGTTATAAAAACCAATGAATCATTTACAAAAAAAAAAAAACCCCATTGAGTAATGGCAAGCAAATTAAGGTTGCAGTCCTATACGCGTGTCAGTGAGACTAAGTTCCACTGAACACAACAGGGCTTACTTCTTTGGAGACGTGTAGGATTGCAATGCAAAGATCTGAATATGGAAAGGGGGGGGAATTATATATATTGACATAATGTGGGTTCAGATTATCTAGGTTAGTATTTAGAGACCTCTGCAAATGTGAAAGTCTCAATTCTATTTTATTTTTAAAAGAAGGTGGTGGACTCCTGTTCCTTGGAGGTTTTTAAGCAGAGGTTGGATGGCCATGTATGAGCTAGTTGTGATTCCTGCATTGCATTGGGTTGCAGGAAGTTGGACTAGATGACGCTCAGGATCCCTTCCAACTATACAATTCTATGAAAGCTGGACACTGTGTGGGTTCTCCATTCTCACTGATGGCTATAGAGCATTTACAATTTACAAGTAATGAGTATTTGCCATAAACCCACAAACAAATCAATGTTTATTGAAGGATTCTAGTCTGGATAAATATTGAATCTGTTGTTTGGAAATGGATTCATCCTTTCTTCAAGCATTTCCATCAGTAGAAGACAGAGTCCTGTCCACGATATAATTTCCTGGAATTCTGCAGAAGAGGAGAGAGATTTGAACAGAGAGCTTGGGAATGATTTGCTTTTGTTTCTTTGCAGATGACAATGAATGTACAAATGTCACACAACTTTGTGGAGAAAATGCCAACTGCACAAATACAGTAGGAAGTTACTACTGCATGTGCGTACCTGGATTCCGGTCGAGTAATCGTAATACCACCTTTGTGACCAATGATGGGACTTCTTGTGTAGGTAAGATACCAGGAGATATGCTTCTTTTGCTGCGTGTTTTCTCTGGTTCGATATAAACCACCAAAAATTGTATGGAACTGTAGAGCTTAAGTCTCTTGTTGCCAGTCATAAAACTTCTACTTAAATATTCCACTCTATTTTCATTCAGCTTCTGAATCATAAACTTGTAAATCCTGATATCCTCCCATAAACATGATTCAGTTAGCCTCAGCTAACCTTTTTCAGTCATCCCACAAAGAACACAGGACATTTCAAGCATAATAGTTCCACAAATAGTTTTTTCTGCCTTATCCTTTTTTGTCTACCATCCACTTGACTGGATAAGTAATAAGAAGGATTTCAACCTCACATTTCCTGCCATGAATTGGGGAAAGGGGAGGCCGACCCCATAGCTGATGTTCTAAGGAAGTTAAATGGAGGTTTCATAGTCACCCATCATTGACATACCCTGTCCTGATGGAATTGGAGCTCTAGCAAAGAGAAGGAAAAAGTAGGGTTCGGGTATCTGATAAGGCTACAGGGTAATATCGCTTACATTGCCCCATACCCGGGATTCACACATAGCAGCGGGTGTAGCAGCAAGGCCCATTCCTGAGAGATGAGCCTTTGGAAATGGTCCTCCCAGTCCAAGCTTCTCAGAAGAACTATGTTCACCAAGTTAACTTCATACGTCTTCATATTCACCTACTGTGTCTTCTCACTAGTTGAAGGATCCAGGAGTCCAGGAGAAGTGCATTGAAACAGGAATATGGGGAGCTGCCTTATACCAAGTCAAACAATTGGTCCATGCATATCAGGGTTGTCTACACTGACTCGGTGTGGCTCTCCAGGGTTTGGGGTGAGGTTCTCTCCCAGCCTTACCTTGGGAGGCTGATGACTGAACCTGGAACATACAGTAGTGCATGCAAGGCAGGTGCTTAACACTGAGCTATGGCTATGGTGTTTCAAAGGACTCCCCACTCACTGCTATATCAGGAACAGCTCTGTGCTCTTATTCATTACAGACATGGATATCTGCTACCTTAAATGGAAAAGCTTGCCATGAACCCCATTTGTCTATTCAACATCCTATCAAGCTCAAACCACAGTTAACAAGTAAAATAAACATAATATACTGTAGTCTACCCTTCTACAATATGTTACGTACTCTTTGGAATTTACATATCTGAAACAGAATATATTTAGGATATATATTGAATAAAAATCTACTAGAAAAAAGGTATTCTTTAACCTTTTTATAGACCCAATGGATTCCTCTTTTCTGGAAGAACTATATATATTGTGTTGTTGTTTTTTTCTTCTTCTGGCATTTTTTCTCATGATGCTGGGCTGCCCCCTCTGGGACTAGGGAAAACATCAATAAATCCACATTCTTTTGGCAAGTATATTATGCCTGTGTTGATTGCAGCTTGTTTGAGATACATCTCTCACACTTCCTTGTACTGGTTAATTAATTCTTCTCATTGTACACCCAATATAAGATAAATGCCTATGGAGGTGACTGTTTAACTTTTTTTTTAAGATTGCTTCATACTTCTATGAAACTCTTTTTTATTAACACTGTTGACCCCAATGCCATAAGTATTTTGTTCTTGATTTTGAGAATGTGAGGCCCTGTTGTCCATAAATGGGATTCATGGCTTGATAGGAGATCACACAGAGAAAGTGGTCATTATTATTATTATTATTATTATTATTATTATTATTTGTTGTTGTTGTTGTTGTTGTTGTTGTTATTGCGTGGACAGGTGGAGACCCCCCAACCCCAGGCGACACCCGGGTGAAATAATTACTCATGTGCTATGGGATTGAAATTGGCCACAACTTTATTAAAAGATTCAGATGTAGGGAGACCTTGGCTTAGGCATTGGGCGTTTATCCCTCCCAGTCCCCAGCCGGGGATCTGGGGAACATCAGGGTTATCCTAGTGTGGGGATTGGGCTGGCTCTGGAAAACGTATGTTTAAGCAGAGAGTCCGCCCCCCATTTCGCTGCAACACAGGGGAGAGCACTGACAACCTATTGGTGTATGGCCAATGACTCCCCTCAAAACAACCCCTTTAACAGGGAACTCTGGGATCACCCCCGTAGAGGGGGCATGGGTCACCGCTTCACGCCCCCCCCTTTAGGGAAGATAGACTACAGGATTCCGCCCAAGGCCTGAAACCATCAAAGTTGTGAAGTTTTGCTACAGGGAAGGCTACAGGGAAATTCCTTCCCGGTCCTTTAACAGCAACCAATGATGTAGCAGCGCTCGCACACCTGTGAAGAAGAGGTTAACCTGCAAAAGAAGGCATAACTGAGGGAGGGCAGGGTGGGAGAAGCTCTGAAGTCAATTGAGGACTCCCAGCTAAGTTTCACCCTCTATTGTGTGGGTAGGGCAGACCAGTTCCCCTGGAAACGCCTCCCCAGCTGGGATTGGTTAACTGTCTGAGGTTAGGTGGGAACCTCCAGGTATCCAGCTTGGGGGGGGTGGGCGAAGCCAGACAGTATTTCCGGGGGTCACGTAGGATCAGGAGGGGCTGTGTGCGACCACACAAAAAAGCCCCCCATTTGACGTGAGGAGCGGTTGTTGTTGCTGTTGTTGTCGGCCAAAATTCCCAGGGCAGTTCAAAACATGACATACAAAATGAGAATACAAAATAAATAATAAAACAAACAAAAACAACCCAATAATTCCCCTTCCCACAAACACATTTAACAAAAATATATCTCTGGACTCAACAAAAAAAAAAATAGCAGTTTTGAGAAGTAAAGGTAAAAGGTAAAGGACCCCTGGACGGTCAAGTCGAGTCAAAGGCGACGATGGGGTTGTGGTGCCCATCTCGCTTTTGAGAAGTAGCAGAATATCAGTGGCAGACAAAATGGACACTGGCAGCACAGTCCTATGTATCGTTAATTCCATTGTGTTCAATGGGGATTACTCTGTTTAAGGTTGCCGTTTCAGATCCTACATTGATCTTGTAATCTTTGACCGTCAGCCATGGCAGCACTTAATTGGTTAAGGGTGTGGAAATGTGAGCATGCTTGCTTAAAACCCATCTTCTCCACTTCCACCCTGCAAAAGATGATCAGAGCTGTCTTTTTTTTTTTTTCATAATATTTTTATTTTTTCCATATAAACACAACATACATAAACATACAAAGACAAAAACAGAACAAAAAACATGTATCATTTCATATCCTAATTTCTTATACCTTTCTTCCCCGACTTCCTCATGCCTCCCTTTTCTGTATTCCAAATTCTTATCGATTGTTCAGCAAATCTTCCCTTATTTTAATTTAAATTTAGACTAGTCTTCCTTATTCTCCTTGTCTTAACCATAGCTAATAGTAACCATTTACTTTCCAGTCCAACATCATTCTAACTTTCATTAATTTTGTAATATTTCTTTAAATAGTCTTTAAATTTTTTCCATTCTTCTTGCGCTGCTTCTCTTCCCTGGTTTCGGATTCTGCTCGTCATTTCTGCCAAGCCCATGTAGTCTATCACCTTCATCTGCCATTCTTCCAGTGTGGGTAGCTCTTGCGTCTTCCAGTACTTCGCAATGAGTATTCTAGCTGCTGTTGTAGCATACATAAAGAAAGTTATATCCGTCTTTAACACCCCTTGGCCGACAATACCCAAGAGAAAGGCCTCTGGTTTCTTGGGGAAAGTATATTTAAATACCTTTTTAAGTTCATTATAGATCATTTCCCAGAATACCTTAATCTTCGGGCAAGTCCACCAAAGATGAAAAAATGTACCTTCAGTTTCTTTACATTTCCAACATTTATTGTCAGGCAAATGGTAAATCTTTGCAAGCTTGACTGGGGTTATGTACCACCTATATATCATTTTCATAATGTTTTCTCTTAAGGCATTACATGCCGTAAATTTCATCCCGGTGGTCCACAACTTTTCCCAATCAGCAAACAAAATATTATGACCAATGTCCTGAGCCCATTTAATCATGACCGATTTAACCGTTTCATCTTGTGTATTCCATTTCAGCAGCAAATTGTACATTTTTGACAAATTCTTAGTACTGGGTTCTAACAGTTCTGTCTCCAATTTTGATTTTTCCACCTGGAAGCCGATGATCAGAGCTGTCAGTGGTAGCCACTGGGTGAGAGAGAAGAGATTATTGTGCAACCTGGCAACTTTCTATTTCACCTTAAACAGTCCTAGGCTAACTGCAATATTCCTGGACTGCCACAGTAGGTTTATCTCATCACCGCCCAAATTATCAGCTGCTGCTGCTCCTCCTCATCCTCTTCTTGGCTATCACTTTCTGGTTGCTTGTCAGACAGGGCAAGCAAGGCATGGGATCTACTGCCCTTCCTTTTCTTCCCTATATAGTATGGGCTAGAGTGAGGAGCAGATAAACAAACAGGATCCAATGGTGAAGACAAAGAGTAGATCTAGAAGGTTCATGACGACAGTGGTCCCCCTGCTGGATGATCGGCATTTTGGCAGATGGCCAGCATGCTTGGGCATCCTTGAAGCTCACCTTAGATTTCCAAAGACAATTCGATGTATTTTCTTATTGGCCTCAACTGGCCAGTCCTTGTGTAAGCAGTTCTTGAACTACACCTTGAGTTTATTAAAATTATGAATTATATGTTGGGGTGGGGAAGGAATTTATAATAAATGATTTATAGTGGTGATTAACTTCTTCCTTTTGTGCTTATAATTTTGAACTACGCTGAATTATGTATAACTATCTTTGCACAGTGTTTATCGCATTTGGGGAGAAAGTGCTGTTAGTATTAATTTATGCATTAATTTTTAATACTCTATTTATAAGTGCACTTCTAAACCTGATCGATATGCAGTATATTATTTTGTCACTCAGCTTAAAAGGCATTGCGGGCTGTTCCAAGTTTATCTGTCCCTTGGTAGAAAGCCATTTATTTGTATTTAGGAATCCAGCTCCCTTTTTTTTTTTTTTGCAGCTGACATGAAGAGAAAAACCCTTGTAATAATAAACTGATCTCCAACTGATCTATTCAACCATTATGAAAAGGGATGTTTTGCCACGGTTTCCTTGTACTTGACACTTGCATTTTTTGACAAGTGAATCTATGTTGCAGCAGTGTGTTCTACATTATCCTGCTTATCAAACTAGTCTTGTTTACAGTTTCCTACTATGCAGAGGTTACTTGGAGCCTATTCTTTTATCATGTCGAGAGAGGAAAAGGTGATGCTGCCTGTTGGAAATTTTAACAATGGTATTCCATGCAGCATGATAAATGGAATGACATTGAGCTTTATATTGTGCCCCCTATCCCGGGATAGGTAAAGAGTGCTGGCTGGAGATCAGGATTTCAAGTGAGGGCAAGGCTGGGATTGAAGGACTTTGAATCCTTCTCACGCCGCCCTGCCAACCCTGAGCCACTTTGCGAGGCTGGGATCATTCAGTGCTCCCTGTGCACCAGCATACCACGCTACACCACTGCAATAAATAAAACATACAAAAGTACCCACCAAACATCAGCATAGTGCATTTCTGTCACACAGGGAAACCACAGCTAGTTCTCGCACAATCGAGATTAGGGGCCAAGATTTCCTGTCAGGTACAGGTAGGTCCAGGGCCGGATTTAGGTTTGATGAGGCCCTAAGCTCCTGAAGGTAATGGGGCCCTTTATATGTCCAGCTGTCCTTTGTCAACAACAAATTGTTGCTGTTTTTTGTGTTGAATATATGCTATATGGTCATTTATGGACCTAATAGGTATTTAAAGCCATTTGCACATAACAAAGTATGTATTTTATCAAAGTAATTGTTGGACTGAAATACAATTAAGAAGAAGTATATTAATAGTGAAATAATTATTAAGCTGTAACTTAAAATGATTTTTTATTCATAACAAACTTAATACAGTCATTCCTCATGTTACGTTTGCTTCAGGTTGAGCATTTTCAGGTTGTGTCCCGCGGTGACCCGGAAGGGTTACTTCCGGGTTTCACCACTCGTGCATGCACACAAAATGACGTCACTCGCATGCGCAGAAGCGGCCATTCACAACCCGAGTGTGCATGGATGTGGGTTGCGTTCTTTTCAGGTTGCGAACGGGCCTCCGGAACAGATCTCGTTCAAAACCAGAGGTACCACTGTAATGCAAACACATTGGCATTTGGCAATAACAAAAGTTCCTTTAGAAACACAGTTTACAAAGACTCATAATCTACTCTCTAGAAACTTGCTATAACATGAAATAATACTAGGTGTAAATATATGATCAAACTACTAATAATTAGAAATAGCAGAGTGTAGGCATGAGCAAACCAGTGATATCTTAGGGAGCAGGCTAGCAGGCGGGGCCCATTTCTTACATCATAGGGGCCTATACAACACAAAACACTGTTGCTGTATATAGGTTTTATTTTGTTTTTTTATCTTATATTTTGGAATTGTACAACCAGGTTTTTTTTCCTTTAATTTTTTTGGGGGGCCCCAAGAGAGTGGGGCCCTAAGCTATAGCTTGTTTAGCTTATATGTAAATCCGGTACTGGGTAGGTCTACTTTTCAGTCACACTTGAGCCACACTGCTATCTCCATTTTTTGAGATTTAGCCCTGCTCTCATTCCCTTGACTTTTATCCTGCAAGGCACTATAATTGCCTAATTGCCACACATGTTTCTGTTCCATTTGATCAATAGCTTTGCTTTCTGCTGCTGCTGCTTTTTTAAAAAAAAGATGTAGATGTGAAATTTCAATATGTGATTGCTTGCAGCACATCAGGCTACTACCAACAAAGCGGCAAGGTGTTAGTATGTAAAACCTTTTTTAAAATTCAATTTCTCACAATATTTGCAGATATAGATGAGTGCGCTGAACCAGTAACTGCTGCCTGTGGAGATCATGCGAAATGTGAAAATGTGTATGGAGGATATAACTGCTCCTGTAAGGAAGGTTATCAACCATCCACAGGAAAATTACAGTTTAAGCCAAATGATGGCACTTCCTGCCAAGGTAAATGATATTATAGAGCTTTATGTGTTATTATAAAACTATATCTTCTGAGAGGCCCACCGGTAACTCTTTATCTTCAGTTAGATTAATCAGCTGGATATAAAAAAGTGGCAAGATGTGAATACCTGCATTATTATTATGCTTTTTAAAAGAGGAAGAAAAGACTGATAGGTGTGTTTGCTGAAAAATAGAAGTAGCCTGTCGTATATTATAAAATACAGAACTGATTTTCTTCTATTACTTACCAACCAAAGTCCATTAACCGTTAAGGGGTCAAATACACTATATGATTGTAGCTTTGCTTTTATCAATAGAGCCTTAGAGATATTCCAAAGTTGTGTTACACTTGAGTAAAGATTGGGCAAAACATGTAAACAGAAATGCTAACTTGGTACGATGAAATCACCTTTGCTTAATCTAGATTCATGCAGGTGTCCTTTTGGTTCAGATTGAATTTTTCATCCAAGTCGGTTTAAATACAAGTGGCTTTTAAAATAAAAATTTAAAAATGCATTGACAAGTATCAGTGCATTACAGTGAGTATGTGGCTGTCACACATTTAACTGCACCTGCCATAACATGCAGTATTGCTTACCTCATGTTGTGGCATCACCATGATATACCATGTTTTCCTCACCCTCACTCCACAAAATTGGCTGCCACTGATTGGGGCAGAGAAATGCAGAATGTTGTGATGTCACAGCATGGATAGCATGGAGCTGCAATGCTGTTACCTCATAGGGTAGCCACACTTGTCGGTTTTGACCATTCAACATCTATCCCTAAAAGGTTCAAGACACCATACAATCAAATTTACAAAACCACAAAAGAGAAAGAACAAAGCCAGGCATGTCACTGATTTTTTAAAGAAGCTTCATAATTAATCAGATGAGTTCCCATCAAAGGTAAAGGGACCCCTGCCCATTAGGTCCCGTCGTGGCTGACTCTGGGGTTGCGGCGCTCATCTCGCTTTATTGGCCAAGGGAGCTGGTGTACAGCTTCTGGGTCATGTGGCCAGAACAGTGCACAGAAACGCCGTTAACCTTCCCGCCGGAGCAGTGCCTATTTATCTACTTGCACTTTTGACGTGCTTTCGAACTGCTAGGTTGGCAGGAGCCCATCTATTATTATAGCTACATAAATCTTAACTTTCATAAAACATTCCTGGATATATAAGAGCATTCTTAAAAATAAAAACAAAAAGTTTGTAAAAGTCACAGCAGTAGCAGCAGCTTAGAAAGGGCATTCTGCCCTGTGTGTGAGAGGAGGAGAAATGCATCTTCTTCGAAGGTAGCTGCTATCCATGGCTTTGTAAATGCTTTTAAAATAGGAATGGGTGATATTCGTCTATTTTGAGTCCAATTCAATTTTGGATACATGCTGAGCGTATGTGGTTTGGTACATATCTCTCCCCAAAGAGATTACCCTGTGTTCAATCCTGCATCTCACAGTTAGCTATGAATGAATATATGTCGAGCCATTCACAATGCTGCATGCAAATCCAACCTAATTTAACCAAAAAAAGTATCTCTGGCTTTTAAAACATACCAAATGGGGAAGTCTGGAGCTTTAGTTATCAGCCAGACTGAAATGACTGTATGCCAAGACCTTAATATCCCCTTTTAATATCAGCAGCAATCCCAGCGCCAAAGTGTGAACTGAACTATGACTGCATAGCTGAAAATATTAACAGAACCTTAGCCAAAGTAAGTAAGACTCACATATTTATCTATTGTCAAATCTTATTTTTACTTTCCCTCTGTCCTGAAATGATACTGATAATATTTCTGGTACTACAATCTTAAGAAGATGGCAGCTGCAATGGCATACGTTACTTGGGCTGTGGGGCTGCCTGACAGTTGCAGTGCCATTATGGCTGCTTATTGCAGCATATCAGACCAGCACCAGTCCATCTATGGTGCCACAACTGCCTCAGGCAGCAGGATCCACGGGGCAGTTGCCACCATTGTTCATGATGTAGATCTTCACTTACCCCTTCTTTTCTGGTGGAGAGAGGCACCATTTTGTCATTTGTCTCAGGTGCCAAAATGTCTTGGACCAGCCCTGCACCTGGCACGTCCTGTGTTAGACACACCTGCTTGTACACTGGGTTTTCCAGATTTATTTTTACAGCTACCCTATATGGTACAGTCTATATGGAAAGATGGGTACCTACACAAGGCTACCCAGTGAGCCAGGTCTGGGGAACCTGTGTGCTTCCAGATATTATTCAACTACAGCTCTCATCATTCCTTGGCCACGCTGGTTGGGTCTGCCAGGAGCTGGAATCCAGTGACAACGGGAGGATCACAGATTTAATACCCCTGCAGTAAGCCATGAATAGACTGAGCCTTGAGCCTTCCAAGTCGACATCCAATATTCTATTCACTCTTTCATGTCGGCTCATCTTGTTAACTAATGTTGATAAATGAATATGAATGTATATGAATTTGACTGTAAATGTTAGGAATGTCATGCCTAACTGTTTCAACTTTCTTTCAGATTAGAAAAATAAAAGAACCCCTGGCTGTATTACAAGAAATCAATCAAAACACTGTAGGGGAAATTTCACCTGTGGATGTGATTTCCTACATAGAAGCATTATCTGTATCTTCTCCCTTGCTAGCCATCGTGAATAACACGATTTTTGACAATGAAATGCTCTATAATCTAACTCTTAATGTAAGTGAATTGAGCCATGCAGCAGATTTGATCTATTTTTGCAGGGTGGGGAGCACTTATAAGATATAGTACATAACCTAAAGTACTTTTTTATTATTAATCTAACAGGAATTCATTAATACTGTGAACAATTTTGTTCAGAAGGATAAAACTGCAGCGTGGGAAGCTATCCCGGAAGTTAACAGAAGAAGAAGCCTCACTAAACTGATGCATGCTGCAGAAGAAACCACGGCACTCATGTCACAGAGCTTTCAAAAGACAACAGAAGTGGAGGTTAATGCCAGTGATTTAGGTATGCAAAAGGGAGCAAATGATTTGAAAACTGTTCCCGTTTTCCTTCCAGGACAGACTGTTGATATTGGAAGCAATGTTGTGTGAATGCCTTGCAGAGGCTGTTGCTGTATAGTCTCAATTAAGACATTTGTCTTCACACTACTCTTCTGTCCAGCTCTCTCTGTGTTTGGAAATCTAAAGGGTCTCTTCACTGTGCCTTCTGCATGTGTCTTCCAGGAGCTGCATCATGGCATCACAGGAACTCATATGAGATAGGTCAGCATCAGACACAAAACTGAGACAGAGAGTTTGCAGTTGGCCATGGCTAGTTAGTGAGTAGTAACCACAGCTGTGCCATGCCATTGCAGAACTCAGTCTATTAGAATACAGATTAAGGTTGAGGACCCCTGGACGGTTAAGCCCAGTCGAATTTGACTATGAGGTGTGGTGCTCACCTCCACTTTCAGGCTGAGGGAGCCAGTGTTTGTCCACAGACAGCTCTTCAGATCATGTGGCCAGCATGACTAAACCGCTTCTGGTGCAATGGGACACCGTGAAGCCTATTTATCTACCCACGCTGGTACGCTTTTGAACTGTTAGGTTGATGGGAGCTGGAATAGAGCAACGGGAACTCACCCCGTTGTGTGGATTCGAACTGCCGAACATGCGATCGGCAAGCCCAAGACGCTCAGTGGTTTAGACTACAGCGCCACCTGCGTCCCATTAGCATACATCACCCAGCTTTTCACCTCAAAATTTCATCATAAAACTGCAACACTTCATCATAGAAGTGCATAAGCTGCAGGCTGCCCCAATAGGAATTACTTTTTAGGCTCTGAAATGGCTGCACACCTTTTCCCAGGTGGGTGAGGGTTTCGAAACCTCCCCCCCCCCATCCTAGCCGCCATCCCTGGGTGGTCAGAGTTCATGTTGCCAGCTGCCTACCTGGGAATTTCTCTGGTTGGCCGGTCTGCTGGGCGTGATTGCCCACCCAAACCTGAAGTTTAAATGGGCCAGTCCAATCAAAGACTTTGATGGTTGGCCAGGCATTGTCTGCTTTCATGCCTGGCCGGCCAGTGATGCATATAAGTCAGCTGTGCGGGACAACCTTGGCAAGAGGACCTTTGCTCTCAAAAACATTTGCTGATATTTGGTTTGCTGGAAACTTCAGATCACAAGGGTGTGTGCTTTCTGTGCTATAAGTAACAGGCAGTCCAGCTAAGTAATTCCACCCCATTAGTCAAATGCTTGTTTTGCTTTGCTTTTAACCGTCTGATTGACCTTTCTGCTGCCTTATGGGTGACTGAAGCACTACATTGATCAGAGCAAAGCAACAAAAAGGACTCTATGCCCTCTAATGTCCTTTTTTTTTGTCCAGGGTAGTTCATATTAGGTTGCTTTCTTTGGTTTCAGCAACAGACATCATTAAAGCGCAGTGCAGCTGTACTCTGTGTAGCTGTATCTTTGTGTAGTAATAATAAAATATTCATTTCTACCTCCAAATATTATAAAATAAAAACTGTTCAATGGTACTATGCTTTTAAAGATGGCAATTGATATTCCATTTCAGAAATGCATTCTTAATAAAAAGGTTGTTCCTTTGAAAGTAGTTTCCATTATTCTTTAGGAAATGCATTGAACGCAAAGCAAATTAGGGGCTGCATTTTTCCAAGGAAAGGTACAAAAATGGAAATAAAAGATTTGTGCCTACTAGAACTAACGAACTCCTGAACAAATATGAACCACACAATGGTGCGTGTGTGCGTGTGTGTGCATGCGTCTTCGCTCTTAAATTACCTGGCTGGACTTTGTGCTGACATCTGTAATAAATGTTCAGCTGAGTGTAAACCTAATTGCAGAAGTGTGAGGTTTAGTAGGCTGGGATGTAATTGTGATTTCCAAAGGAGTTTTCCCCCTTTCTTCTTTTCTTTTGCAGCTTTCAAAGTTCTTGCCTTTGATATACAGCGCATGGAGCACATTCACCAGCATGTGCAGTTGGGAGGAGAGATTATAAAGGTCTCTGCAAAGAAAAAGGAAGCAACTACTTCTAAAGGTTAGGGAGAGAAACGTGACTCAAGGAATAAGACTATAGAAGTGAAGTTCAATGGGCTTTTCCAGAAGCCTCCTCCTTTGCAAAATTCAGGAAAGTAAATCCTTCAGGATTGTTTGGGATAGCCAATCCCAATGATGCAATTTCAGTGATTTCTCAAAGATATTTCACTAGAGATGCACCCTTGGCAAGGATCAAATGCCTGCTCTTGGAAATATTCAAAGCATAATTGCAAAGCAACAACAAAACAAACCTCTGGAATAGATCCAGTTAACTTCCATGAATGGACCTGTACACAGAAGGAGCCAAGGCCCAACAGATGTTCTCTGCTAGGAAAAGTGGGGAGGTGATTTTCACTCATTTCCTCCTTCTCCCACCATCTCCCAAGCCACTTTTTTTTCTAGACTGCAAACTTCTCCCAAACACTTCAGAACAGATTTTCACTGGCACAGGGTTGGATCCAGAGTTCACGTGAGCAGATTTCTTCTCAAAGGCAAAAACATGGTAGCTCAGTCAGTAGAGCATGAGACTCTCAGTCTCATGGTTGTGGGTTCAAGCCTTACATTGGACAAAAAGATTCCTGCATTGAAGAAGGTTGGAATAGATGTTCCTCATGGTCACTTCCAACTCAACGATTCTATGACATCAGAGGAAAGGAGGGGCAGGTTTTGCTAGTTTCCTCCTCCCTGCAGCTTCCTGTTCCTCCTGAATATTTCCTCTGGAAGTTTGGGGGAGAGAACAGTGTGGGAGGTGGCACTGGGAGCTGCAGGAGCAATGGAGGAAATTGCCAACAGCAACAACAAAATATTCCTCCTCATTTCAGCAGGAGCCTCTGCTGGACTTCAATGCCTTCTCTGAATCAAAGGAGCCCTTCCAGTCACAATAGGGAAAGTTTGGACCCATCTGCTTTATTTTGCATCACAAACACTAATTTTTAATACTGGTGGGTTATATTGTCTTGAGAGGCAGACATTCTTTACTGTCTCTTAACCTTTTCAATAACTGTGTTGCAAAAAAAAATCCTGTTATGCATATTTCATGCAAAATAATTACAGATATCTATTATTTGTCAGTTCCTTATTATCTTCAGGGTTGTTAGGAAACAAGCTACAACCCACTAAGCACAGTTTGTTTGATTGATAGGCACCGTTGCAGTTGTGTTTCTGCGGTACAGCAATATTGGCTCTCTCTTCTCATCATCGCAGAACTTCTCACTGGAGGAAAATTCAGAGCATGGAGAGACAGTAGGGTCATCAGTTATAGCTGTCGCAATTCACTCCACGCCACCTATGCTGTACCCAGTAGAGAAAATAACATTGACTTTAAAACATGCACAGGTAGGTTTTCTTTCTAATGATCGCCTGATTAAAAGTAAGCCTACAATTATGTTGTAACAAGGAGCTACTCTGTTTTCATTTGGTTGTTCACTCACACCTATGTCATTTGCTGATATGTGTATATAATATGATTAGAGGGGAAATTACAATTCTGATTTCCACTCAGCAAGTGCCAGGGAGGAAGTGTGTTAGCGCTGCAAAGTGTTGATAGGGATTGACAAGACTAATAACTGCATGTTGGTTCTACTACACAATTGTCAATAATTGGCTAGCGTAATCCGAATCTCCTCCTCACCTCTCAACATTCTCCATTTACAAGCTGTGCATCTGTTGCATTTGCCACGTTTGCCTAGAGAGGCAAAAGCAGATGAGCAAAATTTAGCAGGGCACTGAAGTTAATGGTCCTGGTGCTGCATTGCACAAACAGGTGACGTGGTGGGCAATCAGCAGTAGATTGCTGTAATCTGCTGTACGTGGGCTGCCATTAAAGGCTATTTGGAAACTTCAGCTGGTACAGCATGTGGCAGTATGAATGCCTGAGGGGGACAAAGAATCAGATCACATCCCACCTACTGTATTGTGTACCAGTCACACTGGCTGCCTATTGTTTGCGGGTCCTATTTAAAGTGTTATTTATGACCCTAGATGTTTGTAATCAGGTTTTCCAAAGGGCTACCTACATCAATATGAGAATGGGATATTGGGATAGCTTGGATGGTAGAGCATGAGACTCTTAATCTTAGGGTTGTGGGTTTGAGCCCCAAGTTGGGCAAGAGATTCTTTTACTGCAGGGGTGAACCAAATGGCCCTCACGATCCCTTCCAACTCTACAATTCTATGCTTGAGCTTGAAGATCAGCTTCTGGGGCTCTGCTCTCTAGCCTGATGATCAGAAGTTGCTAGATTCAAAAGATGTGGCCTTTCAGAAGCAGCCTCACATCTGTGGAATATCCTCCCCCAGGAGGTATTTATAGTCCCACCACCGGAAATTTTTTTTTTAAAAAAAATCTTAAAATCTTTTATTTCAGTCTGCTTTTCATTAGCTGCTGTGCTAAGCCTGGATAGAGCCTGGTGCTGATAATGCCAAAGGTGCAACTTCAATACCTGTATGGCAGATTGTCCTTCCAAATCTGCAATTCAATTATTATTATTATTATTATTATTATTATTATTATTATTATTATCTAATTTTATTATTTATACCCCGCCCATCCAGCTGGGTTTCCCTAGCCACTCTATGATGAAGTTACTTATCATTTTCAGGAGCATAATTTTCTGAGTTTCTTTTTCTATATTGCTATTTTTATTGTGCTTGTAGTTCATTAACTATCTTGTATCTCTTCTTGGTAGGGCAATGGACCTGAAAGATGACTCAAAAGTCTTTTAATTGGGGGGCGGGGGCAGAAAAAGAACAGTTTCACTGAAAATTTAGAGAAATTCATATAATTACTTTCTTTCCTCCTGTGCTAAAAGACATGATATTACATAGTGTATGATAGACAGAAGTTGATAGGAAGTAGAATGGCATTAAATCCTGTGATTAAATCCTGACTCAGCCATAAATCCCACTCAGTATTCTTGGCGAAGTAACGATGTATTGACCTTGTCTACTACCTCCCAGGGCTTTTGTGAAGAAGTCATCATGATTTGGGGGGGGGAAGGCACTCAAGATCCAAATATAATAAATAAATAAAAAGTAGAAGATTAAATGGGTATGATTCAGTATGCACCTTTAGCAGGTAAGCCGAGGAAAGGTTTTTGGTTTTGATGTTGTTTTGCAGGAGGATAAGGGCAATAATATGGACGATGAAAGTCCAGACTAGGCAAGCAGTATCATAGCACTTTAAACAGTCATGACTTACCCTGAAGAATCCTAGGAATCATAGAATAATAGAACGGTAGAATAGGAAAAGGGACTCTGAGGATTATTTAGTCCAACTCCCTAGAATGCAGGAATACGCAGCTGTCGCATACGGGAATCAAACCTGCAACCTTGTCGCTTTCAGCACCATGGTCTAACCAACTGAGCTATCCAGGCTGACCTTAGCATAGTTGGTTAAAGTTGCTGAGAGTTCTAAGGCCCCTCAAAGAGCTACAATTCCCAAAGTGGTTTAACAATCAATCCCTCTTCCCAGAAGCTCTGGGAATTGTTGTTCTGCGAGGTAATTAACAGCCTTCTGCCAACTCTCCACTCCCTTAATGAACTACAGCCCTGATTGTTAAAGTGACATGATGCTGATTTGAATGTATGGTGCAGATGGGACCTAAAACAAGAAAGATGGGACATTATTATTATTATTAAGAGTTATAGACCGCCCTTCATCACAAGATCTCAGGGCAGTTCACAGAATAAAAATATTAGGTAAAAACACAAGTAAACCGCTTCTACTTCTGAGTGGGGGCGGGTTGCGGTCTCGCCGTCAGGCCCACCCCCACCTCAGCGTTGGGGCGGGACTGTGTCCCATGTTAAGCTGAGGGGGCCCGGCTATGCCAGGCAGTGAGTGGCCAATCGGGCAACTTGAGACTAAGCATTAAAAAGGACTTTGAGGACTTGTCAATAACCTTCGACAAAATGGCTATTTTATGGTCACAACTCATGGAGAGACACATTTGGCTCGCTGCCCAGCTGCCACTAACAAGGCCAGGAAACTCTTGGATCATGCTGTAACATGGAAGGTGTTGGCACTGGGTGGCCATGTGATTTGCCACCCAGGAATTGCCTACAGCAATGAGGCCCTCTATTGGGCAGATGGCGTTCATCTTTCCAATGGCGGAAATGACGTCTGGTTGGCTGATATTATCAAAGGAATAGGAGTTTGGTTGCAGTTGTGAGGGTATTGGCAGCAAGCTTTGGGCTCATGTGGCGGTTAGGCATTGGAATAGTGATGTGTGGGGGAGGAGAGGTGCGGCCATCACCTGCCCCTCCATGCTCAAGGGTATTCCGTTAAAGGAATCCAGGGGCGTGGATCTCATCCGAAGGGGCTATGGCCACGCCATGACCCCATTGGGAACCCAGGGGATGCTCGAGTCGATCCACATTGGCGGGCTCCCCCCACTGGTGGTTTACCCTTACAGACTTCCTGCAAGGCAGGCAGGAAGTCAGATATAGTCTGTTGGTGCCAATGCCTAAGCCAATATGGCTCACATTCTGTAACCAATAAAGTTGTGGCCTAAATTTTGCCCATTAACATTAACCTAAAATTCTGTGTCCTAGTGTCCTTATTCTCCTGGGGGTGGGTTGGGGGCTTTGACACACAAGTAGTTAAAACAAAAACAACAAAACAATGACCTCTCCTCCCACAAACCCATTTCAAAGACTAGAAGGTTAGGTGGTGCAAAAAGTCCAAGGCCTGTAGTACAGTCAAATACACTCTCTGTAAAGAGAAGAATTAGCAAGTCCTGGTCAAAATAAGCCCACTAGAAATGGACAGGAGCAAACATATTAATTGTACAGACATTTTTAAATCCATTATTTGGACTGTTGATTTCTAAAACTCAGGAACAATGTTTGAAAAGAAGGAGAAAGCAGGTGTAGTTTTCCTTCCTCTCTTTAGTCTACCTTCTTTTACCTATCTTGTTTCATCTTTCTGTTTTGATTTTCTTTGTTTTTATTCCTGTGTTTCTCCTGAACCTGAATTATGAACAGTTCAGATTCTGGGTTTTGTGGAATAAAGGCATTGTGATGAATTGCCTCTGCTAATGTAGCAGATACTTCTTATTGAGTGGCTTTTTGCCTCTTGCCATCCATTAAACATTTTCCTTCTGTTCCAGACTGTAGACAAAAAAGATGTTAAGTGTGCATTTTGGAATTATTCAGAAGACACAATGGAAGGAAACTGGTCTACAGAAGGATGTGAACGAGCACATTTCAATAGCACCCATACCACATGCAGATGCAATCATCTTACCCCTTTTGCTGTTTTGATGTCCTCAAACAACTCTGAAGTTGTAAGTGCTCTTTTTAAATATAGTGTTTATTAATTTCTTTAGATAGTTTGTGTGTAGAACCAATTGGTCTCTGCAGTTAAATTGTTACTTCCTTCCTCGCTTGGTCTATCACTTTATTCTCACCAAGCAAATACACAATGGGATAATTCTTTAGCAGCAGTAGATATTTTCATGGTTAGGATGTCCCTGAACTTCACACTGTGAATATTCCATTATAACAATGTAAAGGTAAAGGTAAAGGGACCCCTGACCATTAGGTCCAGTCATGGATGACTCTGGGGTTGCGGCACTCATCTTGCTTTATTGGCCGAGGGAGCCAGTGTACAGCTTCCAGGTCATGTGGCCAGCATGACTAAGCTGCTTCTGGTGAACCAGAGCAGCGCACGGAAACGCCGTTTACCTTCCTGCCAGAGCGGTACCTATTTATCTACTTGCACTTCGTGCTTTCGAACTGCTAGGTTGGCAGGAGCAGGGACCGAGCAACAGGAGCTCACCCCGTTGTGGGGATTCAAACTACCGACCTTCTGATTGGCAAGCCCTAGGCTCTGTGGTTTAACCCACAGTGCCACCCACATCCCTATAACAATGTAATGCACATGCTATCTCTTAAATGGGTGCTAACTGCTCTACTCTCCCCCCGTTTATTATTTGTTTTTAACTGCCATTGAGCATTTTTCAACTCCCATAATATTTATTATCCGTATATTATTCATGCTTATCAATAACCCCGAGACTTAAGTCACTACTATCTTCATTTTACAAACAGAAAACGGGGCAGAGAGACCATTCACGGTCACTGAGCAGCTGTAAAAGTACTATTTATGCCACTAACAGTCACGGTTTCCCCCATGATTCCCAGGCACTGTCGCTTGTTAAAGGTGTTGAGAGTTTTTAGGCGACCCCTATTCCCCTCATAGAGGTACCATTCCCAGAACACTTTAACAATCAATCTTCCCAGGAAACCCTGGGAATTGTGAGGGGAATAGGGGCCTCCTAATAATACTCAGCACCTTTAACAATCTACAGTTCCAAGGATTGTTTCGGGGAAGCTAGGTTGGTTAAAGTGGCATAAACTATGTAAGATGCAGATATGACCACAGAATATGCAATAGGCCAATTTTTCTCAGAAGTAAACCTGGCTAAAGAGAAATGTATGAACAAACAGAACTTCAGACTTTTCAAAACCATAGTGCTTTTTATTTAAAGAAAAAGCCAATGTAGAATGATACAAAAAAGTGGAAATACTTTATTGTGATGGCTGTGTGTACCCATTTCCAATATGTAGCACTTAGCATTCAACAAAGACAACTGCTGTGTATAATAACATTAATATTAGACAAGCATATATGGAATTGTAGTCATTTGCATATATAGTGATATAACATACCATCTCCCCTCCTTTTAGATTTTTTTATTCACTTTTTTATTTCTATTTTATTTTGTTCAGTTGAAATATTCTCAGTAAGAAATTTAAAAAGAAGTACATAGCTGAGGATCAGATTAAAGGAAGATCGCCATAAAATGGACATGGATTCTAAATACAGGCCAAGTGATCACAGAGAAAGAGAGAGAGAGAGAGAGAGAGAGAGAGAGAGAGAGAGAGAGAGAGAGAGAGTCAAAACGCTTCCTCAAAAAACCCCTCACATTTGAACTGAAATTGTAAGTTGCTTTTAGCAACTAAGAAGCAGAATCTGTCAGCATGAAGAGCCCAGCATGTGTCAATGCAATGTGTTTGTGCTAATACTCTCAAGTCGGCTAAATCCTCTGTCCAAAAATAAAAAGCTCCCTCCCTTGAGTTATACTTAGACTCCTTTGCAGCTCATGAGGAGTCCTCAAATACAAGAGTGTGTTTTGCATCTGCGGGGTGTTTACTTAATTTGGGTTTAAAATATTAATCTGAAAGCAAGTGAGGCGCAAGTTACAAGACAAGTCAAGAGTGAATTGTTTTCGTTTTCTAAAAATAAAATTAAAAAAAACCCAGATCTATGCTCCATCTCTTTGAGTGGGATAATTTTCTAAGCACTTCAAATGATATCCATTACATTATTCTGTCATAAGGTATTAACGGGCAGTTAAATTAATGACAGCTACTTGGAAAAGAAATATGCTGGGCTCTCTGGCTATTGGTGACAGATAATTGCCAGTTCAATCTGACGATCTCTACAGTCCCTGAAGAAATCAATATCTATATTTATCCAGGCATACCAATGCAAAACCAGATAACAGATATCCTGCACCTCCACTGCACTCCCCAAAACCTGTTCTGGGGTTTCCCCCAATCCTCCAGAGCAAATTTAGAAGGCACAGGCAGAGGGGGAGATAAGTCCTATCGTCCAAGTTCTATGATTTTTCCCTGCACACTTCCTTGTGCCAACTAGTACCTTAATAAAATCAATTAAAAAATGTGTAAAGCATTTCAACCAATAACTTGGCTGGGTATTTTAACAAGGAGTATGGAGGGGGGGAAATGAAATAGAATCAGAACTCCATTATCAAATGAGGTTTTAAAGAAGCTATTCTTTAGCCATTCTCTCCAATATGTTATATTATTATTTCCCCCTCCCAGGATGACAAAAATTATTATATTCTCACAAGAATTACTCAGCTTGGAATAATTATCTCCTTGATCTGCCTCTCCATGTGCATTTTCACTTTCTGGTTCTTCAGCGAAATTCAAAGTACAAGGACAACAATTCACAAAAATCTCTGTTGCAGCCTTTTTCTGGCTGAGCTAATTTTTCTTGTTGGAATTAACATGAACAATAATAAGGTACGTGGCCTTTCCTTATGCCATTTCATGTTGGGTAGGAAAGCAAATGTGTGCTCTAAAGTGCCTTTTTCAGGGGTGCAAGTAGCATTTACCAGTTTCCCCGTGAATGTTTTACCCACAAGTAGCTGTGGATAAAACACTCATTTAAGGATTCCAGGAAATCCCATTCAGAAAGTGTAAGCCTCATTGAAGAGAAGGAAGGGTCTTCTGCCAGAGGTCCACTCTGAGAATGGGAGCCTTAACTAAGACAAAATGGAAGCAGATTTTTAACTGAGTTTAAATTGACCATGTTCCAATAATATCAGAAGGTGTTACTTCGGTAGGGGTTGTCTTGGTCTTGTTTCAGTGTAAAAAGGGACTGCTTGTATACACATGTGGAGCAGGGGGGTATATATAAGGTTGAACACATTCTGTGGAAAATATATATCATCTGCTTCGTCAGTTTGTGTATTTCATGTGATTGTAGGCACACAGGCAAAAAGAAATGAGCATGAGGTCTGAGATTTAAAATGAAATGGGTTTGGTGGTTTCCTGTGTACTTACAGAAAAGTAATGACAGGGCCTGGGCCATTTTCCTATCGAGACAAATTTCCAGTGGAAGAGGTTTTGCTGGTACTGTACTATGACAACATTTTTAACCTGCATTGCAAGATATGGAGTCTTTTATGTTATTCACTTACGCTTTTTTCTGTTTTCCCTTCTAGCTATTCTGTTCAATCACTGCTGGATTACTCCATTACTTCCTCTTAGCTGCGTTCGCGTGGATGTGTATCGAAGGCATTCACCTGTACCTTATAGTTGTTGGAGTAATCTACAATAAAGGATTCTTACACAAGAATTTCTATATCTTTGGCTACGTGAGCCCAGCAGTGGTGGTTGGCATTTCTGCCGCACTAGGATCCAAATACTACGAAAGAACTGATGTGTAATTCATTGTTTACATATTGACTTTAGTTATAGTTAGTTCTGACATGACTTCTTCCTGCATCAGCCCACTGAGATGTGATCACCTAAGCATGTTTCTGATAGGAAACTATGTTCACATAACAGTGAGTTGCCTGCCACTCCTGTGTACATTATATTGGACTGTGACTACCCATCAAAGAAACGGTTGGCCCAGCCAGCTTTGACGACTATGGTGGTTATTTTTCAGAAAGAGATGTGTGGCCTCTCTGCAACTATGAAAGGTGTATGCAATCTACTCTTCCCTCAAACAGATTATTGAAGCTAATGCTCACAACCCCTGCCATTTTGTCAGTGCTGTGCACACTGGTATCAATCCAGTCTCTGGATATTCTGAGGCAGTTCTGAGTACTAGATGAAGGAATCTAGCCCCAGACAGATGCACGTTTGTGCATGAAATCCACACCCACCAGGGTATGAATGCATGGACACTTGATTGCACACATCTGCTTCTTGGGTTGCAGGGAATACATACTGTGATACTTATGGAAATTTTCACTGTTAAGTTCTAGACACAAAGGCATATGCCCTGATCCAGATGGGTTTTTATGCTTGTGGTAGCTCAGATGTGCAATCCAAGCTGCCATATCTATAAGGAGGTGGGCATATCCAGTGGCGTAGCGTGGGTTGTCAGCACCCGGGGCAAGGCAAGTAATTTGCGCCCCCTAACCCGTGGATTTGCGCCCCCTAACCCGTGGATTTGCGCCCCCTAACCCGTGGATTTGCCCTAACCCCAGATGTTGCGCCCGGTGCGGCCCGCCCCCCCTGCACCCCCCACGCTACGCCACTGGGCATATCATGCCTGTACAGAACTGCCCCCTTCTGTGAAATGAATGGTCCTCTTTTCCTTCTGCTGAAACCACAACAAAATGGTTTCGCAGCATTGATAAAAGAATCTCGCAACACTCAGAGGTTGGGGTGTTGTTCAACATTGTTTTATGATGACTATTATTTTGGGTTTGACATGATTTGTTGGGTGAAAAAAAATATCACGCAGGGTCACTAGTCTGGTAATTCAGACAATCAGGCTTGTGGCTTCCCTCAGCGATAGGCTTCCCACAATGAGGAATACCACATTAGTGGCCATAATGTAAGAACACAAAATGAGCCCGGTAGACTCAAAGCCTATCTAAGCCAGCATTTAGTTCCCTCAGAGGGCAACCCGATACTTATGGGAAGCCCACAAGCAGTGTCGGATTTACATATAAGCTAAACAAGCTATAGCTTAGGGCCCCACTCTCTTGGGGGCCCCTAAAAAACTTAAAGGAAAAAAAAACTGGATTACATTTCCAAAATATAAGATAAAAAACAAATAAAATAAAACCTACATACCTATTAGGTCCATAAATTACCATATAGCATATATTCAACACACACAAAAACAGTGACAATTTGTTGTTGACAAAGGACAGCTGGACATATAAAGGGCCCCATTACCTTCAGTAGCTTAGGGCCTCATCAAACCTAAATCCGCCCCTGCCCACAAGCAGGCCATGAACTCAATGACACTGTTCCATTCATGTTCTCCAGCAACTGGTACCCAGAAGCATACTGATTCTGATACTGGAGGTAATATATAGTCATCACAACTAGCAGTCATTTCCAGTCTTCAGAAACACCTGATTCCAAAGACAGGCGTGATTCATCTGTAAGCAAATTTCAAACATTATGCGCTGTTTACTTTTCAGATGTTGGCTCAGCACAAAGAACAACTTTATATGGAGTTTTATAGGACCAGCATGTCTAATCATTCTTGTAAGTATGGCTTTTTTATTATTGGGGTGCATAAAATTGATAATAAAAGGTGTATAATAATCACTAACCCATCGCTGTCCCACCTGTGAGTGCTAATTATATGGTAAAATGAACTATTTTAGCTGTTTTTAAATAGCCACGCTGAAATATGCTTATCTATTACTTTGCCTGTCTCGCAGACATATGTTTGATTAACTAATGTTTCATTTGAGGGTCTGTTTCTTTCAACCTGACGGCCTGAGGGAACGGCATTCTCTGTAGCAATTCTGGTATGTAAGATGTAGCATCTTTACATGTCAGTGATATCTCTGCAGAACTCAGCAGGAGGGATACACAGACACTATGCCAGGAGACAGATAATCTGGTATTTCAAATGCTGAGTTACTTAATCTTTTATCTGTGATCGGTCATCTTTGAAGATTAGGCTGTCATCTTTATGATTTTATCATTCGCGTGTACCCTGCCATCATCAAGGCTATTTTAAACAAAATTGCGACATCAGAGACAAAAACCCACTATTTCACATGGGCAGGCAAGTCAAGAATTGATAGCCTCTATTTCTTCTGGGAAAAAGGAGCCTTTTTAATTCCTACTGGAAATGTTTTCAGGTTTGATCTTTCTGAAACTTTTGGTGTCCCATTATAAACAACAGCAGCAAAATATGGTGTGTGTTTTTTTAAAACAACAACACGCTCGAGTGCATGAAGATATTTTCAAAGTGCCGCTAAGTTACACATGTAAAAATGGATTGAGATCAAGTAAGAAATGTTAGAAGGCAAAGCGATAGAGCAGATGCTGTGAGTAGGCAATTAAGCTGTAGCTTCTGGTCCTTATTTATTTGTTAATAAAATGTGATTAAAGTAGCACACAATACTGCAACTATCAATCTATAAAGCAGTTTGATAGATTAGATAGATGATAGATGATAGATAGATAGATGATAGATAGATAGATAGATAGATAGATAGATAGATAGATAGATGATAGATAGATAGAGGGCTGTTTCTAATAGGGATCTGCCAGTTTCAGTTTCTCTCACTTTCTCATTTTTCCAATTTTAAAAACTTCTCCTTTTAACCTTGGTTTTTGGGCATTAATTTGAAGAATTTCAGGTATTTGTAGCCTGCTTTAGTGGGGTGGGGTCTGTAAGACCAGTCTTTTATTGGTATAGTTGGATTGTGAGGTTTTAATGGTTGGTTACTTGCTTTTTACTGTAATACTGTTTTCGTAAGATGCTTAGAGCCACTTTTGTGAGGAAAGCAACTAATAGATAATCATAAGCATGATTGAATTTACCCACAATTTGCACTTTTAAAATAAAAAAAATCCCTCATTAAATTCAGTGTGAATTTCTCCTAATAAATACAATGTTGTGTAGTTTTTGACTATCACTGACATCTCCCCCAGTAATTCCCCCTAATATAATTTTCACAAATATATGCATTTTCACAAATATATGCATGTCAAAGCACATATTTTGTACATATGGTTGGATAACTGCACTGCAAAGTTTAGAAAAGTGTGAATTTTCAAAGATATATGTGTTTTAGTTTGTGTATTGGTTCAAGAAGTGTGAATTAAGCAGTTTCTCATGAAAAGGCAAGCAAAATAACGCACACACCCATCTCTTGTATCCAATGGCATCCCTTACACAGACAGAAGGCTGTCTTTGATCCGACAAAGGCTTCCATTAGTGGAAAGGGAAGGGTTTTTCTTACTGATTTCCTCTCCATACTTCAGCTACTCTGTGTTACTTCAACCTTTCAGAGTGGATAGTGGTGGTGTCTTCATTAGGAAAGAAGAATCAAATCCTTATTCCACTAAGAGAAGCTTTGGTGAACCAATGTGCTGAACACCATTAGGACCAACCTACATACAAGCTCTTTCAGATTATAGCCAAAGGATAATTTGGTTTTTCCTGATCCAGGGACCCATAAGTACTGCCCCACACATGCCCAGATGCCTGGAGTTCATGCACACATTCCTGAACTCATCAGCAATGATGTTAACCTGACAATCAAAACATCTTGAAATATTCACAAGTAAATATGGCTTAGTACCCAATTGCAAACAAGAATTTCAGGTTGAAGAAGTGAAATGCAATCCAAAATATAATGGCAGCTGTCATTCATTGAGAGGCATTGAGTTATGGGTAACCCCTGCTTATAGATTCCGTATGGCAACATTACAAATTTTGTTAACATAAATATTTGCAGTGTTCTGTTTCAGTAAGTTGCATTCCATTTTTATTTTTGGCCTGGATGGAGTGAAGAAGCTATTTTGAACAAGATGGCAGAGGTTTTCAGAAATAGGGCACTGTGTTGTTTTATGGAGCAGGAATTAGAAGAATAACTGAAACCGCCAGAATGAAACTGTACATGATTGTGGCTTTCAAGCACTAATGGGTAGATAGACTGGAAAGAGAAGTTGCTGAATTGCAACTTATTACCAAACTTAAAACCATGGAGAGACCTGGTCTGAATAGAGACATTGGATTCTTAGCTCATTGTACATGATAAAGCTATTTTAGCCATCTCACCCCTTGCTTTTTCCTGTAAGACCAATTGCAGTCATTAAACAGTCGTCAACAGCTTTACCACACCTATCAGCCAATCACCTGTTCCCACCTCCCTTCTGAGTAATACCCCTCCCCACCCAGTGTTGTGTAGTGGTTAAGAGTGGTAGACTCGTAATCTGGTGAACCGGGTTTGCGTCGCCGCTCCTCCACATGCAGCTGCTGGGTGACCTTGGGCTAGTCACCCTTCTTTGGAGTCTCTCAGCTCCACTCACCTCACAGAGTGTTTGTTGTGGGGGAGGAAGGGAAAGGAGGATGTTAGCTGCTTTGAGACTCCTTAAAAGGGAGTGAAAGGCAGGATATCAAATCCAAACTCTTCTTCTTCTTCTCTCACTATATATAAGGGTCTGGTGACTTCTGTTTCAGTGTATCTGAAGAAGTGTGCATGCACACGAAAGCTTATGCCCAGAACAAACTAAGGTGCTACTGGAAGTAATTTTTTTGTTTTGTTTTGTTTCGGGTAGATGGCAACAATTTCATAGCCTTTTCAAAGCAATCTTTTCTGGACTTCAGCTCTCAAGTAAAGCACACACAAATATGCCACAGCTTTACTGCTTTCTTAGAAACATTATACCTTTAGTGAGCAGGAAAACATCTCAGCCAAGATCCAAAGAACTCCTTGGGGTGCACCAAAGGGCTTGGACAATAGACGTGGGCCTAGTGGGACTTTTCATCTTACTCCATTTAGAGGCTGACCACTATGCCAAAACCCAACTGTTTTTGAACTATCTTTCCATTGCAAAAGAGAAGTATTGAAGAAACACAAGGCCAAAGTTCTCTTGGGCAGACAGAACTATTCACACAGTCCTGTAGATACAAGGTGTATATTTTAAATAGATCTTTTTGCTATTGCAAAGACCTGTGTTGGGGGAGTTTATTGAGTTAGACTATGCTGTGATATTATTTGAAGGCTGCATATAACTTAATGAGTGCATGCCTGTAGATTTCTTTGGGTACTTCAGATACTTCTTTTGAGGTAGATCTGACATGGCTTCATAGAAAAGCCTAGTTCACTTAGACATTTCTCTAAAAGCACTTGTTCTTCTCTGAGCATATCAACAACACCTTTTCCCCTCTAACGTACGTACTCATTAATACCAATCTGCCATTAGAATTCTGAAGTGCATGCCATTAGCCTCATTGATCATATCAAGCATTTTTTATTGTTATTCTCTGGGTAAGTATACATGAAAAGGACTGGGTCAGACATTTGATAGATTGAACTACAGGGGGAAAGGAGTACTTTAAACCTGCATAAAACAAGCTGCAAGCTAAAGATAATTTCCCCAACTTGTTTCTCTTAACAGCCTTTCCAGCACTGCAACCAATATATCTAAGGCTGTGTTTCAGATTAGATCAATGCACACAAGTCATGTAGGATGGGGGGGGGGTTGCAATTATCTAATTTTAAAACAGAGTAACGAAGGTGGTGCAGGAGATTGGGAAATAAAGAAAAGCTGCCAGCATAAGTAGGGAAGAATAATTATGATCCATGGACAAGAAGTGCTATAAAATGATAGGGTGAAATAATTATTATATTTATTTAGGGGTTAACCCAAACCTTTTCCAGCAACAACAGGGCTTGAGAGACATCACCATTTTCGCAGCCAGTGCAGAAAGTGGGGGCAGGGACAAATACACTTGAAGTTGAACAGACTTCAAGGCTGGTATGGTGAAGAGGCCTGGATCAGGCCCATAGACATCATGCAACAGCAGCAAAGGGTGCTGTTCCAGCTCTGCCCCCCAAAATGCCCCATTTGTGGGTTTCTTAAATAACTTCCACTGTGGGAGGACTGGATTTCATCAGGCCCATACATAGGGGAAAGGGTTAAACATGAAACTTTCCCCTGCACACAGTGCTGGTGCTGAATACCAACTATTTAAACTTCCAATCATGCAATTAATGTCATGTCTGTTTTGACCCCTGAAGCGCCTGCATGTCTTACTCAAAAGCAAGTCCCGCTGAGTTCAGTGGGATTTATTACTGGTATCTGTGTCCAGTTTTTCAACAATATTTTTTTTTCAAAAATTAGACATACCCTTCACAAAACCTTTAATCTCTTCTCCCCTCTTTTCTTTCCCCCTCCCAGTATTTCTTCTTGTTGTTGTTCTTAAATATTTTCCAGTGCTGTGTCAAACTAGAGGAAATAACTAAAGCATTTGGGCAGGTGTATTCATCAGGGAGATGATAATGAGAGAAATCAGACAGCAAGACATACCTTTCATTGTTTGACTGCCAGCTTGTGTGCAATTTCAGGCAATTAATATGGCATACATTTTCGTTTTCCGGCTTAAGCTGTTGCATTGTTATCAGCTTAACTCCCTTCCATCCTGACTGAACAGCACCGAAGCAGCATTTTCACCCATCCGTTAGCCAGAAGACAGAAATCTGTCCTCATTCATGCCAGATTGCACATCAGAATTCAAGCTTGTTAATTCTAACATTGATAATAAGGGTCATTGGGGAGAATGATGCCTATGCAGCTGCTCCTGAACATCAGACGTTTTTGAAGGAGCCATATCTAATATGATATTTTTTTAAAGCAAGTATATAACTAAAAGAGCAGCAGGAGACATCTCTCTCCCCACCACCACCATCCCCGTTTTTCTAAGATTTGACATCAGCATATAGATGGTTTCATCAATTATTGAGCGAGAGCCTGAGAAAGTAGAAAAGAGATGATTTGGGAGCTTCATTTTTGAAGTTTTGAATGTGAAGCACTCAACAGACTCAGAAGTAGTGTGTCAAAATCTTTAGAATTAGCTTTCCCTTTCCTGGGTTGTCTCTTTTTTTGTAGAAACAGAGAGCTGCAGAAGGTCTTATCCATGAGAAGCTTTGATACCAGACAGTTTTCAGTAGTCTTCTATCAGAAGGTGGGGGGGGGTACAAAAGGGGATCGTCTCCCTTTGAATTTGCTTATATTCAGAATAGTTGCTTTTTGAATTGTTCAGCTACAGTACAGTTTGTAAAGGATTGTTTTGATTGCACTTGCCTCCAAGCAGTTTAACCTTAATTATTTTTATAATGCTCCCCCCCACACACTTTCTGCACTGTTCAGCTTCATATTTTTTCATGCAGGTACAAAAGAGTGTTGTTGCACATTACAGAAAAGTAAGAATGGAGCCGAGTAAAATTGGAATGCTTTTGCCAATTAAGATCTGTATAAATTGTAATAATAATAACAGTTGCAAAACGTATAGGGCATAAAGATGCAAAAAAATTATAGCTTGCCTCAGTGAGAGGAGCAATTAAGACTTGGCCTAACAATGGACGTCGAAGTAATTCCTTCGGTCTCGATGGGATATTTACATTCATATATAATCCACTAACATCCTATGCCTATCAGAAGTCCTACTGAGTTCAATGGGGCTTACTTCCAGGTAAATGAATATAAAATCACAGGCTAATTCAAGCAAATGTTGGGCAACTTCTAATTGCATACTGGGGCGGGGGGGTGGCTTCACCAGCATCTGCAGGTCCCCAAACCAGTCATTTGAGATTGCTGCCTACATCTGCAAACATGCCACCCACAGTAGCCTTTCTGAAATCGTTGGGACTGCACAAGGAAAAACAGCAGGAACAATAGCACCTTGTAAGAGCAAGCACTCTTCTTACTGTGTGAAGAAGAGGAATGGGGGGGGACACCCCTATCTATGATTAATTGATTGGATGGGTTCTACTGTGACTATGACTCCAAGTCAACACAGATCTGTTGCATATGCATTAACAGATTTTTGTGTATTTTAAAACCCTTAGCACTCAATTAAAAATTATGGTTGGTTATGCTAACTCTAGAATTATTTTACATAATATCAAGTATTAATATATGTACTCGTAAGACAACATCAGGGCATTCTCCTGCTCTGTGAAAAACATTGTGAAGACCTATCATCCCAATGGCTAGCATTTTAACTGTACGAACAAGTGAAGGCTTTCTTCTGGGTTAACGGCGCATTATGTGCAAATGCACATATTAGAACCATGATATAATCCCCCCTTTTCTTTTTCTTTCTTTTCAAAAAGCAGCTTCAGAGCAGGCAATTGAAAATGGAGAAGTTGTGCATTGTGTGAAGATAATTTCTTTTCCCACAAACTACCCTTCTGCCTTGCATCCTCCAAGCTATGTTTTCCCCTTGCGAGATTTGTATTGCAAAGATGCATTTGAAAGTGTGCAGGGAGAAAAGCCATTTTGTGAGGCAATTTAGGAGGAGGCAAATGAGACTTACCCATTTTGAGAAGAGGCAGCAGGAGATTCTCCAGTTTCTTTCCCATGACCAAAGTGTTTGTCACCAGTTGAAGTACTGTCAGAGTTTCAGCCAGCAGCTTCACAGCACTGAACTGACCCACAGAATGGCCCAATGGAATTTACACACATTGTTCCAAGTGACTTTGCCGGTGGACTTCTGGTATGGATAGGATGGTGTTCTTAGTGAGTCATGTCTGAATTTAAATATCTCATTGTTTTGCCCAACAATGGCCAAGGGAACAATGTTACATCATGACATTACATCATGACATAGCTTCATTCCCATTGGGTCTTTTTTAGGACATTACAGCACTACTGATTGCAGTTTCACTGCTGCTCGAAGTGATGGTTAATGGAGAGAAGCTGGAAGCTTTTTGTCATTGCTAAAGGAAATAAACTATAAAGCAATGTCATGCACCTGCCTTTCATTGAATGGGCTTCTGTTGGGTTGTTAGCAACTTAAAGCAGAACATGTCATGTTTCCCATCCTGTTCCTAGTCATATCTTTAGAAAGCTGCCATTCATTTGTTTCAGTGTAATTATATCCCATCTTAAAGACTATGGGCAGGTAAAAATAACAACTATTTTCTATCACAAACATTCACAATTATTACGCAGGCTAAATGAGAAAACAAAGGAAGGGGATCAAAAACATTAGTAAGTATACGCTTCCACTATCCCTGCCTTAAGTTAATGAATGCCAGAGACTGCAGAAAATTAACAGTAACTCTTTTATTGTCTAAAAGTTACTGCACAAGAATCGTAACAAACCCACTAAGGCAAAACATTGTAGGGCTTTCGTCTTAGTTCATATGTAATTTTGCATGTCATACTATATAGGGCATTGCCTAACTGCTAAAGACCACATTTCCCCTAGTGCAATGCCTACCAGATTGGGACAGGGGAGAAATCTGATCTACATTTATAGAAGAAGCTATTTCTGAAACAATGTGTGAACCAAAACCCAGTCATCTTTTCACATTCACACTTCTCTGAATTTTTCAATACAGTTGTCCGGCAAAATAATGTGTACAAAAAATGCATATATAAGGGTAAAATCTGCATGGAAAGGCATATGTTTGTGAAAATAGCATTCAGAACTGCATTATATAGAGCAATATTGATTTGCAAAGGTATGTGTATTAAAAGATGTCTATCAGGAGAAATTCACAGTAAAAATGCTGCTGAATTTTCATGAGAACTTATTCAAAATATTTGAAACTGATGTGGAAATGTGGAATGCTCAACTTAAGAGTGGGAAATGAGAATATGAGAGAAAGCAGAATTGACTGATTCAGCCATCCATCCTTAACTACCAGTCAGCCAAGACAGTGTATTATGCCTATTCTAATATCCTTTCTTCTCCCTCATTCTTCAAACTGAGGTTTCCATCATCAAAATTTGTCTTCCTCTGTTAAATGCCACCCATTACCACAAAAATTACAGCTGGTGGATTTAATTACTCTCCTCACAGCAATTTAACATGCTTCACCCTCCTCCTGCCAACACCATCAGATTTCCCATAACCCACTATGAATAGGCAGGAGAAATTATTCTCCTTTGAAGCTGAGGTGACAAAATCTAAGTGAAGCATTCATATATATGTACACCAAAAATTGCTCTAGAAAACTATTAGATGCTCGTGGCCTTTCTTTGGATAATTCTGAACAAAGTCTATGGCTAGGCAAATCAAAATTCAGCTCTTCTTCCTGTATGCCAGCATAAGGCAAGAAACACATTCAAAGCCAGCTGTTTAAGCAAACTGCCAACAGAAGATGAAATAACTTGTATTCCTCAGATGTGTGCTCAATATGGAGCTGTCTGGATGTCTTACAACTCAGTCATGGATCCTAATGCAAAATCTAACAAGCTAGGATATCATATGGTCTTGTAATTCTCTCTGAAGGAACTTAGAATTACAATGATTCATACTTGCTGTTTTTTCCATCTGTAAACAGGCACAATAGTACATTGGCAGGTTTCTTTGTATACTGTAGTGTTCAATAGCTTTTCATTTAAAAGATGTTTTACTTTTTTGTTGTTTACACAGAAAGCTGTGGAATCAGATATTGCTAAGAATATAAATAAGCTACAGTATGGGCAGCTATGCCTTGTCAAATACCTTTGGGATCAAGCAGTTTGAAATAGTTTCAGGGACAAATACAAATCGCTACCCCACAACAGGCTTGGCTGTAGCTGGGGACCACAAGAATGATCCAATATCCTTTGTACCTGGAAATAATCCAGATTCACGTTCTCATAACTTGAGAATCTCGATTCAGTCCATTCAGTATTCCTGTAATGCTACCAGTACATCTTTCTCTATGACAGCTAGTAGAAAGAAAAAATGTTGCATGCTGAGACCCTGAGACCACCCCCTTGTTGATGAATAAGACACAAGGACATGGATATTAGGTTAATGTTATTGGGCAAATTTAGGCCACAACTTCATTGGTTACAGAATGTGAGCAGGATTGGCTTAGACATTGGAATTGACCCGACTGTATCTGACTCCTGCCCATCACGTTGGGAGTCCAGTAAGGTTCAACCACCAGTAGGGGGAGCCCTGTCAATGCAAACCAACTCAAGCTCCCCCTGGTTTCCCGATGGGGTCGTGGCATGGCCCTAGCCCTACCCCAGGCTTCGGACAAGATCCACACCCCCAGATTCCTTTAATGGAATACCCTTAAGCTTGGAGGGGCAGGTGATGGCCACACCTCCCTTCCCCCATCATAAGATCAATCAGTGCCTAACGATCGAGGAAGCGAGCCAAGAGGAAGCTCTCTGGTTCGCGCCTCAGTTTAAATGGGGCCCATCCATGCCCGTCCGCCCCGCCCCCTGCCAGCAGATTGGCTGCCTGGTGAATGATGTGGCCGGAAACCTCTGGGTGATGTGGGACTTCGTCCCCTGCTCCTGGAGGGGAGTGGGTGGCCACGTGGTCCACCGCAACTTCTCCCCACTGGGAAGTGGAGCGGATTTGTAGGCTACCGTATTCTGTCTGCATTCCCTGAAAAGCCAAGAAGCCTTTTCTTTCTGAATCTCCTTCCAGGAAGCAATCTCGCAGTTGGACACTGAAAATGGGTTTCCCTGCTGTTTGAGAGTAGCCCTACTTTAATAAGTGTCCTTGGCTCTCATGGATATCTGTGGAAGACAAGCTTCTCAGCTTGTTAACCCGAAAGGATCATTTCACCACAGCATTGCCTGTTGAGCTACTAAACAATACTCAGCCATACCCCCTCCCCTTAATTCTTTGACTATGCACACACTCCCATTTAATCTGCATCCAGTGTGTTCCCACCACTGGTTTGGGAAGCAGTGTACACATGACATTAGCCACAGTCCACATCTATTTTGTCATTTCCTATGAAGCACTGCATTTTGATGTGTTTGCCCCCAAACCAACTTCAACGGGAACAGAGAAAAAGAACAAACTAATTGCACTTTAAGCTGGTCATGTGTTCACAGCCTTTATCATGACATAACCCTTCTCTCTTCTTACCTCTCTCCTTGCTGTGTTTTTTTTATAAAAAAAATCATATGATGGATTCATATGACCTCAGTTGGTAGAGCATGAGACTCTGCTAATCTCAGGGTCATGGGTTTGATCCCTATGTTGTGCAAAAATATTCCTGCACTGCAGGCAGTTGGACTAGATGACTCTTCTGGTCCCTTCCAGCTCTCTGATTCTCTGATTCTGTGACCTTTTTCCCAATATAGTTTTGTTTTGAGTTTTTCCCATTTTGGAAAATGCAGTGTAGAGTTTTTCACTTGATTTTGAGACCCACACATATCTGACCCATCTAACCATGTATATGTGATAGATTCGTTGAATCCTTTCTCCCAACTCAAAGGGGGGTGGCTTTGGAGGGGAAGTGCATTTGGGGGGATGTAGTGGAGAGTTGTGCTACCTAAACATAAAAAAATTAGGCTAATTTCATTGCTGCCCATTTAGATTTTGCATTCACATTACTGTTGAGGAAAAAGCATAAGCCTTTTCGTGTTGATGTAAGAATGCAAAAATTGCAGATTTCAGTCTCCTGCATAACCTATCTTTTTACAGCAGCTCATTATTTGTTACCACAGATAATGATGTAAAGAGGTAATGAGAGCTATGATACAGGACATCGAAATTACAGCAGGGCACATTTGACCATGCTTTTGCACATCTTCCATCCGTCATTTAATGTGTTCTTGAGGAATACACATGGTTTCAATGGGACTTGTGCAGGAGATCTTTCCAGTGGATTGTGCCTCATGGGTCGCATCTCTGAACCTCCCGCTATTAACATCATCCCATTATTAACAGCATTATTTGGACCCGACATGTCATTTCACCCAATGAAAAAGAAAACAATAAATACTAGTAGCCATTAATGTTAAACAGTCCTAACCATGAACAGCACACAATGAAAGTGAATGATTATACTAGTAGATCTCTCACAAGCAGAAAATTACACCATTAGGACCAGAGTCATGTGGGTGGCTCTGGGTTGAAAGCTACATTCTTTTGTATATGAGAAGCCATGTATTTGTTTATTTAATTGTACAGGAAAGTCCAAGGTTTTTCCTTTGTCAAGCAATAGGAATTATAGTTGGCTCTTGTCCAGAATCATCTTGCTTTTATGAGTGTTCTTGGTGTATTTAAAACTCAGACGATAGTTTCCAACTTTAATTCTCCCTCTAGTACACTTCAACTACTCACCCACTTACAGCAGATGGTGTAAGACCACAAAATAAAAACAGGTGGGAAGGGGACCCACCTTTCTAAGAATATATTCAAAACTGTTACTTAAACACTTAAGAACTTTCAAAGGACATCTGTAAATTCCATACGAGCTTAGAAACTTTGATATATAGTGTATCTCAAGCACCAGGACTTTGGTGTGGCACAAAATATGGGGAGGGAAATGTGAGCATTAAAATACTGTCTCCAAATCTACGGAGAGATAGCATCCATTGTTACAGGAACGTATCTTGAGAAAGCACTTAAAATGACATAATCAAATTTTCAAAACAGAGGGAAGCAAAGAAAGATGCATGGCAGAAGACAGAAAGAGAGGGATAGGGCATGGAAATTAAGGGAGATGATGGCAGGTATGTTTAAAATGGAGAAAAGAAGAATTAAACATACAACAGGAGGCACACTGGGTTAGATCCAATGGTGCCCTTCCATCTGTGGAAGCTCCTACCCATGAGTCAGGAAGCAATTTTCTGGATTCCCATTTCCTCTGGTAACCTCTCACACTACTTTTCACACTATGCTTGAGGGATCCTTACATTAAAAAGTAGATGGGAGGATGCATGGTGATGGGTAAATAGGGAATCAGTGAAATTCACCTCGTCTCTTCCATGAGTGCAAACCTGAAATGACCATTCCATGAGCAGAACTACACTCCAAAACCAACCCATAATTAGGACAGAGACGCATGAAGTTGAAATTAAATTCCTAGTTTGCCACTTAGATGCCACCTAGATGTCAAAGAGTATGAGAGCATTGTCTAGACTAGATGATTAGGCTGATGCCATTTACATTAGCTATCTAGTTTCCTAAAACTTCATGCATCCTCCAAGTATCACCCTTTTGTGTTCCGACTACATTTTGCCCCGCTTATAATAAGAGCATTCCAAACTCACATTATGCCAGCTAGAGATAAAGTGAATAATTTCCTCTGTTATTCACCAGAATATGTATATTATATAAAAGCCTGCATATAATTATTATAATGGTCAAATTAATTGTATAATTAACTTCAAGAACTGTTGGTTTCAGAAGTATTATGTATATCAGAATTTTAAATATTGGTGCTAATAGCAGATTCCCTCCAAACAGCTTCTTCGGGGTTTGGTGTTAGGAATGCAGTATGCATGGGAAAGGCCTTAGCCCCATTTTTCTATCTGCCACATTCATATTGACCTCCACATTTATTGTACATTAGCAAACATGTATTTAACAAAGTTAATATATTAAATGTGTTAAATGCATGACATAAACTTCCTGGCCTGGACTTCTCTTCTTTCGTCTCCCTGCCCCCCACCCCCAAGACTTTCTTCAGGTCTTTTAAGTAGCCCCTGAAAAGATGGACTGTCTCAGGTTGTTTCTTCACTAACTACCTAGTAGTTATTACTAAGCACAAGGGATTGTGAACTGTTAAGTGTGGTAATACATCATAGAGGTGTTTTGCCCCCTCTTTGGGCATTATGCCTGAATTGGAAACATCAGTCCATGTTGGGGGTCACTGTTCCAAACATCCTTATGCCTGCCCACTTAGTCTCAGACGTTTTGATGTTGAACATAGAAGGTCTGAAGGGGATTCTATCCACATCCACTTGAAGGTGAGTAGAAATCACCATACAACCACGAGCTCTGCTAAACTAGCCTCCCTACTCTGTGGATACCACCCAAAACTGCAGGTAGATGCTCCCATCAGATCTTCTTTGCTCAACACAGGAAGGTATGGAATAGAGAGATTTTACAGTCTGCACACAGAGAGATGTTGGAGGCAGGGCTGGCACACATAGCCCTGGGTCACCTACATTCAGGATTTTCTGTTCAGAAATAAAGCATATGTGTTTCTAAAATAATGCCTTTGTGATCAAACCCAGACTGTGGTTAAGACAAATTCTTAATTGTCCACCCCACCAACATCTCCCATCTAGGCTTCCCATCATGGACCCTACAATGGGCTTCCAATTGCTGTTTTAAATATGAGTGGGGTTTTCCCCCCCCCTTTCTCTTGAAGCATATAGATGAGGAAACAAGTGGATGTTACATTAATATTACTCAGTCAGCAGATGCAAATCCATAAGAACCAACTGGCACAATTGCAATCAAGAATTCACAGACAAAATGCAAAAAGCTAGCCAGCTGAAATGTAGCTCATTCAGTATATTTTTAGAATTTCACAAATCCAAGGGGAAAGATGAGGGGAAGGGGTAGGACACCAGCAATGGCCCACAACAGCAGGAGTCCTCAGGCATTGCTCCACAGCAGGCTCTCTCTATGTGTCCACCTACCAGCACTTTTGGTCTGGTACAAACCCACTTAGGGTCACTGTGTAAACTGAGGTTTGTGGTGTTGGGTAAATGAAAAAGCAGGTAGGACTAAACTCAAAGGATGTTTTTCTTCGGAAAGGAGAATCAGGGTGGGGTAGGAAGTCAGGAAACAGCTAGGTAAGGCTTGCAGATGCATGTGCCTGCAACAGTTCCTGTTTATTATTGTGGTTCAAACACAATTTTCTCTCTGGGTTACTTACTTAATGGAAAGATATTTATTCCACTTTCCCACTATAAAAGCATTCAATGTAGTGTACAACACCAACAAATGAAAACAACACATTTAAAACTAATTGAATAGTTTTATCGATAAAAAGATGTCCCAACTGGTTAATATCAATAGATATTATTCGCCACCATTTTCACCAGCAGCACCTCCAATTAAAGCTGACAGTTCTCAAGTGAAAGCTTTTTGACTTGCCCTTCAGTTATGCCAGATGGATTTCTTTATCTGAGGAACCAATTCCATGCACGCTGGGGAAATAATATGTGAACAAGTTTGTGGGCACATACAAACTCTACTTGTGTGGGCTTTGCCTGTACAGTTGTGGGCCCCTGAATAAGTAAACAAATCAAGCAAACAAAGTCTATTTGCATACCATTTAGATTGTGCAGGCCATAGTTTCCCCAACTTCCCCTCCACCGACCATTTGCTTAGGGTCTTGGTGAACCACTTACCTCTTTCTGCACATAGTAGCACTTGAAATACACAGGCTAGATGCTGTGTGAGTTTCAGATGTAGTTTTTATTGTGTCTATTATTTGTTATATCATATTTAATTGCATTACAATCTGAATACCATAGAACTCTATAAAATTAAAATATTAAGTGTCCTTCACAGATATGTCAGAGACCACCTGAAGGAAAGTCAATGGCCACTGATTGTCCATGGACCATAGTTTGGGAACACCTGGTGTAGGATCTTTCACATAAACAAGGCAGGGGGGTGAAGCCCTGTGCAAACAATTTGTTGTTGTTTGGGGTCTTGGTGGACCACTTACCTCTTTCTGCACATAGTAGCACGTTTAGTTTAGGGCACGTTTAGTCGTGTCCAACTCTTCATGACCCCATGGACCAGAGCACGCCAGGCACTCCTGTCTTCCACTGCCTCCGCAGTTTGGTCAAACTCATGCTGGTAGCTTCGAGAACATCCAACCATCTCATCCTCTGTTGTCCCCTTCTCCTTGTGCCCTCCATCTTTCCCAACATCAGGGTCTTTTCCAGGGAGTCTTCTCTTCTCGTGAGGTGGCCAAAGTATTGGAGCCTCAGCTTCACGATCTTCCAGTGAGCACTCAGGGCTGATTTCCTTAAGAATGGATAGGTTTGATCTTCTTGTAGCCCATGGAACTCTCAAGAGTCTCCTCCAGCACCATAATTCAAAAGCATCAATTCTTCAGCGATCAGCCTTCTTTATGGTCCAGCTCTCACTTCCATACATCACTACTGGGGAAACCATAGCTTTAACTATACGGACCTTTGTTGGCAAGGTGATGTCTCTGCTTTTTAAGCATACAAAGGACCATAGAAATATTGGATGGGGGATACTCAGGCACTGATTCTTCAACTAGAGAGAATTATACATATCCAACTGTCCCTATTTTACTTTGTGGAGTATTGTACAGCTTTTATAAAGCACCAAAGACTACTTCAGAAGCTTTCTTCAGGCAAACTTTGTCCAAGGAATGTGCTGTTGTTATTGATAGATATTTTTATATCTATCATTTTATAGATATCATGGATATTTTTGGTGAATAACTGCTGCTTGTGAATAGCTGATCAGACGCTTCCACTTACTTCAAACACTAGCATAACTTTATTGAACAAACCTCACAGGTACCTAACCTAGCGCTTCCCTGCTACTTTCTAAGGAGCACTTCCTATGTGGGAGAGCTGCTTTCTTTCAAAGTGAAAAGCACCTGATCTCTAAGATATATTGGTATAAGATATTATATCGGATACTATATTACATTATGCTGGGTATTGCATACATTTGGACATTTTCTTTTCTTATTCCATGTGATATATGCACTCAACAAACATCAGTGAGGTTCACAGGTACATTTTTCGTGGCTCACGGCATTCACATCAAAGAAGATGTGAGCATTGCAGGCCCTGAATTCTTCTGGCTTAATTAAAAATCCAAGGCATGGAGGAATTCCTGGTTTACCCCCCTTCCCACCTGTTCCACAACACCCTTTGTCTCCCTTTGGTTTAGACTCTACCTACAAGTCTGAGTTGCCAGCAATGGCATCAGCAGCAATAATGACATTCCAGTCACAGGGAGAGAGAAGAAGGTATGGTCTCTCCCTACCTTCTCCAAAGCCTGGAGGCTTTGGGGAAATGTACTGCACCTGAGGGCCATCAGCACCATTTTTCCTGGTGTGCCCTCAAGGGAAGGGAAGGTGTAAGTTGTGGGCTTACTATATGCTGCTACTGTTGCCACCAGCAGAAAATGGGACAGGAGGATTGGGGGATCAAAGGGCTGGGTGGCTAGGAGAAAGAGGGCTTTGACCCAGAGATAAAGCAGGCTATTGCTCATTTTTGTGGTGGTAGCTCAGACAAAGCCATCACTGCTCAGTAGTATCATTTGTGGTTGGCTCATATGTGGTTCGCTCTCTGATTTATGGTATACTGTTATTTGTTCCATGCCTCGTTTCCATATTTTTCTGGCTTTTTCTTAGTCAAACAAATGCAAAGCTTAATACCAAGTCCATAGTATGTTACCCTTTTTACCAAAAGTACCTTTGAAATTCAAAACTTTTCACTTGTATCTTTTACACCCAAAGATTTTAACGCACCCTTGATGTTGCTAATGTTACTTAGTAGGAAACAGTGGGTTTGTATTTTCAAATGAATATAATGCCTAACCGAGAATACATATTCCATACATCTACTTTGGGGGAGAATTCTGATCCAGAACCTAAAGAGATTTGCCAATAAATTCAATAAACATTTGCAGACTGCTGTTAATTATACACTTGAAAGGATATAGAGTTACATTCGTCTTTGACCTAGGTTACTGTAGTACTCTTTGTTCTATTAAAAGGATCAGAATAGCTCTTTCCTTTCAACAGAAAGAAGGGGTTTGATTTGTTTGCTTTAAATATGAAACACAGATATAATTCCAACGTTCATCTTGTTAAACTGAATACATATATGTATATATTTCCAGGTTAATTTGATTGCTTTTGGTGTCATTATCTATAAAGTATTTCGACAAACAGCCATGCTAAAGCCAGAAGTTAGCTGCTATGAAAATATAAGGTAAATTTCAACTTTGATTCTTTTTAAAAAATGAAAACCAGTTGATTTGAAAACAGCTACCCACTGATGTAATTCTATATTAACATCACTCCTGAAGGAAAGTGTACGTTACACTGCATTAAGGCTTTTTTTCTTGCTGACATATGACTGTACTTGGGTGTCCATTTACCTGTGAGTAAGCCCCACAGAACTCAACAGGATATGTAGCGGAACTTCCCCACCTTCTCCTCCAAGAAGGGCCCAGCAACTCGGCCACCCTACACCACAACTCACCTTTCCATATGATGTGATCCGTTGCCCCATCAACGGATCTTGGCACTTGGCACTTCTTCGGTGCCTGGAGAAGACACCTCACATGTGCATGGCAGGGAAGCAGGCAACTTCCCCCTCAGGGCTGCCAGCAACTGCCCACCGCAGCCGCGGCTGATTCCCACACACTACCTGTCACCCCAAAGCGGCCAAAACCCTGACCATCACTGCCACAACCCTGACCAACGAATGCCTTTGTGGGGGGGCGGCAAAGTTGTTGAGCTTTCTTTGAGGGGAAAAGTTATCCCCCAAAATTAAGTTTTTAGGCTTTGGGGGGATTTTAAAGAAAATCATCATACTTGTTGCCATATGTCCTTTCCCCCCAATACATTTTGCTAGGGGAAAACTCCTAAGCCAAACTCGAGGCATAGTCCCAACTTACAGTGCAATCCTATGCATGCCAACACAGAAATAAATTCTACTGAGTTCACAGAGACTTACTCCCCAGTAAGTGAGTACTGGATTGCAGTCAGGATGCCCATTTTTTTCACTACGGGAGAGCTCAGAATTTGTTTCACTCTCCCATTGAAATCAATGGGGTTGAAAAAACACTTCTCTTCTGTCCCCTTGCTTTCTGGGTGATGCACTCTGTTGGTTGAGGAGAGGGAAATAGGGGGAGGGTTCAACAAACCTGCCTTTTCATTTGTTTGTCTCTCGGGATTGTTTAATTATTATTTTGTGTGCTGCTATGATTTCCCGATCAACTCATTTTCTTTAAAACTGATTTATAGAGACCTTGAAAACCGTTTGTGCTGGCAAGGCTGGAGTGTGTGTGTGTGTGTGTGCTACAGGGACCACTGAAAACAACTTACTGTTTTTGTTGCTTAGAAACACTCCTGCAGTTTCAACTCGCTGCGTTAGATTTATAGTTAGGATTTAGCAATTGTTTGATTGATCACTTTTCTCCTGTTCCTCGCCCTATCAGCTTCACACAGTGCACTGCTTCTAATGAAGTCAAAAAATTATTCATTTTTCTGGAAGCAGCACCAAAAAAGAAAAAGAAAAGAAAAGAGGATTGGGGGGGAGAGAAAAGGCTTTCTTGCGGAAAGGAAGTCCAGCAACTGCTGGACTGAAAATGAAAAAGAAAAACTAATCAAGGAGCTCATTTGTGAGACAACATGGTGTAATTTGTCAGAGTCCATGAGCAGGGCTGGGTGTACTTAGACCACAGTGTGTTAACAAAAAAAGAGGGTGGGGGAATCAGAGGCAATTGATTTGTATGCTATTAGGACATCAGTATTCTGACCCTGCCACAATTTAAAGTTCCCTTGCATTGTAAAAGCGAAATCCTTTTAATATAAAGAGAAAGTCTGGTTTTACAGCCAGCACTATCTCCGAGGCTGAAACTGAGAAACAGCCAAAAGATCCCTTTGATGTCATGCACATGTGCTGACCTAAGAGCATACTATACATTTTTTCCAAGGTTTCTTAGGGGGTATACTTCATAACAGACATATGTTTTACCTTGGGGAATTACACTAACAGTAGATTTAAAATCAAATCATATGGCTCTGCAATACACCAGAGAAAACAGATTTGAAGATTAAGACAGGCAGTGTTTTTAAAAAACCGTCCACTTTTTACACTTTCTTCTGCGATTTTTGTTGCTGTTGGTTTTTTTTCCCGTTTCGTTATGAGAGCAAGAGAATATCATTTCGGCAACAGCACCGCAGCACACCCTAAAGGAGGAACCATGTAACTGCCATGCAGCGTTTAGGGATTTTTCAATTGCAAAAATCATTTCCTGCATATGGTGGGAAAGGGAGGGAGGGAGGGAGAAAATTATAACTCTCTTGCTTCTACCTAGATCTTGTGCACGGGGGGCTCTTTCCCTCCTCTTCCTCCTTGGGGCGACGTGGATCTTTGGCGTGCTTCATGTCATCCAGGGATCAGTGGTCACTGCATACCTTTTTACAATCTTCAATGCATTTCAAGGACTGTTCATCTTCATATTTCTTTGTGTTTTGTCACGAAAAGTGAGTACTTCTTCTACCTAGAAATGCTTCATGTGGCATACCTGTGCCAAAGCCTCCCTTGAAATTTGTAAACCGAAAAGTCCCCTCCTTTTAAAACATCCCTCTCATAAGTTTTCTGCCCCCCACCCTTTAACCTTAGAGATTGCTCTCCCACAGGAGTCATCCCAAAAGGTACAGGCATGGGAAAGCTCACCAGGTAGGGTATTTAAAGGGAAGTTAATTCAGCTGACCCCTTTTTTCACCCCAGCTCGGGGATTGTGCTGCCCCTTAGCAGAAGGCAGCATGGTGTGCTCTGTGTCTGAGAAGCATCAACAGAGAGAAAAGGGTGAAAGATTGTCAGAGGCAGAGAAGCTAGAAGATTTACATTACTGTCCTATCCATATTAGCTGGGCAGTCCCATTTATTTAAATGGGCCGCACTTAACAAGTAAGTGTATTAAGGATTGCAGCCGTAGATGAATAAAATAATTCGTGCACATACATAATTCACAATCATGTCCTAAGACTCTGAAATCTGATTTATGTCTCACAGATCTACAATTTAAGAAGCAATGCATTTCAGATTGTACAGCAATAATCCTATGAAATAATTAAAGAGGTTTACTAACTATAGTCATCTGATTCTGGATTGAAGCCTTTATGTAAGATCCTGCAGTCTGCATTCTGAAAACCCCTTCAGCATCGTCCCTAATCCTCTCTGAGGCCAAATTATGTAAAAACCTTTATAACAGAATAAGCCACACTCTCTGGAAGATGCTTAAAATACATATATTTACCTGTTAATAAGCCACTGTGTTCATTCCATCTTTTCATTTCAGATCCAGGATGAATACTCTAGGTTGTTCAGAAACGTCCCTTGCTGTTTTGGATGCTTAAGGTAAATTGATGGAAAGCTAAGATGAGCAGCACCGTGGAAGAAAGGAGAAAACGAGAGGCTTTAGAAAAATTGCTATATTGTGAAAGTATGAAATGAGCTACTGAGCTGTCATCTCTCTTAAATCAATTACTTTCTCTCCAGTATAGATATTGTACTTAAATGTGCATTCAGGCACACTATATTGTGTACAAACAGCATATCTATACAAGACAGACTGGTTTATTGTGTAACAAATAAGGCTTCTAAAGGAGCTCAGGACTCTTCAGGGCTAATGGTTGTAACTCAGAAGGGAGCAAGCCCAGTGTGCAAAGCTGTTTCTGAGAGTGGCTTTGCTATTAATGTCATACCTGCTGACTTGGAAATGAAAATAATTTAGCTTATTGCTGTTTAAAGAGAGTAAATTCCATTAGAGTGTTAATAAAAAGATTTTACTTTTATCAAAACTCAGTGTCCACTGTTGAAAACAGCTAGATTAAAAATAAGGTTTCTCTCTCTTTCTGTAGATATAATTGTGTGGTTCTGTGTGTGCATCAATGCCTCATTTACATGGAAATAATTAAGGGGCTTGCATCACGAAGGCGGTGCACACATTCCCATTTATTCCAGTTCCAGTGCGCTCCCACCACTGCAGTTTGAAGCCGAGTACACAAGATGTTAGCCACAATCCATACGTACCCCGCAGTATGCCACATTAACATTGTACTTAAGCTGAGGTGTGGGGCAGATGGTTTCATCAACCTGTGAACATAGCCCATCTAAGATAAGGAAAACTCTTATCCTCAACCTCCCCTGCCTTGCAGAACATCTTAAGTAGAAGAAGAGGCCAAGGAGTCCCTAAGATGGTTGGATGGAATCTTGTAACCTCCTTCTGGCAACTCCTGCAGCCAAGCTGGTGCCAAATGTATTGCTCTGCTTTCCTTTGGGCTACATCAGCGAGGCTGAGAAGGGGTCTTGATGTCTGGGAACCCCTGCCTGCCAGGTTTACGTCCTGCTAACACAGCTACTTGCCTTCAGTCCCGGAATCTCATTCCATCAACTCTCGAGACAGATGGGCTTCTTCTCTGAAACGCTGGAGCATAACTGCTAGTTTGTGTAGACAATACTGAAGTTGATGGACCAATGGTCTGACTCAGTGTAACACAATTTCCTGTGTCTGAGCAAAGTATCTTGCATAAAACAATCAAATTTGATTCCAATAAGAGCTCTCCATGTCCAATTTAATCACTGACAGATTGATTTCAAGGAGTCAAAACTTATTTGAGATCTACAGATAGAGAGTCCTTCAGAAGCGCATAGTTCCTCCAGGAGGGTTTGGTTAAAAAAAACTAAATTTACAGGACCGTTCAAATGGCAGGTGAACATAAATGCTTAGATTTAAGTATTAAACTCTCCGCCTATTCAGTGAAATGAATCCCTTCTATTAAATCTGTCAATAAGAGTGCTGCAATACCAGAGTGGCTGCTAATAATGTTGATGATGATAATGATAACAGATCAGTGTTCAGAAAAGAAAACTTAGCTCTACTAAAAGTAATTTGTCCCCTCCCCGTCCACCATTCCATTCTGTATTTGGAACTGACTTTCAAAGACCCTGCAGTTATGTAGGGGGCTAGCATTTAATTATGTTTACCATAAACAAAACACTGGAAATTTCAAGCAGCAAGTGTAGTGTTGCAGAACAGATGCCCTGTTACCACTGTCTGATATGAAGAGCATACCCCCAACATTTCTCTGATGAAAATAGGGACATCCTGTTCCATATTAATAATAATTTTACTATTTATACCACACCCATTTGACTGGGTGGTCCCAGCCACTCTGGGCGGCTTCCAACATGTATAAAACATTTTTTTAAAAAAGCTTCCCTATACAGGGCTGCTTTCAGATGACTCGGGGTCCCATCCAACATTTCTTCGATGAAAATAAGGACATCCTAAGGAAAAGAAGGACATTCCAGGATCAAATCAGAAACCGGGACAGCTTCTGAAAATTGCATAACTGAATGCTCCTCAATATAAAAACAAACAAACAAAACCACACATAGAAAAGGAGCATGTGGTGAGGAAATTAGGCTGGAACTCTTTTCTCCAAAACCTACAGTTGCAGTATTTTTATGATTATTATTAATGAGCAACATACAGTCCCCACCTGCAATGTGAAGTTGTGTAGTCTAATCACAGGTTTTCAATCTCCGTTAGAACCACACCTTAAACACTGAATGCTGTTTTTTCTTGACTCTTCCATTTTCTGCTGAACAACCGCTTCCCACTGTGGCCATTCTAGCATTCAAACCTCTTGGCAACCAGAGGATTATATTTATATTGTAATACTAATGTCAAATGTCAATTTTTGTTTTGTTTTTTTGGGGGGTTGGGGGGTTGTTTTTTGCTTTAAAAACACCTCTGGACACACTAATTATTTACTCACCTTGTTGTAATCACTCCTACTTTCCAATTCCAAGAACCATATCTTCTATTAAACACATGTATTTTTTTTTTCAGTGCACCTCACACATGGTCCCTCCCACACCCCCAAACTACACCACCATCCCTGGCAAAGCATGGGGAGCTCTTCAGGTGTCCAGAAGCCTTCCTTGACAGAGCCCTCCTTCTATGTAAGGGCATGTTATTTTTATGTAACATGCTAATTTGCTAACTTGATGAAGGGTTGAAATCCCTTCTAGATTTCATGGTTTCAAAGCCGCATAAAGAAATAATCAAGGGCCTAGGATTCTGTTACACAATTCAGCAGGAAACCAAAACAATCCAGAAGGGAGTCAACCGCTGTACAGTGGTACCTCGGGTTAAAAACTTAATTTGTTCTGGAGGCCTGTTCTTAACCTGAAACTGTTCTTAACCTGAAGCACCACTTTAGCTAATGGGGCCTCCCGCTGCTGCTGCACCGCTGGAGCACGATTTCTGTTCTCATCCTGAAGCAAAGTTTTTAACCAGAGGTAATATTTCTGGAGTCTGTAACCTGAAGCGTATGTAACCTGAAGCGTATGTAACCCGAGGTACCACTGTACCTCTGCCGAACCTGCTACACAAAGTCTGCAGTACTGTATATGCTTTCAGCTTATATGCACGTAGGCTCTTTGTAGAGACTTGGATCAACATACTGAGGACAATGGAGGGTCTGGCAGGTAGGATAACAACCACTTCTCACGTGTTCATTTTCCAAAGATTAGAGGTTCAGTTCTGAGCCAATAACACCAGCTGAGTTGGGGTTATTTAACCATTTTGGGGACAAAAGGAAATCCCTTGTGAAAATTGGGGGGAGATGGGATATTTGGCTTGTCTTTTGTTGTTGCTGTTGGTTTGGGCACTTGGCTTAGTCATCAATGGGTTGTATCCAATGTTAGTGCTATCCTCTTTGCTGTCATTCCCTGACAGCATTGATAGTAATGAGAAGGAGGAACTGCTTCCACTTGCCTCATCTACTGTTTGGACTTGCCTGAGGAAGCAGGATGAAAGAAAATGCACAGGGGTCACAAGGTGTTGGCACACTTCAGGAAGCTCACCACTGTAGACATCTTGCCCCAAATCCCTACAGAACTTTGAGAAGGCACGGCCTGTTCTGTACAGAAAGTTCATGTGTGGTTAATTAATTCTCAGCTATCCTAATTAATATATATATATATGGCCTATGCGAACTTGTCCCACCTAATGTAAGCATTGCACAAGGTCCCGAATATACCGTATAAGAAATACGAAGAGCTGCAAATGCACACATCTGGGGGAGATAAAATGTTAACCAACCTGTCAACTGCTAGACTTTTAGATTAGATCTACGTTAAGTCAAGACATAGCCACAGCCTGGGCCTGTCTGGAAAAGCTATTTATAAACAAAATGAATAGAAGGGGAAGCATAACATGTTCAGTACATTGACACTCCATTTAGCCTTGGCTAAAGTGTCAGATGCCAGCATAATAAAGTTGTTCGCAACATTCGGCTTTCTTCATGTTTCTCTGCCAAAAGGATATAAGCCACGCTGGTCTTATTTAGTCACTTACTGTAGCAGACTTCACCTAATCCACCTTGTACAAAACAATTTAGTCGTGGTAAAGTTACACACTCAATTTTCTAGTGAAATACAATGCTATCTCTTTCGAGAAGAGTATGCTCCATTCTGCTTCTAATCCAGTGATAATTCTTAGGAGCAGGAAATGTTTCGCATAGCTTTCGAGTAATAAGAAATATGCACAAGGGGAATCAGGTGCACCTCCAAGACGGCAAGAGCTGTTGAAATCAATTAGGGATGTCGCCAACACTGATTTTTCCCAGCTTGAAAATATGGACCATGTCACTTTCAATGCATGCCTAAAGTGCAAGCTGGACCCAAAGGCCACAAAAATTCTTTTTCATCTTTAATTTGGAGAAGAATGCAACTCCTTTGGTCTTCCCTTCCTTCCATCCACACATGATCCTTCCAGATCCTCTCCTTCCAGAAGGGAGGTCTTTTCACTTTTCTTATGCACTGGGCCTAAGGTAAAGTTACTAGATTTTTTCAGTAAATCCAGGGACACTTTTCAACTTCAATGGATTTCGTATGGGACTGATCTGTAAATCCGGGGACTGTCCCCGGGAAATGGGGACGTCTGGTAACCTTAGCCTAAGGTAGACCTGTAAAATGAAATTTTCTGCAAGGGTTCCTGATATTAGCCAAATCAGTTTTTGCCTTGCTTGCTTTTGGGCACAGTACAATACACAAAGGTGTTTTTTTCCAGCCAGAATTCACCAGAACTCAGTTCCGGCACCTCTCAGGCAGGTGCCAATGCCATTATAAGAGAACAAGGGAGGTGTTCGTGGTGGGTTCCGGCACCTCTTTTTCTAGAAAAATAGTACTGTGGTGGTATTCAACTAAGCTTTACTCAGAAAAGACCTGTTGAAATTAATGGCCCTATTGAGGTCCTATGCATTAATTTGAATGAGTCTAATTTGAATGAGTAAAGCTTAATACCATCCTTGGGCACTAAAATTGGGGGAGAGATTGAAAATTTAAATTATTAGTAATGATTCAATAGCCAGTGTTTTTTTAAAAAATGAAAATGCATGAAACATACCTAATACTAAAAACCCTAAATGTCTACTCTTCATGAGACAAATATACTTCATTCATTCATTCATATCCTACCTTTTGTAATACAGTGGTACTTCTGGATGTGAATGGGATCCATTCTGGAGCCCCGTTCGCATCCTGAAGCGAACACAACCCATGTCTGTGTGTGTGCAGGTTACGATTCACCACTTCTGCGCATGCACGTGACGTCATTTTGAGCATCTGCACATGTGCGAGCGTTACTTCCGGGTCACCGTGGAGCGTAACTTGAAAACGCTCAACCCGAAGCTACTTCAACCCAAGGTAAGACTGTATTCCTATGATGTTTTGTGAAGCCTATTTACTTTTAAAGAAGTGAGTGCAGAAATATTTTTTACGGTAAAAGGAAGAGCTACCCTTAAAAACAAAATCAATGGGAGCTCTGCTCTCAGGTGCTCAATAGTCCCCAACCCCCTTTCTTCCAACACTTCAATTAAATACCAGGGTAAAATGTCTGATGAGGCAATAAATGAGGCATTTTTGAAATCAAGAGGTCCAAGCAGCTGGTGAGGCTGCAAAGTTTTGGATCAATGTAAGAAAAGCACTCATTCAGTCCACAGCCACTTGGTAATGATACCTTAAATTCAGTCTAAAGAAATTCTAAAGCACCATTCAAAAGAGGTTGAAAATAGCAGCCTCTTTCATGGGTGAATACAACTTTTTAGGAAATTGGATGAAAGGTTTTGGCTAAGCACAAGTTTATTTGCAATCACATCACAAAATTTAAAGTGAGGATGCCAACACAGATTCTGGTAGCTATCCCTCAGGGAATCCTGATAATCTGAATTAAATTTTATTTTTTTTTCAAAGACCAGCTTCTAGCTTCCACATGAGCAGGCGATGCAAAATGCTTTTAAACTAGAAAATATCCCTTAGCCAGAGTGTAGGACCTTTGCTCTGCATGGGTCCTCGTTCCTTCCCCTGCCTTCTGTTCTCTATTCCCGCTGTCCCTAAACACTGTTGTTAACATCCACAGAGGCTTAAATTCATGCTAATTCCATGATGCAAAGTTTAATAGTGCAATGTAACTTGAATTTTCCAAGTCACAAAAAGAAGTTAACCTAACAGGAATTGCTGGGTCGTATCGTGCTTTGAAAACATAATGTTGACCTTTCCCTCCACAGATGCTGTGCGATGCACTCTTTGTCCCACTTCCCAAGAAGAAAGGCATGGCACATTGTTGGCCACAGGAAAAGTCATGGTTAGACTCTAAGTCAGGGGTAGTCAACCTTTTTATACCTACCGTCCACTAATACATCTTTCTTGATGGTAAAATTTCCTTACCGCCCACCAGTGCTCGATGGAAGGAGGATTCTGCTTATGCCCTAGAACCTCCTACCGCCCACCTAAAATCCTGAAATGCCCACTAGTGGGCAATAGGGACCAGGTTGACAACCCCTGTTCTAGGTGCTTCTCCATGGGTATTGCTCCTTTCCTGAACATTACAGTGCAGGTAGGGGAGCGTAGGTTAGGGATACTGCTGAGTCCCAAATTCTGCTATCCTAACCCTGCTTGGGACGCGGGTGGTGCTGTGGTCTAAACCACAGAGCCTAGGGCTTGCTGATCAGAAGGTTGCGGTTCAAATCCCCGCGACGGGGTGAGCTCCCATTGCTTGGTCCCTGCTCCTGCCAACCTAGCAGTTCGAAAGCACATCAAAGTACAAGTAGATAAATAGGTACTACTCTGGCAGGAAGCTAAACGGCATTTCTGTGCACTGGTCTGGTTCACCAGAAGTGGCTTAGTCATGCTGACCACATGACCCGGAAGCTGTATGCCGGCTCCCTCGGCCAATAAAGCCAGATGAACGCCGCAACCCCAGAGTCATCCGCAACTGTCCCTTTACCTAACCCTGCTTACCTCTCTGTCTCACTGAATTCAATAGGAATTACTTGTGAGTAGATATGCTTAGGACTGTGCTGTAAAGTATTGTGGGAAAGAGAGCATTACCCAAATCGGTGCAAGGAAAAGAGGGATGGCTACTTCACTTAGGCAACGGCTGCCTTGCTGATCTCAAAGACTGCATAAGCATAGGCTCTCTCTGTGCAATCAAAGTCCATGCATTGCAGATGAGCTTTGTTCCAGCCATGGGAACAAGGTCAGGAGCAAAGTCCCACTTCTCCATACAACATATTAACGCTATGTCTCCCTCAATCAAGGGCTCATATAGTCACATTATAACTAGCTTTAGTTCCTACACACACACACACACACACACACACACACCCCTAGTGTCTTGGTGAGGGGGCTGGGATCTGGAATTATATCCAAAATCAAAGACTGCAGAATTATCTCATTTAGAAACACATGGTCTTTATTTGCACACGACAACACAAAAAGAAAAGCACTGGTGGTAGTGGAGGAAAGCAGATTTATGAATTATTGGGGAAATGAGAGATGCATTACATGATTGCAGTTTGAAGGGATATCTCCCCTGAAGCTAAGCAAAATTGAAAAGGCATAGGACTGAAGCTTAAAAAAAACTCCAGTGATATCACATATTCTACCTTTTTAATAGATGATTTGTATGCAACACTTCCAAGAGAGATGAGGGTATTAGAAGCTACTGAATCGGACACAATTGCCTTGTAGACACAGCATGAAAATGTTTTGCAGTAATGGGGAAAGTCTATGAGCCTAGATTTCAGCAAGCTGTCTTCAAAGCCACCATCTTTGCAAAGCTTTGGACTAATTAGATCTTCAACACATCTTCTAGTTGAGACCTTTGACCCCATTCCCTTTGCCACTGCTTTGTGAATATTGTCAACAATATGTTGGTCTGAGATGCCATCCTTTGAGACATAAATATCACATGGATTCATTAATGTATGGCTAGTGACTTTGTAGTGGAAAAACTAGCGTGATTTTTAAGACTTCATCCTATTATCTGCCATGCCAGTTGTTAGGGTATTGGAGTTGGCATAACAAAAATGATCTGTGGTTTTTGGATGTTATTGTTGCAAGCCAACTCAAGACACCACCACCAAGGGATTCGGGTGGATTAGGACAGTGCCAGATTTACATATGGGCTGAGCAAACTGCAGTCCATGGCCTCATAATCTAAAGGGAGGGGGGGTTGGGCCTCTTGCAAACTGTTTTTTTTAACAGGCAGATTATACTATCTAGGCCCAGTTGGTTAGTAACAGTAAAGAAGAGAACAAGGTTTTGTTTCTCATGATCAGATGCTATTAAGTTTGGGCCTCCCAAATCCTCCTAGCTCAGGCCTTCCTAGATTTAATCTGGGCCTGGGTTGGGCCATAGAGCTAAGGGAAAGCTGTAGAGGTGCAGCTCCTGATAACCACCCACTCATATAATGTATTTAGTGCTATTTCAATCTGCACCAGTTCAAATCTAAATGCAAAACACAGAGTGACAAACGTCATGTTGTCATTTTTTCGGGGGGAAATAGCAACCAAACTGATAACCACCTTGCTATTTCTTCACAATTCTATATGCAAAATGAAACTCCATAAAGAACAATATAGTCATGGTGTTTTTGCTTTCCAGTTTTTAAAACTCATAACATAATAATATTTTCCCCTCATTTGCCAAATCTGTTTTGTGGCATTGCCTCGATCGTCAATTCTGTTGCAAAATTCTTATAAACAGTTTGAAGTAGGTTTAAAAGCAGAGGACGTTATAGGAAAGGGTAATTTGGTTTCCTTCATTCTGTTGAGGTTCCTTGTTTCAGTATTAAAAGAAAGACTTTGTAATTCTTTACCGCTGTCTCATGATAACTAGCAATTTAGTTTACTGGGATTTCACCATGACTAACGTTATTGGACCTAAAAGCCAAATTACAGCTCCCACATCTGTCATTTATCACGGCAGCAAATCTTTGGAGAATTCTGAAGGCCATCTGGAACCACGGTAACCATAGTCTCTGGAGACAAGTGTCCTATTAGAGCTGATGATAAAGCTAACTAGAAGGGAGCCTTTGCATCAGAACCTCCATAAATGAAGGGTTTTATTTCAAGTAACGTATCTTTTCCTTCACCGAGTTTCTGCTTTTAAAATCATGACTTACTAAAATATTATAAGCATAATGATTGAATCATAGAATCATTGGGTGGGATAGGATCTTTCATATACCTTCTGGCTTCAGTGGACCACGACACTAAGCCAGCAAAAAGGAAATATTGATGTAGCAATACCTTTGCACTGACAGGAGACTACCACTGGCATGGCTGAGGAAAAGTAGATGCTCTACAGAAAGTTTACTCAGAAGTCAGCCCCACCCCTAACAGCAGCATAATAGTAAACAGGTGGGTGTATGCAGTGGCATAGCATGGGTTGCCAGCATCCAGGGCAGCTCTGAGGGAGGGAAACAGATGGAATACGCATGCACATTCAACTGCCTTAGGTGTCTGCATCACCCAGGGCATTACAGCTGCAGAGATAAGAAACGAAAATTCGTTCCATTGTCTGGCGCAGTCACTTCCTAGTTCACGTGGAGAAGCTGTTTTCAACAGAGCCTGGTGACTGAAGTGTGCAGCTGTACTGAGGCAACACCAGGTGTTGAAATTTTGTGCCCCTAACAAATTTTGCGCCTGGGGCAACCGCCCTGTTCCCCCGCCACGCCACTGGGTGTATGTTAAAATATTTCCAAATAAATCAATGGAGACCCCCCTGGTTGAACCTCTCCCAAATATTCCCTCTCTGCCACACAGGCACAACAGAGGATATGATTGTGATTTACTGTGCACTCAATTGTGGCACTCCAGTAAGGGTATACATAAGAACCATCCAACAGATACAGTCACACAGTTGTAGCTGGGGGGGCAGTGTTGCTTACCGGGCTTCCCAACATGGAGGTCACTGCTAGTAACCAAGAGGGTAGGAACAAGGTTACAAAGAAGTTGGTGTGGTGTCATCACAGTGGAAGGAGCATTGGGTTGCTTCTGCTGCAGCAGCTACACCATGCCAACCTTCCCACTGTCTTGCCTTGCTCCCCCTTGTCTTGCCTTGACCTCTGCATTGGGAAGCCCACTCCACCCCATTCTGCCACACTGATCACTACTGCAGTCACTACAACCTGCATATGGATGACGCAGTCTTACACCATGCAGGGTCCAAGTCTAGACTAGGAGTGCATAAGTGAGCACAAGGATGATAGGTGACTGAGTACTTTGCTAGAAGGGAATGCTTGCCACAAGTGTCAAAACACCGAAAAGTGACAAAGACAAAAGAAAAGGAAAGGTAGATGAATAATGATTGAATTTTCAGAACCCTATTATGAAATCAAGTGAATTCTGATTAATTTTGACAAGGGTAGCCTGCATCAGCTGAATGAGGTTTCATTCCAATAATAAATGGCGGAGGAGAGGCAGCTCTGCCATTACCTCGAGGCAGATCTCATCTCAAGCAATAACCCCTGGCAGGTCTATTGTTCTCCACAACTTGCTCCCTAATGTCCTGTGCTCCTCTGGAAAAATCACCTTCTAAATTGAGAAATCATGCCTTAAGGCTCCTTCCTGCCTAGAAATTCCCCAGGAGTGTTGCTTCAGCTGAATGTTAATTTTTACCCTCCGTTGCTATCTCAGGAAGAGGTAGGATTACTGGACATTTCAGGTAACTTACTCTCATTTATCAGGATCCCGATGGCTAGGAAGATAAGGTTTTTACTTTGTCTTTAAATTTTAAACCCAATTTGAGCGTAAAAGAGGTGATTGTCATATTACCAACTAGGGTCCCAAAGAGACACCATTTCACTCCAGAGGAACTCTCTGGTGGTCTTCCTCCTCCTCCATCACTTTCTGTTGGCTAAAGAGGTGCCACACCAAACCCCAGCCTCATAGAAAGGGCAAGTACAAACAGGTTTAAAGACTCTCTCAAAGCAAATCTTTAAAAATGTAGTATAAACACCGACAACAGGGAAACACTGACCTGTGAGCGCTCCAATTGGAGAACAGCCTTTACCGAAGGTGTCATGGACTTTGCAAGCACTCGAACTCAAGACGCAAGGGAGAAATGTGCTAAGAGGAAGGAACACTTGGCAAACTCTCATCGTGATCAACTCCCATTGGGAGTCCCCACTGTGGAAGGACGTGTGGATCCTGAATCGGCCTCCACACTCACTTACGGACTCACTGTAAAAACCATATTTATGGAAGACAATCTTACTCGGCTGCAAGTGATCGCCAAAGAAGAAGAAAGAAGAAGAGTATAGGAACATGACTGTTATGTTGAATTAGCCTGGTGTAGCAATAACCCAGCATACAGACACAATGGGATCCTCCTCTCTGAGTGCACCACTGGAGCAATAAAAGAAAACTGGATGTAGGTCTTTATCCACAGTAGTTGAAAGGACACTGCCTGTCTATTGTTTTGGGAAAGGCAGGGGCGTTGTGCTTCAAAGATCAATTCTCACAGCAGATGAGTGCTGGATGCCTCTGTTTAGTTATTAGCTTTTAGATGTTTTGGCTTGGCACTAGCAAAATCTATTCTTGTAAGAAAGATATGTCTCTATTACATATTTGTTTAAATGAGTTCAAAAGTTCTTTGCTTCCTGATGTTTCCCCCCCTCTTTTGTCTTATGTCAATCGGTGGCAATTTTCTAGCATCAGCCTCACTATCTTATCGTCAGATTTACACTGTCTGGTTCCCCAGTGCCTTTATCATCAGATCACAGTCAACTGAAACATGAAATGGAAGTGGTGGATGTTGGGTCATATAAGATACAATGGAGGGTTAGACAGGAACAATTTGAGAGCAGGCAGGCAGTCCAGAGCTCTATCAGGTAGTCACATAATAAAACAAAGAGAAGCAAACCTATTATCTAGGCTACCTAACTATTCTTCTTTGACACTAGTTCAACATGCTTCCCATATATACTTGGATCCAGGGCTTTTTTTCAGCTAGAACTCATCAGAACACAGTTCTGGCACCTCTCAGGTGGGTACTATTGCCATTCTAAAAGAACGAGGGAGGTGTTCATGGGGAGTTCTAGCCCCTCTTTTTTTCTAGAAAAAGAGCACTGCTTGGATCCATCCCAGATGGGTGGAGGTACCACTCCTGAACCTGATTTATGTTCAGATGCACCCCACTATTCTAACATTAGCTCTGGTTTTGTAAGCACCCTGGTTAAATACATTTGGGAGCTCCTGTTGTAGCTTGTGCAGGACGTATGGATGAACAGATCTCTTCTGGTCCATGCCACTTTCACGTGTGTCCATTCATTAGCCTGTTTCATCCTTCTCAGGTTTTTAAAAAACACAGCCTTAAAACAATACATTTTTATATGCATAGTAACCTGCATCTCTTGGTAGTTGCATACCAACAGCTGCAACCATTTGATCACTACTCAAAGTGATATGCAACTGGCAGTGCAATGAACAGACTGCTGCACTGGAGGAAGATAGCCTAGTCAAAGGTTTGAATCCAGGTAACTGGCTTATTTTTTGAGTAAGCATGAATAGAATAGGAAATGGAATGGGTTGCCCCCCCCCTTTGCAGATACATTGGTTTTGTTTTGTTTATTGCTTTAGGATTTTCTTCCAATCTGTGCCAGGACTTACTTTAAATGAAAAGCAGAATACACATTTTAAAATAAATAAATTGCAATGCAATTAACTATCAAGGCAAATCTGCAAGTCAAATTAACATGGTATTCTTGTTGTTGCTAACAAGAATATAATAGAATGGCCTTCCAATCTGAAGACGATTTTCTAATAATAAAATTGCTGCATTTGTGTTGTTGAATCCGGCTTTCAGCTTCTGCCAACCACTGTCAACAAACTCCTTGTTCCCCTTGGCAAAACAAATTATTGCAGCAATGCTGCAACAGCTTTTCACTTTGTTTTAAAGAAGAAGAAAAATGTATTCTGTTTCACAGTTTCATCTGGACTTCAGAAAAGGGGGAAAATATCCTATGCATGTATAGTCAGTCGTAGATCTCATTGAATTCAAAGGCACTTACTTCCAGGTAAGTGTGTTTAGGATTCAGGACTCAGTTCCTGCTTCAAGAAGAATAGTGGTGGGGGTAGTTGTTTGGAGGGAACAGGCAAAGCAATGCAGTACTTGAGGAATTGCTTATGATGTGAAGCCACAAGATGCAGATCAGTAACAAAGAGGCATAAAGAAGTCTAATAAGAAGAACAAAACTAACTTGGTTACTACTTCATTTCCGTCTGTTAGCAACCAATGGGTACCTGCAACTGTCCGGGCTGACCCCTTCATGAGTTGGAATGAGTCAATCATCTCAACCATCTCTCACTGCAATGAAACAACGAGCTACCCACTTACCAGAATGCCCCTTTGCACCATGCCACATGCAGCTGTTGTGGCTCTGACATGGCCATGGTGGGGGCTGGACTTTGGCATGGTGGGAAAAGGCACTTCCACCTCCTCTTGCTGTGCCAATTGCAGAAGTCGCACCCGCATGGCCCTTTGGCCAATCGTGGGCATGTGATGTGGCAGGGCTTGGGAGCAGACCTCAGAGGGAACCTTTTCTCTCTGCCCCGCTCCCTGGCCATATAAAGATGGCCATGCCAGGGCCCAGTCATCAGTCTACACTGGATTCTCCACCTTCAATTTCAGGATTATGGGCCATCTGATACTTAGGAGGAATGGCCTTGTGGGACTTTGCTATGGATTACATTCCGGGCCAGGGAGGAATTTTCCTGTCTGAGAGTTTTGCTTGCCTCTTAGCAATCATCACATCTTTTTGGCAGAAAAGGCATTGAGGTGGGCCAGTGTGGTGTGGTGGTTAAGAGTTGTAGACTCGTAATCTGGTGAACCGGGTTGTGCCTCCACTCCTCCACATGCAGCTGGCTGACCTTGGGCTAGTCACACTTCTCTGAAGTCTCTCAGCCCCACTCACCTCACAGAGTGTTTGTTGTGGGGGAGGAAGGGAAAAGAGAATGTTAGCCGCTTTGAGACTCCTTCAGGTAGTGGTAAAGTGGGATATCAAATCCAAACTCTCTCTTCTTCTTCGGCCACACAGGCAGGGTGTGTGGCCACCCTGCTCTGCTGTCATGGAGTATCCCAATACGGAAGCCTGGATGGATGCTTCATGTCCAAATATCCAGCTGAGGGGTGCATGGGTCTTAGGGAAATATCCTCTCAGTGATCTTGGTGAGTCAGCCAGATGTGACGCATAGGCTGACTCTTAACCTTGGTCAAGCCTCTTTAATGCTCAAGGCTGATATTGTGATACACACCCGATGCCTGTGTCAAACCACCTGACATCTGTAATCAAAGAAGTTGTGGCCATATAGCCAGCCAACTGACCCACCTGCCTACCACTTATCTGCTGCTTGTCTGCAACTCACCTGTTCCCTCCCTCCTACCCACCCACTGCTGCTACTCTTCCCTTCTTGCCTGCCCACCCATGCACCCTCACTGCTGCAATGCGGGCATTCCTAGCATTGCCGAGAAAGGCATTGTGAGGTTGCCCAGTCAGTATCTGCCGCACTGCATCTGTAAACCACAACTTTATAGCACAATCTCCTTAAAACTTTGAAATTGCAAGGAATGTTCAAAGTGTTTTTTAAGATGTAGTTTGAGGTGGAGCAAAGTGCTGGATGGGGGCACCAGTGCTCCCAGGGTGACCTCACCCATAGTGCCTTGCTCTGAGCAAAGACCCTTTTTCCGAGCAAAGCTAGCAATATGCAAAGTGTAGAGATGGCAGTATTGGGGAGGGGGAGATTGAGTAAATGGGGGGAGAGTTAAGGAGATAGTGGATGAGATGGTAGTGGAAGGAAGAGGGTCGGAAGTAGGAATGGTAGCCGCTTGGCTTGTCTAAGTAACCCAATGTCTTGCACTGACTCTGACTTAAGCAATTAACAATCACAGGCCTGCAAATAAGGGTTGTCCAGGGATTAAATCTACAACATCTGACCAAGAATCAACCAGAATATTTAAGAAGAGGAAGGATATCACTTTTCATGGAAGAACTCCCTCTGGTTTCTCATCAGAGAAGTGAATTCATGGAGAGGGGGAGACCAGAGGGAGATTTTGGGTCACATGACTGGTATTTTTATTTCCCTTCAAAAGAGGCTTGTCAGCTACGCAGATGTTTGTATAGCTCAGTCTATTTTCATCTTTCTACTTTTCGGTAAAACTTTCCTGCCTCAGGCAGTTAGCAAAGCAGATTCTCCTCTCCCCTTCATAAAGTATCAAGAAAATCAGCTACAGATGTAATCCTTAGAAGGCCTGCCTCACTCACATAGCCCTTCATGTGGCAATCTTTTCATGAAAAGAATGGATCTCTTCGTCTGATTAGTTTAAGTGAGTTTGTGCTGGGAAGAATTTGTTGTCTTGCCTCTGTGGCAGGAGTTATCTCATGAGATTCAGGGATTTGCACATATAATTTGCATTAACACTAATAGGCCATGGAGTATGTGTATAATTCCTTCCTCCCCTTGTTTCAGGAAGAGAGATTCTCTTGCCCTGAGGATATTAATAAATATACTATTTTATTTCTGGTTCCATGCAGATTTTCTTTTATATCACATTCAGCCAGACATAACAAAGGACTCTTTTCAGAAAGCATACATTTACTCTCACCTCAACACATCCCTATGACACACCTTCTCTCTCCTCTCCCCAGCTCTGTTGCATTTCTTTTCTTTCAAATAGGAAGGCCAGCTCAAGATAGTTACTGAAAGATCTTTAAAATACATATAGTGAAGGAGCCTTTGTTTGCAAGTACACCTTTTCCCCATCTTTACAGCCTTGTGACATTTGAAATGTCATGCCATATCATTTTACTGCCATCTGCTGGATAATCCTTGTGAAACAACCTAAACAGCAGAAATGGCTGTAGGTGGAGAGTTCTAAACCAAACATGGACTAAATATTGTCCCCCAGTTTTCAGGGAGGTGGTCTTGCCTTTAAATACGAGAAGACCAATTGTCTTTTTTAGTTGCTTTCATAACACAATAACAAAGATTTGAAATGACCCTGAGAAGACGAATTGTTGTTTTTCCTAAATCTACAAAGCAGAGGCTTGACAACCATATGTCAGGAGTGCTCTGATGGTGTTTCCTGCTTGGCAGGGGGTTGGACTCGATGGCCCTTGTGGTCTCTTCCAACTCTATGATTCTATGATTCTATGATTCTACAGACTGGGATTTTGTCTAATATATACTGTATATTATAATTGTAAGCAATTTCCCCCTAGCAGAAAGCTTATACACACACACACAGACACACACACACACACACACACACACACATTTCACTAATATATGTGCCTTTGTGCCCACTTTATTTTAGTATATGCATTTTGTACACAACTCTTGGCTGGAGAACTGCATTGCAAAATTCAGAAAAGTGTAAGTTTTGAACAGTGGCTGCATTTCAGTTCCTGTACTTACTGTTTTAGGAAGCATGAATTCTGTATGTTTGTCTTTAAATGCGAATTGATATGAATTTCTCCCTCATTTCTATTCTTATCCCACCCAGCACCCAACAATTCTGCTCCATAAATGCTTCCTCAATGCCGCTTTTCCTCACTGCGGTATTTCTTGCAGTCTCAGATCCAGCTGGAGAGAGGGCAGCAAAAAAGAAATAGAGATGCAAGTGCCCCTTGCTGACTTTCTCCAGAAAAGGTAATCCAATTGTCACAATGTTCTACAAGGTGCGTTTGGGGATCCTGCATGTTGGAAGAAGAAGAAGGAGAAGAGTTTGGATTTGATATCCCGCTTTATCACTACCCGAAGGAGTCTCAAAGCGGCTAACATTCTCCTTTTCCCTTCCTCCCCCACAACAAACACTCTGTGAGGTGAGTGAGGCTGAGAGACTTCAAAGAAGTGTGACGGGCCCAAGGTCACCCAGCAGCTGCATGTGGAGGAGCGGAGACACGAACCTGGTTCACCAGATTACGAGTCTACCACTCTTAACCACTACACCACACTGGGTTGGACATGGGTTCAAAAGCACTCTGCCCACCTGTGATTCCCAGCAACTGGTATTCAGAGGCATAATGCATCTGACAGTAGAGGCAGAACACCATGACTAGTAGCCATTGATAGCCTTGTCCCCCATGAATGTGTCAAATAAATAAATAAATAAATGTCTGTTAGAGCTATCCAAACTGGTGGCCTTCACTACCTACTGCAGGAGCAAGTTCCACAATTTAACTATGTACTTAGTGAAGAAGTATACACCCAAATTAGAATTATGAGACAAAGGCGAGACAGAGAATCCAGTATATGCTTCAGAATGTGCTAGGAACTACCCTATGTACTTGGAAGTAAGCCCCGTTGAACTCAATGGGGCCTACTTCTGAGCAGTCATGTATAAGACGATACTGTTAATGTGTTTGGGGACTGTGGTGTTTCGATAAAGGTGCTTTGTCATAAACACTTACATACCAGCCTTAGGAGCCATTGAGCTGACATAGCTTTAAAGGAAAAGATGGCCCAGAAAGGGAATGCAGCTGTTTCAGTAGAAAATAAACACTCTTGAGCTCTAGAAAAGACTCTCATATAAAGCGTCCCCTGAGGTCAGTAAAAGAAGAAGCTTAGAATCTGAGCTAAGCACCTTCCATCAAATAATATCTCAACAAAAGCATTATTTTAAGTGGTGCCTCTTGGGGAAAAGAAGGCCCGGAATCCATCAGTGTGGAGAAATAAAAAGCCAGCTTTCAGTAAATTCAGACACAATATTTCTGATCTTTGAAACCACAGCATGGAGGATCAGGAATGGACTTGCAGTTTGTCAGCTTCCAACCATGGTTTTCCACCCTGTCTGGAGTGCATGTTCAGACCACAATTTGCTGGTTCAGTTGTAATATAAAGATATATCCCTATACAGGCATTGGTTAATTATATCTGTGGAAGGTCTGCCTCTCCACCTTTGACCTTTTTGTATTGCTTGAGAAGATCTGAAGGGCAGCTGTACATTCAGTTGAACATTTCTGCAGTCTCTCCATGATGGAGAACCCCACACAATTGTAGGAATGTCCGAGGTAGAGGGGATGGGTCCTGTGCCATAGTCCCTTCGTGGATACAGTTAACAATGACTGATCTGGATTTGCCTGAATTAGGAGAATACAAGTGTAAGAAGCGGGGGACACATGAGCACAAATTTTCTCCTTGATATTCGTTTAGAATACTGGTAACATAATGTGTGAGAGAATGACAAAGAGAATTCATTGTTTATTATGGTAACACGCATACACACAAAGAGCTTTGTCATGGAAAAAGGAAACACTAAATTCAAACCTTAGGGAAGAATAGTTCACTGTTTTCTGTTTAGCTATACGCATGAACGTACAGAGGTGTTCCTTCACCTCTCCCCCTTCTGATATCAGGCATGAAAGAAACAACAGAATAACAAAAGAATTGGTTGGGGAAAACAGTTGGGCTTTTTTGGATTCCCAAAAAATCCCCTGTAATCCCTTTCTGGGGCACAGAGGCAAATTCTGGGGGTGGGAAAGATTCTGAGCCTTATGCTGTGGAATGCTCTCTCCAAAGAACTTGGTGTGACTACTTCATTGCTGATTTCTGTACATGTGGTTTTTTAATGAAATGATTTGGGACTTGTTTGGGCAGCCCAATGAGTTAATATTTGGCTGCTCTTGACTGCTCTTTAGTCCTTTTCTTTGAAAATTGTGTTTTTTAATGGTTATATGGTTTTATGTTATATGGTTGTTGCGAGTTGTTCTGAGCACTTTATGGAAAGGTGGGATATAAATATTGCCATAACAAAAGGAATAAAGGGGAGTTGCAGGGAATTACAATGACACTTCAAGGGAATTTAGATGATATTTTAAGGCACAGCCATAAATGCCATGCGCTGCAGAAGTAAACAGAATTCTGTCCACCTGCTCTAAAATGCAAGGAAAGTACTTCTTTCAGCAAAGTGACACCTGTACTGGAGAAACCAGGAATTATGTCTGCGAATGAAGTCAGTGATTGCTTTAGCTTTGTACCTGTAAATGCTGTTGGGTCACCCTGAATTTCTTTAAAATAAAATAAAATGGTATGTTGGCAAACTCTGCTTTTAAGCAAACTTTCATCAGACCACTTTGACCTGTTCTCTGTCTCCCTGTCAGAATTATTTGTTCTTTCATGGTGCCCAGAACAATTGCAGGGTAAAGGTTTGTTTACTCTTTTGCATCCTATTCAAATCATTTACTTTTATCGCCGTGCAAAGCTGTTCAAGGGGAATATGAGGTGAAGATATAACTACAGACCAGGAATAACAGCTGCACATTTAAAATAACCAGAAACAGAATTTTAACCATTTTGGTGGCACTGAAATCGAAAAATATGTCATCATATCTACTATACTTGCATTTTGGTCATGAAATTAGTTCAATTTAGTAATAGAATGGTTGCCGGCAGGGATAGGATATTGTATTGTCCACTTAATTTTTAAGTGCATTATTATAACAACAGAAGGGTTCTTATTCAGCTTATGTTTTGGATCTCTTGTATACAACTGCCCAGCTATTAAGAACTTGTTATATTGTATTTTCTATTTATTGCTCCCCAAAATAGAAGGTTGTTGTTATTTAGTCGTCTTAGTTGTGTTCGACTCTCCGTGACCCCATGAACCAGAGCATGCCTTGGAAACTCTCACTTTCTTCTCAAAGCTTCTCCTTTTATGTGGCCATGGAGTTTTCTTGGCAAAATACTGGAGTGGATTGCCAGTTCCTTCTCCAGGTGGATCACATTTAGTCTAATCTCTTGGCTATGACCTGTCAGTCTTGGGTGGCCCTGCACGGCATAACTCATAGCTTCTTGGAGTTATTCAAGCCCCTTCGCCATGACAAGGCAGTGATCCATGAAGGGGGAAATACAAGGTATGTGGTGTCAAATGTTCATCCCAAATAGCCCATAGCCTATGGAATGGCTGATGTTGGTGTTCCAGCACTAAATCCACTTGAAGTCGGAACAGAGAAGGAGGAGGGTTTTGCCACGTGGTCTAAACAGTTTGCTCTAAGATCAGCCCAAAGTGCTTATAAAGGAGACCTGAGGAAGCACCATGGCCTCTTGCTGCAGTTCATCCATCTCCCTTTCAAGACTCTTGCACTGTGTGTCTTTTGGGAAGCTGCAGGCAAAAGAGGCCATCTTTTGCAGTCATACCTCATGTTACGTTTGCTTCATGATACGTTTTTTCAGGTTGCGTCCCGCAGTGACCTGGAAGTACGGGAAAGGGTTACTTCCGGGTTTCGCTGCTCACGCATGCGCAGATGTGGAAAATGACGTCACGCGCATGCGCAGAAGCGGCAAATCGTGACCTGCGCATGTGCAGACACGCCGCTGCGGGTTGTGTCCTATCCATGTTGTGAACGGGCTTCCAGAACGGATCCCGTTCGCAACCAGAGGTACCACTGTACTGTATATATCAGCTCTGACAGGCTACTTAGAAGATCCAGTGGAAGCTTTCCCAAATAGGAGAGAGGAAGGCAGTTCCCCTTATTTTCCCCCTTCCCTATGTAGCCCATTGGACTCCCCCCCCCAAAAGAAACACCCCATTGCTCCAGAGGGATGGAGGATCCCTTGGAACAGTTTGGGAGGTGAAGAGAAGGAGGGAAATTTGCACAAACCTCTCTTTCCTCCCCCTGATTACAGAAGCCTCCTCTAGAGCAAAGAGCCTTCCATGAATGAAGAAAGCAACTGGGTTGAAGCCAAAGTATATAGCTTCTTCACCTCATTTTATTATCTGTCAATCTATCCAGTAACCAGTCTCCTGGCCGGTCTTCAGTATGACAAGCATGACACATACACATTGTTCTCTCAATTTGGGACAACTCATGGGACAAAGATCTTCTTAAAGAAGTGATGGCATCTCACTGTGTGTACCGCTCTCTGTCAGGCTGGTTTCTTTTTATAGCAAAATTGTAGTTTGAAGATTTCATACAGTACAGCACAATGGGAAATGTTATGAGGTTTGTAATTTCCATAGGCTCTCCTGCCTGAAGTCAAAAGAGCAGCAGAGAGCATAAGACAAAATTGTATGTGCACTTGTTCCAGTCCAGGAAAATAATTGACGGATGGAGTATGAGCAGCCCTCCAGGAGGCAAATGGAGTTATTGGTGATCATGTCAGTGATCATGTTGATGCTAAGGATTCACCATTCATGCATTATTTAAAATGTTGTTAATTCTCCATCAAGCAATCACCTGCTTAAAAATTGCTCTGACTGTGGGTAATAACAGCAAGAGCCGTTTCAGCCTCAGACATGTGTGCTTGGGACACACTTTACATTGGGAAAATAATCAAGTGTATTGCTCATAACTACTGCATAAAGCACTGGATTGTATCCTATGCTGAAGTCATTTAATGGTACACTTGCTCCACTGGTGAACTGTTTTGAGCCAGTGTGACATTGTTGTGCAAGAGAATGCATAAGCAGGTTTCTGATAATTTTACTGCAACGAGTTTCCACCAGTGCAACTGCTGCTTTGGATTCTTCTGTTGTACAACATTAAAATTCACCCTTCTGCTAATGCAAAAGACCTTGCAAAAAAACTTCAAAACTACTGTGTAATAGGAACTGTTTGCTTCCTTTGGCAGAATCCTTTCAACAAAAATTGCAGGGAGATAGCAGCAGAGAGCTACAGTCCATCATCCTAGAACATCTATGGGAGTGAATGCCGGGATGCTTCGTGATCCACCAGAATTACAACCTTTCTCACATCACATCAAGCTCCCAACTGTTCAGATTTCATTCAGTAACAGGGCAGAGCCCAGAGAGTCTGTAAAAGCTTTCCATTCAAATGCAATCTATATAGGCAAAATGCATCGTCTTGGCTGTTTTATCCTTTTTCCAGCCACCTTCTGCCATCCCATTGCTCTGCTGTCTCTCATCGAATCACAGTCCTTTCAATGCAACTTCATTCAACTCATTTTTACCATACATCCAGAGTCCTTCTTGTATCCTGTCTGGAGTTGTTTTTCACTCTAACAATCAGCATGGGGTTCCTCCTAAACTGGTTTTTACCAGCTTTGTGGTCAGGTTGTTTTCTTGCATACGTGGCACTGGCCTCACTGATAATGGGTTTTACAGAATTCCTACATCATCAGCCCATCCCTCTATTTCTTTCCATGTACTCACTGGTGAGGCTGACCTCCATACACAAAGATGAGCAGGGAAACATGGTACATTACAAAAAAGGTAGCACGGTCAATTTAACTATAGCATTTTTTAATCAACTGGCAGCCTTAACTGTTTTTACGATTATTGGCAAGCAGATGTTTTGGAACATTTGGTTTTGTATTTTGTGCACTTAAACAGATGCAGAAAGGTGTTAACTAGATATAGGAAAAGCTTGCAATGTGAATGCTAAAATGAAATCAGGATGCATCCCTGACTATCAGATGTATTCTCAATGACACCATTCTTTCCAAACCGTATCATTCCAGCAGTTACAACAGAAACAAGCACTACTTTCCCTCAGCAGTGCACTTTGCCCAGTGCTATGTGAAATTTAGCACTTAACACATCTCACTTTCTCCTCCACCTTTCCCTCTTGCCTTATTTCTTGTCATTTTTCAACAGTTTTACTTGCCTTAGATCAAGGGTTCATGCAGCACATTGGAGCCTGTCATGTGGACTGGCAAAAGGGACATTGCTACGTATTAAGCAGGGCAGCATAAACCAGGTCAGCAAAAATGTACAGAATTTAGTTCACCTGAATTACCTACAGAAATTGACACAGTGCAGGTTTTGAATGTTATGGCAAGAACCTGTAACCACAGGACACTTTGTGGGAAATAGAAATACATTTTCTCGGTCTCTCAATAACATGCCAGCCTTTCTAGGTTTCAGCATGAATACCATGCTTTTCTAGCATGGAGTTTCTGTGTTACTTTATAAAGGAAACTGCCAAGCCATTGGTTCTCTCCCAGCCAGAGCCAGAGCAGAACCGACCAGATTGCGCCCCCTACCCATGGACAAATTAGTTCTTCTTTCTGCCTCTTCTCCAACCCCTGCCCTCCACCCATTCAATTCACCCTCTATTTAAAACATTTTCTTATGAGGCAATAATCGATATTTTTATTTATAGAGATATTTGTGGACATATTTTAAAGCTGATTTTGCACACACACCCTCTCATCTGCGCCCCTGGCAGGGGCTCACCTCACCACCTGCTAGCTATGGCCCTGCTCCCAGCCCTACCCGGAGATTGCTGGAGATTGAATCTGGAACCTTTTGCGTGCAAGGAGAATGATCTCCCAATATGCCATGGACTTTCCCCATGGGGTCCAGAAATAGCTAGAAAGATGTTTGTTTGTTTGTTTGTTTGTTTGTTTGTTTGTTTGTTTGATAGACTGATTTCTAGACGGCCCTTCAACCAAAGATAACAGGGCAGTTTACATTATTACAAATGTGAACACTTTTATACTGAGCTTCTTCAACAAGCAAGATCAGGGTTGTTTTTTGTTGTTTAGTCGTTTAGTTGTGTCCGACTCTTTGTGACCCTATGGACCAGAGCACGCCAGGTACTCCTGTCTTCTACTGCCTTCCGCAGTTTGGTCAAACTCATGTTGGTAGCTTCGAGAACACTGTCCAACCATCTTGTCCTCTGCCATCCCCTTCTCCTTGTGCCCTCCATCTTTCCCAACATCAGGGTCTTTTCCAGGGAGTCTTCTCTTCTCATGAGGTGGCCAAAGTATTGGAGCCTCAGCTTCACGATCTGTCCTTCCAGTGAGCGCTCAGGGCTGATCAGGGTAGGGTGCAATAAAAACACAATAAAACCCAACAATATGCAAGGCTGTATAAAAAACAGCAAAACCAAAGCAGCAATTGTTCAACAACAAAGCAACAAGAGACTCTGACCAAATGTCGAGCAAATTTCTCACTGAAAGCCCACATGCCTTCCACGGCAACTCTGCATTAAACTAAATGCTTTAGCAGGGCACATTCCCATTTTGCTTCAAGCTACAAAACAATATGTGCTGCAGAAGGGTGGAGTTAAGTTTCAGATTTGTCTCTTCCCTGGAATAGACATGTGACATCTGTACAACCAAAGCTACCAAGTCTCTGTGCTGTATTCTCAGGCCGGACCTGCCTCTGACGTCTCCTGCATAAGGTCTTCTCTACAGTCGTCCATATGCAATGCAAAGATATCATTGGCTGTGGAAGCCCAAGCATGCAATATCAGTAAGAGAGCCAGCAGGATGGCTCTCGTTTTACTTCAATTTGTCAGTGCCTTACACTGTGACATTCTTCTCTATCCACAGGCCTCATATGTGCTACCCACCCTTTCGCAGACTATTTCTATGCCCCATTACAAAGGCCATAACACACAAATATCCTACATGCATCTAACAGACTGGAGGTGATATCTAACCAAGCTAAGACTTCCTAGTTTAGGTGTGGAAAACTTTTTCAGCCCAAGGGCCACATTCTCTTCTAGCGAACTTTCTGAGGGCTACATTCCAGTGACATACCCTCCAACATTCTTCAGATGAAAATAGGGACATTCTATTCTATATCAGTACCCACTTGCGCCCCCTATATACATGCACTTCCGATTGAATATGGGGAAAGGGTGGGGCTGGCTGAGCTGCCCCAATGGCTGATACCAAGAGGAGCATGTAACAATACTCTGCCACCAAATGGCTTGGTTATATGCGGAAGCCTTGGATGATAAATGCCAAAATCATGAAGCGTCCATCAGCCAGCCTTCGGCAGCAGTGGACACACCCACACCAGATGTTTACAAGGCTGCAATTCCACACCAGCAATGCAGTCTCTATGGTCAGTGAAGGGCCTTTGTGTGCCTGCGTGAGTGAGGAGCTGGTGCCCTAACCTCTTCTCCGCCTTACAGGTCCTGTTGCACCACTGTGAGCGGCCAGGCCTCCGCCATCTCTGCCTTCCCCTGCACGTCTGCATTCCGTTTCTGCATGACATAAGTGGCATAAATGTTTTTGTGATGGGCCCACCATTTGGGGGCAGTTGGAGATTCTGCAATGGTGAGGCAGAGGTGGCAAAACCAGCAAAAGTGGGCAAAGCAGTGAATGCAAATGTTACCTTTGCACAGCTTCCTCGCAAGCTCACACACTCTTCTCTGCATCCAGACAGGCAAGAGGCATGATCAGAATTCCAGAGCACATTCCAGGCAGACCAAAGCGCTTGGGTGCAAATCAGGGCTTGCAAGGCCTGTGGCCTGGGGAGAGAGCCATGCAGCAGATAGAGAATCCTGCACAGGCAACTTTGATCCCTGTGTCTGAGGTTCTCCATCCATGTTCTAATTCAAGGAAGAGGCATTTGATATATGGTACATTAACCCTCTGTTAATTTTCTGCTTTGCTACAAGACTCCAAAATATTGCTATGATTTATTTCAGCATTATTGCATTTGTGATTTTAGTGTGTTTGGTTATCAAAGTTAAGGCTATTTTGCCTTTAGTTTGTAGTGAAGCTGTGTTAAGTGTCTACTCACTAGCAGCTCCAGGTGTCGCTTACTTTAAAGCACACTTCTTGTTTTACCGACACCGTCGCTTTCACTCCTTGCATTAAGTACCCCCTTTTCCTAGCATTGTACTAACTCAGCCTGCTCTATTGAATTGCAATCACACACCCTTGTCCATTGTGTTAGGTTAGCACCTCCTTGGCTATAATAAGTCTGAAAGAGGGAAAAATCCTAGGCTCACCTCATCAAATGGAACTTTTCGGCGACTTATTAAAAGAACCCCTGTGGTACTACAAAATGCAGGTTTGCTGTCATCTAGCTAAAAGATCCTTTTAAAAACCCTTCATTTTTATGTGTGTAAAGGCAATTTTTCTACTCAAACTATTTGAATTAAGACTAAATGAAATCAAGTGTTTCGATTTTTATTTTTTTAAGGTGCCCCAAAGGCTCACTCGTGTACTGTTGAATGTAAAGAACTATGAAGCTCTCACATAGCTCCCCTTCAATGAGCTCATAGAAAATGATTCCTTCATTACTCACCACCAGATTTTTGTGAAATTGAATAAAATCAGGTTTAGATGGAAAGTAAGAGCTCCATCCTTCTTGATCATGAACACAGCCCTCTAGAGAAACCTCTCTTCATGATTACCTGTTCCGTAATGAGGTTAATACCTACTGCAGGGGGAGAGTTCCCAATTAATGTGGAAAGGACAGGGGAGGGAGCAGAGCTATAAAATTATTCCCGGTGTTAATCGGTTTCCTAACATGGGCCTGCTGTTGTTGTTTGTTGCTGTTGCCAAGCAAAATGTTAGAAAGATGCACATCTTTCCTGGCATTAAATCCTGAAACCTAGTAGCCCCTGCTTGCCCATTCTGGGACTTGCCAGGCTCCTTTAATGCTTCATTCACCTTCTCTGATTCCTGCAACTGTTGACATCCGATGAGCACTGTGTAGCATGATAGACAACATCTTCTTCTCTGCTGTCATTACTGAACCCTGTGCCAATTCTCCTACCTTAATCACATATAACATGCCTTGCTACCACTGAATTACAGACCCATCTAACCTGACTTTGACTGTATCCTGACCTCTTACTGCATGCTAGAATCACAATCTTGGGAAGCCCATTTTACTTCAAAAGCGCCCTACATGTGATTAAGATGTGAATGGGGCTATTGCTTTGCATACTTCACCCAATAATGATTCCAGCATATGTGATAGTTCCTGCGTGCCTGTTGAAATATTATCAAAACAGGAATATTTACTTAAAAGATGGCTTGCATTAGTCCACCAGTGCAGCTATAATAAGCAACTCCCTGTTCAGATCTACTGTGTGCACAGAGCTCCTGCAAATACAACTCTATGGAGAGGTCATCTCTATTCGCAAATGCATGGTGGAATATCTTGACTTAAAACTCTCACAGTGCAGCCGGTAGCTCCATTGCAAATCTGTATGTAAAAATATCAGCATACTCTAAACACATGGATTTGTGCCTTCTTAGCTAATATGAATATTAAGGTTGCCATATCTTGAAGAGCAAAAAAGAGAAGAGCCAAGCTGCTACCAGCCTGAGCCAGGGAAAGAGGTGCATGGGCGCCGGTGCATGGGGCCACCATGCCTGTGCCCCTCTTTCCCTGGCACAGGCTGGCAGCAGCCACGGCGTGCGGAGTAGTTCAAGCCGCCCAAGCCCTTTAAAATGTAAATATCCACCCAGATGGGCAAGTTGGCCCCCCAAAAGAGAACATGTCCAGGTTTTCCCAGGCTTATGGCAACCCTGGTGGACATAACCTTAGCTCCTCTGTGTAATTTTGTCACACTGGGACCATTTTTTAAAAGAAAAAAATTAATTACTCTTCAAAATAATGTGCAATTTGAAATTGGCAAATATTCTTTGGTTCTCTTGAACTGGCCCAAAAGTGAATTGGTTTGTGTCTTTAAAAAATCAGAAACAAATCAGTTTATTTTCCATGTTCCAGCCTCCTAGGAAGACTTACTACAAAGAAATGTGTATAGGATTACACTGAGCATCTATAACCATCTGCATGCTTGTTTTTGAGTAAGTCTGGTTGAACACATCTGGGCTTACTTCCATGTAAAAGTGCACAGCATGCTGTTTCTTGATACTCTGCAATCATTCTGTCCTATTGCTTGTGACCTGCAGTCACTGTGTCCATGACCAATATTTGTACTGGCAAATCCATGCATGCTGCTGTCTTAATATTTTATGGTGATTCTCTTATCAGTTGAGTCACTGTGACCTGGTACCGTAAAATCCAAAGTATCATATTTACCATTTTACCCATCCATAAGCAAATCAAAATTGAACACATAACCAGCTATTACATAATTACTTTTGCTTTCCGAAAGAGGGGAGCTGCTAAGTGCACAGGGCTAAACTGGTTCTATACCCAAACACTGACTTATGGTATCCATCACCAATAAGTGTTCAGAGAGCAAAACCTATTGAGGACAATTTGCACCCTGCCTAGGTTTTTAATAGGCTGGTGTGGATTATGTTGCTTGCGCATTAAGAACAACAGCAGGGAGGGGAGCTTGTTGCATTTCAGGAGGAGGGGGACATCATCTCTGCCTCTTGACCCTCCTCCCATGTGCTGTTTTTTAAAACTGTGTATGTAAAAGGAAAACTACAATGTTTTTTGTGTGTCTAAATTGGACAACAAGCACAAAGGCCTGCTCCAGCCAGTAAACCAGAATAAAACTGGCCAATTATATGCCTTGGCCAAGAGAAATTGATGGGCTCACAGCCTGAAGCACACCTGGGGTTAGGAGGCACATTAAAATGCCAGTCAAAAGAATGCCTGGGCTTATGTACCCAAAGCTGGGCACTTTTGGTACTGGACCTACAATGCAAACCTGGTCAGTGGGATCCTAGGATTATAATAGACTGCCTGGATTTATAATTGATGCCCAGGGCAGGTTGCTAAAGAGCAGGCCACATAACTACTGTTCCTCCCTAGCAGAAGGCTGTGCATTGTAGCTCCTGTAACAAAGTTTGATCCAATGTGGGGGGAGGAGCCCAGAGATGGAGAAAAGGAAGCTGTGAAAGCCGCTTGCTATATACAGCTAAAATTCAAACCAATGTCCAAGAAACAGGCTGTGAATTTTTGTTTTCACATGGTGCATTTCTGCTGCTGCCATTCTAGTCTATATCAGCAAACCAGCCTTTCTCCTGGCTGCTGTGCACTCAGCCCTCCCTCCTCTGTGCTGCTAACAGCTGTCCTTGGCTGCAAGACAGCATATCTCTCTACATTATCTCTCTCCAATGCAAAAGAGGGAAAGGGGTGGGCACAGCTCGTGCCTATGTGCCCTCAGCTGCTCCACTCCTCATGTTGCCACATACTGCATGCTGTGCTTGAGGGTGCCCATTCACCTACAAGCAAGATGGAGGCTGGGACTTCTTCACCAGACTGCAAGCACACCCTATGGCCTGATACAGGATTGGGCATGAAGTGCAAATTAAAATGCATTGTGGAACACATTTTAATTTATTAATTGAATGCTTTTTTAAAAAGAGAGAGAATCAGCAGTTAAACATAACATAATGCTATTGTATAAAAAGTAACACATTCCTTCTTTATCTGTTAAAATATAGTATTGTGACTTATTTATACTTTCCCAAAACCCATGGATTGGTTCAGAATAGACTTCTGGTGATTCTAGGTTAACCTAACAGGAGAGTTGGCCCATCTCTAACACACACACACAATGTGAACTAGAGAGTGCAACAAGAATAGGGATCCTCAGAATGCAACTCTTATGCGTATATTTAATGTGTGGGAAGGACATCAGGACCATGCCCACTGAACACAGAGGGTTCCCTTCACACTGGCATCCTCCTAGCTAATTTCCCACTCAATTTCTGGACATTGAAGGGTAAGGCTAGTAGATGCATGGAGGTTATGGACCAGGCAAGCAAGCAAAGTCCTGCAGTCCTAGCAGATGTTGGCTATAAGCCTGTAAGGGGTTCTTCTGAACACTAATAATAACAGTCATCATTTGAGCTCAGTCACATGGGAAGAGAAAAGTCTGCAGCAACTAACCAACTATTGATACTGTAATTGTAAAGAATCCAGAAGTGAGAAATTGTACTCTGCAGTGTAGTTCGTACTTTCTATAGCTTTTGTATTATAGCTATAGAACCGCATTATCGTATTTGTATTATCTTATTATCATATTTGTATCTGTATATTATCTGTATAACACACTGCACATTTAAAAAACTGAACTCTATCTACACTGCTTTCTAGTTCTTCCATGGTTAGATTACAAAGGCTCCAGTCTTAACCTGGGAATAAACTTCAAACACAGTGGGACATACTTCTAACAAGGCATAACATTGTGATGAACATAGCATGGTTGGAGATAGTAAGACTTACTACAAAGGAAGTGTGCATAGGATTACACTGGGAGTCTATAATCATCTGCATGCTTATTTTTGAGTGTGACTGGTGGAACACAGCAGGACTTACTTCCATGTAAAGGTGCACAGTGTGCTGTTTTTGATACCCTGCAATGATTCTGCTGTCTTACTTGCAATCACTGGGTCCATGCCAATTATTTGTACTGGTAAATAAGCAAGTGCAGCTGTCTTAATATTTTACACTGATTCTCTTATCAGTTGAGTCACTCTGACCTGGAACAGTACTGAAAAATCCAAAGTCTCACATTTACCATCTTGCCCATCCACAAGCAAATTAAAATTGAGCACACAACCTGCTATTACAAAATTATTTTGGCTTTCAAAGAGAAAGAGCGGTGCTAAGTACACAAGTACACCTGCTGAGGGGTACACTGGGTCTGTGTGATCCACAACATTAAAGCCCGTGCAGAGCTTGTCTGAGGCCTGGGGCAAGAACCTTGATGAAATAAAGTTATAAACTCAAACAAAAAAGCAGCCAGTCCCTGGTGGGGCCCGCTGGTCTGAGGCCCAGGGCAATTGCACCTGGCTGTCCCCCTTCTGCATGGGCCTGACAACATCACACATGCTGCCATATTGGCCCAGTCAGAGAAACAGTTAGGAAGTGGGTTGTGTAAGTGCACTAACACAATATAGAATCCCTATCCTGTTCTAAGTCACCAACACCAGGTCCATTTGCCCAAAATGAGTAGACTGCAGGGAAGGGAGAGAAATGGGATCAAGAATGACGACAGCAAAAACTTCTCCTCAATACCCACTGTGACTCTGTCTGCTGGACTTCCTCCCTATTTTGGATTTTACCTAATATGGGGGGGGGGCGCATTTCAGGTGAACCTCCAACTGAGGAAAGGGTTTGCAGAAAAGGTGATCTGTACCACATTGAGAGAGGGGTTACCATGGTAGTGGGGTGACTTCTTATTTTTCCAATGCCTTTATTTTAAGATTTAGAATCTACCAGTTATGTTGATAGACCTGGCATTGTGAGTAATAGGGCAGAGCTATGGTCACTGCTAGGGTCCTTCCTTCCTACAATGCCTCTGTGAAGGGCACTAGCGTGTCCATTCAATTCCATTTCTTTGTTCATTATACCATTTTATATCCTACCCTTTCAGTCAGGTTCCTAGGGTAAGTTACTACAAGATTTGAAATTAGGAGACAGTTTTTAATACTAAAAAAGAACATCTGCCAAAATTCCTCTATAGCAAATGGTTCCACTTCCAGGCACCTGGGGATGGAAATATCTGTCTGTTCTTTCAATTTATCATATTTCTTCCTTTTCTTTTTTCAGCATTAATATTTTTATTAAAAGTTTTTCATGATTCAATAAGATATAGAAAACTAATGTAAATTTAAAAAAAAAAACACAGAAAAAACAGCAAGGAAAAAAAATAGAATGCGGAGTCCTCTCTTAAATGTACCGTATTTTTCATCCTATAGGGTGCACCGGTGCCCATAGGACGCACCTCGTTTTTTGGGGGGGAAGTGAATAAAAAAAATTATTTCCCCCCCCAGCCACGGCTGCAGCCCCAAGCCTTGCGCACACCTGCCCGGAGGGCGCTCCGTGCTTCGGGCTGCAGGCTGCCGCCCCAAGACTCGCGCGCCCAGCGGGACCTCCCGCTGGGCGCGTGAGGCTTGCGGACACCCACCCGAAGCAGGGGGCGCCCTCTGGAGGGCGCCCCGTGCTTCGGGCTGCAGGCTGCTGCCCGCAAGCCTTGTGAGCCTGCGGGAACTCCCGCCGGGCTTGCAAGGCTTGCGGATAGCTTCCTGAAGCCTGGAGAGCTAGAGGCATCGGTGCACACCGACCCCTCTCACTCTCCAGGCTTCAGCGAAAGCCTGCATTCACCCCATAGGACGCACACACATTTCCCCTTCATTTTTGGAGGGGGAAAAGTGCGTCCTATGGGGTGAAAAATACGGTAGTTCTTAATCCTTACCACCCACAGAAAGTAGTAAGGCCCTTCCTGCTCTTGGCTGGTATCTTTCCTTTCTCCTCCCACTCTCTCTCTAGGAGACCAATATTTTACAGCCTTCTACCCAGGGCCCCTCCTTCAACAATCTACCACCCCCACACAATTTCCAATCTTAAATTCAGTTCCCCGCATTCCTGCAGCAATTTATGAATTTTTTTAATGCTCTAGAAAATTCATCAACTTTTTTGTGGATTTCTCCAAATAAACACATTTGTGTATGCAATTTTGACTAAGGTACACATTTCTGCAAACAATGTTTCCTGATATAATGCATTTTGTATGTTATTTTCTTGGATATATTCAGTGTCATGCACATTTTATCCCAAAACATGATTTTTTGTAAACATGGATTTGTTGGAGAATTGAATCACAAAATTCAGATAAGCGCAAATTTTAAGATGTCTGTGTTTTTGTTCTCACATTGTTTTGGAAAGTGCAAATTTGATAAATTTGGCTTTGATTGCAAACATAATCTAATTCCTCCCCCATTCATACTCTGCACTTTCTTTTCTAGTATGCTTTGTGTACAGTTTAATCCAACCTGAATGATGGCTGCCTTTTAGGATAATGTCAAATCAGAGATGTTTGTTGAACTCTTGTCCTAACTTGTCCACTCCCTTTCTTTAGCACAGGTCTGTGCCGTCTTGGCAGTTTATATGTTGAGACACAATGTATTTTAATTTATTTATTGAAGGCTTTTTTTAAAAAAGGAGAGAAGCAAACGTGAGTAAACATAGCATAAAACTATTGCATAAATGTAACGTATTCTTTCCTTATCTGTTAAAATATAGCATTGTAGCATATTCATGCTATCCTTATTTTACAATATATATTTAAAACTAAACTCTGCCTTCAGTTCCTTTTGATTTTCATATGTTTAGATTACTGAGCCTGCAGTCCTAAGTGCACTTACTTGTAGTATTTCTGATTGGACCCAGAAAAGACCTTCACCCTCCAGGTAAATATGCACAGAATCACACTCTGGGTCACTGGATGCCCCTGTTGTTGCTGAAATCCTGGGAGATGGGTTTTCATTGCCTTTAGATTAATGTTAATACCTATTATTTGTACTGGCACAAAAATGAGTGTCGCTGTGCACATTTTATCAGTGGAGTCTCGGTGACCTGGTACTTTGTGATACAAAGTGACATATTTCTTTTTATTTAAAACGTGGGTATACTGCCTGATAATATTTTTAAATATTAAGCTTAATTCTATTGGCCCTCACTCATGCCTTACTGCATTTAGGCACTGGTTGAGCATGTCTGCAGTGTCAACCAAGGACAACGTGACGCACATCTGGGTGTCATCAACACACTGGTGACACTTCACCTGAATCCTCAGATACCCTTTCTCAGAATCTTTATATATGAATGAGCATGTGGAATAAGCTGCATCCTTGTGAGACCCCCTGCAAAGGCAGAAGTCCCCCAGTGCAACTCTTTAAAGTGACCCTGTCAGTAGGAGCAGAACCAGTCTAGCATCATGCTATGAACTCCTAACTCACAGAGCCAATCCCGAAGGATACAGTGGTCCCTGGTATCAAAAGCTGCTAAGAGGTCAAGGAGAATCAGAAGTGTCACACTTCCCCTGTCTCTCTCCTAGTAGAGACCATCTATCAGGATGGTCGAAGTTGCTTTGGTACCAAAACCAGGTACCTACAATAAGATTAAAATTGGTCTCAATAATCCATCTCACCCCACAGAGTCTGGAGGAAGATGGCCAGCATCCACCTGAGCACCTTAATAAAAAAGGGGATATGTGTGATTGGCAACACTTGTTGCAATCACCTGCTTCAAAGGAGGCCTTTTTTCATGAGCAAGAATGATGGGTGAGAATTTAATTGATACACTATCCTTTCCAGAAAGATTTAGATCCATCTAAATTTCACCAGAAAATGATCTAGGAATGGGGACACTCCTACCTCCACAACTACTAACAACTCCTTGTTCAGCACCAGGGCTACCATATGGCCTGCTTTGTGTGTCAGAATGATATGCTGGCATAGCCCCATGGCTATCATGATGATTCCTCTTCAGTTTATTGGCCCCCATACAGTCCATCGCTGACTCCAGACACCTGTCCAACACCTTCACAGCATCTCCTGATTCAGATGGAATGGAGAGATGGGAGTGCATGCTCTCAACATACTGATGACACTGTACTCCAAACCTCTGAATGAGAGCTCCCAGTGGTTTCATATAGATGTTAAACCGCATAGGAGACAGAATGGACCCTTTGCGAACCACACAGCCCAAAAGCCATGTAGCTGAGCAACAATCTCCTAATACTATTTTCCGGTAGCAATCCTGCAGGTAGGAGCAGAACCACTGGAATACAGTAGCTCCAACTCCACCTCCTTCAGTCCCTCCAGAAGAACCCCAAGGTCAAAACCACAGGAAGGCCGAGGAGAACCAACAGGGTAGGATTCCCCATCTGTCTCCTAATAAAGGGAGAAAGAATCTTAGAGGGTTCAGGGAAGGCTATGTAGCACACAATGGTCTGCCCACTCCCCATCTCTCAGTACCTGCTGCCTGAGGTGCTGCTTCACATTGCCTCATGATAGGGCTGATCCTACTCCACAAAAGCAGTGATATTAGAATTTTCTAAGCCCTGGGAACAGTGAATGAAAAACAGACAATATTTTAACCCTTCTTTAGAAACAGGATAAATAAACTCTCAGTGCTTAACTATCTGCATCCATGCAAGCATTTTGTTTCTTTGTTTGGGAGTTATTTTCCTAATCCCTGCTTTGTTGTTTGGCATTATATGAACAGTATGAAAATGGTCTCACTGCACCATAATTTAACAATGTGAATATAAAACATGGAGACTTCGGGTCTCATGGTGGCAATCCAGCAACAGATAATAAGACTTCTGTTACAAGAGAAGAATATGCTATGGAAGGACAACAATAGTAGAAGGGATCATTCTCATCAGGTTTATTCATGTTTCATTTATGGAGAAAGCACTTTGTAAATCCAAACCATCCACCTGTGTTGCACCACAACCCTCATAAGCATACAGAGGCATCATGTATTATTTTACTCTCACCTTCATGTGTTGAAATTATGGGCAATTATGTTCACATATTGGGGGCATTGCAGGTGAGCTGTTTTTTAAACAGTAGCACTGTGAAGTTCTACATTCTTTCTTTGATAAATTCACGAGTAATCATGCTTCATTTTTGTCCTCCAAGTGTTTTTTTAAAAAATAAATTGTGAATTACTTATGCATTATCGTTATAATAGTTCCTTGACTGAGCAGTTCTATACTTATTATTACATGATGGGATATATAGCCCTGCTGCAGGGTTGGAGAAGCCGCCATATCCAAAGGAGAAGCCACCATATCTGAGAACATTCCAAAATGGTGGGGAAATGACAAGAAGCACAGTTCCTGGAAACTCTGCCAATGCCCACCAATCAGGGACTGTGCTGACAGGGAAACCTCAGACAGAAGCAGCCAATGAGCTCGTTACAGTAAGGACATCCTCCTTGCATCACCACACACATAACATGCAAGACAATGCTAAACCTCCAACAGTCCCAGTGGTACACCCAGGAACAACTTCTCTACTGCAAGTCCCCAGGCATACTGATAGACATGGGTTCAAATCCCCTCGTGCTACTCACAAGGATGGTTTTTGAGGCACATAACAGAGCCCCCAACTCCATGTGCAAGGCGCACACAGCCCTCCAAGGACAAGGGTTCAAGTCCTACCCAGGGAGGAACTCTCCTCTGACAAGCAGCCAAAGGGTGCGGCAAGAACATGTGAAGAGAAGCACTGCATTAACAACGCCATAGGGCATGGAGTTGGTAGGCGCTCACATTTTGCATATCTTGGTGTGGGGAGAATCATGTTGGGAGCAAAATAGAGGGAGTGCCTGGAGCTCCAAGCCACACTGTGAACACGACACAGAGCAGTACTCAATCGCAGTAGCAGAGAGGAATGAGACACATCATGGGGCATTTGTCTACCCCTGTTCCCATCCCCAGTTGAAAGGATGCTTGTCACCATAAATCTAAGAGGGGTATCACAGAGTTAGCTACTTTTAGATCAGGGGTCAGCAAACTTTTTCAGCAGGGGGCCGGTCCACCATCCCTCATACCTTGTTGGGGGCTGGACTATATTTGGGGGGGGGAGAGAATGAACGAATTCCTATGCCCCACAAATAACCCAGAGATGCATTTTAAATAAAAGCACACATTCTACTTATGTAAAAACACACTGATTCCCAGACCATCCACGGGCTGGATGTAGAAGGTGATTGGGCCGGATCCGGCCCCCGGGCCTTAGTTTGCCTGCACATGTTTTATTTTTATTTTTTATCATTTTTGTTAATTTTCCGATAAAAAACATCAAATTAATATATCCAATCATAATCCAATTAAAATAAAAAACTAACATAAAAAGACCAAATTATAATCCAAATTATAGTTATTGATTTTTAGATGCTTCCCAAAGTTTTACTCCATGTTTTCACATCTTCCCCTCGTGTTCTTTATACTTCCTTCCTTCACTGTCCACTCATTCACCTCCAGCAACGAGGCACTCTAGTAGCTCCATCTTTGAACAATCCGTGCAATTTTCATGCTTTCAGAGCATAGCTGTTGCGAAGCTGAATAGCACTCTTGATAATACACTGCAAATGTGCTTCCTTTTTATTTTGCATAGCTGACTGGTTCACATGCTCAGCAGAATTCAGGTGAACTTGCACGGCAATAACAGCCTTCATTATTCCTGTAGATAGGTGACACAACTCTGAGTAAATGTAATAATATCATTACAGAGGAGAGGCAGCTGCTGGATAGACCCTCCAATAAATAGAAGCTCAAGTTCAGACTCAAGGGCTTCAGAAACCCAGTGGGCTTCCATTCATATTCTAAATCAATCAGCAGCTGGAGAAACTTTCTTCTTTCTCTGCTTCTCAGCTCAATAAGCAGCTGTTACGGTATAAGGCATGTTCCTATGTAATGAATAATAACTCTCAGAATTATTTGAAGTTTTTAACTTCTGACATATACAAAAAGCATCCAGACACACACACACACACACACACACCAGTATTATTAACCTGGCGTGTGTAGATACAGGAATAATATTTTTAATCATAATCATAATCATAAATTTATTATGCCCTAGCCATCTTACTAGGTTGCCTCAGCTACTCTGGGCATCTTCCAAGGAACATATTTGATGATATGCACTAACATCAGTCGAGCAAAACAGATAGCTTTGAACTCACCCCTCTCCTTTTTTAAGTTTAGATGTGACTGTTTTTATTAAATCTGTACCATTTTATTTCCCATAACTATAATTTATTAGAATTTTGCTTTCTTAGCTTACATCAAACATATATTTGAGCAAAGTCCTGCCATGGTTTTGTAATATCTCTTTCTGACCCAAGCAATGTTTGTTTGCTTGGTCAATCAATAATGTACCCAAAATATGCTGGTTCATCAAAAAAGATGTCCAAGATAATCATGTGACCGAATATCCCTCACTATAAAAGTGGCAGCAACCCATTCAGCTGTACCTTCCTCATCCATGATGAAGGCCTTAATTCTAGCACTGGCATTGACCCTTGTGGGTAAGTATAGATGTACTATCTGTCAGAAATGTTGGGGGGGAAAGTGTTATAGAAATTTCAAATGTAAAACAGTACAGTGGTACTTTGGTTTACAGACACTTCAGGTTACAAATTCCGCTAACCCATAAATAGTACCTCGAGTTAAGAACTTTGCTTCCGGGTGAGAACAGAAATCGCACAACGGCGGTGCTGCAGCAGCAGGAGGCCCCATTAGCTAAAGTGGTGCTTCAGGTTAAGAACAGTTTCAGGTTAAGAACGGACCTCCAGAACGAATTAGGTTCTTAACCTGAGGTACCACTGTACGGTGCTTGTTTCATAGCTCTCTATTATAGCAAATAATGGGATGTGGTTCATTCTGGCTCATTCCAACTCAGACCCATTGAAATCAGTGGGTGGTATTCAGTTAAGTCTGTCTCAGAGCAGACCTATTAAAATCAATGGATATAATGTATTTTTCCGAGTATAAGACACCCCTGTGTATAAGACGCCCCCTATTTTGGGGGGCTCCAAATTAAGAAAATGGGAGGAAATTGCCCCATGTATAAGGTGACCCCCCTTTTCTTAACATAATTTTTAAAGAAAAAAACCTAGCCTTATACACGGAAAAGTACAGTACCTTAGTCACATCCACTAATTTCAATGTGTCTGGTCTTCTCTGAGTATGACTGAGTGTGAACTTAAAATTCTTTTCAGTAAATGGAAAATACCTAAAAGGTTTGCATGAATAAAACAACATTTTTAAAAAAAACAACTCTTTTTTTGGCACAATTTGGAAGATGCTTAACTGTAAATAAAACCTCTAGGCAGTTTACAAAGATTTCATGCCTATGTATTCCCCAAAAAAACATGAAGTACAAATATTCATGGAACAAATGCATTTAACTTTATTTTTTATCTTTCAGGTTGTCAGCAACAAAAACGTAAGTATCTAAAAAAGAAGTACGCAATTTTGAAAGCTGTTTGGCAGTTTTAGAAATATTTGACGTGATATTTTTCACATGTTGCCTATAATATTTCTTTGGATTTCCCTCCCTCCAGAAACTGAAGGTGATGTTGCCACATATGCAGTCGAATTTCAAAACACGATCAGACTCCCAGGAAAAGGTGCAGGAAGCTCTGGACTGAAATTAAAATGTAAAATTGCCATTGGCCAAATTGCACCAGACCGTAAAGTTCTACAGGTAAGGGAACTTTTTCAGTCTTGAAAGTTAACTTTCTCTGTGAGTTTTTAAAGTTGAGGGGGAAATAATTCAATTTTGTCATGCAACTTTCATAGACTTTACCTAACATTATTATTTATGCGATGACCGAAATTCCTTTTCACACATTACCAGGCAATTCTCAGTCAGCTCAAGCCAAACTCAGGCTTGAAGGATTTATTCTGCTTAGTGGTCAAAAAGACAATAGGATGTAATTTCAGATGCACAATAATTTTATTGTGGCATCAATTCAATTGTTCTCAAACTGTGATGCCTTGAAAATTATTTAATCAAATGGAGGTTGTAACTAATAAACAAAGACTAATGCATTTTCTAACAAAGTGGGATGTCATTGAATATTGACAATTCTTAATTTCATGTGGCTACTTCAGTACCTGCAGACCGCAAATGATATTCTATGCACCACTCTGCATATTTTGAGCAATCTGGTGACATTTAAATATCTTTTAAAAATAACGAATGCAGCATGAAAACCTTTGCTGCCTTTTCCTACTGAAATTGCAGGGGAGGAGTGAGAAAGGGAAAAAAGGGGAAAAAGGGGGGGAAAGGGAAAAAAGGGAAAAAGGGGAGGAGTGAGAAAGAGAAAGAAACCATAGGTTTGCAGCAGAACCCATTGTTCCCTGTCATCCTGTCCTGGTGTCAGACGTAACCCTGTTTACATAATGTCTGTAGCAAAGGGTCTAAGACAACGCCATTTCCATTCCATAGACCTGAATGTCTGTACCATTGCTAACTTCCCCCAGATGGTAGAGATGCAAGAAGCTGCAATAGGAGTGGTGGCAAGTGAGAGAACTAAGGAACAGGAGGAAGCAGCAAGACTGCTTTGGTTAGCTGATCAGCCTGTCAGCCCAGGACAAAACTGGCCTCTTGGGAAAGGGGAAGGATCCTATTATCATACTACATTTGTCTTCACTTGTAGTGTTCTTGAAAACTCTTAAAGGTCAAGTCAGTGATACTAAAATGGCTTCGTTAGCGTCACTTCAGTATTCTTTTAGGCTTCCGACTTCAAATGGCTAGCCTTAGATACAGTAAAAAGATTCTTACACATGTAATAATGAAGTCCTGTCATTAACATGAATGTGTAGTTTACATGTGGTGAAATAGATGCTAGGCGGAAAACATTTAAGCTCTAATTTGTGTGGTTTTGAGAAGGTGTGGTTTTGAAGACTGCCGTTTAAATAACCTAAATGGATTCTAAAGGGAGGTGGAAAATAACATGAAATTTACTCTTTTTGTGTGTGTGCGACAGCTTCATAGCGTTGAAGTGCTTGAGCTCAATGGCATCCAGCCACACCAGGACTTCAAGCAGTCATCCAAGCTGACCAAGATGTTTGAGGAAGACTTACCTGGCATAGTTACATTTCGCCACAGGAAAGGCTTTGTTGATGACATCATGGCTTCAGGACACTTCTCAGAATATAAACTTGGTGTCTACAAAGGACTTCTGAACAACCTGCAATATTCCATGAAGCTAGACCAGAAAAGCTACAATTTAAGAGAGGTGAACTTTTAATTTCTGTTGCATCTGTAGTACTGTGGCTTTTATTTTCACACCAGGCACTTACAATTATATGTTATTTTTATTGGTATTCTCTCTACTGCTGAGAATTTCAAAGAACTTCACGTACATTTTATCAGCAGTCCTTTCAATAGCTGTAAGATGGCCAGTTTATTTCAATATAATAGTTTGCAGGTGGGTGGGGAGCAGCTGTAAACTGAACGAATGTGTCTTACTTAAGGCTACTTGCTGAGTTTGTAGCTCATATTTGAACCAGCACATCGCTGTTGACATTAACTACTTCATATTCCTCCAATACCACAACAAAGTTAATAGACCAATATGGATTATAAATATTTAGAAATAAGCAGGAGTCAAACTTCCATCCCTAAAATGAGGCTCATGCACTTGAATTCAAAGAATGAATTGGAGTCAACAGATAAACTTCTTAGCTCTGGTTTAGATCATAATGATCAAATGATGTGGTCATTCCACACACACACACACACACACACACACACACACACCATAATTTCTATTTGCAGTTGCAGATTATCAGATTACCTTTAGAATACCTAATCTCCTACAAAATAAATCTGTCCAAGTTAAAACTGCCTTGGGGATAAGCTTGCAATAAAGTGATGTCAGGACTACACTGTGTTAAATTGTAATTTGGCTCATATTGAAATCCCGACTACAGACTACAGTTAATTTCACTTCCACAGTCCCATATTTACATTAATCAAGCCAATTTTGATTCAGATGTTGATATTTGAAAACGTTTGAAATTATTTTTTGGTATGAAATTTAGAATAGGGTTGCTTTAATTTAGAAAACAAATACTTTAATACAGTAATATTTAATTTAGGAAATTGGTTTGGAAACTGCGACCAATATTCTGTCCCTGTATCACATTGTGCCTAGTTTTACAGCCATCCCATTTTTTCTCCACACTTCCCATTGCCCTAAGTAGGCATCAGACAATGGCATGTGACATCTGTTACCTGATCCTATGTACTGTGGGGAAAAGTTATTCCTTTTGTCTCTCCTGAATCTGTCATCATTCAGATTTGCCTCAGATTCTCATATTGTAAAAGTGGGATAAAAAATTCTCTCTTTCCATGTCAATGCATAATGGAATGCATAATGCCGCGCCTCCCCCCAAAAAAATTACTTGCCTTTTTCTTAACTAAAAAGCCCCAAATGTTGTAGCCTTTTTCTCAGAGTGGTTTGATCCAGGTCCTTTGTTATTTTGGTTACCAATTTTGAATTCCTTCCATTTAAATCCTTTTGACTTAATGCAGGCAAACCAGGTGATACCAAGGTTAGCTGTACAGTTTTAGAGATTATTTTTTATTTTGTTGCATGATATCAGCATTAAGTAGCTTATTATCATTTATATCACCTGATAAACAGTTCGAGGAGGAGTAGGCAATGAGATTTTAATGATCAAGCCTAATGACTTAAATAACTGTGATCACAGCTTGCCAAGGTGTTCTGTGTGGCCAATGTGATGTCCCTACTTATGGTTACTCACCCACAAGAAGCTTGTTTTGGGAAGGGGCAAGTGTGGGAAATACTTCAAAGGCCAAACGTCACACCTTTTGAACTGCATAAAGTGCCGGCATGTTCTTCCAGTGCAAGCTCTTCCCCCATCCTTTCATTTAATGTTGAGTTCCTAGTTTGTGAGACTGATCTGATTTGCAGGGTGCAAATTTGCTCATTAGCTAACGGCCGAGCATAAGACATATGGAAGGCACTCCAGACTTGAAACACTTTGAAAAACAGTATTCAAACTTGGTAAAAACTCCACGCATATACTGATATTGCACTTCTAATGAATACAAAATCATGTCGTGATGTTATAGATCTGAGTGAAACCTGCTAATGTAAGAAAAGAGAGTTAAGGTTCCTCAGTTCTTCAGTGGTGCTTAATTATTGCTGCTTTCATGGCACATCTGCTTCTAAGGATTCTAACAGAGGATTGTGTGAGTTGTAGATTAGGTGTAATGGGATTTTTAGGGGCAAAGAGCCAGCCCTGACTCTGAAATCTCTTGCTTTTGAGGTTTCATTCTGACTGATCAAATTATTTCACCACATTTTTTATTAAAATTTTCAAATTATCCTTCATATACAATAAGCCCTAATTGGAACTGAATAAAGAACTTCCCAGTGCGACAAGCCATGGCTTCACTGAAGTCCGTCGGGGTTTGCCAGTGATCTTTCAGTAGAAACCTGTGTTGGAATTTTTGACGAGAAATGTGTGTAAGGGGAAGGGAGTGAAGGATATAAGAAAAACTGAGAGGTTCATTAAAGGAGTTAGAGTTAGAGCAATTTCACAAGAAGACCAATATTCTCTCAATGAACCTGCCAATCTGATTTATTTATTCGTTTTACAGAATAGTATTTGGGGAAGGTGCAATACAACATACCTTGTTCAAAATGCTGTAAAAGCCGATGAGATCTTCATGACCAAGTCCATGGACTTAAACGACTGTGACAATGCTGCTTTCAAGATCTTTGGTGCGTCGCATGTTACTCCATGTGAAGCCTGTCAACAGGTTAGTATGGGGGTTGTGTGTATATAAATATATCATCTGTGGTCCTGTTCACATTTGCAAGAAGATCCACGATTGGTTGTTCATTTGCAGACAGTTGCATGGATGCTGACCTCTGTTGCAAGTCATTCATTTGCGAGATTTGCCATTCTGTTCAAGCAGTTTTAACATGCCATCACAAGCTGCTCGGTGGGTGGGGGTGGGGGCAATGATGTGGTAAAATTGCTGGTACCATGTAGTTAGACACACATGGGTTTCCATGTAGAGCACTCGCAATGTTGCATTGCACTGCAACCAATCTATGCAGCTGTTTGCATGTGCCATTCATGCCTGAGTTGGAAAGCATAAACCACAGAGGGAGGCAGTCAAGTTGGTTGCAAAGGTGAAGAGGAGAAAGAGGTCTAGAGGACCCTTGTCAGTGACCCACCCCCATGTTGGGTTCTAGACCCAGGTGGCCATGTTACATATAATTTACTTTGCACCATTTTTTTCATCTCCACCTTTTTTCTTCAAAATGGCTGGTGGGGTGGAGAGCAGAGGGAGAAGGGGTGGGGGGAGCTCAGAAACAATATTATTTTCTGATAGGACAATCCATTTGTTCTTTTCTTTCTCCTTCTCTCTCTCTCTCTCTCTCTCTCTCTCTCCTCCCCACCCAATCACTTGACCAAGCAATCCAATAGAGATCTATTGGGCATCAGGTGCCTGGATAGATTCTGTGGCCTGCTAGCTGCCAAACGCAACAGTAGAGATTGCTAATGTAAAATAATATTGATTGGGTTGTATCCAGTGCTTTTTTCTAGAACAAAATGCTGGTACTCATCATGAAGTTGTTAATATAAGTGTCACACTTATTAACCAAAAAAAGAGAGGTGCCAGCAATACACATCCCTGAACGCACTGGTTGTATCCAAACAAGTTCTCCTCATCAGATTGGACCAATTGAAATGAATGGGCATAAATTAGCCGTGGGCCCATTACGTTCCATGTGTCTGCTCTGCATGGACCCAGCATTGGGTGCAACCCTATGTGTGATGATTTCTGGACTTGCTATGATTATGTTAAAAATTCTAATATATGACTTGCCGCTGCCTGTTTTCATACAGAAAGTCAAACCTTTCCAAGGCTCAGCTACATTCAAGTACAGATTTAGGGATGCACAAAAGGGAGACAACGAGAGAACGATTATGCAGGTCGAAGGTGTGGAAATCCGTGAGTTCGCACCATTCAATGAGCTTAGTGGAACAACAGGCATCATGGAGGCCAGGTACCGTACCTTTGTATAACTGCTCCCTTTTTACAAATGCTTTTCAATTTATCAATTTGTTAGGCTTGCCATATGTCAGGAAAATTCCTGACATGTACTGGTTTTCGGGTTTTCACTATTTTTGAGTTAGGTTCCTAAACAAAAAGCTCGACCATTTTGTGGGTTTCCTAATGAAAAATAAAAAAATGGCAACCCTAAATTCATCATCCCAAAATACCTAGTCAAACTCCTTAAGAGTAGTCTCAATATCTACCAGCATTTCATTTCATAAACGTATGGATTTCCCTGGAGTGTCATGGTTAGCTATAAATCTGAAACATATGCACACATATAAAAACCATAACAAATATAATTTGATTTTTTAAAAGGTATACACTAATTTAAAGCGTGGAAGCCCAGTGAATAGGAGAATCCTGGAAAATCACAGTACAGTAGTGAAAAAATCTCTTCAGGCCAAAGTACATGTGATAGCAGTTCATGTTTAAACATGTGCTTAGCTTGCCTGGTTTTATTTTGGAGAAAAAGGAGCCCTGATGCCCCAATCTGGAACAAGCTCCTAATCTGGATTGGGGACGCTGCACTGATTTTCTCCTGAATGTCTTCTTTTGGAGGGATAGGGGTAGTTCTCTTGTACTTGATATGCCTGCTTCCCTTTTTTAGGACTGTGTTTCATATTAATAAATAAACAAGGGTTTCTTTAAAAGAACAGTACACCCATTGAAATGAATATGCAAAAGTTTGTAGAAGTCGACAGATATGACTAAGACTGAGTATTACCCATTATGTGTTTAGATGCAGCAAATCTTCATAATCCAAAGGTCAGATCCACCTTCAAGTAAAGAAGCATTTTAAATTTGCATACTATATTTGCTATATAGTTTAGTCCTGTTTTTTTCTGCTGCAAAAGGAAAATTATTATTATTATTATTATTTATTATTATTATTATTATTATTATTATTATTATTATTATTATTGCAAAGCCAAGAGACAAAAAAACAGCTTTCTGTATTTACTATTTGCTCACTAAATTTCATTGGGTCTTTCCACACTAGGCTTAAAATGGTATTCATCGATATGCATGGCCACTTGCCACATGTCCCTTCTGACTTGAAGAGATGGGGCTCACTTACCTACAGGTTTAATTATGAACTTCCTCCTCTTCCTATTCCATTGATAAAGAGCAACAACGTAGAGAGAGAAGTAAGTTTTAAAAATGGTAATGCAAATGGAACTTTGCAACATACCAGTGTTCTTTGCCTGAGGCGTTAAACAATACCTGACAATGCTCTCTTTTTTATTTTTATTTTTTTAAAAAAAATCTATCCAACAGATTGAGGAAAGATTGCAGTATTTGGCAGGACACCCAAATGCAAAGTTTCCAAGAGATGGTGCAATTAAATACCTGCAGGCTATCGAACTTGTGCGTGACATGAACGATACAAAATATTTAGATTCGCTCTTTAGAAAACACGCCAATGAGCCAACACTCAGGTAAGATAACAGAGGAAGTGTGTTATGCTTTTCATGCTTGAAAAGCATAATTGAATAAGATCTAAATTAAAGTGATCAGAGCTCAGACTTGATTGCTGCTTCTTTTCTTGTAGACACCTCATCGTACAACTAGCTGCTGCTGCTGGTACTCCAGATGCACTTAGATTCTTGAAACATAGGTTTGATCAGAGAGAAATCAGCAGGATTGAAGCAACAATGGCATTTGTTACCTTCTTTCATACCTGCACTCCATCTCCAGAAATCCTAGAAACAGCTATGGTAAAATACATCTTGCATTACGGGGTTTTTTGTTTGCTGATGTTGGCTTTCTCTGAATTGATCTTTTTGGGCGGCGGGGGGTTTGCAAGAATAAGTGCATGCGACTTTAAAATTTGGCAGTTCCTACAACCTAGGCATCCTGAAGACTTCAAACAAGCATTGTTCCATCATTGTATCCTCCAGATGTTGCTGGACTGCAACTCCCACCATCCCTGACCACCAGCCATGCTGGCTAGGACTAATAGGAGCTGGATCCATCAACATGTGGAGGGCACCATGTTGGCTCTTCTTGATCTAAGTTCTTGTTTTTCGTGCCTTTGAGCAGCTCTGGCCAAGTCCCAAGAGGCGACAATTTCCATGGGGGCAACAGTTTTTAAAACCCTGAAACACACCAGTTTGGTAACCACCTCAGACATCCATCGTCTCCCCAAGTGCCACAAGCCACTTAAACCGGAGCAAATTCTGAATAATAAGTGATATCCAAAGCTACTGGTACACAAAGTAGACCCACTGAAGTCAGACAGAAGTAATTTTGGTCCACACGGAGTTCAGTGGGTCTATTCTAAGTATGATTTCATTGGTTTTCCCTCAATATCCGGTAACAGAGCTGTGTAACCACACATCTGCCGGACAAAAAAACCCTATTAATATTTAATTTTAAATTCATAGTGGAGGAAATACAGGTTAGGTCAATATACAAAGGTGTGTGTCAGAGACTATGAGGCAAATAAAATCTAACCTATATGCATACCGGTTATGTATGGTCCTTTTAAAATGGCAATTCCTTTGGCAAGCAAGTCAAGATCCTATGGCTATGGCTATTATTGTTGCAGTGCAGATGATTGATAGCTCTGGAGGCCCATCTTATGGGTTCCCCTTAACTCAGGTCTCTGAAATGCTGTGGGCATCAAGGATGCTATTTGTACTTAAGTTAATTTTATTGGGTGCTATAGTCATACCCAGATAGATCCACTGAAATCACTGGACAAGTTCATCATGATAAATGAAGTGCATTTAATGGTCCTACTCTGAGTTTGACTTAGTTGGAGACAACCCATTTAGTCGAGTCTCTGAGAAATTGTTGGCCTCCTGAAGGCTAGTGTTCTTAGGGGCTATGAAACTGAGCTGGAGTTCCCCAGTTCAAATTTTACCTCCACTGTGATGAGCCATTACTTCTCCCTTGGCAAGCCCATTGTGTATCAGCCACACATTTATAATATAGGAGGAATAATGCTGTCTTACTTGGATAAACAGTTGCAAAACTACTGAGATGATATACATTTGAAACTCTTGGAACACTATCAATCACTTTATACACTCCCAGCAATTGTTATGCTTTCGGCTATTTTTTCTCGTTTAGTCTGAAATGCATTCAGACCTGATTTAATTGATGCATATGTTAAAATGAGATGAATAATTTGTTTTCTGTATGTTTCAATGACCAACTTTTCTCTCAATAGGCAATTGTGACAGATGCCCTCAAAGGCCCCAGAAGTTTCTACCGCAGCTTTACCTGCCTTGCCTATGGAACTGTTGTTAAAAAATACTGTTCTTCCTCAGAAACCTGCCCTGACAAATACATCAAGGTATTGTGCCATGTTTCAATGACATTTCATGTTTAAAGACTAACAATATAAGGTGCTTAAGTTGGCCTATTATTATTAGCCTACAAGTTAAGATGCGTGTGTTGAGCACAGTCTTTAGAGGAAATTGCAACACATTGAAAAAAATGAGATTTTTTGCTGCTAGTTTCAGTGAGTTCAGGATTACTGTCTTCAATTTGAAATAAAAATAAGGTGTGGGAGGTGGAATTATTATTAGCAGTACACTACCATGGTATACTTGTCTCAGTAGTTCTCAGAATCTTTACATATTATTTGCTTAATCGATCATTCAAATAATCATATAATACTGCTATAAAGTAATTATTACTGTAAATTCTTTGAAAATGTTTAAACTAAGTATCATTCACTCCTCACTGAAAGCAATAGCAACACATATCTAGTCATTTGTTCCAGGTTATCTTAACATTAAGCATGGGCAGGTCAGTCTATTTCTGGTCCATGGCAATTCTGCGTTACTTTCTATGTCCTTTCCATCCTGTTTCCACATTATTATTTGATTAAAAAATATCCACACAAATAATATTTAAATATTTAATGCATTTTTAAATATGCATTTCATTTTAATGTACGTATTCAAACCTAAAATTGGCATTTTCTAAGTTTTTTTGAGCCAAAATTTGTAAAGAAATATTTTGAGAAATGTGATATCCAAAGGATAATTATGTCCTGATTTTTGTATTAGTCAAGGAGGTGCAGCTTGTTCTGGATGGGCTTGTACATCCCTCTGAAAGAGCTTTTTTGGGGGGGTGCTCCTGTATTCATCTTTTTCACTAGAGCTGGTGCAATATTTCTGGCTGTTCCTGCTTTGGGATGGCTTTAATATGGTAGTCCAGGCATTCATAACATCCATATTGAATTACTGCAATGCACTCTGTGAGGTGCTTTATTGAGGTTGGTCCAGAACCTATAGCTAATGCAGAATGCTTCAGAAAGACTATTGGAGGGGATGCCCTATTGACAGTGCATAACACCTATTCTGAAAGACCTGCACTGGCTATGCATATGGTACTTGGCCAAGATTATTGAGACCTGCAACATGCTGATGGGCAACCCCTGTCAAACCTACTCATGTCTAACTTGAGATCACAGGCTGTTCATAAAGCTGTCCCCAATATCAATTCAAGATTCAAATCATATCTTTTTTAAAGCAACTATTTTGCGGCTAATTTTGAAACCACTTTTTCCCCCTAAAACAGCCTTTGAATGATTTTGCAATTAAAGCAAAACGTACATCCGACGTAGATGGACAAATGCTGGTACTGAAGGCCTTAGCAAATGTGGGACATGTCATCATTGAGAAGCCCATCATGAAGACCTTTGCAGCTCTCATTTCTTCTCCTGACTCCCTGCATCCTTGCGCTGCCATCCTAGCTCTAAGAGGCCTTGTCGAGAAGTATCCTGCACGGGTAAGAAGGCATGGCATTTTTGTGGGGAACTTGTGGGTTTTTTTCAACAACATTATAGAGCTGTTAGGAATATCTTTTTTTCCCCTAATGCTAATTGATCATGGTGATACATTATTTCTCAAAGACCAGTTGCATTAGGTACAGGTAGGGAATAAATGTCCAAGCGGGGGAGGATTCAGCCCCTGTCTGTGTAGATATGTATACCATTATGTACAGAATTGAAACTCATGGGGGGTTTTTACAGTGAGAGAGCGGTGTGTGATATATTGCTTTAAACAGTTGAGGCAGCAGATAATGTGCAAGTCACTCACGTTGCCAATGGGTGCTTTATTCAATCCAAATGTGTCTTTCTTCTGTACAAGCAAAAACACACCAACAGAAAATATGGCTTTGCATTTTCTCAAGTGGCAGATTTTTCTAGGAGCAGGCCTTTAGAGGCTCTGTTCTCAAAACGCAGAGAAGGAGAAGGGCCTAAATCTTGCCTGGGCATGTTATTCTGAAAAGCAGGAATCAGGAAAGTTACATTGCAGATAATTGCTTGGAAAGCTCCATCTTGTTTTAACAGAAGTCCCTTACATAATATTGCAAGCCACTGAATTTTGTATGGTGTGGAAGTTGGGGCTGGCTGCCGTGGTTCAAAGAAGAAAAGTCAGAATGCCTGCTTAGCATTTACAAGCTTTTTGAGCTGTGAGCCAAAGTCATTGTGGGAAGGAGAAAAATAAGAGTGCAAAATTTATATTTTCAATCTATGTTGCACAGGTGGAAGCACTTACTGTTCCAATCGTCATGGACAACAAGATAGAACCCGAAACTCGAAAATGTGCTGCCATGGTTTATATGGAATCCCTACCAGCTCTCCCTTCATTGATGGCAATGACTAATTATGCATCAGAGACACCCATGTCAGAAGTGAAATATTTCCTGTTAACTCTTATACGTGAAGCAGCCACTTGCAGAGCTCCTGACTGCCAAGAGATGTAAGTATAATTTTTTAAAAATGATTTCTTTTTAAAAGGAGCAGTGCACAGCAAACAGCAGTAGTAAATGTGAACATTGTTGGTTAATTTGCTTTATTCAGGGCTTCTGCCTGCAGAGTGGCACTTAAAGTACTGAGCGTCAAGATTCAACGGCCTAGCTATCGCCACAGCATGGTTTACTTCTTTGGTCTTCACAGTGGTAAGAGACATGTGTTTTTTCCCCAGATACTATTTATTCCTCCCAGAATAATAGTGATTGCTTAAAATATTAAAAAGATGAACCTGTTGTTTCAAGAGTAAAAGCTGTTTGTTTCAAGAACCAGAAAGAAATCAGCCATGTCTTGTCATGTGACTAGCTCAGAAAGCACAGGGAAAGACCTGGGGAGGAAAGTATGCATTGGGCAGGGCGGTGTGCAGTCTGCAAAACCAAAATGTTCTCTCATCCCTAAACTAGAACCTATAAGCATTTTGACTCATATTTTAAGGGGGGGTACATTTGCTTTTTATGCCACAAACCTATGTTATACAGTGGTACCTCGGTTTTCGAACGTCTCCATTGGCGAACGTTGAAGTTTTCGAACACCGTAAACCTGGAAGTAAATGCTTTGATTTTTGAACGTGCCTCGGAAGTTGAACATGAAATGCGACTTCTGTATTGAGTTTTCTGTTTTGAGTTTTCCGCTTTGAGTTTTCGGTATTCGAACGTTTCGGAACACGGACGGTCTTCCGGAATGGATTACATTCGAAAACCGAGGTACCACTGTATTTTTTTTTACTTCATCCTCCTATTAATAATGTAATACCAATGATACATTTACTGGTTGTTTGGAGGGAGAACAAGATAACACACCTTGTGTATTCTAGGGCAAAATGTCATGTTATTTTCAGGCAAGTCAAAGTTTTACATTATATGATTTAAGTGGCTCCATTCTTAAAGAACCATGAAAATCCTAGAGTTTTTCTGCATATCCCTGGGGAAATATTTTTAAACAACAACCACCCTACAAACAAACTCAATATCGTACATAACTTAATAAAAATAATATAGGCTCATTTAATAGTTGTGTAACTTATTAGTACACTTGAAAAGCTAATGACAAATATTTCATGAAAATTTCAGAAAATGCGAAGTTAGATTTTTGCACAGTGCCTTAGGTTACTGCTGTGCCTCGTGACTTTTACATGACCATGAAATCAGTTTCATAATAAAAATAAGTACCATGAACATGACTAGGATATACAGACCTACTACTTCACAGAGGTATGTAGGGAGCTCTTGAAGAGATAAAATAATTTCATGGTATATGAAATTTTCTTCCCTCCAAAGCATCTTTATTGTCATATACTATTTTAAAAGTTAAAGGAGTGAGATTTATCTCCTTAGTCCTTGCTCAGTTTTTTTCATGCACTATAAATTTAAGTAGAGCGCTTAAAGTGGCATAAACTGCTGGTAACTGTTGATGACCATATTTGGATATTAGCTAAACTGATATCATAGCACGAAAAATCTATTAGAAATTACTAATATTCTATTAGTATCTCCAGAGCAGGAGTAGCCAATGTTGCATCCTCCAGATGCCACTGGACCACAACTCCCATCAGTCACATATAACATACTGAAAATGATAAGAAACCAAAAGACATTTGCCACCTTTGCTAACAGTTTCATAGAGGTGGCATGGTGTCCTGTTAAAGACAGATGTTAAGATACAGATTGCTGCGACAAATTACTTTTAGGAAGCTTAACATGTCTAGCAATACATGTTGAAACGCCAAATCAAATGGCACTCCTTTTTCAGTAAAAGTTAATTATCAAGTAAGCCGCAGCAAGGGTGAAATGCTATATAAAATATATTCTTTCCCTTTCATCGCATCCCAGCACTGTTTTGTGACAGCCTACATAGAGAACAAGTAGTTCAGCAACAGAATGGCTTGCATTTCACTTTTGCATTCAAGCTAGCATAGCTGAGGGGGATATATTGAAACTCCCTGCTTGATGTCATGCAGTCATATAGAGGAGGGAAATAAATCACACACACACAAAAAGTCACATTGGGCATTATAAGAGAAGGGTGGAGAGCATGGGTCTACCATTTTGACAGCCCTATGTCTGTCATAACATCTTTCTTGTGTGTCTATTCACACTACAAAAAGAGTCACTTTTCTGTGTTTCTTTAGGTGAGGCATAGGCAACATAGCTTCCTCCAGATATTGTTGGCCAATGAAGTGTGGACATTGCAGGGGGTGGGATTAGATGACCCTTGGGGTCTCTTCCAACTCGATCTACAATTCCATGAAACATCTAGAATCTGCCCATTGATTTAAACCAGGGATGGGGATATTTCCCAGTCATGATAACAACATTTTTTTAAAAAAAACCAACTGGAAATAACAGAGAATCGGTGACCTTCCATATGCATAGGAAGTGCTCTCCTCCAACATGTTCTATAAAGTCTTGCTCCCTCTCCCCCTTCCAGAAGAACTGGTCAAATGTAGAGAGAGTGCCAAGCCCAAATCACAGTACACAGACACAGTAGCTTATTTTTGTTATGCAGCTGGTCTTGTACACGGAGTTTCTTCGCTTTTTCATAAGATGCTGTTTTCACATTAAACAATTAGGAAATTAAATTCATATTATTATGCAGTTTGAAGGACCAACCGGCCTTATTACTTGTTTTATCTCCCTTTTCAGAACGACTTATGGCTGGTTTGAGAGCTGAGGTTGTCAGCATAGGCAAAGAAGGAAATATCCTCCCATTGTTTACCATGTTCAAAACCAGGGCGAACATCCTTGGCGTCTCCTCTGATCTTGTAGAGGTAACAGATGCTGTCCATTATAAATTCCATTAGGCCTGTACTGTTAGACCTTGAATCTATTTTCTTACAAAATTCATTTGAGTCTGGCTTGTTTCTATAGCATGAGCATTCCATACACTAAGCTTTGATAAGAAGGGGGCAGATCATCCTTACATGATGTCTCCACCCCCATCATTCAGCCCAGGTGCTGAGGTCCAGCTCCAAAGGCCTTCTGGCGCTTCCCTCACTGCGAGAAGTGAGGTTACAGGAAACCCGGCAGAGGGTCTTCTTGGTAGTGGCACCTGCCCTGTGGAATGCCCTCCCATCAGATGTCAAGGCAATAAGCAACTATCTTACTTTTAAAAGACATCTGAGGGCAGCCCTGTTTAGGGAAGTTTTTAATGTTTAATGCTGCATTGTGTTTTTAATATTCAGTTGGGAGCCGCCCAGAGTGGCTGGGATATAAATAATAAATTGTTGTTGTTGTTGTTGTTGTTGTTGTTGTTGTTGTTGTTGTTGTTAACAAATTACAACTTTTGCCTATAATGGTTTAAGTTAACTCATGCTCAACCAGCCTTCATAAATGTATTAAAAGCAAGTGACTGAAACATAGTTCTTAATTGTTTAAAATATTCTGAAACTGCTCTGATTTATATAAAACATAGAAAGCCCTTTTAACTATTTCATACACCCCCTTTCAACACAGGTCGGCGTTAAGAGTATAGGACTATCTCGCCTTTTTGAAAGGGCATATGCAGAAGGAAGGCTCCATGACTTGGTAAGTGGGCAGCATAATAAACCTCGTAATGTGTTATTCCTACAAATGCTATGTCTGTTTAAGGCCCAAAATCATTTAGGCACATGATACCTGCCATACCAGCATGCCCAGTCCATAAAATTTGATAGAGATGCTCTTCTCTGTGTCCCATTGGTACCCATATCCAAGCAAGGCATGGCTGGTTGGGATGTGCTAGATGCTTGGGATGTGCTTACCTTTTCTGAATCTATTTATTGATTCATTTATTGGATTTATACACCGCCCTTCGGAAAAGAGCTCAGGGCAGTTCACAATACAAAAATAGAAGAGAAAAGCACAAATAAAGAGTTAAAACAGAAACAACAAAGCAATAATTCACCCCCAAACACATTTTAAAGGCTGCAGAATGTTAATTGGCCAAAGGCCTAGTTGAATTTTCCCCAAATCGTGAGATTCCCTAGCTCAGGGTGTGCCTCTCGTTCCTTTTCACAGCCTAGCTTATTTATTTGTTTCATTCAAGAAGACATTTGACCTGCCAGAATGAGGATTCTTTTGTAGCTGATTCCCCCTCCCGAATCATTTTGGTTTCACCTTCAATTTAATTCTGTTGTTGTTGGTTGTTTAATCACCATTAGATTTCCCTGTTGTTTTGTTTGAGTGTTTTAAGCCACCCTGAACATTGCAAACACATGTGTTGCAAAAAAACAGGTACACCATCATTTCTTAAAATAATAAACAAACAAAACAATAAAAATTTCAGTACGTTTCTATTGCTTATCACACAGCCCTTCGATCAGAAAAAAGGAGGACACGACCCAACTTTTGGAGGACTATATCTCAAATTAGCACGCCAAGAAATCGCGTATTTGGAGCTCACTCCTGATGTGATCCAGGATGCATTGCAGGTGCCTCTTTTGACTTGCATGTTGTTTAGATATAAATTATATTTTCTTCTTCTTCTTCTTCTTCTTCTTCTTCTTCTAGGCTCTTGAACGTGATTGCTTTCAGGATTCAATTGGGTGCAATTATAACTTTTCAGCATTAGTTACTATTGCACTGGCAACCTCTTTTTCCTATGAAAGGAACAGTGACGTGAAGCATGTGATATTCTCGTTCTCTTTGTTTAATCACCGCAAACTTTCTTTGCAGATATTCCATGGCAAAATGCCTCTCCCCTGGATAAAAGATTCTGCAGATGGCCTTAAAAATCATCCAAACATGCAGTGGGAAAACAATTTAGTATCTGCAGAAATCTACGGTGTTGTGCCTACATGCACTGGACTTCCACTTCAAATAAACTTGGTTCATTTTACTCACACATCAGTTAATGGAAACGGTAAGGCAATAGAAATTTATCAACTACCAAGAACAGTGATTAACTAGGGTGGTATCTACACATGTATAAAAAATGCCACGAAAATGTTTTTTTTAAAAAAAGTTTTGAAAAATACATTAAATTTGCCATAGCTCACTGTCACCATCTAGAGTCACATTTGTATATTACTCTTTACAACACACTTAAAACGTTTCATTTGCAGCTGTATAGCTGACTCCCTAGGACTCCCGGTCTTGGGTTTTACCATGAGAATGGTAGCACCTCATTAAAGTGGTACAGGAAAAATATATAAGGACAAAAAATGTAACGTGAGGTATCCCTAAGACTGTGTTCCCAAGCACATTGAGTTGGAAATGACTGGGTTTCAAATATATTTAGAATAAAAGATGCTGGGGGGGAGGGATTAAATAAGCATTCCAGGGTTACAGTTTTCCCCCATTATTAACTGTGAGACAAATAGCAGTGCTCAGGGCAAATTTATCCCTTTATCAAAATAATATCAAAATAGAAACAAAATAATTGCATTTTTATATATCACATTTTGCATAATAATTATTTTATAGCATGCATTTGTTTTATTTGCTTGCTTTTAAACAGTTCAATTATCCATGAGTCCCGAGCCGACATCACATTTGAGTTTGCCTGACTTGCTTAACATCGATATGAAACTGAAAACCAGATTGTCTGTCAGGTAAATAGACTCATTGATACATAAAATGACGAGATGCAATTCAAGTGGTGCAAATGTGCCCTCGGTATTCGTAAACTCTTTAACGTATATTTGCCATAACATCACTATAATGGGTTTGTTTGGTTTTTTTCATTTTTAGCATGAACAAAGATATGCTCGTGACGATGGGAATCGTTGTCCCTGAATTCCAGGCTATAATACAAGAGAATGTCAAAATGGTCACCAATATCCCTGTGAACGTTGATGTCTCTATGAACATTAAGGAAAAGACCTTCAAACTTGAACTTCCACCATGCAGAGAGGAAACTGAACTCATGTCTTTCAGGTAGGGGTAGCGAAAATTGGTAGAACACCCCTCCCCCCTTTCTCCCGCAATACATTTTATAATTAGTACTTGATCTCTGGAGTTAATTATTTTATATTATCTAGTGCAATTGACTTATTTTAAAGTTAAACACTCCAATCAAATTTATGGAGGTGTCAAGTTGAGATTCACAGAGTTGAAAGAGAGTGCTTTAAATTAAAAATCAGCTTTAAATGCTTGAAGATCACGAAATATGTTTAAAATGTTTGACATAAGCTTTTTCATAGATAATTAGATTGCACAGAATAATCCTATAATTGGATTTTTGAAACCGTATTGTAAGGTTTATATACTATACAATTTTCCCCTCATCTCTAATGACATTATTAATTGTTACTTTAACATGTAAATATACTGGGGCTTTCTTTTACAGTCAATACAACAGTGTTGCAAGGTAGATCAATATTGGTATCTGTTGTCTATTTATCTAGGTGACAAACTTCCCATTAGAATTCATAATGGCCTTTGACATTTAAAAAAAAACCCACAAAAAACACAAAAATCTGAGTACTAGTAAAGTTAAAGCGAATGGCATAAACTGTGTAAACAGAAAGTATTTCAAAACCTTACCAAGCAACGTATTTTTGCATTATTTGGTGAGCCAACAAATGAATAAACTTAAAATTACAGTTTTCTACATAACATCAAGAGGAAGAATGAGCATATAAAACTTGTGGAAAACCTAAATCTGAAGATTAAAGCAGAAATATTGGAAAGCCTCCAGAGTGCATTGTCCAAAATATAGCCTACATTTCAGTGACAAGTTGTTGAAAAATATACATAGTACTACCTGCATTCCAGTTTTTAAAATACTTATGAGCAAGGCCAATAAAAATAGCTTCACTTCACATATGTAAATTATTTGCATGGCTGATCACAAATGTGATTGATTATGCATCCTTAGAGGATTAATTGTTTTTCATTTTTCTTTTTGGTGAAAGCTGGGAGAAGATTTAATTTTTATTTTTCTTTGGTGCTACATTGTATAGAATGGCACAAATAAAAATCGTTAGGAAGGACACTTCCATTTTGAAGGGCATTATTCTTTTTTCTTGTCCTCACAGTCCTTGTACTTTCTACTTATCCTCACATGCTGGTACATGTGCCTTCTACCTATTTTTTTCCCCCTTGTCAAACCTTCCTACTTGCTCCAGTATTATCCAACATTCCCCAATCCCTCCTAACAATTTTGCATGTTGGCCTATGGAATTTGTATGGATGCATAAGTCTGGCAGAATCGGTTAGAAGACTGGCCCCTTTAGCCTTGATTACTCAGTAGTTAATTAAGAAGCGGTGCAAGTATCCTAACACAAGGAATGAGTGGAAGATGTTTAGTATCACATCGTTTGATCACTCTGATCTGATGGTGGGAGTGGCCATTGCTTGAAAAAAGTGGGCTTTAAGATGTTCTCATGGCATTTGATCTCTGATTGCTCTTCTCAATCAAGAACGTCATATGCTGATGTTGCAGTCAATGAACAGTGACCTCCTTACGAGTAAGGAGCCTTCTGCCCAGTCACATGATTTGTTGTGGCTCCCTGTGCTCACCAGGGACCTGTCTGGAACCTTTAGAAAGTTCCTTGTAACTTTCCTCCACCCATTCTTGTGCTAGAGCTGGATCAGGCAGCTGATTTCTGCAGAAAACAATATGTGACACCTGTGTTACCACTAAATTTATTGGCTCTCTCTTATATTCAGTGGGGAAGAACTGATCATTCAGTTCAGTGGCAAATGTAGACTATTGGGTTAAAAAAAAAATAACAATACTGAGAGAAAGATTAGGGTGGGGGAGTGATGCCAACTATTTCTGCCTGGAGATACAAACCGTAGTTTGGTGACGGTTTAAATTATTAAATGTGAATCAAGTGAAAGCCACTTCCTTTTAATCTATTCTGCCCAGATGAGCCATCTTAAAATGCAAGTTGATTTGTAATTTCTTTCATCCCCTCAGCTTGTCTGTGAGAATATTTTTTGTCCCTTTTCTTAATAAAAGAAATAAAAAATTCCTGAAGGTTCTAGCTAAGCTTAGTGTGGGGTGCAGCTGTCATGCCCTTAATCTGAAACAGAGAACTTGAACAGAAAACAAAGCCTGTGGGTGATAAGGTGTCATTTATTTATTTTGACTTGACTGAAGGGCTCCATGTGAAGCACAACTTGCATGTTCTCTACAGTACCCTCAGCACTGCAGGCACCGACAAGAGGAAGAGAGAGAAAGATAAAAGGAATGCAAATCCGCCTTTCAAATAAAGTAGATTAGGTGTTCTTAGGCTTCCCTCACAGAGTGTGAAGCCCATTATTCTCAACATGGGAACACCGACCACCTCTCAGTTCACAGCCAGGCAGGTCACTTCCACCCATCTGTGTTCGCAAAACAACCCCCAGGCGACAATATCAGTTGCTTCCGTGAAATACTAACAACGGAACGTGTGTGTGTGTGTGTGTTTTAATGCATTTTGAAGCCATGTAGTTAGAAATGTAATGCCTACATCATAAATATGATTGGACTACCAGCAGCTTAGAGAAAATAGTTTGTTAAAATGCTGTTGAGTAGATATACTGCTAGTGTTTTACAGCACAGGATGCAATCTTCATGCCCACCTCCCTTGGAATCAAACTCACTGGATTTAGTAAGACTTGCTTCTGAGTTAATCTGTGGGATGTGGAAAAGCAGTAGTTTGCTTGGAAGCAAATTGCTCATGTCAGCTGACTGACTCAAAGGAATGATAATGTAGTATCACCTGATCACATTCATAGCAATAGTTTTTATTTTATTTTATGTGACTAATAAGCCAGTGAGTTAGGCTAAGCTAATCCAGTGAACATCACACTGCAGACTGAAGGCTCAGCCTATCAACCATGGTAAAATATCCTAGCTATATTTCTATGCACCAGAAATAACAACGTAATGTTTTTGCTATTGAGATTTGTGGCTTTAACTGATTGATAGATTGATCAATTAAGATTTTCTCCCCTGAATGGTTTCCTTTGTTCTTTTTTTTTTTTTTTTTTTTTTGTCCACTGTACTAAACGACACACCAGCTTGGGGGCAGGATGGAACATGCCCCACAACCCCTTTCACCGTGCTTGTTCATTGCACACAAGTAACCCATGACAAGGGCTACGTTTTTAACAGAGATCCTATGACACAGGAAATACCTTTGTGTCTAACTGCCCCATGGAAAACATATCATTGTACCAGAGCTTTTGACTTCCTTATATTTTGAAGTGTGTCCTTTCTGCAGCAGTGTCCCAGACAGAACAGAAACCCATCACTTTAGCAGCTAGGATATTGATTAAATTCCAGTGCTGGGATTGAAACTATGTCAGTGGCTTGTGCATTGTTTGTTTGTTTGTTTGTTATGTTTTTAACTTTAGTAGAAAATTAGGAGCAGTGAGCATGAAATACTGCCTTTAAGTTGAAGTCTGAAAATGGCCAACCAAAATAGATGACACTAACTTGATTTTGTTTTAAAATATGACTAGTCATGGCTGCCTAGTCATTTTTGCCTAGTCAAAATTGTACCTAGGCATTTGGGTTGCCTAGGTACAATTTATAGAGCAATTTGCAAGGAACTCCATGTGTGATCAAGTCCATACTACAAGGCACAACCCAGATCTTTTTAAACATATTTGTGCTTCTAACACAGCATTTCCCCCCTCTGTTTATCCAACAGTGCTATGACATCTGTTATCACTCGCAACCTTGAAGAGGCACCTGCTACCAAGTCAACTCCACTTTTCGTCCCTCAAACTGTGTCTAAAATAATAAGAGGCTCCTTTGAGTCAGCAGAACAACGGAATGAAAGAAGGGTAACCCATATTAGATTTTTGTGTGTACTTTTTTTTGCTTGAGAAATGTTTCTTTTACATAGAAAAGAAGTTGTGTGAGCTATTTTTAATGTGTCCCCCCCCCCCAATAAAACATTTACAGTTCAGTCCTATACACATATACTGAGAAGTATATATCTCAATGAGACCTACTCCCAGGAAAGTGTAAAAACTGACCTACTGGTACAAATATAAATTTAGCAGTCATAAAAGCACTATAGCTACCATAAAGCATTTATTTGTTATTAATTAAAGACAAATTCCCATTACAATCAGAAGTTTAATCATGTATTTTATTTCAGGATTCTGGGGGGATTTAAAACTGGGGTGTAATAGGTAGAGAACAGGTATCTTATCGTGTCAATGAAGAACATAATTGCAGTTCTCAGTGTCAAGTAAATAAGTAGTGGCCTTGATCTAAATAAACTTAGCTATGATAAATCCTACTGTGCCTGACAGCTCTGGGATGTAGTTTTAATGGTGTAGTGGATGTAACTTACACTCTTGAAGCAGGATGTAAATTGATGCAACTAAAGATGTTAAGTCCTGAAAGGCTGAGCGCAAAACCCTAACGTAAATTAGAGCAGACCTATTGAAATCAGTGGACATACATTACTTCGCACTGGAAATCATCCTGTATTTCCCCCCTATTAAATATTAGGGCTTCCCTTAACCATTGGTCAAGATGCCATGTTTATATATGCAGCGTTCCAACTGAATTACTGTTCTTTACCAAAATAATAATAATGATGATGATGAGGCAGAAGTCTGAGATTGCAATCTCTCATGCTGGACTATGTTCATCATCCATCCAGGACCAAATTTCTGCAGAACAGTCAGAACATTACAGGCCTGCCCCTCGTCGCACTGAGTGTGTTGAAGCATGCACATTTGGATGTAGGGCTTGCGTTGAATGGTCAAACATTTATGCTGGGTGCTCCATAGATGACTCTCTGTACAACTTGGCTGGCGAACATACTTTTAGAGTAACACTCAAGCAAGGTAACTCTTCTTTATTCTATGATGTTTGTTGGGGTGTGTTTGGTTTTTTTTACAAAATGCAGAGAGGTTCAGCAAAAAGAACAGGAGCAATATTTCCCTGGACAATTAGCAGTCCTTCTGGATAGTGTGGGTTGTGTCATATGGGACTGGTGGTGGTGGAGAGCAGCTCACAAAAGGCTGTGGTCATGCTGAAGTTCAGTGTCATCTGTCGGCAAATGGCACTGTGAACCACAGTGGATGAAAGCCTAGGAAAATATACAGAAGGAGATGTGCACACAGAGACATACCATAAAGACTTGTGCTTGGTTAGAACAGACTCATTGAAATCATCTTAATGACAAAGATATTATTATTATTACTATTATTATTATTATTATTTATACCCCACCCATCTTGAACAGGTGACAAAACAATCTGAGGTTTAAAGTTTTACTACCATAGTTCTCAAGCTGGTCTTTCATTAGGCCTACCAGTGAAGCCAGATTATGCATGGTGGTCACATAACACATTCATATGCCATACAAATCAATGGACCCAACTGGTGGCTGCATGTATCAAAAGTGCCCATTGACTATGTTTCAGAAACCATGATTTATTGCATAGATAAACCATGCAATAACACTAATACTGACTCTATAATTTCAGCTGAGAGAAGAGCACCCATTGAGAAGTTACGATTGACTGTTCAAGGAGGCGCTCATTCTAGTTTACCAATGGTGCGTTTGACGAGAGATGAAGAAAAACATTTAAGAAGAATTCAGGTATTTCTGATAGCAATACATATCACCATGTGGAAGGGGCTACTATCCATATGTTTTATATTCTACAACTTGTTCTAACTTTCGGACAGCGTGTACAGTATTACATTTAAGGCGTTAAACTCAAGAGTGGGGAACCTTTGACCTTCCAGATGTTGCCAGAGTCCCATCAATCTCAGCTAGCATGGCCAGTCGCCAAGGGTGTTAGGATTTTGAGTCCAACATAGGGCTGCCATACATCTGGAATTTCCTGGACATACCCAGGATTTGTTTGCCAAAAATAGCGTCCACGCAGAATTTCCATAAATCAGTTAAAATAAAAATTGCTCAAAAATAGCTCATTTTTTAAAAAATTTCAGTTTTTTTTATGCAAAAGCAAAGCTCAACAACTTTTGTGTCTGAATTTTCTCTTATTGAAGTATGGCAATCCTAGTCCAACAGCATCCAATATCGTGAACTAAGGAAGCAATTAGTTGAAGAATGATCTTGATTGTATATGTGACCTATGCATTTGTGTAAAACATTTTCTTGTGCCCCACAGAGATCCCTTTGGTGCTGCAACAATGTAGGAGGCAGCAGTTACAAGCTGTCTTTGCATACACAGCAGGCGCAGTGATTTTTGCCCCCGGAACCACACTCCATTGTCTCTTGAGACAGATGGGTGCCAACAATTCTGTGCAAATGAGAATCTGCAAATTAGCTTTCCCCCTCTGGCCAGACAAGAAGTACCTTGTCTGCAAAATGTTCTTTTCAAGCTTAGAAAACTTAATATGACTGTGTTTGTTTTTCTCTGGGTTCTTCCCCCATTAGCCCATCAGCAGCTCCAGCGAAAGCGATAGCGATAGCTCTAGTGATAGCTCTGACAGCTCAAGCAATGATTGGGATGACCGTGATGACGATGAAATGATAGATATGAAGCAGCAAGAACGTTATCAGAAGCACCCCAGGAAGACTTCTTTGAAGAGCAGCAGCAGCAGCGACGACAGCAGCAGCAGCGACAGCAGCAGCAGAAGCAGCGACAGCAGCAGCAGAAGCAGCGATAGCAGCAGCAGTAGCAGCGATAGCAGCAGCAGCAGCAGCGATAGCAGCAGCAGCGATAGCAGCAGCAGCAGCAGCGACAGCAGCAGTAGTAGTAGCAGCAGTGACAGCAGTGACAGCAGCAGCAGTGACAGCAGTGACAGCAGCAGTAGTAGCAGCGACAGCAGCAGCAGCAGCGACAGCAGCGACAGCAGCAGCAGCAGTGACAGCAGCGACAGCAGCAGCAGCAGCAGCGACAGCAGTGACAGCAGCAGCAGCAGCAGCAGCAATGACAGCAGGAGCAACAAGAAACAATCCAAGGGACGCCCAAGCAAACAGAAGCATGTTAAGGACAGCCACATTGGCAGCGGCAAGAGACTTTCAGTAAGTGCTTTCTATGAAACAACTGCCAAATTGTTCCTCCATTTACCAGAGTGCATTTGATTTACCTTTCCCCCCTTCTTCTTCTTCTTTGTCTTTGTCTTCTTCTTCGTCTTCTTCTTGGAATTTAGAAGGACTTGCGAGGTCTGGAATTGGCTAACGCGAAATACATGGCACACAAGGCAAAGCAGCAGGTGAAGCACCAGGTAGTTTTGATATTCTTGATTCTTTAAAATGGACTTCCTCTCCGAGAAAGACGACAGAAATCCATGTCATGCAGGTCAACCTTCTTTGGGGCAAACTCACCCAAATAAAAGGCAGTCCACCAGTGAGACTTTTTCTGCACCATTTTAAACGGTGCCTAGGAATATAGCCTGCATGATTTTGCAACATCAGATGCTGCAAATAGAGTTGGCTTCGTAACTCTTTAGTTACGAAGCATCTGTGGCTACTGTCTGTAAAGAGGTTGTGAGCCATCCATGTGTCTGAAAAGCACTTGGGACTTTGGAGAAAGGAAAAAAAAAACTTCACCTTATAGTGTGAGTGACAGGTCCTATATATCAAAGTGTCATCTCCTTCTCATGCTCTCTGTTTATTTCTCTTTACATTTTATTATTATTATTATGGGGTGAAAATCAGCAAGCATCAAGCAGTTCATCATCATCCTCTGAATCCAGTAGCAGCTCTAGCAGTGACTCCAGAAACACCAGAAGCAGCAGCAGAGACAGAAAGCAGAAAGGTGGAAGGAGCAGCTTCTTGCGGGAGGTAAGTTAATAAAAGTGAAAAAGAAGTCATTGCTTCATTCCTTAGCTTAGGTCCAGGTTTCAGTCAGGTAATTAATTTACAGGAAGTGGCTAGCAGAGTTGTCAGTTTTTCTCCCTACCTTTATTTATTTCCTGTTTCTTTAAACTGTGATCTGAAGGCAGCCCTGTAACGGGAAGTTTTAAATGTTGGATATTTTAGTCTTCTTTATATACAGTCGTACCTTGGTTTTCGAACAGCCTAGTTCTCAAACATTTTGGCTCCCGAACGATCAAAACACGGAAGTGACTGTTCCAGTTTTCGGACGTTCCTATGGAAGCCAAAAGTCCAACGTGGCTTCCGCAGCTTCTGATTTGCTGCAGGAGTTTCCTGCAGCCAATCAGAAGCCGCTCTTTGGTTTTTGAACATTTTGGAAGTTGAACAGACTTCCAGAATGGATTACGTTCAACTTCCAATGACTGTATGCTGTAAGCCGCCCAGAGTGGCTGAGGAAACCCAGCCAGATGAGTGGGATATAAATAATTAAAGTTATTATTATTATTATTATTAAATACAAGAGGAAAGCATTTTCAAAACAGCTACAATTTTTGTTCATGTGTCTGTCCTAGTCACAGTGGAGGCTAGAATCTAATTGCGATTGAACAAATGAATGTGGTTTCACTTGCCTTATGCTTTGGGTGACATCTGTAATATTGTTGCTGTTTTTAATGCGGTGTGTGTAATCTTTATAAAATGTTTCAAGATTTCTCTTCTAAAAGTAAGTGGTATAAAAATATTACTGAATAATTAAGAAAACATTACTCTTCCTATCTCTGGTTCACCCTTTCAATAGCACTTTCAGAAGTACAAATCAAATCAACCGGGAGAAAGCTGGGTGGCAGAGCATAAGAAAATGGAAGCAGAGTTCAGCTCCCCCTCCCCACACACCCTTTTTAGTGTTAAAAGTGGACCCTCCCATTTTATAGATGAATGGGGCAGGCAAATAATTACACCTCTAGATAGATATCTGATTTTGTTCTTAGGCAGCATGAAGTACATAAGGTGTCAACCACAGACTTCCTGCTACAGTTCCCAAAGTTTCCTGTAAAGAGATTTGATTGTTAAACCATGCTGGAAATTGTAGCTCAGTGAAGGGATTTGGGGTTTCCCAACATCTCTTAGCACCCTTAGCAAAGTACAGTTTCCAATAGTCTTTGGGGAAAGCCAGGACTGTTCAAAGTGGTATCACAGGGCTTGAAATTTATGGTGTGAATGTGACTCTAGTTGAAGGCAACTGATCATCATAGGCATTAAAATGGTGCCCTTTCATTTTTCTGTCTTTCAGGACCAGGACCAGGACCATGGCGATTCACTACGGCCTTACGTTACCATTGTGGCTGAGGCAGTTAGGAGTGATAAGAAAGAACAGGGCTACAAATTTTCAATGTACATGAAGCATGACCGCTACAAAGCCCAGATGAAAATAGTTGGAAGTGAGCTTGCCAGAACCAAGTGGAGAGCATGTCTTGATAGTGTTGTGCAACCTTACACACTCCAGGTAAAAAACAAAACATTTTTTTAAAATGTGCTTTCATTTATTTTGGGGGTTTGTAAGACAATTTTCAGCAATGCTTCTCTGAAGCTACACGTGATAAACTATTGAAATACAATAAAACAAATTTTCACTAATAATAAACATCGAATAGATTAAGAACCGAGGCAGAGCAGTACTTATTTTTAAAGATAATAGAAACAATTATCCCACACTAGCTAGGGGGCACAGATTATTACAGGCAGAAGAACTGCTTAAAGTTGAAAGTTCACTAAACTTCAGAAATCAAAAAGCATCTCCTAGAATGTAGAGGGAGAAGTTGCTGCATCCTGGTGCAATAACTTGAAAAAAGAAGTGTTCCACCATACCTATGCCAATCTCAACATGCAAGTTTGTGAGGGGTGAGATAGTTCTTTAAATATCCCTTACCCAAGATCATTTAGGTTGGCCAATTGCTTGTTTATGAACTGTCAACTCATAGGAAAAAATTAACGGTGGTCTACAATATAGTTACTAAAGCACTCATTGGATTCTGTGATAATAAAACACAGAGCAAATGGCCAGTCCCAAATACTCTCATTGATAGAACAAAAATATTTTCAGCATATATAACAGGGGCATTCCCGCCCCCCATGCAATGAGGATGCCATTGTGATAGGATCCAAATGGGTCGTTGGCTTTTCATTCCCATGGTATTAAATAACTTTTTTAAAAAATTTCCTACCTAAGAATGAACTGAGCTGGGGTGACAACTGCAAAGATTACAACATTCAAGTAAAGGCTTCCAGTGGGCTGGTTGCAGAACGGGACGCATTCGAAATTGAGATGAAATGGACAAAGGTTCCACGCTATCTAGAGAAATGTGCTGCTTGGTATAGCATCTACCTCATTTCTTATTAAACCTAATTGTCGCACATATTGGGGGGGGGGTTAATTTTAAAAAATCTGACTAAATCCTGTTTTGATTTCATCAAGGGTTATGGATCTCATTCCTGGTATTGCATACATGAAATACTTCACAGCAGTTTATCAGAAGAATCCTTCACGCCAGGTTCTGTTCAGAATAGTCCAGTCCTCTCCATGGACAACAGCTACAATCTTGAGAGTTCCCGGGGCATGTATTTGTTATCTCTTTTATTAAATATGGGTTATTAAATAAGTGTAGTTTGTCTTTGGGGAAGCAACTGGGTGGTCAGCAAGTATAGAGAATATATATTTTCAGGTTTAATTCAACCACATACCATCAAATTTGGGTGGTACACTTAAAGTGGGTGATTTTGCACAGCAGGCCCCCTACTCCCTAAAAGCAGAGTTTTTTCCAAAAAAGAAAGTGATGTGAAAGTGTGGAATAAGAATTGCTTGATTTAATGTCTTATACTGTATTGGCCCGAATATAAGCCACACCTTTAAAATTCAAAGGGGAGGGGGGAGAAAAAAAGACAATACTTGAATATAAGCCGCTCCCTTAAAATTCCACAGGCACTCACATCCGTTCCATTTTACCGTATGTCTGTTTCAGCAGCGATGTCACTAAAAGCCCTTTTTTGTAAGGTTGCAAATTTAAGCCGCACTTTAACATTTCACAGTCGGAATTTGGAAAAAGAAGAAATGAGGCTTATATTCAGGCCAATACGGTAACTTGCCCCAAACAAATCAAAATGGTTGCTCAATCAACAGGCCCCTGGAAGCAATCTGTAGGTTGGATCCACATTCTGTTTGTGTCCTTTCCACAAACAGAAGGGATTCTTCTGTTTGAAGATTCAGTCAAGATCCAGGGAGGAAGGAGGGATATATTTTCTCGGTGCAGCTGCCTATATGACTTTTCATGCTTCTCCCAATAGTCCCCAACATGTGGAGAAGATTTTGAGGGGACACAGGGAACTTTAAGGGGAAGGAAGAATTGACAAAGATACCACCATCTCCACTTCCTCTAGTGAGAGTGGAACTGCTGAGTTTAAATTGGGATGTATCCCTATGGGTTTAGAAAAAAAATTAAAAAGAAAGATATGTTTTAGCTTATGTAGTTAAATGATAAATCGAAACACAAGCTTTGTCTACAGCCACATTGGTCCTTATACATTCATTCTTTGTTTTCTAGGAAACCTTTTACAGAGATGGCCTCTGTTTTCCATTTTCTTTACCCGCTTTCGAAACTCCATATTATCAATCTTCAGCAAAAAGGGCATATGATTTATTTGAATTAATGTCATGGGCACCCAAAGGAGGTGAAGGTAAATTAATACTTTACTTACATCAGGCAAGTCTTTAAATTTAAACCATTGCCTGTTCTTAGCTTCTAACAGGACCATTTTGCAAGCATATTGTTTCTAACTTTAAGCCTTCTGTTTATATACAATTATATATTGTAAATGGATTTAGTGATTTTATATGGATTTACCGGCTCATTTGATATATTTTTTAAATAATTATTATAAATTATGATGTTCTTCTTCTGTTTTGTAACCCACCTTGCGACCTTAAATACATTGAAATGAATAAATAGATAAATAATTGACAGCGCACAGTCCTATGAACGTAAACTCAGACATAAGTCCCAATAAGTGCAATAAGACATACGTATGCTCAGAAAGTATATATAAATTACAACCACATTATCATCGATCAAACTGCCAGAAGGAGTTTTCTTGCTTGCTTATAGCCACAAAAAGGTCACTTATCCATGATCAGGGTGGGCAGCAGTTATGGCCTGGCGCAGTGCCCCAGGGCAGGGGGGGACCAGCCCTCTTCTCCAGTCTGGCTGTTGGTTTTGGCCTTGGGCAGCTGCAAGGAGTAATGGGATTGCCTGCCACAACTTTAAATTAAACTGGTCAATAGAGGCTGAAGGGGCAGATGGGGCCTAGGCAACGGACCAGAGTGAGCGAGTCTTCGTTCTGGTCCACTGCTGCTCTAGTTAAGCCACCTTGAACTTGGCAGCGCAGACAGCAGAAGATCAATCCTTGGTGTAGCTTCTGAAGAGTAGGTTGAGTCCAAGCACTACTCCATCCTCAGGCAGATACAATATCTCAGGGTATCCCAGTAAAGATGGCTGGATGGAAGCTTCTGTCCTAATGGCAGCCTGTCGGGGGCCAGCTTAGTTGACCTGCATCTTTTGTAAAAGTGGCAAAAGTCTGACAAAAACTGAGATCTAGTCGAACAGAGAGGCTTTTTTGATCAAACAGGCTTCCCCGGTTATTCATCCGAACTGCAAGGGATGGAATCTAAGTCTAACAAGAAAATGTACTTCCAGACATCTGCCTAAACATTGCATATTTCTGGCTATCTTATGTTCACTGCTGCATCTGACTTCTTTTTTTGGGGGGGTGTCATCTTGCCAGCTGTATGTGAGGTGGACAACGAACGGATCATGACCTTTGATAACAAGGTATTCAATGTAACTACAACCAGACATGCCTGTGACCTTTTGGTAGTCCAAGACTGCAACAAAAATGAAAATTATGAACCACGGTTCCGTGTTTGGATATCAAAGTCCAGACCTGATAGTCCAGGAGAGGTTCACGTCAATATCTCTTCAGAGTAAGTTTTAACAAATACACAGCTTTTTCAGATAATATAATCACAAGGAAAAAATAAAGGTTTAACCTTTACAGTGGTACCTCAGGTTAAGAACTTAATTCGTTCTGGAGTTCCGTTCTTAACCTGAAACTGTTCTTAACCTGAGGTACCACTTTAGCTAATGGGGCCTCACGCTGCTGCTGCGCTGCTTTCTGTTCTCATCCTGAAGCAAAGTTCTTACCCCAAGGTACTATTTCTGGGTCAGCGGAGTCTGTAACCTGAAGCAGCTATAACCTGAAGCGTCTGTAATCCGAGGCACCACTGTATTTCCGTTTCCCCCCTTTAATGGGAACTGCATTAGAAATAATTGCAAACTGGGCCACAGGACCCAGACTGCAGAAATGTGCAGTTTTCTCAGATCTAAATGGAATCAGATCACAGTTATCCCATGCCATGCTGCTGTTGCCTTGAGGGGTCTATAGCAACCAATATTGGGGGAAGAAATGCATTTGGTTTCAAATTTAATGTGAACCTACTTCCTTTCAAACCACAGCGAAGGCAGCATGAGGAGCCTCAGGGGGGAATTGGTGCAGTTTTGCAGTGCACTTGTAAATGACAACTATGGGAAAAAGATGGGCTGCTTCACACTGATTGTTAATATCAGTTTTTTCACCTTCTAACAAAAAGCATTTCCCCCCCCCCCCAGGATCAGAAGTTATATCAGAATCTTACCTACCATGAATAAGCTTTCTTTGTTATACAATGAGAATCGAGTCCTGCTTGACAAAAAGGAGTTTGAGGATGAGAAAGGTACTGCATCTGATATTACGCTTTTCCTTAAATCACAACACAGTTCCATTCACCTGAGTCAACTTAAATCCATGTACTCTGACTATTGGTTATATATTGGTAATCAATTTTATTTAAAAAAAACAAACCTTGAATAACTTGGGACACACCCACCCCGCATAATAATGAAAGAAAGTAAACATTGAAAATAAGTTAGTAAGCCTTGATCAGTAAAGGTGTGATGGGTTAGCTGAGTATCCTACCCATAAATTTGATTAAAATTTCTGTACACGGTAGTCAATACAAGCTGATGTCACAGAATCTCGCAGCGAAAATTGCTGTGTCTCTGGTCCCATTCTGTAGGCAAGACTCAAAAAGTAATGTAAAACGAATGAACAAAATGTGCACATTTCTATGTACACTGCTGAAACATGCTCTTGAAATAATTGGTAAGCCATTTTAAACTATCCCATCTCTCCACAGCGCATGTTAAAATGTGTAAAAATGAGACCACTATTGCTATTGAGGCACCACTGATAGGCCTAGTGAATGTGACGTACGATGGCGAAACTCTGATGGTAAGTCTGACAGCCTGCTGCTTTTTGTGCTAGGATTTCTTGCTCCATTCCTTTAATGCACTGCATTGTAAGGATACAAACACAAGCTTCTACAGTAAATATCCATTATCCATGCAGATTACAGTCGCTTCCAACATGAGAGGTAAAACCTGCGGACTCTGCGGAAACAATGACGGTGAAATGAGTAATGAAGCCCAGATGCCCAATCAAGAACAGGCATCAACCACTACAGAGCTTTTGCGTTCCTGGTCTTTGACGGATAGGTGTGATAGAGGTGATAGAGGTCAGTTAAATTTGGAAACTATATTTCCCATACAACTTCCCTAGGAAAAAAATGGCATAGCACCACATCACATCCCTCCCAGAGGCACTTGTAGCCGTGGATGGAATTGCCAGGCACTAGTCATGGTGGCAGCAACACCTTCTAGCCACTTAAACTGGTTTTTATCTGGAATTGGGGCAGTCTTTTAAGCTTTAAAGGCAGCCTTCAGAGCAGCCTGTAAAGTTGTAAGTAGCCTTCAGCAAATATTAGGGGATGAAATTTTCAGTGAGAATGGAACAGAATAGACCTTGGTTTGTCCACATGCAGAAGTGCCAAGGCTACCTGTCCATGCCTAATTCCCGACTACACAAAGTTGGGAGGGGACAATGACCATTGTGTTGTCATTGATCTGCTATGCATCTCTCAGCTTGAAAGTTCAAGTCTCTCTACTTTCTACCATTACTAAGGCTGCAAATGTGTCTCTTTGAGCAGAATGCATGTCTGAAGCAAAGAGTCTTTTAAGACAGAGGTGGATTGCCATATACCCCCTTCAACTGGGATCACAGCTGTGCCTTTCATAAGGCAAAGCTGACTGCCACTGCAATGGAAGGAAGAAGGGAGAAGCAAGGCTTTGTATCATTAATGCAGACAGCTGGTGCAATGTCACTCTCCTTACTGAGTGGCTCTGTCCAGGGTTTGCCTCCCTTCTCGTTCTTGAAGAGGCTGGTTAGTTCAAACATATGTGTGCCTGTAGAAAATGTAACTTGAGAAAAGAGACATTGCACATACTTTTGTCAACCAAGAAATCATCAATAAAAAATATGTAAAAACAAAAAACAAAAAATGTATGTGTGACATTCAAATCCGCCACACCATTGGGTTATCTGCCCATTAAAATTTCACAGTTAAGAGCTGGATGTAGTTGCTTGGTTGACTGAACTGATATTTAGCATGTTGCCTTAATAGGATAACCCACATATCCCTGCAGAAGTTTTCTTTACCAAAAATAGCATTATTATTTGATTTTTAAAAATTCTTTTTAGCACTTGCCTCTTTCTTTGCTTCTTTCAGTTTGGATTTGCAACTGTGTGTAAAAAACTGAAAGAATTACCAATTTTATGCTGTTTGTAGATGTAGAGACAAAAATTAGAATTGTATACAGCATTGTAAATATTCCATACCCATTCCAACAAATTATTTGACTGGGGGGTTTTGTTGTTGTTGTTAATTCAAGATGGGAATGTCCACACTGCTAAAAAATATATCGCTTGGACTCTGTTGATTGATGGTGATTTTCCTTTTTTGACAGAAATGGAAGCAACGTCTGACTCAGAGGCTTGGGCAGCTTAGCTCTGAGAAGACTCCAGACTGGGTGAACATTACCCTGACAACGTACTTCAGATCAACCTTTCGATATCTCAAATTAACTGAGTTATCTCGAGAACCACCTTGGGGATGCCAGTGCTACATCAAATGATAAATATATTAATTAACGTTAATTGGAACTAAAGTAAAATCAAATGCATTCTGCATTGTATGAAGTTCTAAATAAAAAATACATCGTGCATTAAATAAATATGTGTGATCATTTTGTTCCTTTTCCACAAAGCAGTTGGGCTGAAAATATTTTAGAGAGAGAAAGAATCATTTATTGTTGGTTACTGTTCAGCTGTCACTAAAATAACCTCAACATCTTTCATAATAAAAACATGCTAACATAGTCTACTAGTTAACAGCTGACAAATTAACATGCCATACAGGCACAACACAGAATTTGGATTTCAGAAGGTTTATTTCTTTATTATTAATGACATTTATATACCACTTAATTATTCACATTGCTAGGTGGTGTACAGAAAAACAATCCACAGAAAATGGGACAACAAAGCCTTCAAAATTTATCCTAAAACCAAATATTACCTTCATATGCCTGCTGGAACAAGGAAGTCCTAGCCATGTGCCCAAAGTTCAACAAGTGGGAGGGAGTTTCATCAGCTTGGACCCAATACTCTGATTCCATGCCTTCTAGTACTTATGAGTTGTATGTCTGAGCCATGGGGGAACGCCAATAGACTCCTCAGAGATTGCAGTGATCAGACAGGTCCTTAAAATATTCTAGGCCCAAGTTGTTAAGGGCCTTGTAAATTAGCAGAAGAACCTTGAACATAGCTTGGTAACATATGGGCAGCCAGTGAAAGCTTCTAAGGACTGGAGTTGTGTGCTGGCAGTAGTCTGTTCCACTCAACAGTCTAGCAACAGCATATTGCACCAGCTGGAGCTTCCAGGCCAGACACAAGAGTAGCCCCACACATTGCAGTCATCAGGTGTCAAGGTTACCGATACCTGAATCACCACAGCTAGCCTATTCCTGTCAGAGTTGGCCAGAGTTGGTAAAATGCACTCTCAGCTGCTGAGGCTACCTGAACGTCAACTGATAAAGATGGATCCAGGAGCAACCCCACCTGTTCTTTCAGTGGGATAATATATTTGCCAGGGCAGGGAGACGGTCAGCTTCCCAGACACTGGAATTACACCCCCACGGTGCCTCTGTCTTCTTGGGATTTAAGCTCAGTTTATCAGCCCTCATCCATTCCACAACTGCATCCAGACAAGGTTTCAGACTATGCTTAGCCTCACCTGACTCAGAGGTTATGGAGAAATGGAGCTGGTTATCATCAGCATACTGAACACCCTTCGCCCCCAAACTCCTCTACATGACTCTCAATGGCTTCATGTAGACGTCAAAGAACATTCACAATGGGATTGTTCCCTGAGGCACACCGCAGCACAAGGAACAGGGAGCCAAGAGACAATCCCCTAATGTTATTCTCTAGACACTGTAAAACTGTATCCCCAGTACCCAGCCTACAACGTCGGTCCAGGAGGATACCATGGTCATTGACACCAACAGACTGAGAAGGTGGTACCCTGTCCCACTCTTGTTACAGGTTATCCATCTTGGTGACCAAGGCTGATTCAGTCCCAAAACTGTACCTGAACCAAGAGTGAAACAAATCCAGATATCCTCCAAGGACTCCTGTGTCTATTCTGTCAGAGTTCAGCTCTGCCTAGTCTTAGAACCTGAGGTCTCCTTGGATAAGGATATGTCTCCCATTCACCCAAGATGTTTCAGTGATGCTTTCAAAGTGTCCAGCTAGTGGCACATGAGACTACTTGGGAGGAGGGTGAAGTGCATGGAAGCACCCATGAAGATCAGGATCTGACTGAGAATCAGAAAGAGGTAGAACCTCAAGTTCCTGAGTAAGATTCAAGGCTGAGATGCTTCACTGTTGAAGCAGCTTTTCCCCCAAGCTCCAGTCTTCCTGAACTAGGCAAATGGACTGTCAGGACTGAGACAGCTCCAAGTGAAAGGTTGCAGCCTGCTGAAGAACAGAGAGAGGCAGATCACACACAGGCTGAGCTGAGTTCACATCAGACAGGGGTAACTTCACCGCCCCGTGGAATGCAGGTTGCCAAGGGAACAATCTCGAATGAGCAATGTCAGAGGCTTAGTGCTGTCCAGCTGGCCATAGATAAGACTCCGGGCTCCCAGCCAGTTCCAAACAATTGATTTATTTGACAAAGTTCAAACGTACATCTCCAGCGTTTCCATTAACCTCCTTCCCCTTGTGTGCAGTTGCTCCCTCTAATGTTACTTCCTCCTTTTTTTTACCCAGCATGCAAGTCTGTGAAAACTCCTCCCCTTACTTCCTCTGTGTACAGCATGACTTGTCCCAGGCTCACCCTCCTCCTCCCCCTCTTCATCAGACTGACTGTCTGACGACACGCTGCTGATAATCTCTCTAGGCTCTCTATAACTGCTGGTTTCTGTCCTTTCATCTTTTCCCGTTTGCCTCTCCCTGACAAGCAAGATCTCAGACAGGACTCTCATGGGAGGAAAAAGACATGGGAGAGAAGATTGACAGTCTGTCTTCTCAGGAAGAAGTTGGAGGGTATCCAATGAGCCCACGCAGTCGTCGCTGGGGGAGGATGTATGACAGGAAAAAGAATCAGAAACAAAAGGGTCATAGGTTCCGTTTATGTTGGCGGAAGAGGAAGGACTCTTTAGAAGGGTCATCATGATGGATAAGACTGGTGGCATGTTAGAGCCATCCAGAGAACTCTGTGTTTTGCAATAAATCTTCCTTTTTAATTAACCATGCTTGCTGTGTTATCAAGTCAGAAACTGGGATTCCTGACATGGACATAGAGTGCTCTTTTCCACATAAATAAACACAGCTCCATTACTGGGTAGTTCATAGATTAGCATTATATGTACAAGCCTTTGGCAAATATGGTCCCCTCACCACCAGCAGCAGGAAATAAATACATACATACATACATACATACATACATACCCACCCATCTGGCTGGGTTTCCCCAGCCACTCTGGGCGGCTCAGTTGTCTTTTAAAAGTTGGGATAATAATAACAGGGCTGCCTTCAGATGTCTTCTAAAAGTCAGATAGTTGTTTATTTCCTTGGCATCTGATGGAAGGGCATCCCACAGGGTGGGCGCCACTACTGATCAAAAGCAGTCCCTTCTGTTTTTAGCTACCCACAGTTCGTTGTGTCCAAACTTGGATAAACTGTAGTTAGTTTTAGCTTTTACAAACAGACCGACCTCAAAATGCAATGTAGGACTCTGTTTTGCTCATTCCTGCATTGCAGGGATTTTGGCCAGATGACCTTTGGAGTCCCTTTCAATTCTACAGTTCTACGATTCATATAAACCATACAAACCATAACCAAAACTAACCACAGTTCCCAGTTCAGACGACATGTCAAACTTTGGTTAGCTGGATCTCCTAATGGCCATAATGGAGGAGGAGAGAGGGTAAGCTAGCCTGCACACATAACATTAAATAATGGTTCAGCATTATGCCTGAACCAGATACTGTGCCACTAACTGGTCTTTTTCATTTATAAGACATTCAGTCTTATTTATTACCTGCCAATAGCACATTTTATCAATTCCAGACAGAACATTTTGCCTTATTTGCTTCTGTTGAGAGCATTAAACTTAGAAATGTGCCGTGGGCACTTTACAGAAATCTCTGCTATATATAATTTAAAATATTTGTATGTTATATTTCTATGCCAGCCCAACATTACATTAAGTGGGTGATGAAAACTTAACGCCATTAGATTTCCTTTTAACTCCCACTTGCATTTACAAAAATCATATTTTCCATACCATAAAGTCACAGTAAGCAGTTCTTTCCTTTTTTTTATAATTTTGGTAAACAAGGAAAATCTGTGCTTGCAGCTTTTAGAGGAACTCTGGTCTAATGTATTCATTAAAGGAAAGCTTTTGTCTACCTACAGTACTAATTTAAATTACCATTTCCATTAAAAGTTAGCCCAGCAGGCAGAGGAATCGTAAAGATGGACAAAGGTGGGCTGAAAACCCCAGGGAAGGTCTTTGTGGATGGGGACAAATAATTGCAAGGAAATAGATGTATCCTGAACAAAGAGTGTGAATTTGGGGGCAAGGATTGGGGACTGGGTTTTTTGATCCTAAAATGCAAAAACATAAAACAAACATTAATCCGAGGGGAAAATGTGAGGCTAATTTCTCCAGCTTAAAAAAGACTGAAGAACTGCTCTGCTGCCCTGTTTTGTGATATGCACTTGTAGTACTGATATATTCAAACTTTTTCTTTCTTTTTTTCTTTCAAAAAAAACTTCTATCAAATAGTGGGTAATAAATACACAGCAGGGCAAACAGGACAATCCTTTCTATTTAGGGGACCAGGTTGTTTATGTATTTGCAAGATGCCGTACCTAAAAAATCAGTCTTTCTCCCAGGTTTACAACAATGCCTTGACCATTATCTCACGCCTCTTCTTATTCTTCTTCATTCTACTTGTAAACTTTTGTGCATTTAAAATTGACTCCAGAATTTATTTTCTTTAAATCAGATGTTCAAATAATTTTGTGTGTGCGTGCATAAGCATGAGCATTGGTGTATGTTAAGGGTGATCATATACTTGTACATATATGACCCAGCAGGGTAATTGTGTTGCGATGGAAAATTACAAATATTTATGGCCCTATCAGACATCATGGATATTTACCTTCCATTTCCTTGTTTTTCCCATTACTTCTCATTGCACATTTTCTATCCCTCAAACTGTGGGGGGATACAGTCTTAGAATGGATTACGATGTGGTGAGAATATAGAGCGAACAGGAATGATATTGAGCTTCTTGTTCCTTATCTGACATATATGATGAGAAGTCTGAGGTAAAATACCATATAATGTAGCTTCCCCTGATCATTTCCATTCTTCTCAGAACACCCAAGTCACACCAGGACATGTTGAACTTATAGTATACAATTGCCCTTCAGGCATGCTCTGTATGTAGTTCTCAGGCCATATGTGGTTACTGTAAGGTGCAAAAAAACAAAAAAAAACACCTAGCTATAGCAAATGCTTTAAAAATGAACTGCTTTTTTCCAACTTAATAGGAAACTGTTAACTATAATATTCACCTAGCCTACTGGAGTATATTCAGAGCAAGCCTTTGAAAGCAGCTTTGAATCTTCTCATCTCCCCAAAATCTCTCCCACCATCCTCCTGAAGTGGAATTTTCGTTCTGTTTTACATCCGCTCTAAAATTGCCTCAAGCAGAATCCTACCAGATTGGAAGGCAGACAAGACTCAATTTATATGTTCCGTAGTCATTTAAATAGGAAGTGTGACATGCACCCCACCCTTGACATCACAATACAATTGCCGCTGAAATGCAGCAGTGAAAACAGCTCCTTGTCTCGTCTCCTTCTTGTGGCTTTGACTGCCATGAGTTTGACTCTTTGCTTCCCCTCCTGCCACCTCAAATGGGAAACGCTATCCAGTGAGATGGTTCATTCAAAGGCCGGGCTGGTAGGCTAGGAATGAATGCAACCTGGAGATCTCAGCAGCCGCCAACCGGCTCTGAAAGAGAGGTGAAGCGAGCATGCTGGGAAGAAAGGGAAGTGATGCAGCAGCTGTTTGGTTTTACCTTTGGTAGCACAGAGAGTGGCAGCCATTCATTCATAGTCAAGCAAAGTTCTGTTCCAAAAGCAGCTTCAAAAACTCTGGGAGTGAAGGATGGGGGGGTGCTTTTGTGAAAGGTGGAGGGACTGGCTTTTATTTCTTCTGTTCCATTCAGGACAGAGGTTAGTCAAGTTTCATATTATTTCCATTTTTAAAGAGCCTCTTTCATTTTTGTGTGTGCGCGCATTGGCTATTCTGCGGACGACAATTCGCGTTCATTAGTGCCCCCATACTGAGATGGCTGAGCAACTATCAAAAGACAGAAGAGATACCCACCGATGCTCCTGGCTGTGAAATCCAAACATAATGAAATCTAGTAATGTGCCTTGAACTGGGTGAAGAAAAGAATAAACTCAGATGAAAATCCATCTTCCCCAAAAACTTAAAAACCATATTAATGTTAGAAGTGTCAATACACAGGTGCTCCTTTCCCCAAATATACCACACACAGGCATCGGTTCCATTGAGGCACATAGCAGGTGTTCAGACTAAAAAGTCACTGGAAATTATTCTTGATCTGTTTGAAAAAGTTATGCCTAAACTGGGTGTGGGGGGGGACTTCAAATGTATATTCCACAGTCTTCAGTACATACAGTACATATATATAAATTGCTGATTTTGTAGTGTTACTGTAAGGTACATATTGTGCATATTGTATTGTTGGTTTTATTTTGATTTGATTTCATAGCAAGGGGAAGCTGAATAACAAATGTAGGCCCCGCCAGACAATCTCTTTCCCTTTCACGAGCTATTTTGGATGTGATGGTTAGCAGGATCAGTACTACAGCACTCCAGCTGGGCCATATTGATAATAGTTGTTTCTGTGAAAATACATCAATGGGACTCTTGCCCTAGGCTAGAAAGCCTACTCACATTAGTCTTAGGAGCAGGCGTAGACTGGATGAAGGATGATCTTGTATAGAAATGCTTTGCGGGGGACCCCACAAACCACTTCGCCACTGCCCCAAGCTCCCATGGTTGCTTCCTCCCTTCCCACTTTCCAGAAGACAATATAGGAGGGGAATAAGCACAGGAGAAGAAAATGCCCCTTTTCCCTTTCTGATATATGAAAGAAAAGGGGTGATATTCTTTTCCCCCTCACCTTGATCACCACCTTAGCAAGATAGCAAGAAAGGGGAGATTCTTTTCTTTCCCATAGCAGAAAGGGAAAGGGAACAATTCTTTCCTCTTCACTCTCCATCACCACAAAAGATTCTAGGAAGAAGCTGGAGAAAGAACAAAAAACTTTTTCCCCTGATGCCTGAAATAAAAAAGGACACCCGTTCTCCTTTCTTCTGCCCCACAACTGCCTGACATGAAAGTAACGGGTGGCGGGGAAAAGAATGAGTCTCTTTTTCTTCCATGTATCAAAGAAAGGGGGGGCTTGTACTTACCCCTCCCCACGGTTAATAATCGGGAGTGTGGAGGAAAGGCATGGGAATGCTTGCTACCACAGAAAGTGGCAAAGAAATCAGGCTTATAGCAGTGCCACCATACAAAAAAGCAGCAAAGGAAAGGTAGCATCAATGGCTGGAATTGCCATCTTTGGTATTCAGCTGGTTCGTTCATACAATGCAGTGAGCTAAACCGTGGCTAATCAAGACTGCATGAATGTGCAGCCTCCTAGAATGGAGATCACAGCCAATCCGTTTCTCCCTGGTACAATTTACTGCCATGTCATGCTGAGCGGAGCCAAAACTCTGAACTGGGACTCTCTCGAGCTTGCTGTACTTTGTTTTGCTAACCAGGCCAATGTTTACCCAGACAAAGAAGTTATTTACTCAAGTATTTTCTTCTCTCTCTTTACCTTCAGTATTCTGTGGCTCCTGCAAGTTCACTGTGTGGTTTGGATATTATTATTTTTTATTGCTTTTACTTTTAATTTACAAACTTACATACACCTGCAAATCTAGGAACTCACCTGAGCATGTAGAACTTTAGTGTTGGATCGCCCTGTTGTGCTTCCAAATTTGCCATAAGAGGGAAAGAAGGAATAATGGATGAAACACAGCACTTTCCTTCACGAATACAAAAATAAACACATTTGTAGGCATACCTGTAGATTCTTTATATAACCCCCCTTGTGAGTTTTTATTATTAAATCCTGAACTAGAATTTCAGCCTAATAAAATAGTGTATGGATATATGCACAGCTCATCCATAGTTCTGTTGGAGAGTTTGCATCCCATTTCTAAAACACGTAAGAAAAAAGATCATTTAAAACCAAGGATGTGCCTGTTAACTCCTGTTAAGCTGCTGTATAAAGCAGAAGAGCTGCTTTACCCCAGAGGGCATTTGGTACCATATTGGCCTGAATATAAGCCTCACCTTTTTTCCAAATTCCGACCATGAAAAGTTAAAGTGCGGCTTAAATTCACGACCTTACAAAACTTGGCTTTTACGATATTGCTGCTGAAACAGACATACGGTAAAATGCAACGGGTGTGAGTGCCTGCGGAATTTTAAGGAAGCGGCTTATATTTGAGTATTGTCTTTTTTTCTTATTTCCCCTTGAATTTTACAGGTGTGGCTTATATTCAGGTGCAGTTTATATTTGGGCTAATATGGTAGATCTAGAATGCAAATGTGAAAACAAAGAAATTGACTAGGATGTCTCAGAATCTCTGACTTATGGAGCAAGCAAGCTTCTTTCCATTATTTTCCCAAACACCATTACATAAAATAGAAGACTGGGGCTACAGCAGAAGTTAGGCACTACAACTCAAAAGTATTTCTCTGCAGTTTTAAAAAATGCTAAATTATGACCCCTTTCTGCCATCTAGTGGTTCTGTTAGGTTGTTATAGAGTGGCTCAGTGTTCTGTTTTGCTGGTTGATTTCCAGGTTTGAAAGTATTTGAGGGGATGTAACACATATTCCCACCCATCTCTTTTCAATTCAGAAGCATGGCATTATAAATGCTGAAGATTTGCAAGCACCAATTTCCCATTATGTCTGTAAGTAAGCAGGCACTTTCTAGGCCCACCTTGTTTTGGTTATAGGATAACTAGAAATATATATCACCACCATTCCTAGCAGGGTTAAGGGCACAATTTTCTTGAAACCTATCCGAAGCGTTTGTGATTCCCACATTAAAAGCAAGCAGGTTTAGAATTTTCTATACATTTCAAAAACTGTTTTTTGTTCAAGGATCTCATTTCCCAAAGAGGTAAGAAGTTCCAGGCAGGATTTCTGGCAAACTCCCTTGTGAAGAAATAGTACTAGAGGCTATTATGACTATCTCTTTCAAGGACAAATCAGAACCTGAGGAGCTTTGCTGTTCAGAATCATGTTTCTATCCATTACTGCAATCATTACTCATTTTATCCACAGCAAATGTAGGGTTTATGGAGCAGAACCTGTAACAAAACTTACATTGTCAGAACCCCCCTTTTTACTGTGCACAAGTCTATCTATAGTTGTTAGACTTGTGGCTATATAAAGCACCCACGTTTAGAGACAGTGTAATTGCTCCTGAACAACAATTCCTGGGGAGTAGCAGTGGGGAGAAACTTTTGCTTTCATGCCCTGTTTGTACATTTAAAACAGGACTAAAGCCCTAACAAGTGGACACTCATGGTAGAGAGACATTTGTGGACAAAGAAGATCCCTGGATGGTTAAGTCTATGGGGTTGTGACACTCATCTTGTTTTCAGGCCAAGGGAGCCGGCGTTTGTCCAGAGACAGCTTTCTGGGTCATGTGGCCGGCATGACTATACTACTTCTAATGGAATGGGAACTCCATGACAGAAACCAGAGTGCACAGAAACCCCATTTACCTTTCTTTCACAGCGATACCTATTTATCTACTTGCACTGGTGTGCTTTCACAATGCTAGGTTAGCAGGAGCTGGGGCAGAGCAATGGGAGCTCACTTCGTTGCGCAGATTCGAACTGCCAATATTCCGATCGGCAAGCCCAAGAGGTTCAGTGGTTTAGACCACAGCGCCACCCACATCCCGAGTCACAAAGTCACAGCTGGAATTGTGTTCTCGCTAGGATTAAAGAATAAAAACACTTCCTGCAGTAAGGCACAGGGCACAGGCTAAACTCTCAGGAGCTGAAGACTACACATAGCAAAGGGCTGTAGGAAATCCCCTCTTTTCCACAAGGCCGTCTCATTATTTCAGCATCAAGCCACTAAATTCAATATGATTCAGAAGAGCACCTTATCTTTCTTAAATTGTCTGTATTGTTCTCCACTAGAGGGCAAACTTGATCAGCATTTAAAAACAAGACCCTGAAGCAAGACAAATACAAATACTTCGCCTCTAATTGTAATGAACATTTTATAACAGAAAAAAAATCACACACAAAAAAAACATTTGCAGAAATATTTTTTCTTCAGATTTCAAGTCTACGTTTTCCTCCTAAGTAAGTTAGGATCAAATTATCTTACATTTGACTAACACCAGGTTATTTCGGCAGGGTAAATTATTGTTCAGGAAATACCCCCCTCACCCCAGTTATAGAGGAAATGCATGCCTTCTGATGCATTGGCAACAATTCCTACAGTGGCCCCCTCGGCCAATCTGAGAACTTGAGATGGCTGATATGGGGAAAGATATCTAAGTCCCAAGTCATGCAGGTCTTTATAACTTTACATGTTTACTATGGTGGCATCTCTGGAACATGTACCCCAAACACGTTCCTTTAAGTAGCAGATGTAAATGCACATGAAGGCAGCAATTCAGTCCTATATATTAAGGCTCAGCGTAACAATCCTTTGTGGAACGATTGACCGAAGGTTCGTCATCAAAGTCGTCAAAGTAGTCTTCAGCTAAACGAAGCATCTGCCTCACTGCCATAAATATCAGGATATCAACATCATTCCTCAGTTCCAGCTCTGAGGAATAATTTTTAACAGGAACTATATGAGACAGAGGGATGCCAAGTTTTGCTTCTATTAGCCGCATCTGTAAAGAAATTAAAATGTGATTTGTTACCAAGGGAACACTATTTTTATGCCCCTTTGGTTCCACCAGCTGACACAAGGCCACTGCTGGCCATACTAATTAATTGCATTTTTATGCCCCGTATCTGTACACTGACCCCAAACAAAAAAAAATTCAGGGCCACTTACAAGAAAGAAGGTCCAGTCCATTTCCAGGTCCAACTTAAAAGTGTTGGTTCAATGCCCTATGACCTTTAATGCCCTAGACCAGGGTGAGCCTCTTTTTGACCCTCAGGATTTTCCTCAGGCCACACTCTCTCCAAATTACAAACCTCAACAGCCCTGCTTTGCACATCTAGAGCGCAAAGATGTTATGACAGTTTTTCATAATACAATGCAATAAAAAGCAAACTAATCTAAACAGAAAGAGAAAGAAAAATGCAAAGGTAGCTCTTAAACCTTGTCTCACACAGAAAGGGATGGACCTTCCCAGCCTCTCAGCCTGGGACCTCTTCCCTTTCCTGCCTCTCACACAGGGAAGGGATCTACACACATATTTAAAAACGCTGTGAAAATGCTTTTTTAAAAAAAATGTTTTGAAAAATACACTGCACTGTCGCCAGCTAGTGTCACTTTGGTATATTGCATTTCGCAAACCTTTTAAAATGTTTTATTTGCATCTGTGTAGCTGAGTGCAGGGACATTTATCAGCCAGCCATTACCTTCAAGTGTATATTCTCATTAGCCCAGAGTAGAGGATATAAAAAAAACCCAAGAAGTATGTATATTCTCATTAGAGGATATAGAGGAAATAAAAAAAAAACCAAGAAGTAAGAGCAGAAGCAAAACAAAACAAGGAAAGAAAAAGTAACAGAAAGATTAAAATATTAAAGAAAAGCCTGACTAGCTTTAAAGATAGCTTTTAATTTAACAGTTTACCTGCTTCTGAACAGCCATGCTTTTGTATACGTATGATATATCTTCTTCAACAATAGGACAAATCTGATCCACTTTAGTTAGAATAACAAGCTGTGGGACACCTGTAATAAGATTAGCTTATAAAAAAGGAGTACAATAAATATTTGTTTTTTCCTTCTGAATTGGAAATAGCCACCACAATTATTATTGTGATTTTTTTTTAGCAATGAGCAAAGAACTATTTGAAGCCATTTTTAAAAATATGAAATAAGATAGCAACTACATTGAGGCTGATCAAAACATAAATGTAAAATAAATTAAAAAGACTGACCAAAACTGTTCGCTTTTCGACGGATGTCTTTCAGTTTTTCTTCCAGCTTCTCAGGGAGGATCTCAACCTTGGACCCATCAATAATGAATGCAACACAATGAATCCGGTCTTTTGGAGAGGGGCATTTGATATAGTTTGGCATATTGGGGCTCATAACACAGGATGGATTGAACTGAAAAGGAAAAGGGTAATAGAAGGAAAAATATAGGATAGCTGCAACGGAATCAAATTCCAAAAGGTTGTGTGAGAGACATAGCAATGGATGAACCTACATACAAAAGATGACAGACCCCACGTAGTGCTCATGGAGCAGCCATCTTTGATAATATAAAGTGACCATTTGTGCATACAGGTACACCGAAGATGACAGACCCCACGTAGTGCTCATGGAGCAGCCATCTTTGATAATATAAAGTGACCATTTGTGCATACAGGTACACCGAAAATGACATGTAGTCAGTTGCCGCCCCATTTTGAAAAGCATTTTTACCCAGTGTGGTGAGGGTGTAGTACCTGAATTAGTACTCTGGTGTTCTCAATCTAGTACTGAGGATACCATTACAACAAGCAATTTCCCAAATTCTCCTCCAAGGGCTTTTCCACATTGCCTCTTCTTCCACTGATTCCCCAATCAATTGCATCCAATCAATTGCAGGTGGAAACTAAAAACCCAACCTTGTTCAGGCTGCTCAGCACGATAAGCTGATCTGTGAGCTATTTCCCAAATGGTTTCAATATTTTTTTTACTCTGAAGATGAGTTTTGATGGCATGGGCTGAAACTACCATGGCTCCATGATGAGCCAAATCACATGATCAGCTTTCCCCAAGGACCAGTCTTCTAGCAACTGTGTTTCCAAGCCATGTCATGGATTTGTAGATGTAAATCAGTCCTTAGCCTGGCAAACCACTTGGGAAAATAAAACTGCGCTTGCTGGGGTTATAATGGTGGACCACAGGAAGTGTGATGTTTGCATTATAGAAGTAAATTAGAAATGAAAAGCAGAGGTTCCTAAATGATCATCTCTCCATCTAAAATGAACAATAGAGGATGCATCTTACCGAGTACCGATCAGGAATATGGCCCTCCAATATGCTGCGCACATCCTCAATGTCCAGACCAGTGTTGGGTTGAGCTTCAAGTCCCATGGTATCACAGAAGATGACTGGGAGTGGGGTTCTACCACTTCCGCTTTTAAGATGATAAGTCCTATACTATTTTTTAAAAAATGCAAATAACACCATATTGAAATCTATTCCTATCTGCTTTCCTTTCTATTTTACATATGTAAATGACAAATTTCACCTAATAGTATATATACTAATCAACTGTAATTTTTGTGGCTCTGTATAAAACCACAGAAGTTCCATTACACAAGAAACAGGTTAGAAAGGCAAGTTAAGTATGGGTTTCTGGCCACATCACGAGTCAATGGCAGTAGCTCCTTGCTGCCCTCCGTGGGCAGCAAGGAGGTTCAGGCAGAGGAAAGCCAGGATTTATGTGCCAAAAGTTGTGGTAATGTTCTCCAGTGGGATCTGGGGAGCTCACTGCATCCTGCTGTGCCAAGCAAGCCCGTATCTGGATGTGTGTCCCTGCCATAAACGAGCCTCCGTCTCCAGCGTTATTTGGCTCCACTTTAATTTGGACAATTGGCATTAATCAAGAGGCACTTCTGTGCCGACATATGCTTATGGGTTACAATCAGTCAGCTGCCAAAAGGACTGGGCTTGGCTCCTTGAAGGTATCTCAATGTTTTCTTTGCAGCTTGAAAATCCTTACAACAGCCGGGAAAGGAAGGGGGAGGACAAGGTGTTTTGTGCTTTTTATGGTTTTCAAATGGTCTCCTGGCAAGGGCTAATGGAAGTTGTAGTCTAGGAACCCTAGTTGAAGTATATATTGAATCTCATGTATCATTTTGTTGCCATTAGTTATTGGCCAACATGTTTGGAAATACAGTGGTACCTCGGGTTACGAACTTAATACGTTCCTGAGGCCCATTCTTAACCCAAAACCATTCTTAACCTGAGGTGTGCTTTCGCTAATGGGGCTTCCTGCTGCCGCTGCACAATTTCCATTCTCATCCTGAGGTAAAGTTTGTAACCCAAGGTACTACTTCCGGGTTAGCAGAAAGTGTTTGTAACCCAAGGTGTTTGTAACCCGAGGTACCACGTTATCCTTTTTGGAGCTCTAGACTGCCAGCTTAGGATATCACCTCTGAATAATGTATCATGTACAAATTTTACCATCTCAGCAGTTACCTCTAATGACAAATGGTTTGTTTCAAAACGCAGCCACAATTGAAAGAATGAAGTTATTTCCACTCAATAACCCTTATCTACAGGTCTGCAGATTTAAAAGGCTTGTGAGGCATGAATTCTCCTTTCAAAATGGACATTTGTTATAGCTAGGATAAACAATGTATTTTGAAACAATACATGCATTTGAAACATTGATTGAAAAATACTGAATGCATTTTAACTTTTGCTTTAGCAGTGCAGAGCTACCTGCTTTGTCAGACTTGTGAAATCTGATCCTGCTGCAGCTTGACTTGACACGTAGCCTCGGAAAGTTGAATTCACAGAGTTGAAGAAACTGGACTTCCCTGCTCCAACTGGCCCAGTAAGCAGAACCCGACACTGGGGCACAGCACTCAAGCAAGGCTTGAAAGTTCTTATTTCTTTCATCAGTGCTTCCCTTTTCCTGCCAAGGTAGCAAAATAAATCTGTCTATTAACCATATTAGCTTAATCATATGTACATATATCCTGGTTATACAGTGTTAAAGTTGATAAGCAAAGCAACACTCTATTATGTTGAAGCCTGAGGGTTTTAATTGTGAATCAAATGAAGATAATGTGTACAAACCTTCTGAAATTTAGCACAGAGTACCTACATGTTTAGTGACCTAAACTGGCCACATTTCAGACACAGCTGTTGAGAAATTGCTTAAATACTACCTCCAAAAAAATTCTCTTTGGAGACTAATTTCTGCTGTTTACCACCATGACCTGCCAGGCCGTTAGGTCCAAGTTACACCCACCTTCCCATCATCTGACGTTACCTGAGGCCAAGGTCATGACAGGTAAAGCTGTAGCCTCAAATAGCACGGTGCATGCTTCTGTTTATTCCCCAGTGCTCCCTGATAGCCCACAGATGAATTTAGGTTAGCACGGTAGACTCCAATGCACCGCCAATGCATTTCATATTGGGTTGTGGTTTTGCAATATCAATAAATTCTATTTTGATGTTAAAATGGAGTCATTTTGAAATCAATCATTAATTTTATTTCTAGCACAGACTTTTGAAAGGGGCCTGCCGGACCCCAGCATGCATAGTGATACCATTAAAATAAACGATGTGCAAGGGTTAAGGATGCTGTTCTATATCCGCAATGAATGGAACGGGATTTCCTTCTACACTGACTATAAGGCTGCCGTATAACTCTTCTTTTGGACTGAAGGGGGGCGTGTTCCAAAAACAACTGGAGGCCATCCTGAGATGGTAAGGTAAAGGTAAAGGACTCCTGGACGGTTAAGTCCAGTTGAATTCGACTATGGGGAGCAGCACGCATCTCTGCTTTCAGGCCAAGGGAGCCAGCATCTGTCCACAGAGGTTTTTTCTAGGTCACATGGCCAGTTTCTGGTGCACAGGACACCATGATGAGTGCCAGAGTGAACAGAAACGCCATTTATCTTCCAACTGCAACGGTATCTATTTATCTGCTCATACGGTTATGCTTTCAAACTGCTAGGTTGGCAGGAGCTGGGACAAAGCAACAGAAGATCACCCCATCGCACAGATTCGAACTGCTGACCTTATGATCAGCAAGCTCAAGAGGCTCAGTGGTTTAGATGGTGTACCTGAGAGGATGGCTAGCCAAGGGAGGAAAAGATAAGAAAGTGACACCTGTTAGAAGCAGGGGTTGGGAAACTCAGGTGCAGAGGCCAAATGTGGTCCTCCGGGCCTCCATCTTACCCCTCAGAACTCTCCACAAGCCACACCCCTCACTTGGCCCTCACTGGTTAAGTGCTTTAGCCCAGCTGTAATGTGCTCTTGAACTGGGGTAACTTTGAAACCACTTGGAAATTATATGGATTAAATTGTATATAAATGCCTTAAATAAATAAATGAAACAATGCCCCTGGCTTGCCTAAATGTTGTGTGGGGTGGGGGGAAATGGAGTGGGAGTGTTTCTTGATTCAGTAACCTACTCTGCTGTCCATGTCATCTCCCGCCATGGTTTTTCCAAAATGCTACTCAGCCCTAAGGAGAAAATAAAATTTGATATTAGCAAGAGGGCAAATCAACAGGTTTCAAAAAATGAAATAACTTTTAAATGATTGTATCAGCTCACCTTCAACTCGATATACTTCACATTCCAAAAGGACTTGGTCATTTCCATGTAGGTCTTCTGCATTGAGTGTGTAACTGTTAGTATTAGCATCTGTGGTAACACTATTCTTGCTTTGTGACAGGAATACAAGTGTGTTAGCTCCAAAAGTAGGACCATATCCACTATTGTCAAGGACAGCCTCAACAGCATTCTTGACTGGGAATTTTAGTACGCTGGGCTCCTGCTCTTTCCCTTTCAATCTAAACAGGAAAGCATTGTTATCAAACAGGTATCTCCCAGCTGAAGCATAATTCTGTTCTGTAAAGCCTCCAAAGATATAGCCACTTGCATTGTATCCCACAACTACAGTTGGGCCCTGATGGTCGCATTTGTTATGAAATGCATTGGCATAGTAGCCATGCAAACTTGCTTTATAGAGAAGGCTTAGATGTTGGCATCCCAAAATATCCAGCAGCGCCTTTCTCTCAGTTTTGGTCAATCGAGATTGGGCCATCTTTAATCTGAAAGAAATGAGATATAGTAAGAATATAAATATCTCTGGAATTAGGAACAGCCAAACCTAGGTAGCAGAAGGTCCGAAGTTCAATTTATAGCATCTCAAGACAGGTTTAGACGATATCCCTGTCTGAAATTCAGAAACCTACTTCCAGCCAATGTAGGCCAGGACTGTGACGATTTGCTACAAGGTAGGCGAAAAACCAAGTGGCTGGTGCCAATTTGCCAGTTGGATAAAAATTCCTACCAGGCCCCTTGGGCAACCAAGGTGACCAACCACAGGTCTATAGCAAGGTCAAGCACGAAGCGATGAACTAAAGGGAAGGGTGGGTGTGTGATCCGTTGAAACGCGGCAGCGCAATGAGGGGCAGGAGCTGCCGTGGCTGCATTTGAGTGGCTAAACTCCGCCCCCAAGACTCCCCTTGATTGGTAGGCTGCCTGGGAGCGCAGCGCGGCAGCAGTGATGGCAAGCAGGGGCCGTAATGCCCAATGCAAAGCGCAGGAACGGCTCCTGATCACAACTCCTCCCCTCTGGGAGAAGGAGAGGCTCTTTCAAACACATATGCCACATTTCTCTTTCAAACCTCCACAGGGTAAATGTTAAGAAGACTTCAATCCTACAGCCCCACCCAAAACATGCTAGAAGCTGGAGAACAAGCTTTGACAATAAGAGCCTCATTTGATTCAACCTGCACAGATTTGTGCTGCTGGTCTGTGAATTGCAGCTGCGGTACTTACTTAGGGGGCTAGGCCCCATTGAACATGCCTGAGTAAGCATGGGGAGGAGGCTTGTTCTGTGCGTGCCTTCAGCTTGCTGTATTAAATAAGCATTTGGTTTTTGTGGTGATCTGCAAATATAAAGCAGCTTTCCCCCATCCAACGGTCGAAAAACAAAAAGAACCACTAGATGCAAAGAATAATATTTTTCTTTTCACATGGGACAATGCCAGCCGAGGCTTTCTGACTCCACCCAAGAGATTAACACGGTGCTTGTAGATAAAGTTAGCAAATTTTGGTGCCCTCCCAAAAGCTTCCCTTTCACTGAAGGATCAGAAAATCTCTCACAAACATACATGCAAAGCAATGAGCTGCTGAATCACAAAAAGCAGTATGGAGCAGGCAAGTCCCCATTCTATTTTAATAGCTGCATGTGGCAGGAAAATATCATCATGTCATGATCTTACCAGTTTTGGCGTATTTTTTTTTTCCTGTGTCCAGAGCTCTGTTTTACTTCAAACTGGAAGCTCGGGAGCGTCTGCAAACAAGCCTCCTCCCTCCGAGAAGCAGCTCGTGTCTGCAAGGGAGAAACGAAAGTGAAAGTGCAGAGGTGCTCAGGAAGCAGAAACACGTGTTCTCAGGTTTCCTGGAGTCCGTGACTATGTAGGGGGAAATGCTCTTAGGGAGGAAGGTAGAACTAGAATAGAAATTTCTTGCAAGATACCTGACAGTAAGACAGAATCCTACATAAAGCTGAAATGACTGTGAGCATATGGGGAGGGGTGCAGTGGGTCTTAGCTTGTGCAAGAGCAAATGGCTCACATTCCTGAATCCAGGCTGCAGCGATCCTGCAAATGGGTGGGGATGAATGGCTGCTCTTGGCTGATAGAGGGCCTGGCAGGGAAGAGACTGCTTTCCCTTAGCTTGTGCAAGGGAGCATGTCCTCCCTCAAAGAGGGCACGTGTTGTGGTGAGACCTGGAGACTGGCCCTCTGGTTGTGGGTAGGCACATTGGTCAGCCATAACACCCAACTGGTAGGTCCCTCATTGCTGGGTTTAATCTGGCCAATAGGGTACTGTCTAAATGGATTGAGGGACCTATAAATACCTATGCATGTGACCCAGAGCTTCCTCTTTCGGCTTGTGCATCGGAGCACCCGCCCACCTCTCCCTATATTTAGGGACAAAAGCCCACAGGGAAATCTCCGGGGACAACGGGGAAGCGCAGCGCGCCTTCTCCTCTGTTCCCGGACCTGTCCTAAAGGCTTGCGGTGGGAGGTCCGGGAACAGAGGAGAAGGCGCACAGCGCTTCTCCTCTGTTCCTGGGGCTTGCGGTGGGAGGAGGGTTTTTCCTCCCCACCGCCAACATTCAGAACAGCATTCTGAATGTTGGTGGTGGGGAGGAAAGCCCTCCTCCCACCGCAAGCCTTCAGGACAGGTCCGGGAACAGAGGAGAAGGCACGCAGCGCTTCTCCTCTGTTCTCGGACCTGTCCTGAAGACTTGCGGTGGGAGGAAGGTTTTCCTCCCCACCGCCAACATTCAGAAGGCTGTTCTGAAGGCTGGCGGTGGGGAGAAAAGTCCTTCTCCCCCCGCCAGCCTTCAGAAGAGGTCCGGGGACAGACTGTCCCCGGGCCTGGTCTGAAGGCGGTCTCCATAGGAACACATTAATTGATTTTCAATGCATTCCTATGGGAAACCGTGCTTCGCAAGACGAAAAACTCGCAAGAAGAAAAAACTTGCGGAACGAATTAATTTCGTCTTGTGAGGCACCACTGTAATCCAGGGACTCAACTTGGTTTGGTCAACCCCTGAGAGGGAGTTGTGCCCGTGCCTGAGTCCAGGAGGGCATGTGGGGAGTGGACATAGTCCGTTCCCGGGCTTTCCGCCTACCTCAGGTGTTCACCCTTGATAGAGCTCTGGCTCAGCACTACCTGCAAAGGTGCAGGGAGTTATTCGAACCAGAGCCTGTGCAACCACTCACTTTCTGTAATCAATAAAGTTGTGGCCTAAATTCTGCCAAAAACCCAAACTAAAATTTGAGTCAATTATGTTTATATTTAGGGGGGGAGGTCTCTGGGTCTGAACACGCAACAAATGGATGTATACCATATATCCTCAAACCTTACTTACTGCTGAGCATGGCCTAGAGGTTGCAATGCTTGTAGTACCAGTACTGGAAAATGAGGCTGGTGTGTGTGAATGCGAGTGGGAAGAGTGACATTTGTCTCTGAACCCTAATAATGTCTCTTGCTTGCCTGGATTTAGGATGGGGGTGGAACGTAGAAACTAGTCTTCTGTGCAATAGTAACAAGCTCCCTGCAGGTGTTTGATTTCTGGCCTGACTGCAACCAGGCCAGTCTTGCATTAGTGTTCCTTTTGGGAATGAAGGAGTCATTCATCCCAATGAGCAAATAGATGTGTACCATATATCCTCAAACCTTACTTACAACAGGCCAGAGTGACTTACTTCTCTTCGTTACCAGGGCTTTTTTTTTTTAACCAGAACTCCGTTCTGGCACCTCTCAGGTGGGCTCCATTGCCATTTTAAGAGAACAAGGGAGTTGTTCATGGTGAGTTCCAGCACCTCCTTTTCTATAAAAATAGCACTGCTCATTAATGTAGTCAAAAAATAAAAAAGTAAAAGGTAAAGGACCCCTGGATGGTTAAGTCTATGGGGGTGCAACTATGGGGGTGTGGCACTCATCTTGCTTTCAGAGACAGAGCACACCCCTGGATGGTTACGTCTATGGGGGTCTTGCTTTCAGAGACAGAGCACACGGAAACCTCGTTTACCTTCCTTTTGCAGCGGTACCTATTTATCTACTTGCACTGGTGTGCTTTCGCAATGCTAGGTTGGCAGGAGGTGGGGCAGAGCAATGGGAGTTCACTTCGTTGCGCAGATTCGAACTGCCAATATTCCGATCGGCAAGCCCAAGAGGTTCAGTGGTTTAGACCACAGCGCCACCCACATCCCGAGTCACAAAGTCACAGCTGGAATTGTGTTCTCGCTAGGATTAAAGAATAAAAACACTTCCTGCAGTAAGGCACAGGGCACAGGCTAAACTCTCAGTGTAGCACCCTGCTTGTGGTTAACGCTTAGCTGGAATGAAATATTCAACGCAGCAATAGAGAAATTAAAATAATAATTTATTTGTCAGACAAATAAATGAGAGACACGGTGGTATATGGTTACCAAAGCTCTGCCCACTCCAGCCCTGATGGTCAGCACTTATATTTCCTCAGCTCAGCCCCCTTGCTCCTCCTTTGGCTGCCTCTGTCCAATCAGCCTGGTTGAAATTCCTATTGGCTGTTTGCTAGAACCAATCATAAAAGATACACCCATTTCCTATTACCTTTTATGGGAGACAAAGAGCTATATTTCCTTCTATCCATAAATGGCAGACAAGTAGCCATATATCTTACATTTACCTCAACAAGGCACCTTAATTAACATTTCACCTTTTGCCCTATTGCCCTATTCACTGCAAAACAGATGGCTAAAACAGATGGTTTTTTAATTTTTATCTTAAAGAGATCTTGGGTTCACCTTCTCACACACCATCTATGAAATAAGAATCTAACATAAGAATCTAACATTTCTTACTTTCTAAATCCTTTGCATAATTACATTTAAGCCAATATATTTCATACATTAACATATATAGCTTTTTAGAAGGAAAGGAAAGGCCTTTTCAAAATAAAAAGGAACTTAGTAAAAGCTAAGTTCTCTAAGTTCTCTGAAGCTTCAAAGCAGCTTCAGAGAGAAGCCTCTTTCCCTAGCCAGCTGCTGTTTCTATTAGCTCTTGCCCTTTTAACCTTATGAAAATGTGGCTCAAGTTTAATGGGAGGCACAATAATTCTTACTATTTACCAACTCTTAATTGTGTTTTTGCAGCTTGATTGTATTCTGTAATTTGTATGGTCAGTGTGACCTTTTGCTCCCAGCCTGTAATTTCCTTTTACAACCCTGAAATACTGCTATAGATCAGTGGGGCCCTTGAACAGGAAGATAAACAGCTGCCAGAGTATTCAGCCAGCTGCTTTATGCCTGGCATGAGAGATACAAACATTTGCAAATATATTTTTTAAGCTCATTTTAAAATACAGATCTTGATCAGATGTCTCATAATACAGATCTTGATCAGATGCCTCATCAGGAGCTGAAGACTATACATAGCAAAGGGCTGTAGGAAATCCCTTCTCTTCCACAAGGCCATCTCATTATTTCAGCATCAAGCCACTAAATTCAATATGATTCAGAAGAGTGCCTTATGTTTCTTAAATTGTCTGTATTGTTCTCCACTAGAGGGCAAACCTGGTCAACATTTAAAAACAAAACCTTGAAGCCAGACAAATACTAATAACAGACTTCACATCTAATTGAAATGAACATTTTATAACAGAAGAAATCACACACATAAAAATGTTTTCAGAAATATTTTTGATCAGATTTCAGATCTGCTTTCCTCCTAAAGTATGATCAAATTACAGTGGTACCTTGGTTCTCAAACCACTTGGCTCCCAAACAAATTGGCTCCCGGAAGCCGCAGACCTGGAAGTGTTCTGGTTTGCAAATGTTTTTCAGAAGCTGAACGTCTGACAGTTTCTGCTTGAGTGCAGGAAGCTCCTGCAGCCAATCTGAAGCCATGCCTTGGTTTTTGTGCAGTTTTGGGAGTCGAACAAATTCCCAGAATGCATCAGGTTTGAGAACCAAGGTACCACTGTATGTTACATTTGACTAACACCAAGGTATTTCAGCAGGGTAAATTATTGTTCAGGAAATACCGCCTCACCCATTATAGAGGAAATGCATGCCTTCTGATGCATTGGCAACAATTCCTACTGTGGCCCCCTCGGGCAATCTGATATGGCTGATCTGAGCTGGCTGATATGGGGAAATATATCTAGGTCCTAAATTGTGCTGGTCTTTATAACTTCACAAGTTTGCTCTCAATGTGACTTGGTTTTGCTACTGTGAACATGCCAACAGATGCTAATGGTAAACATCCAAAAGGATGAAATACCATTTCCTCATTGAACAGCTTAAAAAGATAGAGAAGCTCCCAACAGGCAACCATGATAGAAAACACTAGTAGATGCTATTAGGGAAAAAAGCATTAAATAATTGCTTTGACCATGGGTTATGCCAGCTACAGATTCCTGTGCCCAGCCAAGACTATGGTGGCATCTCTGGAACATGTACCCCAAACGAGTTCCTTTAAGTAGCAGATGTGAATGCAGTGTTGATCTTTTCACCCCCACCCATTGCAAGAATCTCCTGATCTGATGTTTTGAGAGGGGGGGAGGAAACTGCTCTTCTACTCTTCCGCTCCTGACTGACTGCCTGACTCTGTGTGTGGAGAGAGTCTTATCTATGTAGTGACTAGATGGCTGAGTGGGAGATTGAACTGAACTGCTGCATTGCTGAGATTATTAAAGGTAAAGGGACCCCTGACCATTAGGTCCAGTCGTGGCCAACTCTGGGGTTGCGGCACTCATCTCGCTTTATTAGCCGAGGGAGCCAGCGTACAGCTTCCAGGTCATGTGGCCAGCATGACTAAGCCGCTTCTGGCAAACCAGAGCAGCACACGGAAATGCCGTTTACCTTCCCGCCGGAGCGGTACCTATTTATCTACTTGCACTTTGATGTGCTTTCGAACTGCTAGGTTGGCAGGAGCAGGGACTGAGCAACGGGAGCTCACCCTGTTGCGGGGATTCGAACCACCAACCTTCTGATCGGCAAGTCCTAGGCTCTGTGGTTTAACCCACAGCGCCACCCGCGTCCCGCTGAGATTATTAGCCAAGCAATTATTAACATGCCCCCAATATGAGCAACAGTTTCAGAAAAATCTATCCACAGCAGCACTATGTGCTCTTACGGGGATAGTTCTTTTTCTGTGATTTACAGCAACAGGCTAACTGTCTATCCTTCCTTTCCCATCTTCCTTTCCCCCTTTTTCAAGATCCTCCAAGTTGAGTAAGGACTTCAGGGACCAGGAGTGGCATATTTTGCAGCTGATAACTTCAAGATTCATTCATACACTGAGTTTCACATGCATTTATTTATTTGTTTTAAGGAAGCAGTGACGTTAAAAAGATACAAAACACCTAAAATATTTCTCATCAACATGGAAGTCCATTTTATACCTAGTTATTTATTGATCTGGCATATCACATGAGAATCATCAACCCCTGTATATAAGCCCCCCCCCCCCAGTATCACGTCTATAACTTGAGGTTGCACCACATTCTGAACTTTTCCAAGGCCTCTGGTTAATGGCTTAGTTACCCTCTTGCACTTGCTCATAGCATAACTGGTTTTCCTGGCAGCTGGTATTTTTTATTTCTCTTTCCCTTCAGATCACATCTCTAGTGCACACACCAATCTGGTTTCTAGCCTGGAGTCGCAGTGTAATGGACTTCGTGCAAGCTACCTATATAGTATTATTGTCTTAATGATTGTCTTATAATAGAAACAGAATTTTAGGTTTGGAAAGGATGTTGGAGGCCAAAAGAACATAAAAGCCTTGCAGCTCTACAGTTAACCTGTCCATTAGCCACAAACATACAGCAGGAGCAGCAGCAAGATACTGAGATTAGAATGTAAGAATGTTTCAAATCTGGAATGGCATCTCCCTAAATGGAGAATAAACTTGGTCACTTTTATTAAAAATCTAAAGCATAAACTAGAATTCTTATGGGCTTCAGTAAATATATCAAGGCTCAGCATAACAATCCTTAATGGAACGATTGACCGGAGGTTCGTCATCACAGTCGTCGAGGTAGTCTTCAGCTAAACGAAGCATCTGCCTCACTGCCATGAGTATCAGGATATCAACATCATTCCTCAGTTCCAGCTCCGAGGAATAATTTTTAACAGGAACTATATGAGACAGAGGGATGCCAAGTTTTGCTTCCATTAGCCGCATCTGTAAAGGAAATAAAATGTGATTTGTTACCAAGGGAACACTATTTTTATGCCCCTTTGGTTCCACCAGCTGACACAAGGCCACTGCTGGCTGTATTAATTATATTTTTATGCCCCATATCTGTACACTGACCCCAAACAAAAAAAAATTCAGGGCCACTTACAAGAAACAAGGTCCAGTCCATTTCCAGGTCCAACTGAAAAGTGTTGGTTCAATGCCCTATGACCTTTAATGCCCTAGACCAGGGTGAGCCTCTTTTTGACCCACAGGATTTTCCTCAGGCCACACACTCTCCAAATTACAAACACACTCCAAATTGCAAACACACTCTAAATTACAAACCTCTAGATGTGCTTTGCACATCTAGAGCCCAAAGATGTTATGACAGTTTTTCATAATACAATGCTATAAAAAACAAACTAATCTAAACAGAAAGAGAAAGAAAAATGCAAAGGTAGCTCTTAAACCTTGTCTCACACAGAAAGGGATGGACCTTCCCAGCCTCTCAGCCTGGGACCTCTTCCCTTTCCTGCCTCTCTCACAGGGAAGGAATCTACACACATATTTAAAAACGCTGTGAAAATGCTTTTTTAAAAAAAATGTTTTGAAAAATACACTGCACTGTCGCCAGCTAGTGTCACTTTGGTATATTGCATTTCGCAAACCTTTTAAAATGTTTTATTTGCATCTGTGTAGCTGAGTGCAGGGACATTTATCAGCCAGCCATTACCTTCAAGTGTATATTCTCATTAGCCCAGAGTAGAGGATATAAAAAAACCCAAGAAGTATGAGCAGAAGCAAAACAAAACAAGGAAAGAAAAAGTAACAGAAAGATTAAAATATTAAAGAAAAGCCTGACTAGCTTTAAAGATAGCTTTTAATTTAAGTTTACCTGCTTCTGAACAGCCATGCTTTTGTATACGTATGATGTATCTTCCTCAACAATAGGACAAATCTGATCCACTTTAGTCAGAATAACAAGCTGTGGGACACCTGTAAGAAGATTAGGTTATAAAAAAGGAGTACAATATATGTTTGTTTTTTCCTTTTGAATTGGGAATAGCCACCACAATTATTGTCAGGGAACTGCCATCGGAACTAGAGGAGCAGAGCAGTTTGTGGAAGAAATGGAGGCCTTGCACCAGCAACTCCAGATGAATTTGGAGAGGGCCAAAGAAATTTACAAGAGGCAGGCAGACAAGCACCGTCGGGAAGGGGAGACCATACGGGTGGGGGACCGGGTGTGGTTGTCAACCCGAGGGTTACCCTTTAAGGGAGGGTGCAAGAAGTTGCAGCCGAGACGACTGGAACCTCTTGAGGTAACACAGCAGGTGAACCCCGTGGCATTTAGGCTCAAGCTGCCTGACAGCATGAAGTTACACCCGGTGTTCCATAGGTCCCTACTCTCTCCGTACAGGGAGGGGCGGGAATTCCCGGGACGGGAGGGAGAAGTCACCACACACCCGCAAGTAGAGGAGAGGGAACACCACAACCAAGCCACGGAAATACTCGATTCCAGGTGGCGGGGGCGCAAGGTAGAGTACTTGGTCGCTTGGGAGGGAGAACCCCAGTCCAAAGACACATGGGTTCCCGCGGAGGCAATCAATGACGGGTATCTAGTGGAAGAGTTCCACAGTCGGTTCCCACGCAAACCAAAACCACCAGCGAGATTCTGGGAGGAGCAATTTGGCACCACCGACGATGAGGAGGAGTTTGAGGGTTTTCCTGACTCCGAAGAGGAGGGAGGAGAAGCGTCGGAGAGGGAGGATTCAGACTGGGAGGCCCACCCCGCGGGGAGAGATCAGAGCGGGTGGGAAGCGGGTTTTGAATCCTCTGAGGATGGGGACAGCTCCTTCCGAGGATTTCCCGCATCGTCGGCCGAGGACAGGGACGAAGTTGGATCCAAAGGTCGGGCCGGGGGTGGAGGGGGTTCTGGGGGGGGGAGATGGATGTCAGGGAACTGCCATCGGAACTAGAGGAGGAGGCGAGGCTCCACAGCGATGCTGGAGAGGGGCCAAGCAGGGAGAGAGGCAGGTCTCCTGTTGGGGAAGAAAATCAGCGCAACACCAGGGATAGAGGGGGGCCAATGGGGGAAGCAGAGAGCAAGCTCTGGGACTCTTCACTGGACACCAGCGGGGAGAGCACAGGTCCTCCGCTACCCACGCCCTCCCTGCGCAGAAGACTTCCGCGCAGGGAGAGTAGGAGGAGACTGGGCGTCAAACAACTTATGTTGGAAAAGGTTTAAGAAACGCCCACTGACGGATTCTGCCAGCGACTGAACAGCCACGGAGTGGATGGCTGTCCAGCGAGAAATGGTTTAACCAGCCAACCTAGCCCAGAGCGGCGGCAACTTACGCACAAGCAACCCCTAAAGCCATTACAGCAATCTGTCAGTCCCTGAAGCTGCTTGTGCGCAGCGACAGGCAGGGGAGCATAATGAGTCAAACCGGAGAAGCCGGCGCCACGGAGCGAGCAGCTGGAGTGCAGAATGAGCAAAAAACTATTTGAAGCCATTTTAAAAAATATGAAATAAGATAGCAACTACATTAAGGTTGATCAAAACATAAATGTAAAATAAATTAAAAAGACTGACCAAAGCTGTTCGCTTTTCGACGAATGTCTTTCAGTTTTTCTTCCAGCTTCTCAGGGAGGATCTCAACCTTGGACCCATCAATAATGAATGCAACACAATGAATCCGGTCTTTTGGAGAGGGGCACTTGATATAGTTTGGCATATTGGGGCTCATAACACAGGATGGATTAAACTGAAAAGGAAAAGGGTAATAGAAGAAAAAATATAGGAAAGCTGCAACGGAATCAGATTCCTATAGGGTTGTGTGAGAGACATAGAGATGGATGAACCTACATACGAAAAGATGACAGCCCCCACGTAGTGCTCATGGAGCAGCCATCTTTGATATGTAAAGTGACCATTTGTGCATACAAGTACACCGAAAATGACATGTAGTCAGTTGCCGCCTCATTTTGAAAAGCATTTTTACCCAGTGTGGTGAGGGTGTAGTACCTGAATTAGTACTCTGGTGTTCTCAATCTAGTACTGAGGATACCATTACAACAAGCAATTTCCCAAATTCTCCTCCAAGGGCTTTCCCACATTTCCTCTTCTTCCACTGCTTCCCCGTACCGCTCTCCCCTCTCGGGGAGGGAGACTGCTCTTTGGTGGTCAAAGAGAGCAAATGGCTACTTGGGTTTTCCCAAAGAGAGAGGTTTACTTGCACATCCAATCAATTGCAGATGGAAACTAAAAACCCAACCATGTTCAGGCTGCTCAGCATAAGCTGATTTGTGAGATATTTCCCAAATGGTTTCAATATTTTTTTTACTCCGAAGAAGATGAGTTTTGATGGCATGGGCTGAAACTACCATGGCTCCATGATGAGCCAAATCACATGATCAGCTTTCCCCAAGGACCAGTCTTCTAGCAACTGTGTTTCCAAGCCATGTCATGGATTCGTGGATGCAGATCAATCCTTAGCCTGGCAAACCACTTGGGAAAATAAATCTGCGCTTGCTGGGGTTATAATGGTGGACCACAGGAAGTGTGATGTTTGCATTATAGAAGTAAATTAGAAATGAAAAGAGGTTCCTAAATGATCATCTCTCCATCTAAAATGAACAATAGAGGATGCATCTTACCGAGTACCGATCAGGAATATGGCCCTCCAATATGTTGCGCACATCCTCAATGTCCAGACCAGCGTTGGGTTGAGCTTCAAGTCCCATGGTATCACAGAAGATGACTGGGAGTGGGGTTCTACTACTTCCGCTTTTAAGATGATAAGTCCTATACTATTTTTTAAAAAATGCAAATAACACCATATTGAAATCTATTCCTATCTGCTTTCCTTTCTCTTTTACATATGTAAATGACAAATTTAATTAATTTTTGTGGCTCTGTATAAAACCACAGAAGCTCCATTACACAAGAAACAGGTTAGAAAGGCAAGTTAAGTAGGGGTTTCCGGTCACGTCACAAGTCAATAGCGGTAGCTCCTTGCTGCCCTCCATGGGCAGAGAGGAGGTTCAGGCAGAGGAAAGCCAGGATTTTATGTGGCAAAAATCCTGGCAATGTTCCCCAGTGGGATCTGGGGAGCTCTCCGCATCCTGCTGTGCCAAGCAAGCCCGTATCTGGGTGTGTGTCCCTGCCATGGATGAGCCTCCATCTCCGGCTTTATTTGGTTGTTCTGTAATTTGGACAATTGGCATTAATCAAGAGGCGCTTCTGTGCCAACATATGCTTATGGGCTACAATCAGTCAGCTGCCAAAAGGACCGGGCTTGGCTCTTTGAAGGTATCTCAATGTTTTCTTTGCAGCTTGAAAATCCTTACAACAGCCGGGAAAGGAAGTGGGAGGACAAGGTGTTTTGTGCTTTTTATGGTTTTCAAATGGTCTCCTAGCAAGGGCTGATGGGAGTTGTAGTCTAGGAACCCTAGTTGAAGTATATATTGAATCTCATGTATCATTGTGTTGCCATTAGTTATTGGCCGACATGTTTGGAAATACAGCGGTACCTCGGGTTACGAACTTAATACGTTCTGGAGGCCCGTCCTTAACCTTTGCTTTAGCAGTGCAGAGCTACCTGCTTTGTCAGACTTGTGGAATCTGATCCTGCTGCAGCTTGACTTGACACGTAGCCTCGGAAAGTTGAATTCACAGAGTTGAAGAAACTGGACTTCCCTGCTCCAACTGGCCCAACGAGCAGAACCCGACACTGGGGCACAGCACTCAAGCAAGGCTTGAAAGTTCTTATTTCTTTCATCAGTGCTTCCCTTTTCCTGCCAAGGTAGCAAAAAACATCCGTCTATTAACCATATTAGCTTAATCATATGTACATATATCCTGGTTATACAGTGTTGAAGTTCAAAAGCAAAGCAACACTCTATTATGTTGAAGCCTGAGGGTTTTAATTGTGAATCAAATGAAGATAATGCGTACAAACCTTCTGAAATTTAGCACAGAGTACCTACATGTTTAGTGACCTAAACTGGCCACATTTCAGACACAGCTGTTGAGAAATTGCTTAAATGCCACCTCCAAAAGAATTTCCCTTTGGAGACTAATTTCTGCTGTTTACCACCATTTTTAGCCTACTGCCCCATACAATATCTTCCTTCCCTGCCTGATTCTCCTAAAATAAGAAAATGCAGACATCTTTCTACATCCCTTCATGAAGTGATCAGCTTTTAAACTAATCTCCACTGGTGGGGAGCTGCAGCTTGTGGGCCTCACTGGGCCTGGCAGCCTTCTCCATTTGACCTGCAAGGCTGTTAGGTCCAAGTTACACCCACCTTCCAATCATCTGACATTATCTGAGGCCAAGGTCACGACAGGTAAAGCTGTAGCCTCAAATAGCATGGTGCATGCTTCTGTTTATTCCCCAGTGTGGTTTTGCAATATCAATAAATTCTATTTTGATGTTAAAATGGAGTCAATTTGAAATCAATCATTAATTTTATTTCTAGCACAGACTTTTGAAAGGGGCCTGTCGAACCCCAGCAGCATAGTGGTAAAGGTAAAGGACCCCTGGATGGTTAAGTCCAGCTGAATTTGACTACGGGAGCAGCTTTAAGGGCAAGAGAGCCAGCATCTGTCCATAGAAGTTTTTTCCAGGTCACGTGGCCAATTTCTGGTGCACAAGACACCATGGCGAGTGCCAGAGTGCACAGAAATGCCATTTACCTTCCCACTGCAACGGCAACTATTTATCTGCTCGTGCTGTTATGCTCTCAAACTGCTAAGTTGGCAGGAGCTGGGACAAAGCAACAGGAGATCACCCCATCACACAGATTCCAACTAGTGACCTTATAATCAGCAAACCCAAGAGGCTCAGTGGTTTAGACCGTGTACCTGAGAGGATGAGTAGCCAAGGGAAGAAAAGTTAAGAAAGTAACACCTGTTAGAAGCAGGGGTTGGGAAACTCAGGTGCAGAGGCCAAATGTGGTCCTCCAGGCCTCCATCTTACTTCTCAGAACTCTCCACAAGCCACAACCCTCACTTGGCCCTCACTGGTCAAGTGCTTTAGCCCAGCTATAATGTGCCCTTGAACTGGGGTAACTTTGAAACCACTTGGAAATTATATGGATTAAATTGTATATAAATGCCTTAAATAAATACACTTGTACCTCGGGTTACAGGCACTTCAGGTTACAGACGCTTCAGGTTACACTCTGATAACCCAGAAATAGTATCTTGGGTTAAGAACTTTACCTCAGGATGAAAACAGAAATTATGTGGTGGCGGCAGCAGGAGGCCCCATTAGCTAAAGTGGTACCTCAGGTTAAGAACAGTTTCAGGTTAAGAACGGACGTCCAGAATGAATTAAGTTCTTAACCCATGGTACCACTGTAAATGAAACAATGCCACTGGCTTGCCTAAATGGTGTGTGGGGTGGGGGGAAATGGGGTGGGAGTGTTTCTCGAGTCAGTAACCTACTCTGCTGTCCATGTCATCTCCCGCCATGGTTTTTCCAAAATGCTACTCAGCCCTAAGGAGAAAATAAAATTTGATATTAGCAAGAGGGCAAATCAACGGGTTTCAAAAAATGAAATAACTTTTAAATGATTGTTTCAGCTCACCTTCAACTCGATATACTTCACATTCCAAAAGGACTTGGTCATTTCCATGTAGGTCTTCTGCATTGAGTGTGTAACTGTTAGTGTTAGCATCTGTGGTAACACTATTCTTGCTTTCAGACAGGAATACAAGTGTGTTAGCTCCAAAAGTAGGACCATATCCACTATTGTCAAGGACAGCCTCAACAGCATTCTTGACTGGGAATTTTAGTACGCTGGGCTCCTGCCCTTTCCCTTTCAATCTAAACAGGAAAGCATTGTTATCAAATAGGTATTTCCCAGCTGAAGCATAACTCTGTTCAGTAAAGCCTCCAAAGATATAGCCACTTGCATTGTATCCCACAACTACAGTTGGGCCCTGATGGTCGCATTTGTTATGAAATGCATTGACATTGTAGGTATGCAAACTTGCTTTATAGAGAAGGCTTAGATGTTGGCATCCCAAAATATCCAGCAGCGCCTTTCTCTCAGTTTTGGTCAATCGAGATGAGGCCATCTTTAATCTGAAAGAAATGAGATATAGTAGGAATATAAATATTTCTGGAATTGGGAACAGCCAAAGCTAGGTGGCAGAAGGTCACAGTTCAATTTCCAGCATCTCAAGATATGTTTAGGAGATATCCCTGTCTGAAATTCAGAAACCCACTTCCAGCCAATGTAGGCCAGGACTGGGGAACCTCTTGTCCAGACATGTTCCTCTAAGCCTCCCATGTTGTACATGAGACCATTTTCATAAAGCAATCCCTACCTGCCCCATATGACATCAGATGTGGAACAGAAAAGGCAGCACTTCACAGGAACAATTGGGAGCATAAAGTTTTGATGGAGCAAGTCATGCTTCCACATAAATGGATGGGCAGCAGCAGCATGCTGGAATCAAGGCTTTCAAACACATATGCCACATTTCTCTTTCAAACCTCCACAGGGTAAATGTTAAGAAGACTTTAGTCCTACAGCCCCACCCAAGACATGCTAGGAGCTGGAGAACAAGCTTTGACAATAAAAGCCTCATTTGATTCAACCTGCACAGATTTGTGCTGCTGGTCTGTGAACTGCAGCTGCAATACTTACTTAGGGGGCTAGGCCCCATTGAACATGCCTGAGTAAGCATGGGGAGGAGGCTTGTTCTGTGCGTGCCTTCAGCTTGCTGTATTAAATAAGCATCAGGTTTCGTGGTGATCTGCAAATACTGTATAAAGCAGCTTTCCCCCATCTAACGGTTGAAAAAACAGGAAGCACCACTAGATGGCGAAGAATATTTTTCTTCAGCCGAGGCTTTCTGACTCCACCCAAGAGATTAACAGGCGCTTGTAGATAAAGTTAGCAAATTTCGGTGCCCTCCCGAAAGCTTCCCTTTCACTAAAGGATCAGATTCAGAAAATCTCTCACAAACCTACATGCAAAGCAATTGTTAAGCTGAGCTGCTGAATCACCAAAAACAGTATGGAGCAGTCAAGCAACCATTAAAAAGTCCCCATTATATTTTAATAGCTGCATGTGGCAGGAAAATATCATCATGACATGATCTTACCAGCTTTGGGGAATTTTTTTTTCCTGTGTCCAGAGCTCTGTTTTACCTCAGATTAGAAGCCCGGGAGCGTCTGAAAACAAACCTCCTCCCTCCGAGAAGCAGCTCGCGTCGGCAATTGGGAAACGAAAGTGGAAGTCCAGAGGTGCTCGGAATCAGTAACACGTGTTCTAGGGTTTCCTGGAGTCCGTGATTAGGGGGAAATCCTCTTGGGGAGGAAGATAGAACTAGAAAAGAAATTTCTTGCAAGATATCTGACAGTAAGACAGAATCCTACACAAAGCTGAAATGACTGTGAGCATATAGGGAGGGGTGCAGTGGGTCTCCGCTTGTGCAAGAACAAATGGCTCGTGCCCTGAATCCAGGCTGCGGAGATCCTGCAAGAAGAAAGAGCAACTGGGTGTTTGGGCAGCAATGCAAATGGGTGGGGATGAATGGCTGCTCTTGACTGATAGAGGGTCTGGTTAATGCACGGAAGACTCTGCTTTCCCTTAGTCTGGGGGGAAGAAGAGTGTTGGAGCAAAGCAGTCCTACAGTTACCACATTCACATGAGAGGCAGAGAGAGGGAAAGGATCGCATCAGTTGTAGCCAAAACTCCCCCTTTCTTACATGTGTGGGGCACTGCACCCTGGCAGCCCAGTCAGCGGTGGGTCTGTGTGTCGGGACAGGCAAATCTGTCAATTTCAGTTCCATGCAAATTCAGGTTAGAGTTGTTTTTAAATAAATAAATAGATGGAATTTGACTGCATTTTTGAAGTTGAAAAAACTATCGATAAAATTAGAGTATGGTCTGTTATGCTTCCTTCTCCACCCTGGAACAGTCAGAACTAAATCCAGTTTAAATTCACCAATTTGTAACTATGAATTAGAGCACTTCTTTTACAGCAGAAATGGGTGGGGGGGAGTTCATCTTATTAGAGCCTCCCCATGTTAATCTGTAAAAGGTTGGGTGGTCTGTTCCTTATGATTTTGGCCCTGCCGTTGGCCTTGCCCGCTGCTGATGTCAGCCCCTGAGATAATGCAGCCTTCGACAGAAAAAAGGTTGCCCACACCAGCTTCCACAGCTGCATGACAGACAGAAAACCAACAGGTGGAGCCCTCCACATTTCTGCAGCTTTACAGTTGGTGGTGACAGTCCAACCATACCGGGTTAATGTTTTCCATTGGTCATTATTGGGATTCATGCAATTGAAATCAGCACAAGAAATAGTATAGCCTAATTCTCTTTTCCTATAGTACTTGGGGAATAAGCATAGTCAAATATTAGAACCAGACATCAGGGATGATGTGCAACCCTTTTAAAATGAACCACCACCTGATAAATAGCTGATAAATAGATAAAACAGGAAGTCCAAGTACAAAGCAACAATTGTGTGAAATTCAACAGTATCTGTGTATTTTAGCTATAGTTCTGTATATATAGTTAAGTTTACAATAAAAGTTTATAATATTTGAAGGCCAATGTATGCTACACCAATGAAGACTGTTATGTTGCATTTTGATGTTTTCTTGCTCTCTTACATTTTTTCTTGGGTACAGAACATCATGCATTTCTCAGATCTTCAGCTTTCATTTACTTGTTCAGATGTCTTTGTTTGGAGCTAAGCACTGAGCCATCTCTGCTTCCTCTCCTTATGAAGTTCTCAAGCTTATTCATTATTTTTGAGATTATATATATATATATATATATATATATATATATATATATACTATAGGTGAGTCAAGGTAAAAGTCATACAAAGCTTCTCCCCACAAAATATAATAAGCAGAGACAGCATGTTCTTGTTCCGTGAACATATATCATCAGAACATTCAGGAATCATAGTCTCTAGTCCATGGATCAGTTAATCATACATCTTTTTCTGGGAGTTATTACTCCTATTACAAAGGAGGCATGCCAAAAGAACAAAAGAGCTATTCTTTGCAGGCTTGTGCAAAACAGTTGCACCATTGTTCAGGTGTACTTCAGGCATTGCGAGTTTGCTAGTTATTTTCTCGGCTCTGTGGCAGTAATCAAAACTGAACTTGCATTACCCATTGGAAAGAAATGGTAGGTGCACCAATTTATTCCTCTGTACCTTTTCTCCCTCCTCACATAATCTCTGCTTGATAAATAGTTGTTCTTATGGCAACTGAGTGTGCTCCAGATCACGTATTTCATCATGCATATAACGGGGTATCTACGCCACTCGGAAGTAACTAGGAGGAGAGGGAACGCCTGTGAATTTCTTTCAACTTATCAAGAGGCTTTACAACAAAGGGTTTCCTGAATTGTGGTGCCACCGCTAGGAAAGGGACTGGCTCACATGAAAGGGAATGAGAGGACACAGCTCCTTCCTCCACAGCTGATCCGAGTTCTGGTGTTGTTGGCCAATGCCCAGCAGGGTTGCTGGTGGTGGCGACGGGGAGAGAAGGTGGGGGTCAAGAGCAAAAACCAACATGAGATCACACTGCACAATCTCACGAGACCCACCTTTTCAAGTCCACTTTGGCGCAGGCACAGTATTGTTGCAACAGCCCTTGCTTGCAATCATTCAAAGCCATAATATCAGATTCAGTTGTGTTTTGCCCTCTATAATGCGAGAGGAAGATACCTGGAATGAGTTTCCCGTAACTTCTGAACAGGTGCCTGGTTATCTGCTTGCTGGGCTGCTGGTGCTTTTGAGGTCCTGAGCAAGTGTCCAATTTCATTTTTTCATTTTGCTATCTCTAAAATGGGAATAAGCTGTGGCTCTTCCTAAGAGAAAATTTGCTTCAGAATCTGTTCTGTGCTTTGGATAACATTTTGCTTCAGTGCTGGCATCTCACTTAGGTTTATTTTCCAAAATTATGGAGGTCTCCACATTGACTATAACTGGGAAATCAACAAATGACTATGATTTTTAAAAATGATAATGATGGCAAACTCAGATGAAATCTGCAGGAAGCCCCTCCTGAGGTGGGTGAGCTACTTTCAAGTCCTGAATTCAGCTGCCAAGTAACATGCAGAAGTTGTGCCTTAGAACACAGACCATCACAAGCTCACTCCAGGTGTGAAGACAGAGCTCATGGAGTTGTGGTTGGCAGCAAAAAGAAGTCTGCAGTGATTTCAGAGATGGAATGGAGGAACTATGCAGTCGAACCTACAAACAAAGGGACTAAGCTTGTGAACCTGCCCATTCACTATACCACAATATTTTTATTTGACTGTACGCAACCTTTAATAACATTTTTTTAAAAAAAGTATTGCATTCATTAGGTATGTGTGGGTAAAAATCCCAACACACACACACACACACACCACCTCTGCCCCCAAAACGAGTTTTAACCAGGTCTTCTGCAGTGAAATTGGTAATGATATCCAGCATGAGTTGTAAAAGCGGCAATTAAAAAAATGTTTTCCATTATACATGGATTTGCAATGCCTTAATCCGTTGATCTAATTTTCCTGATCATGGCATAGGTGTAGAAGTGGACATACTGCGAATGAAATACTAGAATAAAAAGCAGTCACGCTGTTCAAGTCTATGGGTGTTTAAAAGGTAAAGGTAAAGGGACCCTGACCATTAGGTCCAGTCGTGGCCGACTGGGGTTGCGGCGCACATCTCACTTTATTGGCCGAGGGAGCTGGCGTACAGCTTCCGGGTCATGTGGCCAGCATGACTAAGCCGCTTCTGGCGAACCAGAGGAGCACATGGAAACGCCGTTTACCTTCCCACCAGAGCGGTACCTATTTATCTACTTGCACTTTGATGTGTTTTTGAACTGCTAGGTTGGCAGGAGCAGGGACCGAGCAACGGAAGCTCACCCCATCGCAGGGATTCAAACCGCCAACCTTCTGATCGGCAAGTCCTAGGCTCTGTGGTTTAACCCACAGCACCACCCGCGTCCCTCCTATGGGTGTTTACTTAGAAGTAAATGCACTAGCTTACTGCCTAGGAAAAGTGCATAGCATTGCAACCTGCTCAGGTTGATAAAATATAAGCCACTCAACACCTCTCACTGAACTCATGGATCCATACAGAAATATCAAATCCTTAATCTGTAAATCAGCTGTGTCTGGCTTTTGGTAATACTTCCATTTGCCACGAGGTGGCCCTCTTAGTATAGTTTTGTACTTCAACACATACTTCCAACATGTATTCCAAGGTAGATTGTATCGTACAGTATACAATGAAATCGATCTGCATTTCTATCCCCAACACATTTCATCTCCCATCTTCTTGCCACCCTCCCTCTGTATTTTCTCCTTCTCCAGGTTCTGGAACATGCTCATGTCAGATGCTTTGTGTAGACAATACCAATTATATAACTAAGCAAAATTTCATTTCACAGGTGTATAAACGACATCTGTGCTCGTGTTTTCTAGAGATGTCATTATTCACCTGGATTTATTTTTATTTATTTATTTTAAGCATTAGACTCTAGCTTGTTGAAATGCCAAAAAATGTTGAATTACTTTCAGAAATGCTGAAATATTCCAAAAAAATAAAATGCTGAGAAAAACATGGCTGATACATTTATGGTTGCCTTAACATATAATTCGAGTTATAAGAGGATACAACAACAACCAAGTTTGGATTTTCAGCTAATAAATGAAATGTTTCTTCATACAGTTGACCTGCTTGCAATCTGTCATCAGAATAGGAATGCTGAGTTCAGAAAGCATACTTTTCTTTGAGATTTGAGCAATACAGTGGTACCTCAGGTTAAGTACTTAATTCGTTCCGGAGGTCCATTCTTAACCTGGAACTGTTCTTAACCTGAAGCACCACTTTAGCTAATGGGGCCTCCTGCTGCCGCCGCACCGCCTGAAGCAAAGTTCTTAACCCGAGGTACTATTTCTGGGTTAGCGGAGTCTGTAACCTGAAGTGTATGTAACCTGAAGCGTATGTAACCCGAGGTACCACTGTATTCGGAATATCATTGTATAAAGTGAAACCATCAGGTTGCAGGCAAGTATGCCATTTTATCTCATAATATTCAGATGATCAAATATTGTAATAAAGAAGAATAAAGCTGGACTGCTGGGTGGACAAAAAGCAATAACATTTGGGATTACAGGCCTTTGAGCTGCACAAAACTGTTCATCTGATGGTGATGCTCTTAAGCAAGGATTTTAGTTCTGTATTCTAATAAAAGGTAAAAGGTGCCCAGGTTGGCAAAATTCCCAAATCCGTACCTAGGGCAAAAAATTTTTTTGAACCATCTGAAATGTCACAGAATACAAAAGCTTTCAAGTTCTCAAGCACTGACAGATCATTTTGCAATATTTTGCTAGGCCTACTAAAGGTATTGTCCTAAAATGGATTTTGGATTATTTTCCCTTTCTAATATTTTGTTTGTGATATAGAGAGGGAAGGAGCACATAGGTCTGTTGGCTGCAATACTGTGCCGAGAAATGTACTTCTATTTAAATGGCAATAATGAGTTCTAAATGTGTGCCTATGTGAATATGTTAGCATATGCAAAATTTATGCAAATTGCTATCCTCTTTTGACCTTTTTTTGATGATGCATTTCATCATTGTTGACTTTGCTTAATTGGACAGCTTAAACCAGTCCACCTGAACCTCAAACAAGCTTTGGAGGCACACAGTGTGAGATGATGAAGAAGGGAAAAGGGGACACACACCAACTTGCAGCTTCTCACTGCTTTCCCATAGACTTCCAAAACCATTAGATGAAAATCTCTAATAAGTCATCATGTCCAATACATTTCTTCTTTTGCTCCTTCTTTGACATTTATTTTATTGTTAATATGATGGGATGTGTACATTGCGTAGCATAACTGGCTTCTTACTTGCACACTTTCTTTCTTTGTCTTGTTTGCACTGCTGTGGGAGGATGTCCAAAATGGCAGCTGCACATTTCCCTGTGAGCATTATTTTTATCCTGTTGATCCTTTATTGCTGGTTATTTAGTGCAAAAGGCTCACCTGGCCTCTAAGAGAGCAAAATGTGTTTTCTGAGTTCGCCAACATATGTCCTTTTCTAAATGGAACACTTCTGATGAGCAGCCATTAGGGGCACAATTAAAATGGCTCCCACTTCTGTACTTCTGTATCCTATTGCTTTCAAGTGTGGAATTCTCACAGGGATCAATGAGAGCAAGCACTGAAAAACACGACAGATTATGTCCTGTGAATCATGATTCTCCCTCTCATATTCTCCCTCTCAGGCCCCTAACGAACCTGTTTAGCTCATTTCATCAAGCAGACACTGATTAGACAGAAAACAGTCATTTCTAATCACACAGCCTGATTGTTTTCGTGAAGTTCATTGTCAGCTGTTTATACCAGCTTTCAGTTGAGTTTTAAAGCGTGGATGATGGATGAAATTATTTCCCTTCATCCTTTAGCCTTTTTCTTGCCGTATGAAAAATAAAATTAGCATTTGTAATTGTGAAATATGGAAGATGTCCACCCATTTCAGGTGAACAAAAGACTCATGAGACATCTTAGCTAAATATGGATGGGGACATCACTTTTCTTTCTCTCTATGTCCTCTCTCTCTTTCTTGGTGCCACCCTTTCTCTCACTCTAGCTATCCCCCTTCTCTCATTTTGCAACATCATTTTCTTCTTTCTTTCTCTTGCTTTGTCTTTGAGAAGGCACAACTATTCTAAAATCTCTAGGGTGTTTTAAAAACGGCAGCAACCTGACTTTCTTTCCTTACCCCGTCAGTCTTCCAATGGGCTAAGTTTATTTTCTTGCAGACAACTCCATATTATTGCCAAGTCTCTCTCTGTTTGTACTCAATTTGCACTGTCTAATGGTTGCTGTAATACACTGCTGGGTGTAGGGCTTGAGTGAAGCAGGAAAGGTGAAGGTTGAGGCCAGACTACAGACAGGATCAGAGGTTTTCCATCCCTGATATATAGCAGTGGTATAAGAATAACAATCAATGTTGCTCTACTCACCTGCTAAGTGCCTTTTTATTCAGTAGTTGATCGTTAAGAAACAAAGCTGCAATGTGTTTAGAATAATAGGAACATTTTTAAAAAAAACAAGAACATGTAAATTGATTCTATTGTGCATAGACATATGGCAATGACTTGGGGAATATTTGCCAATATTTGAGTAACTTAGATGAAAAGCAACTTCCATCACTTCTATCTCCCTGCCAAAATATATATTTCCAATCCAAGCCTTTAGGCACTGGGTTATTTCAAAGCAGTTTCCCCATATGATTTGGATCTTTCTTTAAAATGGAAACAAAAGGTGACTTTACCATAACATGCATGGTCAAATCACAAGAAATTAGAACGAGTTCTAATACTTAGAATGAACGCACACGGCTCCTATCTACTTTGTTCCTCCCTGTTCATTTCATGGCTGCCCTGCACTGAGTAAAGCCATCCTTTGGCACAGCATGTTATCTGAACGCAGGTTCATGGTTTAGCTCTCCTGAGAAACGTTGAGCCATAAACCATAGGACAAGCCATGGTTACAACTCATAGAGAGAGAGAGAAAACCTGGGTTCAGATGACATACTAAACCAAACTATGGTGCAGCCGCAAAGCAACCAGGGATAAGCAAAGCAACTGAGATTTCCTCCCATATGCTTGTTTAAGCTATGGTTTGGCTTAGTGTGACATCAACAGTGCCGTATAGCTATAGCTTAGGGCCACACTCTCTTGGGGGCCCCAAAAAAAATTGAAGGGGAAAAACTGGATGTACATTTCCAAAATATAAGATAAAAAACAGATAAAATAAAACCTACATACAGCAATAGTGTTTTGTGTTGTGTTAGGCTGCTATGATGTAAGTAATGGGCCCCGCCTGCTCCCGAAAATATCACTGGTTTGCTCATTTCTATATATAGGGTGCCTATATTCTGCATGTGAAATGACTTTAGATACCTATTAGGTCCATAAATTACCATATAGCATATATTCAACACAAAAAACAGCGTCAATTTGTTGTTGACAAAGGACAGCTGGACATATAAAGGACCCCATTACCTTCAGGAACTTAGGGCCTCATCAAACCTAAATCCGGCCCTGGACATCAAACACGCATGGAAATAAAACAGACCATGCACCATATTTTCATATTGCCCCATGTCAACATAAGTTCAATGCTTATAAATTGCACTAGTTCACAAGATGATGGTGATGATGATGATGATGATGATGATGATGGTGATGAAAGTACTCGACCATATTTCATGAGCTGCTGATCAGATGAGGCACATCAAGCCCATCCTCTGAAGGACCACCCAAATGATGTTTCATGTAGCATGGCTTCTGACATCTCTTCAGCAGCCCAGGATGGAGTCACACTATAAACTGCCCTCAAAAGTCATGTGAAAAGGATCCCGGTGTTCTTGTAAACACCTTTGAGAAAAGAATACATTACCACCTACTTCTTGTACTTATACATTGTTGAAATATGGACCGGTTAATCCGTCAGTAATCTCTGCTTGGCTCAGTGACACCAGAAGTAAACAGAATTGGCTTTGTGCATGTAGGTCTCCCTGTGGTTTCTTCATTTTTACGTGTCATGTTGTTCCTGTCATTTCACAGCAGACTGCCTATGTTGATTGAAATCATCCCTACCAAGGAATTGGAGCAGATGTCCCTTATTTCTGTTTTGTCCTTAAAATATAATCAGCAGTGGATTGCACTCTGAGATGGTCTTGAAATGTGCCTGTTATTACTGGGCCTCAGAAACTTTTGCAGAGCAATATTGTTCATCCTGAAGCTAGCATCAACTTGGCAATATTTTAAGCCTTTCTAACGGCTCAGATCCAAATATGTGTCTCACTCCCTTTCACGTTGCTACATGACAGGAGGCCCTATCTTGTTTTATTTAAGCATGATCCTGTTGACAGAAAATTAAAGGATAGATAGATGAAACCACTCAACCATTGGAACATTTCACCATGTTGAGACATTATCAGGAAATCTTTGTCACAATTGGAATACATTCATTCAAAGCTCAGGAAACATGCATGCTTGAGGAGAAAACATTTAAACAATTGAAGTTTTCAACAACAACAAAACTGTCTTTCTGTAGCATTCATATCTGCTATGCTGGCATGTTAGCAATTATTTCTTGTGTCCAGAGAAACATATCATTTTAAAGGCACTATATCCCATTTTGGGGGCTTGTTTAATGTCACTGCACACAGGTGGTGTAGTGACAATAAATGGTTATTTATTTTTATTATTATTATTATTATTATTATTATTATTATTATTATTATTATTACTTCTGGTGACCCCCTACTCTCCTTCTTATGATTCTTCACCTTGAAACTAGAGTATAGGATCAACTACTCATCATCTGATGGGGGGAGGGGGTTCAGTCCTGCCCAGTTCGGCTGTATGCTCCAGTTCACCACAGAGAATTGGTGCATGGAACTGACCCATGCAGAAAGCAGGATTGACCTCCATACAACCCTTGGAGGTCAATCTTTCCTTGTTTGGGTGCTTGTGCACTTCTGTGCAAGGGATTTTAACAGGTGAACAGGATATCATATAAAACATCATCTGATGTTTTAATGACATCATGTGATTGACGGGTGGCTTGCCCCACTGACCTGTCAAATTTGGCTTGTGGATCTGGCCCACTGAGTCAAAAATGTTCCCCACCCCTAAAATAGATGGCTTCAAATAGCAGACTCTCATTTGTCAGTCTTCAACTAGAGGACTATCCTCTGTAAAGTAGACCACATGGCCACCCAAACTGAGAACCAGAGAAAAGGACCCAGAGCCAGGCGTCAGCGATGTTTCCTGACAATATGCTGAGACCCTGCCACTTACTGAAAATGTCAGTGACTGGTACTTGCCATGCTGTAACTTCTCTGATGAAGGGAGAAGTGGGGACTTTCCCAAATGCCTGAACAAGACAGATCAAAATGGGTTATTAGTTTTGGCTGAGATTTGCAGGCAGCTCCTGAAACTCCTTGCAACCAAACATCTCCTTTGTGATTTTATCCAACTTTCCTGGTACTCAAAGGAAGTCTGTCCCTGAAAAGACTCTGTTTAATGAAGCGACTAACCAAGTTCTGAAAGCAACAATCTTTTAAAGCAAACGCTCAGAAAAACTGGCTGACAATTCTTTGACAACTTTCATTTATGTTTTGGGTGAGAGGTTCTGTACAGAAGTGGCTGTCATAAATATAAATGAGACATTCTGTTTGAGTTAAAATTGCAGTTCTGTGGTGTTATTTTTTATGAAAGCAATTAAATTCTGTTTTAATAAGCAAAACTTAATGGGGGGAATTTTGAGGTTTGATTTTGTTTTTACTTTGTTACTTGCAGACAAACAGTTCCAGAATGTATAAGTGTGTGGCATTCCAGTTGCTTAATTGATTTATAGATGCTTCTTATCTGAAGGCTCCAGATGACTAGCTATATTTCCTAATGAGGAACTGACGTGGAAAGAGACGGACTTATTCAGAGACATAAATAAACCCGTGGGCAAGACAGGATTTGAATTCCACCTATCCACATCCAAGTCAAATGTTCCACATGCTGAATTATGTGTTGAAGGGTCTGCCAAACGGGTTCTAGAGCAATTGGGTTGGGGATGCAATGCTACTGAAACATAAATGATCTGTATATCGTGTGTGAGAGACAGTGCCCACCAGAACAGAGTACCATCACCTCTTCTTTTTCTTCTTTTTCCTGTTCATGGCAGCCATTTTGTGCTGGCACTCACAGCACTCTGCTTTCCTTTGGACCACATCAGCGAAGCCAGGGAGGAGGTTTGTCTAAGAACCCCAAGACCTCCATACACACTGCTCAGGCTTGTGCCCCAGGGTGATCACTTCGGTTCTGCTAACTGCACCCCCAGAGGTACACTCCATTGTCTCTTGAGACAGGCAGATGCCAACAACAACAGTACCATTACCTCATTTCTTACCAAAAAAGAGTTTTGGTAAGAAATTACATCCCACAAACAGGGAGCCACTGCAGAAAAGGTCCATTCTCATGTTGCCACACTCTGGACCTCACATGGAGGAAGCACACGAAGAAGGGCCTCAGGTGATGAACACAGAGTCCAGGTTGGTTTATATGGGAGAGGTGATCCTTGAGGTATTGTGGTCCAAGATCCATCCCACAGGGCAGCTGGTGGCTTATCTGTGTTCAGGTAAGCACAGGCTCTGGCTTTCTTGGGTTGAGAAAAGCTTGGGCTGTGCAACATTGGCCCTTGTGAATGACAAGACATATATTGAAGCCTCTAGAGTGGCTGGCCCTGGGATGACTGCTATCTTCTGCTCTGCCTTTGTCTGATCAATAGAATCTGGCCCAAGTCCTGCCTGCTATATTTCAGGCATTAGTTCCCTCCTTGAGCTGATTATCTCTGGTGCTATTCTTCAAATACCACCCTTTTAAACAGAGTGTTGATTTTCCTTTTCCCTCAATTATCCAGAGTAATGGAAATTATTTTGTTAAAACTGTGATGAAGAAATTGAGACTGACTGAAGGAAAACAACTGGCAGTAAATTAAAAAAAACTGTTTTATGGAAAGTTTGATTGCACACAATCTTGGGCCAAATATTTGATTTTTGTTAAGAAATCCTTTTCTTTTTTTCCTGCAACAAGATTACACAAGAGTATCTAATTTGTTCTCCTCTTTTAAACCCCATGTGGTTTATAATCTCTGTCTACCTAAAGGCAGTGCTTTATTCTGGGGGGGGGGATGCAGAGGTACGCATACCCCTAAACATTTCGTGAATCTGAGTTTGGCCTCATTGAGGGGCAGTATTTGAATATGAGTAGGAAAATGAGAGTACCCCTAAACATTTTTTTACGGAAAAAAAACACTGCCTAAAGGGATCTGCGCAAGTGCTACTAAATTTTATAGGTTTCTTATTCTTCCCTAAGCTGACACTTTTGTCATTAACTTCAAAGCTACAGCAGCGACAGTTCTGGTAATAAGCCAAGCCGCTAACATCTTATCATTGTCTCCTTTCACTTCCCTGAATGGCTCCCATCTGCGGATATTTTTCCTGGTGTGCTGAAAGGCAATGATCTGTAGTTACTCACCAAATGGAGTGATTTGTGCACCCGCTTCATGCATTCAAGTTATCAAGTACCCCACATTTCATACAAATGTGTGAACTCAACCTCACTGTGATAATTACAACTGGAAAAGAAAACCTGCAGGTGGAACAGCTGGGACAAAAGCCAGATCTGAGTCCAACATAAAAAGCAGCAGAGTCATAAACAACTGAATAGGGGGTTATGTAACAATGCCAAGACTATGGAAAGGTAAGTAGCTCTAATTAAGAAGATGACTATACCAGCAAATCCCTTCTTCCCACCAGGGAGAGGAAGCTGGTCACACATTTGGATGGTGATGTTCCTTTCTGGTTGCCACTGCAAATTGTCACACAGCTAATCTCAGGTTGATTCTGCTGTGTGAAGGTGGAAATCTAAAGATCTTCAGCAAACGGGTGGGTAACATGATTAAAGCTAAATGCTTATAAGAATTAGCCTTCCTGAGGAAGAATCAGCATGGCTTCTGCAAAGGGAAGCTCCATCTTCTCAAACTTTCAGATTTCTTTGAGAGTTTCAGCAAACACACGCCATACGTGCCCACTCGACCGCTTCAATCAGGGACACATTTTCATAATCAATTTAGCAAAGCTCATAGAATATTCTAATCAAAGTTCTTGCACTATATTTGGGATTTCCTGCCTTTTACCAAACTATATACAATGTGATGTTTTTAAATGTTGCATAAGCAACCTTTTTGTGCTTTTAATAAACAATAGCTAAGAACTATTGTTTTTTAATGATCCTTTATCAGTTTGCTTAAAGGAAGCAAAAGGAAGAACCGGCAGCCAAAATCTGCTACAACCACCTGTCAGTTCAGGGGGAATGGAAAATGTTCTATCCATCATTAGCCAATTTTTGCCACATGAGTCAATAGGATACATGTGGAGCTAAAATCACAGATTTGTGTCAGTTGGGGAAGGCCTTATGTAAGATAGCTCTCAGCTATATAAGATGAATACAGGATATAGTAGAAAATACAGAGATGTTATCACCATGGAGATTTCTGCCTGCCTCTTCATGAAATGGCCAGGCTCATCCCACTTTCTGTTATTAAATTGCACTTTCTTTTCTTACAGACTTTGATCTTATTCTCCAGTTTACAACAGAGGGCAGCCCACATGTCCTCAGCCCATGGACACCATTGATGCAATCCTCCCCATGCATCTGCCTTTAGTGAGAGCACGGCAAGGGTTCTTGTGATAACATGCCTTGCCCCTCATGTACCATTATATCACTATGTTATCTTGTCATCTAAGGAAACACAAGAGCTCTCCATGCAGGACGTGGTCTGCCATCTTGATTTCTGATTTTCTGTGCTTTTTCCCAGTTGTGCATTAAAACAAGCCAGCCAAAGAAAAGAATATACAATATACAATATAGCGGGAGGCTGACAACACCACACTTTCTCCTGTGTGATCTGTGCAAGGGTAGGAATCTCCACATCTACCATGTGAACCAACCAGACAGGCTTTGTGCGGATCCCAGTTGAATTATAGATAAGAACAAAAGAAAAACTTTCCAGACCCTCCAAGTGTTCCTATTTTTCAGGGACAGTCCCAGATTTACAGAAGCCATCCCAGTTTGATCCTGGAATGTCCCACTTTTCCCTAGGACATCCTTATTTTCATCGGAGAAATTTTGGAGGGTATGGAATAGGATGTTCCTATTTTTGTTGGAGAAATGTTGGAGGGTATGACCTTCTGGATAGAGCCAATGCCTTTTTTAACCCAGCATCCTATGTCACAGGGGCCGAAGAGATGCCTATCTAAAGCCCATGAACAGGACCTGAGCACAACAGCCCTCTTACCACTTCTGAAAGCAAACAACTGGTAATAAGAGACATACCATATTTTTTCGTGCATAACAGACCCTCGTGTATAAGACAATCCCAATCGCACACCTCGCCAAAGCCACCAATCGTCTTCCCACTCACCACCAGCAGCTGCCAATCGCACACCAAATTGCTGCAGTCACCAATCACCCACCCATTTGCCACAGCAGCGGCCAATTGCCAGCAGGCCTTGCCGCAGCCACCAATCACCCGCCCAATTGCCGCAGCAGCAGCCAATTGCCAGCAGACCTTGCGGCAGCCACTAATCACCCGCCCAATTGCCACAGCAGCAGTCAATCGCCAGCAGGCCTTGTGGCAGCCATCAATTACCCGCCCAATTGTCGCAGCAGCAGCCAATCACCAGCAGGCCTTGCGGCAGCCACCAATCACCCGCCCAATCACCACTGACAATTTTCTGCTCACGACTGCCACAAATCGCCCGTCCCCCCTCTGCACTATCCATGTATAAGACTACCCCCAATTTTAAACATTTTTTTTATAATAAATAAAACATCATCTTATACACAGAAAAAATGTGGTACTTTCTCCAATGGTGGAGGTAGAATCTAGAAATTGTGGCCAGTAACCATTGATAGACTTCTCCTCCACTAGTTTGCCACTGATGCCTATAAGCAGGTAGCAAATATTCCATGTGAGGTGTGAATTGGAGGTAATCATCCTAATAGCTTGAGCTTAGCTCTTGTGTTTGTATTGGGAAGACAGATTTTGAGAGCCTGTCATCTGTTTCTTTTGATGCTTTGGATGTTTCCTGGCATGCAGTGGCGTAGCGTGCGGGGTGCAGGGGGGGCCGGCCACACCGGGCGCAACATCTGGGGGTTAGGGTTAGGGGGCGCAAATCCACGGGTTAGGGGTGCAAATTACTTGCCTTGCCCCGGGTTCTGACAACCCACGCTATGCCACTGCTAGCATGATAGTGGGGAGTGAGATGTAGGGAGAACAAGGTGTTGCTTCACCCTGTTACTGTAAAATGGGTTGCATGTTTTGTACTTACCCATGTGCACACAGTAAATATTTTGTTGTTGTTATTTATTCTAGTTATGTTCAGCCTTTCTTCTAGTGAACTAAAGGCAGCATACAAGTGATTTCTGTTCAGACACTGAACAGAGCTCTAACCTTCCTTTCAGGGGGATTCTAACCTCAATTCCCTGCAGACCATAATCAAAAAGTGGCCTCATTCCAGGGGGAGAGGGCTATGCATTTGCCAGCTACTCTAAAAGGCACCTTGGCTAGGGGAAAGTGTTATGGAAAAGACTCTCCTCCCTGGAAGGGAGGAGAGTGGTTGTGGGCGGGAGCCCGAGCTCCGCCTCCCCCACTCACCTGGCTGGCGCCCGCTCCCATCGGCAGATCAAAAACGGCATCTGGTCGATAGCGGTGGGTCCGTATGTAGAGAGGAAGCAGGTTGATTCACACCGTTCGGCCAGGGCCGACCCAAGAAGGGACTTCAGGCGCAAGGTATGCTGGGAGTACAATAAGGGGTCATCCCAAAGGTCTTCATGTAAATACCCTCATGAGTGTGAGAGATGTGCCGGTGCTCACCCAGTAGCAACTTGCTTTAAAGGGGGGAAACAGCCCTTTCGTGGAGGCCGGGGGTTCCATAGCTCCAGCTCCAGGGGAGCCCCCGTGGCTGGGAACAGAAGATGAGGTAGTTTTGGTTTTGGCTTTTTCCACCATCAAGCTTGCCCCTCTTCGCGACCTTCTGTCCTTTTACCCAGATAAAAATGCAGCTTCCTACCTTCGGGAGGGGTTTTCCAACGGGTTTCGAATCCCGGTAGCGGGTTCTTTAGTAGCAAAAGATTCCCCCAACCAGAAGTCCGTTAGGGAGAGACCGGAAGTTGCCAAGAGAAAGATAGCCAAAGAAGTGAGTGCAGGCAGGGTAGCAGGCCCGTTTGACAACCCTCCCATCCCAAATTTACACGTATCACCATTAGGCATCGTTCCCAAGAAGACCCCGGGGGAATTTAGGCTCATTCACAACCTCTCTTATCCGAAGGGTGGCTCAGTAAATGATGCCATCCCACCAGAGTTATGCACGGTAAAATACGCCACCTTTGATCAGGCAGTTAAACTAATTAGGAGTTTTGGTCCTGGTGCGCTTTTGGCAAAGTGCGATATAGAATCGGCCTTCCGCCTTTTGCCAGTGCACCCCGATGATTTTTGGTTGCTGGGCTTTAAATTTCAGGGGAAATATTACGTGGATAAGGCCATGCCAATAGGCTGTTCAGTAGCCTGTTCGGCGTTTGAAACATTCAGCACCTTTTTGGACTGGGCCTTGCGTTTTAGGACTAATTCCACTGGGGTCACGCACTATCTCGATGATTTTCTTTTCATGGGAAAGTCCGACACTGGGGAATGCGCCTCCTTGCTTGGGGCCTTCTCAGCTCTGGCCCAAGAGCTAGGTGTTCCCCTCGCAACGGATAAAACCGAGGGCCCTGCTACATGCCTCACGTACTTGGGCATCGAGTTGGACACAATTGCACAATCATCCCGCCTACGTAAGGAAAAAATTGACGCCCTTACGGAAGTAATCCGGAATACCCTTACACTACGAAAGATCACTCTTAGGCAAATTCAATCCCTTTTGGGTCACTTTAATTTCGCTTGCAGGGTGGTCTCCCCTGGACGCCCCTTCTGTGCCCGCTTGGTCAGGCTTTCAATAGGACTCAAACACCCACACCACAGGGTCCGGCTACCCAAGTCAGTTAAGGCGGATCTAGATGTCTGGTTAACATTTCTGGACCACTACAATGGGGTATCTTTATGGCAGGATGTTCTTAACTTGTCCTCAGATTTCCAGGTTCAGTCGGACGCAGCAGGGTCCCTGGGCTTTGGCGTTTACTTCAAAGGACGATGGTGTGCCCAGCGATGGCCAACTGGCTGGCAGGGCGAGGCCATCACACGGGATCTCACTTTTCTCGAGTTTTTTCCAATAGTAGTTGCCGTACACATCTGGACGGAGGAGTTCCAAAATCGCCGCGTGTGCTTCAGAACCGACAACCAGGCGGTGGTGAACATCCTGGCTAGGCAGTCATCTCGATCTGCAAGGGTCTCCTCCCTGTTGCGGGCGTTCGTTCTCCGGTGCCTTGAGTACAACATAATTTTTTCAGCCAAATTTGTACAGGGGATCAAGAATGATATAGCCGATGCTTTGTCTCGCTTTCAGATGTCTCGCTTCCGGTCGCTGGCACCTGGAGCACAACTGTTGCCCGAACCCTTTCCGGAGCACCTGTGGAACATTGGAGACGCAAAGTGATTAAGGGAGTATTAGCGTCTGTCGCACCTTCCACCCTTAGGTCTTACAAGAAGGCCTGGTGCGACTTCCTGAACTTCAGGTCTGGGGTATCTGGGCTTTCACCTAGTGTGCCACCCACCACTGACGACGTTCTGCGATACCTTTCCCATCTAGACGATTTGGGTCTTGCCCCCAAAACCTTAAAGATACATGTAGCCGCCATCAGCTTCTTTGCTAAAGCCACGTTTTCCTCCAATCCGCGCTGTAACTTCTTGGTCCGCAGAGCTATTGAGGGTTGGGGCAGGTTGCAACCCCCTAGGGCCAAGGGCCGTAAGCCAATCTCTTATGGGTTGCTATCTCAGATACGCACAAAGCTTAGGTCAATATGTTGGACCAGGTTTGAGGCCCACCTCTTTTCCGCAGCATATGCTATCGCCTTTTTTGGCGCTCTGAGAGTTGGCGAAGTTGTGGTCGAGGTTAGTGCAAGCGGTTCAACGCACGGCCTTCTTATGGAGGACGTGCAGTTGACCGAATCTAGCATGACGGTGCGGATACATCAATCCAAAACGGATCAGGCTGGTAGGGGTGTTCTAGTTAAACTTACAGCGTCAGCGCAGCAGGGCCCCTGCCCGGTCAAGGACACCAGACGGTACCTCTACCTTAGACCGCCCGGCCCGGGTCCGCTTCTGGTTCACAAAGATGGGTCTCCCTTGTTGAGACATCAATTCACAAGGGTGCTTCGCAAAGCTATTGACGCTTGTGGTTTATCCTCCCAGGATTATGCTGCACACTCATTTAGGATTGGTGCCGCAACAACAGCTGCGCGGTTGGGTCTGCCTGCGGATAGGATTAAGGAAATGGGCCGGTGGAAATCCAACGCTTATAAAGGCTATATTCACTAGATTGCGCCTTACTACATTACCCCTTCTTACCCGGTTTTTCTTTCCTTTCATTCTCAGCCATGTTCAGGAGAAGTGTGTGGATTTGCGGCCACAGTATAGTCCATTGGGCCCGCGCGCGGGCAGTCAGCTGCGGCCTCACGCCTAACCTTGGTTTACCACCTGGAGTTCGAATTTCCTGGTTTTCGAGATGAGGCATGCGTTGGGAGGAACTCATGCCGTTGCTGGTGGAGAAAGTAGCCATGTTCGGCTTTCCCGACATCCTTATCATTCAATTAGGGGGAAATGACCTGCTTAACATAAGAAGTGCAGACTTGTCGTGGCACATAAAAAGAGACTTGGATGCGATTGCTACCTTGTGTCCCGGAACAACGGTGTTCTGGTCCTCCTTCCTGAAGAGAATTGTGTGGCGTGGTGCGCAGAACTGTATAGCCATTGAAAAAACCAGGAAATTCGTAAATCGGGCAGTGGCCCGTTGGGTGCGCTTTATGAATGGCCGAGTCATTTATCATGACCGTATCCGGATTGGCGACCAGGCTTTGTTTCGGAATGACGGGGTCCATCTCTCAGACCCGGGGAATGACATTTGGCTAGATAGTGTCATCAGCAGCATTAGGGATTGGTTGCAGCTGTGAGGGTATTGGCGGCGAGCCTTTTGGGCTCGGGTGGCGGTTAGGCATTGGAAAAATGTGTTGTGGAATCGAAGAGCTAGGTGTGGCCATCGCCTATGCCTTCAATATTTTGGGGATTCCGTTAAAGGAATCTGGCGGTCGTGTATTCTGTCCGATGCCTGCTTGGCGGGAGGCCATGGCACGACCCTCGGTGACATCAGGGGAGAGCCTATAGTTGGATGAGCATCAACAGGCTCCACCTACTGGTGAATAAACCCCCTTGTTTTAGACATCCAATGCCTAAGCCAATACCTTTTCACTGCTGTAATCAATAAAGTTGTGGCCTTTTCTTGCCCATTAACCTTATATCTCGTGTCCTTGTGTATTCATTTCACATTGCGGGGGTCGGGTCCTCGAACCACAACATACATATTGCGGTCTGCTTTTGCCTTGTCAGAAACAACTTGCCCTTCATTCCTAGCTAATTGCAGCTGCTAGCGGCGAATGCACTGTATATTATTACAGTAGCACGAAAAGAAAAGCATAAATAACCTGAGACAATGGCCAAGCAATATCTTGCAGTCATATAGCTGTGTAATGGAACTATTGGGTTCATTTTCACTGGTTCTGGCCCATGACTCAGCGTGACAGAGATGCGTAGAGCTTGTAATTCTCCTGTGTGCAAAGGATACTAGTGTGGCAGCAAAGGTGTCTGGGGTGTAGAAGAGGTGACTGTTAGTAATTTGGGTATAAGTGGTTGGTTGTCAGAAATACTGCCTGAAGTAATAAATGGTTGCAGTGGTTGCAGGACTGGATGGTGAGACTATGTGAGTGATTGTGTAAATAATGTGTTTTTATGCTGGTTGAGAGTTTGTTTCATGCTCCCTACTAATTTTCTCTTATCTTAGCTTTATGGATAGGATGCTGATGGATATGAATAATGTATATTTAGATTTTTCTTAATGTATATCATGTGATATCATGCTTACTATATAGCCATCTATTTTGACTATTTTCTGTTTTTGTTTTTATTGCAAAGCATTTCAAGATCTTGGACTAATAAGCAGTTTATAAAAAGACTAAATAAAAAAATGTTTTTTTTTCTTTAAGAACATTAAAGACTTGTCAATTTATTAGGCCTATATCAGATGGGATTGCTAAGTCTGCAACACAGTGAGTTAGTATTCTTCATTTTAATCTTTCCTATGCTGAGAAAATGTCACCTATGCCTGTACATTCACAGCAAGCCTCCTATTTTACTTCGGAATTTTTTAAAAGGAAATGCAGATATGTTTTTTGTTTTTTTGGCATACAGATTCTCCATTTGTCCATGATCAGTAAAAAAATTTATTTGCGCAGGAACACACAAAGTGTACTCAACTGGAGGGTAATTTAGATTCTTTCAAAATGACTGCTTCATTTAATAGATCTAATGTTTTCCTCAATGTGGGGGGGGTGTTAGCCTATGACTGAAGAAGTGGTGAAATTCTATTCTATAAGGCAAGGGATTATGCATTGCTTTTGTGGGTTATTTAAAAATGAAAACATAGAACTATATCAAAATCAATCTACCCATCCATACTGGATGCAAGAACTCTCAATTTTCAGTAAAATAACATCTCCGACAAATTATTTCCAGAAGACGCAGCTAAGACACCTTCTTTCTGATGGATATGCCTTCTGGGCACAAAAAAAATCATGGGTAATTTATAAAGGTTGGAACTTGCATTACCATGTCTGCATTCCTTTTTAAATCATGGACTTCACAGAAGCAGCCATGGGAACCAAGTCTGTCTTCTTGTATAATTGTATGTTTAGTTCTTTCAGAGGTCAGAACTCTGAACTCCAGATACTTGAACCCGAAGTACTTATAACTTTTCAGTACCAAGTTTTCATTTCTATTACCAAATCCAGTTTTCCCCTCATAGGTCATTAGAATTGCTATTTAAAATCCATAATATTTTGACTCAAAAACAGAAACTGTGTGTCTGTGTGTGCTGCCAGTTCTTGAATGGTAGTGATATTTCTGCAAAATTATATCAGACAAGCTCTGTTTCAGACAACAATAATGGTGTCTCTTTTTAACATGGAGGAAATGATACAAAAAGGGGGTGATGACCCAGTACCAAGATAAACCAATTTCAGGCTAAAATCTTTCAGGGTGAAATATTACACACTTGGGAACTCAATGGGACTTCTGAATCGGCATGTGTAGAACTGCATTGTATAGGATTGCTTGCTCCAAAGTAAGTGTGGATAGGATTGTATCTTTTGTGCCTTTCATTCGCGTTGAATTGAATGTGTACCTAATATTCCTGCACATTCACAGTGAATGATGAAGTCAATCAATCTTACAGAATCACACATGGCCGGCCCAAGGCATTTTGCTGCCTGAGGCAAAAGATAATGTGGCACCTTCCCATTCCACATTCATGAGCCAGCTGCAATGGCAATTGAATTGTGGTCCTCTAATACACATGAGAAGGAAAGTGGGTGGCGCTGTGGGTTAAACCACAGAGCGTAGGGCTTGCCGATCAGAAGGTTGGCAGTTCGAATCCCTGTGATGGGGTGAGCTCCCACTGCTCAGTCCCTGCTCCTGCCAACCTAGCAGTTTGAAAGCACAAAGTGCAAGTAAATAAATAGGTACCCCTCTGGTGGAAGGTAAACAGCATTTCCGTGTGCTGCTCTGGTTCGCCAGAAACAGCTTAGTCATGCTGGCCACATGACCCGGAAGCTGTACGCCGGTTCCCTTGGCCAGTAAAGCAAGATGAGCACCGCAACCCCAGAGTCATCTGTGCCTGGACCTAACTGTCAGGGGTCCCTTTACCTTTACCTAATACACATGAGAGTAGCAGGGTACTTATGGGGGTGCATGAAAGGCTGCATGGCACACGCAGCTGTGTCCTCCAACAGAAGGTGACACCTAGGGAGCTCAGGAGGATCAACTGGGTCAGGAGAACTTCCACTGATGTCCTTCCACATCTGTTGCCACTGTGCCTAATGATAGGGCTGGCCATAGACTCACAGGATATAAACTGAACATAATTGTATCAAAAATACAAAGGTTTAATAGTTGCCTTCTGCCTTTCAACCAACTTAGATTACTCATCTGAAACTTTGATTATTTTTGTGTAACTCATCCAAATAGAATAAGGACAGATAAAGGTTAGAGAGGCTGCGGACAACTTTTAAAGGTGAAGTTATAAAGTGCATTCAGGTGTCCAGTTCTTGAGTTCATGGCAGTGGTAAAGCAAAACAGGAAGAACGTATTCAGACAGAGAGGTGTGAAGTTGAAGAAAAACACTGAGAACTGAATAAAGGAAGCAAGAAAGGACTGATATTCCAGAAGGGGAAAGTGTGGTAAACAGAGGTTAAAATGCCCGAAAAGTACTGGCATTCACAAGGCTACTGGAGAAACGGAAACATTAACATCTCATAATTTATTTGATCTTTTTACATCCCAGGAAAACATCTGGTACAATAAGTAGGTCTCAGCCAAGTGGAAGAAACTAAATAAATAGTTATATTATACTAAACAAATAGTTATCTTGCACTAATTTAATTTCCAGCAGGTATTTTGGTGCAGAAAACTCCCACTGCAAAATCCCTTATTGTGTTAGAAATCTAACCATTTCTTTTTTCAAATGAAATTTTGGCATGCATGCTGGACCAATTGTTATTGCAAAGCTCTTAGGTGTCTGAAACCTCTGCTTCCAAGCAATGTGTTGGGGTGTTCCTCCCAATTTTTGTCAGTTTTCTTGGCTGAGTATCAGCTAGGCAGAGGGGAGAAATTCAGTTCAGTTTGCAGTTAAAAGTGAACCTATATAATTCACCCTTTCCAAAAAAATACGCAAACCATAATACAGCCATCCTTCAAAATCTGCACTTGTCTGAATCTTGCAATAAAGTTATTCAGCCACAAAATGTGTCCAAAAATGCTTATCGTGGGATAAAGCGTGTATATATTTGTGAAAAGAACATTTTTTAAAAGCCTTATATTTGGCTGCATATAAGTACAGAAGCGTGCACTTAGACAAAAGTGCATACAAAAATGTTGGTATTTAGGATAAATTTGCACTGAAATGCTGATGAATTTTCAGGTGTGCTATAATAATCATAATGATAATAATGATGGTGCTGGTAATAATAATAATAATAATAATAATAATAAAAGCCACAGCAGTCTGGAAATGTGGAGAACAGACCTTAAGCCTGGAAATACTGAGAAATGGAGAGAAACTAAAACTAACAGATTCACCATTCCCTAGTAACAAAATAATTTTTCACGGTCACCTACTAAATTTCTTGTTGAGCTGAGGTCATTGTAAGAGAACTGTCAGGGCATGCTCTCTGCTCCATCTTCTAACCAATAACTGGATACTGTGAACACCGTATCAAAACTGTGCAATACTGAAATTCCTGCTGGAATACAAGAAAGCCAAAAATAAAAGATATATTTAATATTTTAAATCCCATGCTCATTGCTTTTAAATAAAAACTATTCACACCAATGGAAGCCATATAGTGTGTTTTGATTCACATTAGTCATATGCTTAAAATAAAAAGACCATTGGAATTAGGCTGCAATAAGTGGATTGACCAGGGACATTGAACGCAGTTCTTTTGTCAGCAAGCATACTTAGGACCACATTGAAGATCTGTTGAAAGTAGGTAATATTTGCAAGTGGCAAGCTGGAAAGATAAAATATTTTTTCTCTCTTTAATTCTGGCTCTACACGCTTTAATAATCTTCAAAACACAAAGATATCTTGCAAGAAAACTGGCTCTCATCACTGCTATTCAGGAATGAACCACAAGACTGGAGATGTTCTCCTGCTCTTAGGAATTCCTCCCACAATGCCATATAAAAATGTTTAATATGATAGCTGGTTGAAACCAACAAGGCCAGGGAAAATATCCAGTTTAAGCCAAATCTTACATCTTCTAATACATTTCCTGTTTCAAAAAGCTGTTGTCCAGCTTAACTTTCTGGAAAACTAGGAACTTATTATTTAACGAGAGTTGAAATCTGGATACTAGCTATATCCATTATGGACACTGGAGAACAATGATCTATGTATCCGGAGAATTACAGAAAAATCTGTGTAAACTCTTCTAACCACTGAAATTTATCGTTCTTGTTTCAGACCCAACTTATCCTATTCTCTGTTATGAAGTCTGATCCCAGTGCAAATTACAGCCCAGCCAATTCTATCTGTCTCAGCTGTTCTCATGCTTTTTAAATGTATTTGTTTTAGAATAGGAAGATGTGGATTTTGGTTGTTATGCATGTTTAGGCCTGGCACTGCAAAGACTCACTGATGTTTTGATTCTTGTCTTTTAACTGATGGCTTGGTTACCAGGAACCTATAATTGACCTCCTGTTACTTAACTCTAAACAAAACAATATTAGTGTCGAAACTTCAAGCTTTTTAACAGAATAAATGTCACTGCCTTTTCCAGATGGTGTTCTTGAATTGCCCTTGTCCATGCTTCAGAAGAATCATAAAAGGAAAACATTTGGCACGTAAATAAAACTTGGGGATTCTTACCACGGAGAACCCACATTCTTCTCCCAGTTGAGCAACTCAGGCTCCAATCCTGTTGCTTTACAATCTTTTCCCAGTGTAACTACCTGGGAACTGCTTTTGATATGACAGAACTCTGTGATTTAGCAGTTCTCCATTTCCATTGTGAAGATGGCGAGCTGATCGTTATGATTTGCCCAAGGCTTCCCAAAGAATCTATGGGCATACTGCGTCCCAATACAACCCTATTTATTGAATCCAGTACCAGTCCAAGCTGTCAGGTGCCCTAAAGGAAGATCAGAAGTGATGTCTGGGGCTCCTGCTAAGACCCACACCGATTCACTGCTGAACCCTGGGTTTTCTTGGCCCTGCTCCTCTTCCTTCTTCTCTTAACTGTTGCTGTTGCTCACTTGTCCTCTACAACAATGCAAGTAGTGACAAGAGTGAGGAGATGGTGCATTGTCCTTCACCTGCCTTGCCTCCTGTCTATGAACAGGTGTGAAAATTGGGGCCACAAGGAGAGGACTAGCGGATGGAGAGAAAGAGGATGGGTCATTCAGAGAGGGAGGATCATTGAGAGCATCCTGTCCAAGGGGCTCCAAAAAACCCAGAGTAGGCCCTGGGCAAGACATCTCAATTGGTAGAGCATGAGACTCTCAATCTCGAGGTCATGGGTTTGAGCCCCATGTTGGGTAAAAGATTCCTACATTGCAGGACATTGGACAAGATAACCCTCGTGGTCCTTTCCAACTCTACACTTCTATGATTCTAAGATGCTCTTAGTAGGCCCTGCTCTTGAGTGTGCCTAGCTTTTCCTTGGTACTTTTGCCAGACACTTCATATTCTCTTATCTTTTAGCAATCATTTTCTGACAAGGAACTTCCGACTGCTCCAGCTATTGTGCTGTGTTCTTGTTCTTCCTAGGGAACTAAAATGGAACATTACTGCTGTGCTGAACATCCAAAGTAATTTTCGTGCCATCTGTTTTGTAACAGTCTATAGTGCCATAATTTCTGACCATTACTTTGTGAGCTTAATTGAACTCTCTCAATCAGATGTTAATTTAAACTGATATTAAATCCTGAACGATTGGTGGATATCCCAGAACTGGATTAATAAGTACACACAAGACAAAGCAATATGTCCTTGCTCATTGTGACTGAGTGTGCCAACTAATATGATGTTCTAACCTTCAAGGCATGGAAGAAAAGATCAGAGGAGAAGAAATACAGCTCACTTGTATTGACATGTGATGGGATGTTGAGCTGCTTGTGCGTAAAGTTCCTAATCCCTCAGTGTTTGGCTAAGTCCACAAACCACTGTCTGTAACGGAGCGCCATAAGCATGGCTCCGTCAGTCGCTGGCAGAATCCGACAGTGGGCGTTTACGGAATTTCTTCCAGCATAACAGCTCCTTAACGGAAACACGTCTTCTGGACTCTCTACGTGACAATTTCCGGCGAGGAGTGGGTGTCCCTAATGGAGGTCCTGAAACCTCCTCGCTGTTCTCGCTGGAATTGTCTCTGAGCCATTCTTCTGACTCGCTTTCCCTTGGAGCTCTTTCTCGCCCCCTGCTGGTTCCCTCCTCCGCTGATAAGTCTCTCTCAACCTCTGGGAGCCCCTCCACCACCTGTTCTTCCGATGACAGTTCCCTGACATCCACCTCCCCTCCAGGGCCCCCTCCACCCCCTCCCCTCCCTTCCTTTGCTGGAGGCGAGGGAGCAAAACCCCTGAAAGAACTTCCCTCATCTTCCGAAGTCTCGAACATTTTCCTCCACCGGTTTCTGTTTTGGGTTTCTAAGTACTCATCCTCCTCGGAATCTATTCCTTCTTCCCACTCTGACCCCGTGAATCCTTCCAATTCCTCGTCCTCGTCGGTGGTGCCAAAGTACTCTCTCTGGAACCTCGCTACTGACTGAGGTTTCCTGGGGAACCTTTGATGGAACGCTTCGATCAAGACCTCGTCATTGACTTCCTCTGCCGTCACCCAGGTGTTTTCTGACTCCGGTTCCCCTTCCCACGCTACCAAATACTCCACCTGATTACCCTTCCACCTGGAGTCGAGGATTTCCGCCACATGGTTGCTGCTTTCCCTCTCTTCTAAGACAGGTCCCTGTGGGAAAACCCCTTCTTTTCCCCCCCTATACGGTGACAGTAATGACCTGTGGAACACTGGATGCAGTTTCATGTGGTTCGGTAACCGGAGTCTGAAAGCTACGGGGTTAACCTGTTGAATGACCTCAAATGGTCCCAATCTTTTGGGTCTTAATTTCTTGCAACCCCCCTTGAACGGCAGTCCTTGGGTGGACAGCCACACCTGATCCCCCACCCTTATGGTTTCACCTTCCCTTCTGTTCTTGTCTGCCTGCTTCTTATATTGTTCTTTGGCCCTTTCTAAGTTGAGTTGGAGTTGACGATGGATCGCTTCCATTTCTTCTACAAAAAGTTCTGCGGCTGGGACGCTCCATCTCTCCCCTCCTCCCCCTGGAAATGCCCTGGGGTGGCACCCATAATTAGCCAAAAAGGGGCTCATCCCGGTGGACACATTCTCCGCATTATTGTAGGCAAATTCCGCCAGCGCCAACTTTTCCACCCAATCGTTCTCTCTGTCATTGACATAACACCTCAGATATTGTTGGAGGATACCGTTTGCTCTTTCCGCCTGCCCGTTGGTTTCTGGGTGCCGGGCAGTCGAAAAATTTACCTCCACGTGCAGTAAGCTCATGAGTTTCCTCCAGAACCTGGACGTGAATTGTTTGCCCCGGTCTGAGACCACCCTCAAGGGGGCGCCATGCAGTCTAAAAATATGTTCTACAAACAATTTAGCTGTCTCTTCCGCCGTGACTGCATGTGAGCAAGCTACAAAGTGGCCCATCTTAGTTAACAGGTCTACTACTACCAGTATGGCGGTTTTCCCCTTGGATTTCGGCAGATCAGTCATAAAATCTATCGATACCGCCTCCCATGGCCTCTCTGGTGTGGGCAACGGTTCTAACAACCCCGCCGGTGCCCGCCTTTCTCCCTTGGCTCGCTGGCATTGGTCACACCCTCTTACATACTCCCTTACATCTTCCCTCACTCTGGGCCACCAAAATTCCCTGGTAACCAACCACATGGTTTTGTGTTGCCCAAAATGCCCTGCTGTAGGGCTGTCGTGCATCTGTTTGAGTACTCTCCCTCTCAATTCCCCTTCGGGTATATATAGTGCCCCTTTGTAATACAATGCCCCGTTTCTTTCTTCAAAACCTCCGGAGTTTTCTCCCTCCCTCCTTAGACCTTGGAGCTTATTCTGGGCGTATTCATCATTCTGCGTCTCCTCTACCAGTTCCCTTTGCCCCACCAACGCCGCCCCACACACCCAGTGGTCCTCTGGGATGATATGTCTCTCTTCAGGTGCTCCCTCCCCCTCCAAATACTCTGGTTTGCGTGAGAGAGCGTCCGCCCTGACGTTTTCCGGGCCTGGCACATAGCAAATTTCAAAATAAAATTTGGAGAACTCCTGTGCCCATCTCACTTGCCGTTGGTTGAGCACTCGTGCCGTTCTCCAGTACTCTAAATTCTTGTGGTCCGTGCATACTTGCACCTTGTGTTGTGCACCAATTAGTAAGTGTCTCCATTTCCGGAACGCTTCGTGAATGGCGAGTAGTTCTCGGTCATATACCGTGTAGTTCTTCTCGGATTTGTTCAACTTCCGCGAGAAGAAGGCACACGGTCTCCACTCCGACTTATCCTTCCCCGGCTGAAGAAGCACCGCCCCCACCGCCCGGTCTGATGCGTCAGTTTCCACTCTCATGGGTTTTTGTAAATCCACATGCAGGAGCTGTTCTTCCGAAGCGAAGGCCTTTTTCAATTCTTCGAATGCTTGCTCCGCTTCTGCCGTCCAAACAAATTTCTTCTTGCTGCTGAGACAGTCCGTGATGGGAGCCGTTAAATGGGCAAAGTTCTTGATGAACTTCCGATAAAAGTTCCCAAACCCTAAGAATCTTTGCACATCCTTTTTCGTTTTCGGTCTCTTCCATTCCAGTACCGCCTGGACCTTGCCTGGATCCATGGCTAACCCCTTGTCTGACAAGCGGTACCCCAGGAATTCCACCTCCATGGTGTGAAACTGACACTTCTCTAATTTCACCCACAGTTGGTTTGCTTGCAGTCGGCTCAACACTTCTCTGACGTCCTTTACATGCTGCTCCTCATTCTCTGAATAGACTAATACGTCATCTAGGAAGGCCACACAATTCTTGTAGAGCAGAGGCCCCAGCACGTGGTTCATGAACGATTGAAAACATGCTGAGCCTGCTTGTAATCCAAAGGGCATAACGAGATATTCGAAAGCCCCTAGGGGGGTGAACATCGTTGTCTTCCATTCATCCCCCTCCCTTATCCGTATCAGGTTGTATGCCCCCCTTAAGTCCAGTTTAGTGAAAATTTTCCCCTTCCTCACCCGGGTCAAAATGTCATCAATCCTGGGCATGGGAAAGGCCACTGGTTCCGACACTGCATTTATCCTCCGGAAGTCCACTACAAGTCTAGGTTTATTCGTGTTTTTTTTGTCCACAAAAAACACTGGGCTGCCCTCCACCGCTCTGGACTCTCTGATGAAACCTCTCTTCAGGTTTTTGTCAATAAACTCCCTCAACTCCTGCATTTCCCTGTCTGACATGGCATACAGCTTGCCCACAGGGAGCTGGGCTCCAGGGACTAGATTGATCTGGCAGTCAAAGGGTCTATGCGGTGGTAGTTTGTCTGCTTCCCTTTCGCTGAAGACATTGCTCAGGTCAGCATATTGTTTGGGCACCTTTCCTTTGTCCGTTACTTCTGTTCCTGCTAGAAAGGCCTTTGCCCCTTCTGGAGCCTTGCCCTCTTTGCAATGTTCTAGGCAATGTGCTGACCCAAAGGAGACCACTCTCTGATGCCAACCCACTAGCGGATCATGCAACGCTAGCCAGCTCATCCCCAAAATAATGGGAGCCCCTCCCAAGGTGGCCACATGGAACGCTATTCTTTCGGTGTGCCTGGCTACCCTCATTACCATTGGGACGGTCTGTAAGCTGACTCCTCCTCCCAACAGCTCTCTCCCATCGATCGTGGTCACCTGCAAGGGGTTGCTTAAAGGGATAGTCTGTATCTGGTGTTCTGCTGCAAACTCCTTGCTCATAAAATTACAGGAGCTGCCTGAGTCCAATAGCGCCCTTATCTTTAAGGGATGTCCGTTTGGCAGCTCTAGCAACACCTCTATCACTAGGGCTGGTCTCGGAGGTTCTGGCGTGGGCACTTTTACTGCTCCTTGGCCTGACTGCTGTGCCCTGATGGTGGCAGTCAGGCGCTGGCTTTTACTTGGTCCTGTCCTTCCTCCTCCTTCCCCCCAACAGCTCCTGCCATCCCTTGCCATTCCTTTCTTTGTGGACAGACTCTGGCAAAATGACCTGGCTGCTGGCAGAGATAACATTTCTTGGGGCTCTTCCCCTCCTTCTTCCGCCCTTCACTGGGATTTGAAACTGCCCGCGCGCGCGCTGTTCCAACTTCCATCGGCTCTGCGGGCGGGAAAGCTGGCTCCGGAATCTCTGGAATGCGGAAATCTCTCCAACGCTCCCCTTTCCCTTCCCGCTTCTCCAAGGCTCTGGCCTCCTGGCGTGCTCCAATGGTCAGCGCTGATTTGGTCAGCTGGTCCATAGACTCCGCCCTGGGCGCCCGGGAAAGTTCATCTTTCACAGCCGAGGAAAGTCCCTCTTCGAAAAGCATTTGAATGGGTTCCGCTGACAGATCCCACCCCAATTTGTGTATCAACATAGTAAACTCAGTCCAGTACTCACGGACAGATCGGCTCCCCTGTTTACAAGCCATCAACTGTCTGCGCACCACTCCCTGTTCAATGTCGCTGGAAAACATCAGGTCCATGGCGCGAAAAAACTTCCGTGCGTCTTTCAAGACTTCATTATGCCCTGCCATCAGGGGTCTAACCCAGTCTCTCGCCCCTCCTTCGAGATGGCTAATCACAAACGCCACTCGCGATTCCTCATCGGGAAAGTCATCAAACTGCAGATTAAGAGCATACTGCATCTCTGTCCTAAAGGCTTGATAGTTCCTGGGATCCCCCCCAAACTTCTGCACCAATCCTGGCATCTTTCTTGCTTGTGGGGGGGCCTTTGCCTTTTCTGCATCCTGAGCCCTCCTCTCATCGAGCCTCGCCGTTTGCAGCGCTAGCTGGACCTCCAACACCCGGTACCTTTCTTCGAGGCTTGGACCGGCTCCAGCTCCTCCTGCTTCTCCGGTTCCGGCTGGGTTGCTCATGATGCCTTCTCTGCACAAGCTGCTTTCAGGGACTGTCGGATTGCTATGATGGGATGTTGAGCTGCTTGTGCGTAAAGTTCCTAATCCCTCAGTGTTTGGCTAAGTCCACAAACCACTGTCTGTAACGGAGCGCCATAAGCATGGCTCCGTCAGTCGCTGGCAGAATCCGACAGTGGGCGTTTACGGAATTTCTTCCAGCATAACAGCTCCTTAACGGAAACACGTCTTCTGGACTCTCTACGTGACAATTTCCGGCGAGGAGTGGGTGTCCCTAATGGAGGTCCTGAAACCTCCTCGCTGTTCTCGCTGGAATTGTCTCTGAGCCATTCTTCTGACTCGCTTTCCCTTGGAGCTCTTTCTCGCCCCCTGCTGGTTCCCTCCTCCGCTGATAAGTCTCTCTCAACCTCTGGGAGCCCCTCCACCACCTGTTCTTCCGATGACAGTTCCCTGACAGACATGATCCTAGAACATGCATTATCTGTATGAATTATTGTTTGCTTATTTGTCTTGACTAAGCTCATTGTGGGCAATTGATGCTTTAGTGTTCATAGCCCTTCCCCTTTCCCAAAGTGGTTTCATAATCATTCCTTCTTCACAGGGAACTCTGGAAATTGTAGCTCTGTGAGGTAACTAAAGGTAAAGGACCCCTGACCATTAGTTCCAGTCATGGCCGACTCTGGGGTCGCGGCGCTCATCTCGCTTTATTGGCCGAGGGAGCCGGCATACAGCTTCCGGGTCATGTGGTCAGCATGACTAAGCCGCTTCTGGCGAACCAGAGCAGTGCACGGAAATGCCATTTACCTTCCCGCCGGAGTGGTACCTATTTATCTACTTGCACTTTGACGCGCTTTCGAACTGCTAGGTTGGCAGGAGCAGGGACCAAGCAACGGGAGCTCACCCCGTCGCAGGGATTTGAACCGCCAACCTTCTGATCGGCAAGTCCTAGGCTCTGTGGTTTAACCCACAGCACCACCTGCGTCCATTGTTACCGCATGAGGTAACTATGGGTCTTCTAACAACACTCAGCACCCCAAACAAACTGCAGTTCCAGAATTCTTTGGCGGAAGCCATGACTCTTTAAAGTGGTAACATAGTGCTGAAAAAGTATAGTGTGGATGTGACCAAGGTCTCATTGTTGGCATCCTCTGTTTTGGGAGACAATGGAGGGGTGTGCCTTTGAGAGCATTTGAGAGTTACAGAGCCTGCTGTGGCTGTAGAGTCCAGCACAGGATAGTCATGTTTTGTTGCAGTTGGGGCAGATGAAGGCTTCCAGTTATGCTGCTGCAGATGCACCATGGCGTTTCTTCTCATTGATCACTGTATTTAGTCAGGACTTGAAGTTTATTTCCTGTCTTAAGTTCCTTGCTAAGCATATAAAGTCCAGCAGTTCAAAAGACCCACAGCACTGCAACAGGATTTAACAATTGGTTTTATTTCTGCTTGATGACATGTATGTTGTTTTGCTTCCAGTTGGCTGTGCTTGAAATCATGAAGCAGAAAAAATGCATGGTTTAACCTTCACAAATGGTTGACTTGGGGATGTTACTGATAGCATCAGTTTCATAGAAAGAAAGCATCTCAGTGCATATCACTTCTATTTCAAGGGAAATATAGCATGTTTTAGTCTACCCCATGTTCTTCATTATATATCCCCATGGCTCATGTAGGAAATTGGTACAAATTGGACTAGTGGGATGGAATCAGTTAGAATGGTAAAGGCAAAGCAAACCTGACCTTCCAAGTTATTGTGGTTTCCACAGTACAAGCAATTCAAAATGTCGTAAGAAGGAGTTACATACCATTGTGATTACTTGTTTGTACATCATAGCCTTTGGAGTCATCTTCAAGTTTACAGTAATGCAGGGAAAACAATGCAATCAAATTATTCTTAACAATGCTGAACATTCAACAAAAGATAATTTGTTAAAGGGTTTATGTAACTAATTGTAAATGGAAATATGAGCTGATTTATGAACCAAAGCCAACATGGCTGTCTTCACTTCTTCTTCTTTTATTTCTTTTATTTTAGAGGACAAGGAATGTCAAAGACACATAAACCCAGGCAAAAGCCTTTTTGTTAACTCTTGGTTTAAAATTTTAATCCAAACTCATATTTGACATGGCTGGTCTGCTTTATTGTTTATAGTTAATTTATTGCTACTTTCAATTGTCTGGATATGTTTTATGTCCTCTAAACAGCACTGAGAAATCTGCTATCAAGGGATATACAAATATAATTAAATAAATGACTAGTGACAATTCAATCACTCGAATAAAACAAAGAAGGGAAGAGAAGCAAAGCGAGGGAATCTTTAAAATGTGTTACTACGGCCACTAAATCTTAAAACAGTGAATTAAGAGTAATAATCATTTCAGAATTCAATAAAAGATAAATTGAAAACTATTAATAATGAACCTTCATACTGGTGCACATTTTTGAAACAAATATTGGGTAGATCCAAGCCATACATTTTAGAGCATATCCAATGCACACTTAAAGCTCATTACTTCTCCCAAAGATTCCCATGTGCATTAAATGTGTGTTGGGAGTCTATCTTCTGTAATAAAGTCTGTTGGAGGCCTTACACTTCAGAAGCTGAGCTTAGTGGGACTTATAAGATTGTAGCCTTAAAGTATTTTGATTGGTTTATGTTGGTGCTGATGTAAGTAACAAATGCATAGGCCAACTCACAAGAGGATTCCTGTAGCAACACAGTGATAATTAGATGCTTCATAAGGCAATACAGGACCCAGACAATGTGGGGCATTTTCTCTGGTCCCAGGCACTTCATCCTCCCTATGGAGTTTTGGACCTGAAAGACCAAGGAAAAGTGTGGGTTTGCATAAGCAAGCACAATGTGTGTCATTGCACAACATCATTACTGATTATGGAGCATCAGCATTAGCTTCCAGTTTTCCAGTTTTTGTGCCAAGATTTTGTCCCAAAATGCATTGGGGGAAATCGCTTGCTAAGATGTATCATTAGGCAAACATGAACACACAAAAATGTGTATATTTTTTTGGGGGGGGTCACTCTGTTCATTTGTTTTTTAAAAAATGGAATTTACAAACTGATGTGAAGAACTGAACTTAAGATAAATGAGGAATTGATTCACCCATTCCCCACCTCACCTTCAAACTGAGTGGCTTGAACAAGTAGTTCAGTGAATGCAGAAAATTATGGCCAGTCCTTCTCTTTAGAGAAGAGAGTTCATAACAGTTCTAAACCGCAGAATTCACTTTCCAGTAAAATACCAAATGCAGGGGAAAGAGAATTTGCAAACAAACAAAAAAGTAGGAGAATGTTAACAGAAACTTATTCTACAAACATGGTTTCCACTGAAAAAAAATGCCTGTGGATATATTTTTTAACCACACTGACTCAGTAAGTCCAAGGTCTTTCCAGTATACCATTACAGCAAACCGAAAACTACACTGCAAAGGAAAGTCAGCTGCTGGCCAAATGGCATGCTACTCATTCAACCAAGGCTGCCAATACCAGACTGAATTCATTTTGAATCCTTTTGAAACCAAGTCCCAGGGTGCGTAACACCTTCTCCATCAAAACAATTTAAAAGCAGCATGCATATCCAATCCCCCTCTTATTTTAGCTCCATATTTTAAAACTTTTTTTACATATTTTATTAGGCAACAGCTGGTTTGGGAGATGGCAAATATCATTTACAGCAAGACAATTTCTTTCCAAGACTCCTTAACAATGCAATCCTATGAGTGTCTACTCAGATGTGAGTCCCACTAAGTTCATTGGGACTTACTTACATGTAATGTGTATAGCTCAGCATTCTTAGTTGCCATTTTAAACCCTCAAGTTACCGGTAACTGCCATCCTGATCCCATATAAAGTAGCCAATGCTTTTTGACCTCATGGCCACATCCACCATTTTTCAACTTCTGAGGCCTGCATGCCCTCACATATGAAAATTCCACATGCACAAGCACACAACACAAAAACATAACTCTGCTCAGTCCAGCACTGAAACAGGAATGCAACCTGTGCCTTTCCCATTAATAAGATTAAGGAACGATGCAACAACATTTATCCAGCTTATGGGTATGCAAATCACTGCCTTCCAAAGTTCCAATCAGATTCCAAATCAATCTGATGAGTAGTGAGGGATGATGTGCATCCTCATCAGGGCACAGAGCCATGCCTACTTTATTTAATTTTTTTCCTGCCACTACAAAAATTAGTGGGTGTTGGAGAGCTGAAAAGATTGCTTTGGCCTGACCCAGCTAACTATCTCTGTATGTATTACTCAAAGTCCAGCTATGTTTAATAGAGACTATTCCTCAATAATATTCTCCTGTGCATAAGATTCATCATAGCAAAAGGCTCCATTAAAACCCATTCCATGTGACATTTAAATGCCAAGAAATAGTCACACTTCCGAAGGGGATTTACAATTGTTTTCTCTATAGCAACTGGACTAGATTTCATGCCTCCCCTGAGCCATGATATCCTCATGCTTGTCCAAAGGATCTACCAGCTTTCATCAGTGTGCAAGAAGATTTCAGCAGCTTGCATCACAGCCAAGTTAATTACATAGCATATTATCATTAGTGCATTGTCCAATCTCACATCCCTTAGCTTGTTAGCTCAATTTAAAAACATGGCTGTGATGGGAAAACTGATACTATAGACACGCACAGAATCCAATTATAAAATTGTTTGGCTTGCCATCAGAGTCAAGCACCTAACCATTTTACATTTCAATATAAAGACAATATGCCTCCTTGCTCTCCCTCCCTATGGTTCTTTATCTTTGAATTGGACTTGGACCTGGCAGCTGTTCAAATACAGGACATCTTCAGATAGCAGAATCCTCTGTAAAATAGGGTTCATGACCACCCGATCCTCAACTGAATAAAATACAGTGGTGGTTGTTGTTGTTGTTTAGTCGTTTAGTCGTGTCCGACTCTTCGTGACCCCATGGACCAGAGCACGCCAGGCACTCCTATCTTCCACTGCCTCCTGCAGTTTGGTCAGACTCATGTTTGTAGCTTTGAGAACACTGTCTAAAATACAGTGGTACCTCAGGTTAAATACTTAATTCGTTCCGGAGGTCCGTACTTAACCTGAAACTATTCTTAACCTGAAGCACCACTTTAGCTAATGGGGCCTCCTGCTGCTGCTGCGCCTCCGGAGCACGATTTCTGTTCACATCCTGAAGCAAAGTTCTTAACCTGAAGCACTATTTCTGGGTTAGCGGAGTCTGTAACCGGAAGCATATGTAACCCAAGGTACCACTGTACCCAAAATATTCTCTTTTGGTGCAGCTAACTGCCAACTGTGTCTCTCTCCTTAGCAAGCCTAACATCGCTCTTGTTGGGAGTCAGCCCCCTGTTTCATTATCTCTCTCACAGAGGGCTGAGGCCAAGTCAGATACAGTTTTACCTCATGCACCATTTCAAGCCCAGGTGTTTTATTATAGCACAATGGGTAAATTACTCATACTATATTCGTTGCTCTAAGCTAGTAGTCCTTTTAGCCTTAAGTAAAGACACAGTCAAACCTTGGTTGTCGAACATAATCCATTCCAGAAGCCCATTAGGCTTCCAAAATGTCCGACAACCGAGGCAGGGCTTCCGGTTGGCTGTAGGAGCTTCCTGCACTCAAGCGGTAGCCTCATTGGAGATTCAGCTTCTGAAAAATGTTCGAAAACCGGAACACTTACTTGCAGGTTTTTGGTGTTTGGGAGCCAGAATGTTCCAAAACAGAAGTGTTTAGGAACTGAGGTTTGACTGTATAGTTTCTTCACAGGAAGTTTGGCCAGATTTGAGGGGATATTTTAGCTGATCTCTAGAAATGAAACAAAAGGAAGGGCCAAGTGATTCAGGTAAAGATGAGGGGCGTACTTATGTTGGCAGACAGAGTCTTGCGTTACACTTCATTTCTTCTTTTATTTAAAATGGTTTGGAATTTGGTTTGGGGTTTTTTTTTTCATTTTAAGACTTTTGAAAGCTGCTGGCTTTGACAATGAATTTGGTGGTGATGCAGCAGCAGCACAGTCCTGGCTGCTGCCATCACCTTTCTTCCAGGAATAGCGCTAGTATGCATGAACACACTAGTATCATTCCCACAGACACTCTGGGAAAGGATAATGGTTGCAGCAGTCTCAAGCTGCCACTTCCTTATTAGGAAGGTTTCTCAAGTTCTATTATGATTTGGGATTAGTGTCCTTTTATCATTGGCAAGGTAGTTCAGTATTTTGCATTACATTTTTTCATATTTGGGTAATGCTACTACATTCGGGTAATTGATTTATGGCAAATGAGTTCTTGAAATGCTCTAAGCTATTTGGAGTGATTGTTTTTTCAGATAAGTGGCACAGAAAACTAATAAACCGCCTCTTCCTTCTTAGCCTTGTAATGACAGAAGAAGGCCATAGCTGCCAAACCTATTTCTGCCACACAGCTCTTGAAAACCCAGGGGTTATTATAAAATGTTAGCTGGCCACTTCTGGGCCCAGAAATGAATGTATCATTTTGAGTCCTGGTTTCCATTCTGCTTCCTGGAGATTGCCTAGCCATCCAGCACTCCTTTTAAGGTATCCTGATGCACTGCGGAGAATGTTTTCAGTACATTATCATACGTGGAGAAGCAAATGGGTTATAATCTGTATTACCCTGTTTTCTAGAGCTCAAAAGCCAAGTTGCATGACATATTTTTGAACTTTGATTTGACTTCTGTTAAATTAAAGTGCTCGGAACATAAATGTGAGCTGACTGTGATGGTAAATAGTACCAGTGCTTCTGTACTGGTATTTAGTGTGAAGAAAACACCAGGCGATGGGGGTCTGTGAGTTGCAATCCTTGCCAACAATATGCTCCCAAGTTTGTGACCACACAGCTGGCAGAAAGCCTTCAGACATATAACATTGATGAATCAAACACAATCCCATCTATATCAACTTAATTTTTTTCTTTAAAACTTTCAAAGTGGTGTTGTCCAATTACCCATAACCTGAAGGGCTAGCATACATTCTTCCTTGCCATCATGTGCTTTGAACATCTCATAAACCCAGCAATTTGATTAGTTGGTGGTTGTTAATAAAGCCTCAAACACCCAAGGGCCGGAAAGATCACCTTCTACCTCACAAGTCCAAAAGTCATCCTTAGCAGTGCATCAGCTCATCATCTGAAGTTAGGCAGGTAATGATAATGGAATGACCTTCTCAGTAGTGATCAGTGCATGAAACGACCTCTTTTGACACTATCTCTGGTGCCTTTTCAGCACCAGAAAAAAGCCTTCTCCTCTTTCTCAGGGTTTTTATTATTATTATTATTATTATTATTATCTGCTGTTCTAGTAATTGTGGGTTTTGTTTTATCTGCTCTGCTCTTTTTAATCACCGCTTTTGACTTGAGCTTTTCGTTTATTATTATTATATGTTCAAAGTTTCATTCCTTTGTTAAAAACATCCCTGAAAGTTTGACTGAAGAGTGGCATCAGAATATCTCAATTAATTATATAAACAAAATGTATTGCTTAAACCGAATACATGTGTCCTTTAGCCCACAATGAATCACAGATTTTGAACGACGTGAAAGACCAGGCAATTATTAGTGTTATTAAATCCTAAAATAAGCTAGCCTCTGTACACTTCATGCTTAAATGAATAAGCTAAGAATGATTTTTTAAACAGAGTCCATGCCTCTTGGATTAAAATAATAGACTTCTTGACACTTTGATCCTGCAAATAAAGTAATGCAAATTACACTAATATTTATGAGGTGCTATGGTGAAAAAATAACATTGTCTGCTACATTTTTGCCAATCCTATCCTAATTGTATTTCCTGCAAATAGTTTGCATGGACTTCTGAGGAAGTCATAATCGATTGCCATGTTCATTCTATGTATTTTCAGGATAACACCCTGCATGTGGTGCATGGGTTTTCTTACTTTTTCATGAACTCAAATTGCTGTTTTGTGCAAGCTATTACTCAGCTCTTCTCAGGAAAAATTATGGTGATGCATAAAATCCTAGTTTGTATTTAATTAAGTTTGTATTAATCTGATGACTCCCTAAATAGACTCATAACTGGGGATGGGATGGAAAAGGCTATAAAATACATATAACACAGAGCGAGCTTCTCTCCCTTTATGAAACATGTCTGGCCAGGGTACAACTGAAACAATTTTGTATATCTCAGGAGCCCATGTTCAGATGACAGTTGATTTGAACTGTAATTGCTTATTGTGCCCATGCAGAAAGTGTGTGTGTGTGTGTGTGTGTGTGGCAGGGCTCTAAAATACAGGCTTGCTGAAGGGTTTATTTTTGTTCAAGGGTGATTCCAGGGACTGTGCCTGTTCATTTATTGTGCCTAAATACAACACAAGCATCACACACACTCAGGGAATCCATGAGATAGAATTATGGGAGGGGAGCATAATAGTGTTCAGCCAGAAGATTGGACTGACTTTTCGGGGTTTCAGATCATGTTGAGAAACTCTGTGCACATACAGCTTGTATGTGTGCAGACTCTTTTAAACCTTCAGATGAACACATGGAATTTGGGGAACTGGAGAGCAGCTGCAGTTCTGGTCCCCCACCCACACACAACCTGAAGGAATAAATAAATAAGTGGACTGGCTGAAAATTTTCTTTATGAATTTTGGGTGCTGTGTTTTCTTCAGACAACTATTTTCTGTTCCTCTGTACAGTGTCTTCAAGCAGATATAAGGGAACACCCCTTGGTCACTAAATGCACTGTGATGAATTGCTGGTTAATTAGTAATTGCTTTCATGACGTCAGTATGAGCAATATTCGATGCCATTTTCCCTTAGAGTGTTTTCATTCCAAGAAACACAGCAGTTACTTAAAATGAGGGAGCCAAAGTAACTTGGCCCAGGCATGCTCCGCTTTACGAATGACTCCGTAAAATTAAAAGCAGAAAGATGGCAATAGGAGGGAAGTGCTTAATGGCATTTGCAAGCGAGTTCCATTGATTTCAGTAAGATCTTACTTCCAAACAAGTTTGTAAAAGATCAGAGCCTAAATGATTGCATATGCCCACAGTCCTAATGAATGTATACTCTGTTGGAATTGTATATCTTTAGCGATAACTGACAGAAAACAACATTATCAGTTGGAAAATAAGTTGCAAGATGACCATTTACAAATTCATTTCACTGAAAAGGATTAAAAAGTTAGCACAGATTTTTCATATCATTTGTTTTGCTTTCCGAAAGCACCTTGTTTGAGTGATCGTATCACACATCTGTGCTTCATTTCATCATTTAACAGTATTTGCTGTAATGTACATTTCTTTGAACTGAAACTGATCATTTTAAGTGGCATTGAAAGGAAACCGATTGTGCCTTTGGGAGGGGTGAAGCTTTTGAAAAAGACTGCAAAAAGCTAATAATAAACCTATTTATTTGGAATCCCTTGAATGAACTGAATGTGTGTACTTTTTCTTTCAAACGCTGTATTTCATGCTTCCTGAATTTGATTGCTAGATTTTAATAGGCTTGAGGGACTCTCTGGATGATGTGCAATGGGTGACAGGGGACTGCCGTAGGATGGGTAAATTAGAAGAATTTGGCAGTGCTTCCTTGCCTTCTACAAGTCATTTCTGAATCTAAGCCAAAGTGTAGTTTGGCCCTGTGGTTTTCTAATGACAAAAGCTATTAAAGAAAGCTCAACAGAGTTGTTTCCAAAGGCTACAATGTACCAACCAATTGCTGACTCTTTACCATCATCCACGATAGTAGAGTCCTAATGTCAAGTGTATATAAATGATTAACAAACACTCCAGTTGAGTGCCCTCTGTCAAAGCTTGTTAGATATGAAGAAGCTGATGTAGTGCATCCACAGTCCCTGCAATGTAACTTTGCCCAGTCAAACCAAGCACAGATTGCAGATGTCCAGTTTATGAATGTGAGGGTGTTGTATTGTCAGGGGCTGGACTGAACAGGAAGGCTGGGAAGATTCCCCTCTGTGTCCTCAGCTCCTCTCGGAAGAGGAAGGGGAGTAGGAAGATTTGCCTCCCTCCCTTGTCTCCAGCAGTTTCAAGAGGAGAAGGAGACAGGGTTGAATTACAACTGAATGAAACTGCCAAGTTACGAGATAGTGGAGGAGGAGGGGGAAGTGACAGAGCAAGCAGCAGAGACCTCATTGGAGAGTCTGGGAGAGCCTGTTTCTCCAAGGGCTCCTCGATCACTTTGCATTCAAGAACGGAGAATACAGAGGCGTGTGACTCCTGGGATTTTCCATAGGAACTCAGGATGTTGTTGGGGGCAGAAGAGGAGGGACTCAGAGTAGGCAACGTCTCCCTTGCGTGGAGACATGGATTCTCTGTCTTGCAACCAGATGACTGAATAAAACCCATAAATATGAACTTGCTTGTTCTTCTTGCTTTTGATGCTATTGGGGGAGGAGAGGATTCTCCACATCTGACATGTATGGAGTTGCATTTTCTATTGTATGTGCACAGATCTCCAGCAGCTACACAGGAGAAAATAAGCAGGAATGAAAGTTGGTACGCTGTGATGGTGAACACCACAGAATTATGTGATTTGCTGGAAATCACGAGTGGGGAAAATTCTGTTTGCAGGTTTTCCATAGGCATTTGTTTGGCCATTGTGAGAACAGAATGCTAGACTGGATGGGCCTTTGGTCTGATACAGCACAGCTCTTCTTCATGTATTCTTAATGCATTTAAAAAGAGAAGTGACTGATTTTTTTTTTTTAATGAAGGCCTCCATCCAATATTTATTTACCTGGAAATATATGTCATTGAGTTTGAGTACAAATGTATAGGATTGTACTGTAAAAGCTGTTTTGGCTATTCCAGAAAAGTTAAATTTTAATTTGGGGAGCATTTCTACATTTCATTCAAAGGCCCTATACTGGAAAACATGGCTAGTAAAAGAGAAAAGCTATTTCACTTTTTCTCTTCCTATGACTATTACCCACTTTGCTCTGTTACTCACCAGGAGGTCTCCTGAGTATCAGGAAAATGCCTCTTCAGGAAACAGACAGTTCCATTGGTAGTTGCATGGCCTGTAGGTTTACCTGGGCTCATAATAGCTTCCTCCTAGTAATGCACTTTTGTGGATCACACCCATATTCTGGGATGAAAAAATAAAATTGGAAAGTTCATTATCCAAATAAAGAGATTTCTGCAGATAGCTTTAAAAAGGGCTGCTGAAAGGCAGCATGAGCTGAACTTGAGAATTTGCGCCATAGGTTTTGAAATGAATAGCAATCACTGGATGATGCCATGGCATCTCAGAAGAAATTCTCACAACCTTCCCACCCAAATTCCACCTCTAGTACTGAATGTATGTGCACTTTCTGATGGTGGAATGAACACACCTGAGAATACCATGCCTTTGTGACAGAGCCGCTTGCCCTCTCCAGCACGTTGTAAATTCAGGAATGCAATCAGGAAGATCAGTGTTTCAGAAAACATGTGACTATTCAGCAGCAGCAGCAAGCTGAATATTTTCCGTAAAGGAAAAGCAAATTGTTGGTGGTCACAACCAGTGCTGTGAAAATGTGCTCCTTGAATTTTTCAAGGCTTACATGGGCGTAAGATCCACTAGTCTTAGCTCCTGGAGGAACCAGGAGGTGGGACTATACTGGGAACCTGCTGGCTGAGCCAGTGATCCGCTGAATCCTAACCCATTTATCTCAGCAGCCTTGTGTTTGGATTGCTCTCTATGTGTTGTGCCAGTGTTGGATCAGACCAGCTGCTTACCTTACCCTTTAGTGTGTGCCTCAGGGTATTTATTTGCCTGAGTCATCTGAAATTATTTGCTCTTCAAACACTGTGGCCTGCCGTGCTTGTTTATTCCAACTCCCTGTCTGCAATGCATCTGTGGCCAGGGTCAAGCAGGTTAAACTGTTGGTGTGCAGGAAGCTTGGGCCTACAGTGAGATAAGCAAACAGATGTGATAACCTTCTGGTAACTTTAAGCACTGGGATTCCATTATTCTAATCCTTGGTGTGTGAGAACCTTCATAAAGCTTCAATAAATCACACGGCACTGAATTATGCATTGCTGTCATATTTATATGGCCTCAGAACTGGGAGTCTTGTGTTCTCAGTAAATTGACTAAATCTGGGGTGGATCTCCTTGGAACTAGCCAGCTTCTAAGTTGTTTCAAAAGCTATTAAAATTTGTAAGTGCTTTATAGCCATATTTTCTTTCGATTCCTTGTTTTGCCTACATCAGTTCAGTCTTTAAAAATATTTTTTTTATTTTATTGACTTTTACAAAATATAAACAATAAACAACTGTGGAGGATCATAGTGCAAAGATACAAATAAATTTCAGCATATTACAGAATTAGAGGAAGGTAAGTTCTACCAATCACGCTCAGAGCCTTCCTTCCAAACCATAACCCCAAATAAAAATATAATATTTTAAGAAATTGAAAACTGGCAGTTTTCTCCTATTAGTTTCCAAAGAGTAGCATGTGTCATTGGGGGTTTCTTTTCTTTTTTTCCTTGTTGAAAGCTCTTTAGGCAAATTATATAATTCATTCACTTCATTTTTGTAGCAGATATAGGGTTCTAATCAACTGGGTTTTACTCAGAGTAGATCCAATGAAATTAATGGACCTACGTTTGTTATAGTCATTAATTTCAAAGTAAAAGTTAGTTGACTACAACCTTAAGCACTGTTGTGTCATATTACTTCCATTTCATTGTGGGAAACAGATATTAACTGAGTGTATGGGCTCCTGAGTTACCATTCATTTGATATTAATAGTCTAGGATGGCCGTTTAATGCTTTCTAAATGGAAGCTAATTAGGACATAGAAATTCCTCTCCATTGGAAAGCCATCAGAGCTTGGAGAAAGCAACACAATTGGAGCATGATGAAAGGTGTGTGCAGGAAGAAACAGGGAATTGACAGGTTGGACAAAGTCAGAAAGGGGGAGAAAGTCTCTCTCTCTCATAAAGAGAGAGAATGGAGACAGTTACATCCCTATTTTTATTTTTAATCTACACTTATGAATTAATTATAAAGCAATAAAATAAGCATAAGAGTATTACAGAACGCCACTAAAAGAGCAGAAAATCAGTAAAAGGCAAAATAATATTGCAGCAATGAAACAATACAACAGTAAATTTCAGCAGAGGCAATAAAAATCATTATCACTGTTCATTAAAAGCATGAGCAAATGAAACTGTTTACATCTGCCACCTACAAGGCAATGAAGCTGGTGCCAGGGAAATCACTGTGTTGTGTTGTGTTGTGTTGTGTTGTGTTGTGTTGTGTTGTGTTGTGTTGTGTTGTGTTGTGTTGTGTTTTTTTCAGACTGACCATGGACAGAACCAATCTGTCCAACAGGAGAAGTGAAAGAAATCATAAAAACATTTATGAAGCTAGCTCAAAGCTATGCAAACATTAGTGGCTTAAAATGCAGCGAGGTCGTCCCTCTACCTTCGTCCCCACTGGGTTTCAGGTCATGTTACTGTACACACCAAAGGAGGGATGTCTTCACCCATTATCTGTTTGGTTTCCATGCACATGCAGCATCCCCAACTCTGATTCAAGATGCTATCATCTGTCCATGAGCAATGGTTGTGTCAAACGTGCACATCTCAGGTTGACTGTGAAGTGACTGCAGCTTAGGCGTTCAGTTCAAATGGAAGATGGATTCCTGGATAGTTGTGGTTCACAGGGACATTTAGAAGCAAGATCTGCAAAATTATCGAGCATATTCCAACACACAAATGAGAAATAATTGGGTAACCTGAGTAAATTTCCTTTGAGAGATTACAGCAAAAGCCTTCATCTGATTCATATTGGGAGTATAGCAACATTCCCTATAATTCACAACATTATATTTGTTGGAGGAGCTAATTAATCTGCTGTGATTGCCTACCCTTGCTGTACACCAAGATAAATAAAGGCTGGGAGCTTTGCCTTGACCCCAAACATGGTAGCTGAGCTGTGTACAGTGCAAAAACTAGAGCAATCCACCAAGTGCACATTTTCTTGAACTTCTGTCACCTTTCCAACCCACAGAGAGACCATCACCACTTGAAACCATTCCTAAAAGAAATAAATGAAATCTGCCACAATGGAGACATTGGGTAAAACACATTATATGATTCCCCCGTTAATAAATTAAGCAATTCCGCTTCCTTTTTTAAAACTGAGGCTCATTGTTCCCAGAAACTGCCCTGGTGATTTCACCACCTTCTGATATTCAGGTCATGTGGTTGTGTTTTTTAAAAGCCAGTTGTGAATGGTCACTGGGGCTTACTGTAAAAGTTAACTTTGTGTAGTTGTGTGAATGATATCTTCCCTGGAATGCTTTTAGATCAGTTATGAGAATGGGACTACTGGGAAATTTGAAAACTTCTACTCAAGGTCCAGTACACTGAATGAAGGATTGTACCAAGCACAATCTTTCTTGAGTCTTCCTTGTTTGGAAACGTGACAAAGGTAGATGTACACAGGGGGAAAGAAGAGCAGAAATGATGATTAGGTGTTCCAGTAAAATAATTCAAGGATGGCTAAGTACTTAAAATCAGCTGTTCTTGTTACTATTATATTTTTTCTTTATTCATTAACCTGATCTTGTTCTAATGCAGATAATAGTATTATAATTACCTTACAGATTTCTTATGTCACCAAGGACAATCTGAGCTTCATCAGTGTGATTTGTCTCCAACACTGGAATCAGTCAAATATCTTTTTAAATCCATAAAGAATACATTCGTTGGCTCTCTACCATTCCCCCATCTGGTTTCACTCCACACGGAAAATATGTAGATGAGATTTGTCAGAGAGAAGAGCTTTTGCTATTAGCCAGTTTTCATCAAATCCAGCTCCCCTCCCCTCCCCCCACCCAGATGTTTTGTGATTTTGGTTTCAAGAACTTCTCTCATATGCAGTCAAGCCAGACATGCTGTATTATCATTGTCAAGTTCGATGTCCATGAGGGGAACCTCAGCTGTTGAAGCATCTTGGTTGCAATAACAAAATGTTGAGGTAAACAGTTAGGCAGGCAGGCACATTAAGCACCTGTGTGAGTTCAGCAACAGAGCAAGAAATAAGTTCAGCAACTGTGAAACTTCCTACCCTTGGTCGTCATAACTTAGCTTTGCAAGTAAAGATTTCTGAATAATAAAACTGTTATGAAGGCAGGAAGCCAGCAAAGATGTGAGGCTTAGCCAGTGTATTCTACTGTCCTATGTATGTCTATCTGCCAGCCAGACAAAATCATAGATGAGTATTCAGTTAAATGTGTTCCTGACTCTCAGGTAATCTTAACACCAAGGACTTGGAGAAGCTGAAAGGTTTCTTACAAGGCCTTCAAACTGTCATAGCAGCATCCTACTCCCAGGGTGATGGGTCTTCTGCCATGGAGAATGAGGATCTCAGGGAAGGACAGCATCCCTCTAAGGAAAAGAATACTTCATGAGAAAGAACCTCTTGAGGGACAACATGGTGTTGTGTACCAAGGATACACCTCTGGTAGGGAGCTCTGAGGAGTGGATGATTCAGTCACAAGAAACACAACAAGAAGTGGGATATGGTTCTCTCTGAATACACACTGAATATGCAGATTGGGCTCCTTGCAGGGAGGTAGAGTTTCCCTCTGCAGTGGTACTGATCCATACTGGGCTTCCTATTTGCATCAGAAAAATGTCCATAGGAATGAATGGGAAATTTTCTTCCAATCGCAAACCAAGTGTAGGGGTCCAGATACAGATCTCAGACCTGCCAGGGTCCCAATCTGGAGCAGGCCCCCATACACTTGCTGTTACTTTCAAAAAGCCTCTTGCACAATAGCTAATTCTGTCGATGGCATCTCAGCTAATTTGGGCCTGCGTGATATACGGAAGTGTATATAAAATACTTGATTATATTTACTCAATCTTTCATGGAACTACTACAGAGAATATTTTTCAACACATGTGTTTTCTGACTTTCTTTCTTTTGATGAGATTTATAGCAGATTCACTGGTTGTTTTTGGCTGTAGACAAGTCACCATGAAATGATTACGCATCAGTTTCATATGGCAAACATGAGTCTCGACTAGAGTTTGTTATGCGAAGAGCTATCATTCACTGTGCTAAAATGAAGCAAGCTGTTTCGCTTTCAACTAGTGACCTTTTTCTTTAGCTTGATGTGCATCTGTAGTTTAGCATTGTCCTGTCACGGTACATATCCATGCAGACAGTCCCAGGTTTAAGCACTAGTATTTCCAGTTAAAAGCATCAGTTGGCTGGTGATAGGAAAGAACTCTGCCAGAGAGATGCTTCTAGTCATTCTGCAGCTATTGAAATAGGCCCTAATCAATGACAGGTTAAGTCATAATGCATACGTGCATCTTTAAAGTGCTTGTTGGTTTTGCTGCAATAGGCTAACAGAGTTGCCTCTCTGACAGAAAGATGACAAACACATACATACTGCTTGCACAAAATGCACATGAAATAGTGGCAGTGGAATCAATGGGAGACTCTAAACCAGTCTCACAATGATTTAAATTTAGGGAGGTCGGTGCACAGTGGGGAGAGCCCAAGACCCACTGAATCCAAACTTTTTCATAAATCTTGAGCTTTGATTGTGCTGCAAAGCTATAACTTCAGAAAACTTGCATGTCGTTTCATTTGACCCATAAACTGAAAGCACATCACTTGGGAAGACAGGTGAACTAATGTCAGTGTACTGGAAGAAGCAAAGATCACCAGTGTCGAAGCAATGATTCTTCAACATCAACTCCGTTGGACAGGTAATGTTGCTCAGATGCCTGATTATCGTCTTCCAACTATTCTATTCCCAACTCAAGAATGGAAATACCAGTGGACAACAAAAGAGGTTTAAAGATGCTCTCATGGCAAATCTTTAAAAATGTAACATAAGCACTGATAACTGATAAATATTGGCCTGAGACTACGCCAGCTGGAGAATAGCCTTTACAAAAGGCATCATGGACTTTGAAGAAACAGAACTCAGGGCGAAAAGGAGAAACGAGCTAAATGGAAGGCATGTTTGGCAAACCCTCTCTGTGATCTATTCCCACCCAGAAACCTATGTCCCCACTGTGGAAGAATGTGTGGATTCAGAATTGGCATCCACAGTCACATATGGACTCACTGGTAAGACCATGTTCATGGAAGACAATCTTACTCAGCTACGAGTGATTGCTAAAGAAGAAAAAACTGAAAGCGAGAGAGGTTACTGTGCATAACTATGCCAAGTTCCCACTAAAGCAAGTGGTGCCTCACAGCATCAAATGGTCCTGTTACGAAAAAGGAGCAATGCTGCTGAGTGCTCCAGATGGCTGGAAAGCCAAACAGGATGTTTATGTTATGGGACTGTACCGTGGGAACCAGGGACAGTCTATTATGTGCTCTGAGCACCGGATGTTAGCTCAGAGTGTCACATGACCCTGTACTGGAAGTACATGGGTGGAGTTATTCTCTCTCTGCAGCTGGGTATCAGAGGGTGCAGACATGTTGTTCTCTGCACTGAGGAAAGACAGAAATAAAGGCATGTAAATACATTTCTGTCTGTCTCTTTCCCCTCCCTGGGGATGGCAGGGAGTGAGGGAGGAGGAGTGGCTGTGTTCTTCTTTCATGTTTGAAGAAGGATCGGCCGATAAAGACCTCGCCTTGTCTTGCCGGGAGTCGTTGACGGGGGGGTCAACAAGGATTCAAGCCGGGCACCTGGAGGGTGGCCAAATTCCTCTGAAGACAGGGCTTGATTCCAACATATGGTAGCAGACGCTGCTGGTTATCTGATCCATGGGAATCAGCATGAGAGGTGAGAGGTTGATGGATCGTGTGCCATCCTCTGCACCAAGGAAAGAAGATAACGTCTGCAATTGCAGCCAGAAGCTGAACAGACGGCTGGCCCCAAGAGGGGGTGTTTTCCAAGCAACGGAGCCCCAAAAAGGTATGCTGAATATCGGGCTAAAAGTGTGAATGCAGATTGATTTATTCTCTGGTTCACGAGAGAGCTGCGTTTGGCAAAACAAGCTCTGAAAGAAAGGCTTGCATACCAGAAATTCCTGTGGTGAGATAAGGATTCCCGTCCCGGGGAAGGTTGCTAAGCAACGACAGTCAGTAAGTGGAAAACTACTGACACCTGGGGCTGGCTCAGTCAGAGCCGGGAAAGCGAAAGTTGTTTTGACTTTCAGACAGCTTGGAGATTGCCTGCCTGGGAGAGAGGCAGAAAAACAGCTCAAAAGAGCTTTTGGGATTTTACTAGCTCGAGTGGAGAGCTGGGACTTGAGTTCAGCATGGATGCCAAGAAGGGGGGAGTGCCCCTGAGTGCCGTGGTTCAGGATGAACACAGCCGGCATGCTGCACTGGAAGTAAAGGACAGGGGGAGGGAAGAACGGAGTTCTAATTCCCCCACTGATGAGGCTACTGGAAAGGATGCTGTAGCTTTGAACGTTGTACAGTGCTACACTTGTGGACAGGCTGGGCATCTTCAGCGGAACTGTAAGAAGCCATGTCAGCCAAAAGGAGCGAAGGGCCGCTCAGCAAAGCCTGAGGCGTCAGGCAAAGGTCATACCAAGTCTTCGGTAAAACCTGCAAAGGCCCTGATGGCGAAAGGAACCACGCCAGATGTTGGGAACGCGTTTATTATCGACACTGCAGCGACGGTTCATATGTCCCCGCACAGAGGACTCTTTTCGACGTTTAAGAAGCAAAGCTTCGCTGTGACACAAGCCAACGGTCAGGAGCTGGAAGCGGCCGGCGTGGGGACTGTCTATCTTAAGAGTCTGAACTTGACAATAAACAATGTTTACTTGGTTCCTGAATTGAAGTTCAATCTGCTGAGTGTTTCGCAGATTGCAAAGAAAGGACTGAGACTGTCCTATGATGATGATTTCACAGAGTACAGTGGTACTGAGAGCGACAGTGATAGCTCAGAGAGCTCTGTTGTCACAGTCATTGAGAGGAAGTCTCACACAATGGATAGACCTTCACAGGTGAAGGTTGAACCACTGTTTGCTATTGGAACTGGTTCTCCTAAGAGTCCTGAGACAGAACCAGTGAGCAGAGAGGATCAGCACCTCATACGCAGGTCTGAGAGAGTCACAAAGGGTGAACCACCCAAAAGGTACTCAGAAGAGTATGCTAATTTAGCTGTTGCATGTGTTGCTGTTGTAAACAACCGAGGACAGGTTGGAGCTGTGTCTAAGTCAGAGACAAAGACACAACAGAGAGTTGCTAGCCAAGGTAATGCAGAAGCACTCATTTCTTGGAAGCCAGACAACCAGAGAGGTACACTGGGGAAACCAGTGGCGGGTAGTTCCAAGGGTGGAACTGAAACAACAGGGGAGTGTTATGTGTATAACAACTGTTTGTTTTCTTCTCTGGATCACGCTTTGCTTGCCGCAACACGCATTGATTCTTTTGGGGGAGGTTGTTACGAAAAAGGAGCAATGCTGCTGAGTGCTCCAGATGGCTGGAAAGCCAAACAGGATGTTTATGTTATGGGACTGTACCGTGGGAACCAGGGACAGTCTATTATGTGCTCTGAGCACCGGATGTTAGCTCAGAGTGTCACATGACCCTGTACTGGAAGTACATGGGTGGAGTTATTCTCTCTCTGCAGCTGGGTATCAGAGGGTGCAGACATGTTGTTCTCTGCACTGAGGAAAGACAGAAATAAAGGCATGTAAATACATTTCTGTCTGTCTCTTTCCCCTCCCTGGGGATGGCAGGGAGTGAGGGAGGAGGAGTGGCTGTGTTCTTCTTTCATGTTTGAAGAAGGATCGGCCGATAAAGACCTCGCCTTGTCTTGCCGGGAGTCGTTGACGGGGGGGTCAACAAGGATTCAAGCCGGGCACCTGGAGGGTGGCCAAATTCCTCTGAAGACAGGGCTTGATTCCAACAGGTCCTCCATATGAAATACATTCCTGTGCACAGGAAACTAGTAGATCATGGGGAAATGCTAGGTTCTAGTGTGCCAAGTTTCCTATATGAGAATTAATTGCATAAAAGAGCACTGTAAGATTCCACAAGCAGTCTGAGGTCATATATTCCAAACACAGTATTTCCTATCAATGCCCAGGAAGACAAATTTCTTCAGAATACAGGATTGTATACATAGACTAGGAAGATACAGAAACAAATTTCAGTGACAGATGAGATAGCATTCTACCTAGATACATAGGAACACACAGGAGAATGGTGTGTTTAAAGGCATTTAGTTACGTTACTGAAAATGTAAAATGATGGTGTGGCAGGTAGTAGTATCGTTTTGAATGTGAAAGCTGTATTGTATTTCTTATAGTGATTTTGTAGAATGCTTAGAGAGTTCTCTTGAAATGTGAAACTGTACATAAATTAAATACTACTCTTTCTTTTTTTGTCCAAGGACAAAGCTTCAAAAGAAGCAAACTTTATTTACAAGCACATAGTGAACAACTTTAAATCTGTAAACCGTACAAGCTACCCAGACTGTTTCTAATACTTATGACTTTCACAGCACAGACTTTTCTCAGCACTTGAGAACCACTCCAAAAGAATCATTGCTCTAGTCACATGGCAATAAGTTTAAATGAGGCACTGCATCTTACATTCATTCATTCTGTATCAATACATAGAAGAAAACAAATATACATACATTTTTTAAAAACCATTAACCACAAAGAAAAAAATCTACATAACATTTATTCACATGACAAAATAATGCTTTTTTTTTTTTGCTAGTCAAGCATTTCCACAATTGTATGGTTGAACATCAGTCTGCTGTCATTGAAGCAAACTTCTTGCCCAGAAGGATGAAAAACTGAAGGAAGTTATTAAATGCCGACATTGTGACCTGTACAATAAAATGTGCAATTTTACATTTGACTCACCGAGCTATTTTAGTGGCACCACAGAGAGTGATAGCATTGATTTGGTTTTAAGGCCCTATTGTAATCTATCAAAAATTAAAGCCTAGTGTGTCCCAGGGCCTGTGATAGAAGTGCTAATGACCCCTTCATATGACAATTCAATGGGTGTTTTTTTACAAAATGCTATTTTCTCCACCTTCTATTAACCCTGTCACTCCATCTTTACTATGCCTGTACAACCTGTAGGAGTCACCAAGGCAGGTGTCTAACCAGAGCAAATACAACCCACCAGCATTCAGAGATAAAAGGTGATTAAAGCTCCTGGTCACATCCAAACACTGCCTGTTTGGATACAAAAACAGGAAGTCACCTGACAAGGACACAATAAATGGTGGGTGGGTTCCATTTGATATTACAAGTCTTAAATTGTTTGGCCCTAAGCTCTGCAAAACTCTGTTTCGTTTGTCTAGTGTAGTCTATAAGCCTTTTGCAGGATGCTATTTCTGTACAGCACTGTGCAAGGTTCAAGAGCAGGAGGAGTAATAGCAATAGCAGCAGTAGCATCAAGTGGTACTATTTCAGGCATATTTTCTTTTTCTTTTTCTTTTACAAAAAAAGAGAGAGAAGCTATGACAGGCCTGGCTTGTGACCCCTGTAAGAATACCCACAAATGTTTCTGAGTATTCTACTCACAAATTACTTTTGCTTGCAGACAAATGGTGGGGAAGATTTAACATCTCTGCTTTACCCATCACTACTCTTTTTCCATTAAAAAACAAACCAACCTGTGAAAGCATATACAAGGCAGGAAAAATCTTAGGCAGTTAGTTGCCTGAGATCCTAGGAATGTTATATGGGGCTTGAAATATTTATGCAGTACTGCATGGGCCTGGTATCTTAAACAATATGATACTAGATCTCAGAAATTTAAGGCTGATTATTAAGCAGACAGGTTACTACATTCTTAATAAAAGCTTTCCCAAGTCTCTGTAAAATATTTTGCTTATGGAATGGAAACCACACTCCCTTCATCCTATCTAGTTTCTCTTCCAACCTCTTGCTGAAACATTGGCTATTCAAAGGATTTGCCAAGCTCAGTATCCTCTGCACCACTATTTTCTTTTAAATTCAATCTACATAATTCTGTGCTACAATTATTATTATTTTAGCTCAACCCAAGTGTGTTGCAATTCTCATATTTGTATCAACCACTTTTTGTTTTTTTTAAGAAACAGCAACCCACACCTGAATATTGCTACATACTTGATTCTGACCTCAGTTTGAATGATCAAAATTAACATTTGGCACATATGTCACAAGTGGTGTGTTTTTTAATATGTAAATGCATTTTTGAAGTTTCACCATACTTAACAAGTGGTTTTCATAATCACATGGTTATAATTGAAAGGTAAATGTGCTGTAATATCTGGTGAATTATTAGCCTTTAACGTAGCAGGGTAGATTTCTTGGATTGTAACAGTTAAATAAGTGTATTGACTCTTGTAGGTTTGTTTCTAGCTCCTTTTATCTGTGGACTTCTTTTTTTAAGTTGTGAGAAGTTCAGCTTGCAAGTTCTTGAGTCCCTTCCCCAAGAAACTGACCTTCTACAATGCATGCTTTTCAGATTTGAGTGCTACATTTTCAAGAAAATGTGGAACAGTTATACTTGCAAGGCAAGGTGCATCTTCAAAGTTACACTTAACAAACAAATTCATTGCCACTTTCAACAGTAAGGCATTTGTTTGCTTTTCTTTTTCCTAAGAACATTGAACAATATTCTTTCATTCAAAAGTATTTCCAAAGCTGCCAGCATCATCTTATATGCTTAACGTTCTGTTTTTAACAGAACATATATGCTTTTCTGTTATGTTATAGAGTCACAAGTCTTCAGCCCCAGGTTTGATGGGCCGGTCACATAAATAGCAGTCTTTGGAAGGTAACCAGCAGCTCCATATTGTTACATTTCCAGAAATGGGCCAGCTTTCCTGTTTTGAAGAGGTGAAAAAACCCCAGCCCATTCACACTGTACCAATTTTTGAGCAGCTTAACTACCATTACCCATTCATTTCATTGTTCTACATGCTTCATTTTATTGCACTGCTGAACTGAGTAGCTGCTGATTCGTTTTCTTGGAACTGCTTGGTGAATCAGAAACTGCAGCAACTTTCAAAGAATTTTTAATGGAGCTAAGTTCCCATGTATGCAAGTTAATAAAATGCACACCACAAAATCTCCTGGCAATCTTGTAGAGTTTTTTAAGAACAGCTTTTCTCAGGAGAATGTATACCCATGGATCTAAAATTTGATTCCACGTTGCCATTCGGAGAGCGAATAGGATTGTTTCACAGGATTCCTGGGAATGATTTTCATTTATTCCAATATTGGCCATGGTCACCTGCAAAAGGAAATAAATTCTATTAGATATCAGAACACATCATCTAATATAGCCATATTAATCATCTTTCATTCTAAAGACTTTGTTATAATTTGCTTTCAGAATAATGAAAACTGCTGAATATTTGAAAACTAATGAGTTAGGTGGAATACAAACAGGTCGAAACAAAATAAATAAACTCACTAGATCTTCCTGGAAGTTAGTGGAGGAATGGAAAAGCATGATGTTAAAGGAGTGAATGATCACAGACCAATGAATTTTGATGCAAACAGAAATAGGCCAGAGAATTAGGCAGAATGGGAGAAGGTTGGCTGGGTACTGGCATCAGAGAAATGACCAAGCTGTGTGCTAGCATAAACAGCTTTCCCAGTTTCCCCAAACCTGCTTTTCTCCAAACCTGCATCTACTAGGTACCTTCTTTGACCCACCTAAAATTTGCTAACTCCTTTGATTTCTGCATGCTTTCTTAGTGGAGCATTTCCCATTTTATTTACTCAAAATTCCATGCTACAAACCTCATTTTACCAATTAGTACTTAATCTTGCAAAACCTAATTACTCTTACTAAGGGTTAAAATTGGTATACAATTCAAAAATGATATCATTTGAAATGATATCCTGAACAGATATTGCCAGCGTAATATAGGAATGGCTAGGCATTCCATTCTATGTATAACCATCTGTGTACATGAGAATCTGTTACATCCTAATATGGCTCCAGATGAAGATTTGTGATTTGAGATGTCACATAAAGAAGCAGAAGCTGATTTATTTATTGCATAAAGATTTATAACCTTCCCGTGAACCACTCAACTTCTTGTTTGTTCAACTAATCTTAAAATTCATCTGTTTCCATTAAAGTGAGGAATCTTATGTGTTCAACCATTTAGAATTAATTGGAATTCAATATATCATGTTTAATGCTCCTCTTGGACATGGGTTCAGGTATGTTCTGGTTATCTTAAAAAGCAACATGCTTTTTGCCCTGAAATCCAAGAATTTTAAATTAAAATTACACCAGTAATAATAGTCTCTTTTAATTGAATTAGGTTTCCATTCCATTAGTGCTGAAGAAAATAGATTTGTACTAATTTGCATCCTATGATTATTAGGAAAGGCATATTAATATATGCCGTAAACGGCCTCGGCCCAGTATAGCTGAGGGAGCGGCTCCACCCCCATCGTTCTGCACAGACGCTGAGGTCCAGCACCAAGGGCCTTCTGGCAGTTCCCTCACTGCGAGAAGCAAAGCTACAGGGAACCAGGCAGAGGGCCTTCTCGGTAGTGGTGCCCGCCCTGTGGAACGCCCTCCCATCAGATGTCAAAGAGATAAACAACTACCTGACATTTAGAAGATATCTGAAGGCAGCCCTGTTCAGGGAAGTTTTTAATGTGTAACATTTTAATGTATTTTTAATCTTTGTTGGAAGCTGCCCAGAGTGGCTGGGGAAACCCAGCCAGATGGGAGGGTACAAATAATAAAATTATTATTATTATTATTATGTTTGGCTCTTCTCAAATGATGAGCTCCATTGCCATGGTCTTATCTGGCAAGAATTGTGGGTAGTGCCAAGTGGCCACATTAAATTCCCCTCAGTGACACCTACATTGGGTGTTCTGTGTTTGTCACGGAGCACAGACGTGCCAAGACACCTATCAATTCCAGGAGACCTTGCCATGGTGCCAGGTGTTGATGCCACATCTTTCAAAAAAATAAATTAGTTGCTGAGGACCAATGCATTTAAGTGGGAACAGAAAATGGGTTGATGTACTATTACTACAATCAATAAATTCATAGCATTAGAAAGTAATTCCCAAAGTAAATTACACAAGCGATGATTTTTTTTCTAGCCATTGACAAATGCAAAACTCTCTTAAATCAACTCTTCTCATGTGGTGAAGCCATTTAATATTCTCTCCTACCAATGTAAGAATGTTCAAGAAGGTGCTTAGAGAGAAAGGAAAACAAGGCTATGTTTGCAAAGTCCCCCATCAGCAATATATTTTCCCATAACCAATGCCTGCAGTGGCACAAAAAGATAATGAGTCAGAACACATTTATAGTTCATGGCTGAGTAACTCAAATCCTTGGAACACAATGAAGTGATGTAGAGATCTATCCAGGTGGATTTCAAAAGAATAAGGAGATGGGATTCAAATTAAAATCCATATAACTATTTGAAAATTGAAAGCCTGCTTTGGATAACCTTTCTGGGCACTTAAAATAGCCCAATCCATCTAGAATCCCATTAATCATGATTAGCTTATTCCATTAGTTTTAAAAGCAGCTCATCATGACTAACTTCAGCTACAGTCCATGCAGAACAGTTAGATTAGCCACACACCAGCTTTGATCACATCAGATCAAAATCAGTTTGAAAAAAGACAAACAGATAAACACAGGCTATTGGCTTTGAAATCCCATTACTTCTACTAAATGCAACGAAATAGCAGGGCCTTTAGAGTTAAGAGTTATAATTTCATTAGGGTATAACTGTTTAAATCATTGAAGCATTGCATCTGAGAAAAATATTTATGTTTAGTCTTAGGCAATAAGGACTGATTGAGACCAAGGGAAAATAGCTGGCAAATCTGTGTGCAAGTTTCATCAAGATGCTAGCGCAGTGAATCAGTTTGACGTGATGGCTCTGAGCTGACTGCCAGATTTGTGAGAGTGCAAAGTTGAGATTTCCAAAAAGACTGCAAGGCAAACTACAAATCATTCCTTAGAGTATGCACACGTCTATGGCCACATCCTGTTTAGTCATGAAAGTTCAGAAGTCAGTGCATAAAACACCCCTGAATGTGTTGCCCTATACTTGAGAGTAGCTTTGAATAGGCATCACATCCAAACCATGATTTTTCTCTGTGCAATGAATCCATATGCATGTTCTTATGGATCAGCTCATGTTTTCTGCCACAGCCATACAGATAGTATGTTATTATCTAAGTCCACTCCTGCCAGCTGTGAAACTCTGTGTCTGGGAGCATTTTTGTTGATGGAGAGGCTATCATCTTGGGGAGGGGGGTCATTGGCTTTATAAGCTTTGACCAGGCCCCTAAATTGCCTCTTGGGACATTTGTCTTACCCAATCCATCCTCTTTTCTAATATAGGATAACCAGTGCTTTATTTTCAGCCAGAACCTCTCAGGTGGGCGCCATTGCCATTCTAAGAGAACAAAGGAGGTGTTCATGGTGAGTTCCAGCACCTCTTTTTCTAGAAAAATAGCACTGAAGATAGCCAGTCACTTTGTAGCTGAGTAGGAGTGTTTTGCATCCCTCCACAGGTAAGCAGGTTTTTTCACCTAGTCTGTATTGGGTTCAGAGGGGGTTGGTGTTTAGGTTGATTAACAATAATAATAAATTTATATCGCACCTATCTGTCTTATATATGGCTTACAGCATATATAAAAACATGTTAAAACATCAAACATTAAAAAACCCAGAATATTTTACACAGATTATAAATAAACCAATAAATTAATAGAGGAGGAGGAGAAGTTTACAGTTATACCCAAATTAAAATAACCGCCAACCCCAACTAAACATTTAACCAACCCCAACCCAACAAAAACAAAACAGAGGAACCAAAATTAAAACCACTTAAAACATGTTAAAATATTTTAGCCAGTTGCCCCAACCCAATAGGTTGATTTCATTAAGTTGGTTTCATGGTTAAGTTGGTCGCATGGTTGGCAGGCAGATGCAGGAAAGGCTGTGGTGAGGTGTGGCATGTGAGCACCCTTATGCACCTTTGAAAGTGAAGGGCATTTTCAGACACAAGTTGCTCTGGGTTTTAAGGCCCTTAGCCTGGATATGGAAAGTTATTGAGACTAATCTGGCACACCTGCCCAGAGTTGTGGGATCCAGGAGGGCGTGGGACAGGAAGGCCTCCCTACTCACCATAAGGCTTTGGGTCTATGCTATATCATACCTCTTGGAAGGGCAAAGCTTGGCTCACCAATTAAGTTAGGTTTCCAATCTTCTCTTTGTTTATTTATTAAATCTGTATACTGCCCTTCATTTGAAGATCACAACATAAAAATACAAAATGAGAACATAAATACGTAACAAAAGACAAAAAACAAACCAATAGCTCTCACACCCTTTCACAAACACATTTAAAATGACATTGAATGTTAATCAGACAAGACCTGGTTATACAGAAACATTTTCGCCTGGCACCTGAAGATATATAATGAAGACACCAACCAAACCTCCCTGGGAAGAGCATACCACAGATGGGGAGCCACTGCAGAAAAGGCCCAATCTCATGTTGTCACCCGCCGGACCTCTCATTTCTGCTGCAGGTGTAGTTTAAATAAAATGTAGCCCTACCTATTCTTTGTACAGTCGTACCTTGGATCTCAAATGCCTTGGCTCCCGAATGATCGAAACCTGGAAGTGAGTGTTCTGGTTTCCGAACAATTTCCAGAAGCCGAACATCCAATGCGACTTCCGCAGCTTCTGATTGGCTGCAGAACGCTCCTGCAACCCATCGGAAACTGCACTTTGGTTTTCAAACAGTTCCGAGAGTCGAGCAGACTCCCAGAATGCATTCTGTTCGAGAACCAAGGTATGGCTATATTTATATCAAGCCTTTTTTTCCAAGGAGCTCAAGGTGGAATACAGTACATGTTTCTCCCAAATCCCATTTAATTCCCACAACAACTCTGTAGGGATAAAACTCTCAGATTAGTCTGAGAGGCAGTGAGTTTCATGGCTGAGTGCATATTTGAACCCTAGTCTCCCAAGTTCTAATTGGACACTAACTCCTACACCATACAGTGGTACCTCATGTTACGTACTGTCCCCCTTACAAATGCTTCGGGTTATGAGCTCCACTAACTCAGAAGTAGATGCCCCTTGTTGCGAACTTTGCCCCGGGATGCGAGCGCAAGTCGCACTCCGGCGGTACGGCAGCAGCGGGAGGCGCCATTAGTGAAAGCGTGCCTCATGTTATGAGCGGTTTCAGGTTACGAACAGACCTCCAGAACAGATTAAGTACGTAACACGAGGTACCACTGTATTTCAAACCCATCCCTTGTGTCTTACTTCTTTACTCCTGGGTCCAGTAGCTTATTACAGTGTAGCTTATTGGCTCAAGAATAGACACAAATTGTACAGAAAAACACTAAGTAGCCTCAGTGTTTTTCTACACTATTTGATACTAAGTAGTATCATCCAAAATACGAGCAACCTTGTGCCTGCATACACACAGCCCCTTCCCTCTTCCCTTCAGAGAACACTATAGCAAAGCCTGGAAGCCTTCAATTAACCAGGAAGATTAATTACAAGAAAGCACAACTGGAACAGTAAAGCAAAATCCCACTACCCTAGTCTTCATAATTTAAAGTCATTTTGGTGAGCACATGAACGAATGAACAAAATAATCTGGAAGCGCTCAACCTGGAAGGAAAAGCTAAAAGAGATAAGAGTCCTTACAACCCTTTCAGCAAATAGCTAATTTGCAATGCCCAGAACTAAGGCTACAACATTTTCTGAAACTGGACTTCTCGTTTCCCACTATCCCAAATATAGATGCTCCAAATATTCATAGATGGGAATAAGTCATGTGTCTTCCCACCAGAGGCATGCCTTAGGGCAACAAATACAACACAACTCATAAACAGCATGTTACTCATGTTTCTTCCATTCACTTTTTACTTCCTAGTGCAGGTAGAGCTAACCTGCAATGGCAAGAAATTATAGTAATAATATATTTCTACTGGTAAACTTTCAGTTGCATATAGGCCAGCTGTAGCATGCTGGTAAATTTATAACTGGGAAGTGCAATTTTATTTATTCCTCATGCAGGCACTCGCAGTAAAATCAACTATTTTGCTCCATTGGCTATCTAAAATTACTGGTGGGAATATAGTTAGCATTTTAATTGTTTCATTAAAAATAGCTTAATTTAACATTTCTACTCTCTGAGGAGAAATAGTATCAAATATCCAATTTACATTCTTTCAGATTACATAAGCTGATGAAAGAAAGTTTGGTCTAGGGGGAAAAATTAAACCTACTCAGACAATATCTTAACCTTCATTTCAGAGACTGAGAAATCCCATGAGCCAGGGGATCAATTCTTTGGCACTAGTGGAATATCTATGCCCATCAGGTAACACTTATTTAGAGTGCAATCCTACTTAGCAGAGCAACAAACTAGCAGAACAAAAATTATGGCAGTGGGGTTGAGCTCAGGATCCAATGAATCCCAGCCCAGCTCAGCCACTCCCCACACCCAGAATGTGTTGTGTTAGGTCTTTCCACTGACTGGCACCATCAGGCATCCCAGCAGCAGCATTTCTGCCCACCCACATGTTCAGTGAACATAATGTAGGTGGGTGTGGTGTTTTGCATCAGTAGAATAATGCCAACTTCACTTTGCAGGCAGGGCCCAGCAAGGCTGGGCAGAGGGACACCTCCAAATCCAGCACAGAGGGATTTGAACCACACCCTTAGGATACCAGCTAAAGTTAAGCACATTTAAATCTCATAGGTTTCAGTGGGATATATTGGGTGATGTCCAACTAAATTCTACTCACAGCAGATCTATTGAAAAGAATGAACTAAGTTAGGTCCATAAATTTCAATTTAGCCCATGAATTCCCAAGTATTCTTCATTGCAGAATTTTATTCTACCCAAAAAACAAAATTTTGGAAGGAAATTGCATATAAATAGGACTACAAAGGTCATTAGTCCACAACTGTTGGAGCTGTCTACCTATCCACAGTCATTTGTAGTTTAAGAAGAGAAGGAGGGGTGAACTAATAAGTCACCTGATTTACAATTATTACTAGTCCAAAGCCATCAGATATTGACAAGCCAGGACCATACAAAAAATAAAATAATGTTCCATAACTAATGCCAAATTATCCATTATTGAGAATTGTAAAGAAATTCTCCTTCTGTTAGGAAATGTATTCCAAGTACAATTTATCTTCACTTTCCAATGAGACTAGGAATTATTAATAACAACAAATGGGACCATTTCTCTTTTTCTAAAAAGTTGGGAAGAAACAAGGCGTGAAAAAGTAATAAGAGAACATGAGTGATAGTAATCTTTGAAAACCACAAGTAGAAAGTGTCAGACCCTGCAGAGTTTTGACATAAAAGATTCCCTCCTTTGGTCAGAAATAAAGTTCACTTCCTAATAGGTAGCACATAATTAGGATTTTGTTAGAAATATTAATCTAAACCACATAGTAGAAATGATAGTAGTAATTACTTTTGGGGTTTTCTCATCTCAAATTAATGGGTTTTTCCCTTTTTAAAAATAGGTCCTCTGACAAAAGAGCAATGTTGAATAGTTGAATAAGATCTTTCCTCAAATGCATTCTTTTCCATTCCACCACCATATTATTCTGTCTCTCTCTCTTTCTCTCTCTGCAATCCCAACTAAATAACTGCTGATGCACAAGAGCTCTTGGGACACTTCAAAATAACAAAGTAAGAAAAGACTTGTAATGAGAAGGTTTCTTCTTCTTCTTCTGATTATATTTTCTACACAGAATTCAAAAGAAATAGAAATCTCCATTACTTGTGACTTTGGGGCATTTTCATTCTCTTAACTTTGTTATTGGAATATCTCCCATGAAAAAACACCAAAACACTAAAGTATTAGTCAACGAGCTCTCCAGTCTTCCTACAAATGGAGGCATTAGTTCCCCCAAAAAATGAGTCAGATGGAACCATATTGTGAAATAAAACTGCTTTTAAGAGATCAGTGGGAAAGAGAAATAAAATAGGAACAGGGCTGTTTAGATAACAAAACAGTACTATTATAAACATTATGGAATTCTGCATGTGACATTTCAAAATAACACAAGAAAATAAATCAGCTCACATATGAAATCTGGAAGAGAACCTTTCAGAATTACAACATGGCAAGATATGAAATCCAGTTCCAAGCACTAAGCCACCAAACACATGCACAAATCCCAATTAATGGACCTCTTTGAGTGGGTATGTCACTACATTTCCTTCAACTGATGGCCAGCAGTGATTGGAGGGTGGTTTACATGGACAAATAAAACAATCCCATAACTGGAAATGAATCAACATAAAATATACCTAACACACATTTACTGGGGAGACCTTCTGATTTCAACAAAACATCCAAATAAGACTTGCTTAGGATCTCTACTTTAAATGAATCCTTCAACTGAAACCCCATTTTACTCTTATCCTACACAGATAGCATATTAAAAACGAATGTCATTCCCAATGACTTCACAGTCAAAAGAAAGAATACCGAAATATTAAATAAGAGTAACAACATTTGACAATTAGCTCATATAACATTGTTTGGAAATTCATTTCTGTTTTGTTTTAAAACCTAGACGCGCGGATTTGAAGTTGCCAGACAACATGATGGTACACTAAGCATTTTTTTAAAATAGCTTAGCCGGAAGACTTCTGTTTGGAGTTCATTGAACTTTGCTTTTAATTTGAAAATCATAATGAATGTCTAACACCCTTGTAGTTAAGGAGAAAGTATTGAAAACATCACTGCTGTGCTCCTTCTAATCAGCAGAACACTACTGCTAGGTACATTTTCAATTCTGCTATGCACCCCAATAAGCTGGCCAGCGGCAGAAGACCCCAAAAGTAAGCAAATTGAGACTTTCAGCTTGAAATCTTGATTCCCCTTTCAAAAAAAAAGTTTTATCAGCATTAGCATTATTGTCACATTAGCATGTCAACATTAACAGAAAAGCAAAAACAAATATAGAACCCAGATCTTTCTGACTTGTCTAATATTGTAATGTGCAAGCTTCACCAGGTTCTATTTCTTATCATTGGAGATTACATTATTTGTTATAGACGTTAGTTTGATTCAATAACCTTCATTGTACAAAACCACCAACCAATGTGTGCTAAAGGCAAGATTGCAATCCTGCTTAGCCTTACAGCACCCATTCTCCCAGGGTAGGAAAAAGGCTATGTTCATGAGTTCAATCCATGTGTGTCATGTTGTCAAGAAAAGGTACCTATATAAGGAAGGTGAGAGAAAATAAGTAGAACAAACCAGGTTCCAAGGGGGTAAAAAATGTATCATTTAATACAAGTACCTTTTGTGTATCAACAGACTCAGGGTTGCCAAAGAGGTTCCTATTCCTTTTAAGTGGTTTGGTTAATGGTACAATTCCTTTTTATAGATAGCTCTTAAGTAACCCTATTTCTATCTAAGCTTGGTAAACTCTGTGAAGCCTGAAGAACTGCTGTCTGTCAATGTTAACAGCACTGAGCTAGTGCTAGCGTCCTGTGTTCCTATGTGAAGCTTCTAAGGGTTTGTCTACACCTGGGTTTACTGTGTGTTTGTGTTTCCCTTTTAAGTAGTATCGTCCATGTGGCACACACACACACACACATTGCTCAAACAACTCCTATCAAGCTGTAAATTCAACTTCCCCAATCCAGGGATAATCCTATAACTTCTGAAAAATATGGCCCCAAACCAATCCACTTAAGACAGCAGGTGCATGGACTGTTTTTTAATGAGAGTGGATCAAGCACTACTAATTTCACTACTCCCCTTTCCATACACACTACATCCCACCAACTGTGCTGATGCTTATTTCCAATGAGCTCCACATACATGTTAAAAAAGTGCAATACAGGAAAACTGAATAATGGTTATTTCTGCAGATCTCCCTGCACCTAGACTCAATAACTGTATCGGCTACTTTGCTCATGAACCCATCAAGAGAAGTCAGCAAATCCCACCCTAGGTGGAGCAACTTGCAAAGCAACTGCATACTTAGAAGTAGCAAAGAACCTAAACGAACCTTGTTACTCAAGCAATTTGCATATCACCAAAATATTCCTGCATGCAGTTAGACCCGTAGCGAAAACTAACAATAGTGCATGGTTGGAATTGTAAAAAGACTTAGAGGACATTCTTTCCTCTTGGGCTCCTTTGTTCTTGCTTCCTAAACACTGAATTATTTGCCTCTCACCAATTCTATTTTCCTGACAGAAGATTATTTGAAGTTATGGTGTGTTATCATCCAGCACAAAAGTTCCTATTTCTGATATGGTCTAGTCTCCTTCGGTACAGTAATGCTGAATTCTCAATAACTTTTGACAGTGTTTTTATTTTCATTGTCTACACACACCTCATTACTCTCCAACTAAAGCTAAAGTAATTCAGCAATGGGAAATGGTGTGGTGCCTTTTGAGTTGTTTGAAATAAAGCAAATGTGACTCACAATTCAAGATAATAACTTTCAAAAGAAAAATACAAATAGGATCACAATCCTCTGTAGTTTTATGCAGGTGTGTGTGAGTCTGCATTCACAAGTATTACCACTCACTTCTGTGAAAATAATTATGGGCATAAATCTAGATTATCATTTTCATGTGCTCAAAATAAGCCTGTCATAGCCATCCATGGAGGATACAGACTATGGATTTCAAACTGCTTAAAATGTGAATTTGTCCTTAATAGGTTTAATCCCCTTTGAAATCAATAGGATGAAGCCAGTTGAAGTGATTTGTAGTTTGTAGCTGCAGTTTGTAGCCATAAGTAAGTAAAGACAACAGCTGCCACCATAGCCCAAATGTTAAGCATTCTAGCATCAAATAGAAAGCTGCTTAGGTACATGCATTACTAAAGTCCATCACCATCACAATAAATTGAACTGAAATTAAGAACCAGTTTACACAATAAGCCTTGCAGACTGAAGAGTCATCATCACCATGACTCCATGCACAGTAAACATAATTTGTTAATTGTGAATACATGAGGACAGGCCTTGAAAAATAACCAGCCCAATTTCATAGCAAGGCAGATCTGCCCGTTCTTCTAATTTAAAATATATACGGAAAGGACTATCTGCAGAACGTAATATGTGAACAGCTTCCAAAAGAAAAACTGCAACTGCTTAAGCTGTTCACAATTCCACAACTTCTAGCACCATAGGTCACTGAAATTTGGTTCATAGCTCTCTTGGTTCTCTTTGACCCTGGAGAATCAAATGGTTAGGGTGATTTCGTACTTGGGTTGGAAGAATCCCATGCCTGTCGTGACCCTAAGCAGTTGTGGCACTGAGAAGCTTTTGCAGCCACTCAGGAAATGAAGGGGACTGGCAAGCAGCTTCAGCATACAGATCAACACTGCAGCAATGCTGGGGATTGATGTGAGGGCTATTTAACCCCTGCCCTCCAGTTCAGCAGACCGCTCACCCTGCCACCCAACAGACAGTGCTTGCTTTTGCTGGTCACCTTTTGTGGAACCAAGCAGGATTTTCTTTGCTCATCAGCTGATTGGCTGAGCTGGTGGGCTTCTTTTTATCTACTCTGTACTGATGTGGTGGGTGTACTTAGTGGCGAGCGGGGGGAGTCATTAAATAAGTTAATTGGCCACACTGGCAGGTAGATGCAGGAAATTATGATCTAGTTAAGGTTTGGTGAGCACTCTTAGGCACCATTACAGAGGAAGGCTGTAGTCTCAAGAACCACATTCAGAGCTGTGGGACCTGCTGCCATGGTTATGGAGCACATTTGTGTAAACCTGTAATCCATGCTTGGAGTTGAGGGACCTCACCTGAAAGGGGAGAGGCAATAGAGGAAGAACTACCCTTGGCCTAGGCAAGGTTTTGTTATTAGTTAGACCCCACATCTTGGTTTCTCTGCCTACTTCTATTTTCAGTTTAATATATGAACAAACATAGCCCAGTTCATTTAAACTTTTTGAGCCTTGCCTCTTCGGTTGTGACACACAGGGAACTAAAATATTATGGTAATTTCTTTTGGGAAAGGAAGAATGCAGTTGCCAGTTGCCTTCACTTTTGGGGTGAGTAGAAGGGAAAGATAAACGATACTGAACTGTATACAACAGGTTTCATTTCAGCTCATTTACTTGGAAGTCCAGTTAAATTTAATAGAAGCTTTTAAAGCTGAATGCCAATTATGTACAGCAGACAGTCAGAGTATTGGACACATCCATTCTGTAGAGGTTCCAGATTCCCTCTTGGGCCCATTGTATTTCAATTTAACAGTGTCATAAATTTTAATCTCCAGCTTGTCTTTTTAAAGCAAGGTGTTTTTCCAGATTCCTCAATCTATAGCATCCCACTTAAGTCTGTCTAAAACAGTTTGACACAGTAAATATAATGTAATTATTAATTCTTACCCTAAATATTTGTACAGTGGTACCTCGGGTTAAGTACTTAATTCGTTACGGAGGTCCATACTTAACCTGAAACTGTTCTTAACCTGAAGCACCACTTTAGCTAATGGGGCCTCCTGCTGCTGCCGCACCGCCAGAGCACGATTTCTGTTCTCATCCTGAAGCAAAGTTCTTAACCCGAGGTAATATTTCTGGGTTAGCGGAGTCTGTAACCTGAAGCGTATGTAACCTGAAGCGTATGTAACCTGAGGTACCACTGTAATCTTTGTATCTCTCTTTATAAAATCGAATAAAACTTTTTTTTAAAAAAAGGAACAAGTCCATTAAATTAGGCTAGCTGCTTTATTTTCGTATAACCTGTGTGATATATTAGCTATTGTCATTTTGCGTATAAAAGGAGGCACAGAAGCCTTACTCAAAGCCAATGTGTAAGAAGTTGCTTGAACAGACTCCATCCTATTATGCTAAATTGCACTTTAAAAAAAAAAAAGTCTCATATAATGGTAAAAATCTAATCCTTAAGAGTATCTACTGTCTTTTTTTAGAATCAGTTCAGAAAAATTGGAATCAGCTCAAGAAAAAAAGAGACAAAGAAGAGGTGACTAGTGCATATTAACTCAGACCATAGCATTCCAGGAGTAATACGCATAGCTAAATGAAAAACAGGCTTCTATTACATCACATTCATTGTTTTGTTCCCAGCCTTAGCTTCATTTTTGATCTCTTGTTGAATGTACACTGTAATTAATGAAATGTTTCTGCTTTAAACTATAATAAGAGGGGGCCTTTTCATATCAGTTTAATTTTTGCATCCGTGTCGATCCTGCTTATATCATTCCCAAGTCAGGTACACAACATGAATATTTGTAAGTTAGATTTGTAAGTTAGATTTGTCTTGCTCTTGCTGACACTCCAGCACTGTAAAGCACAGCTAAATGTGATATGAATTAGTAAAAACTTAATTTCTGCAACAACCAGGAAGCACTAAAGTATTGGAATTATTTTGCAAATTTCACACATATAAAAAAAGAGTATAATGCAACCTATATCTGTCTATCACTCACATGTATACAAAGAAAAAGTACATGAAGGCACTCTATAAATACCGGTAAACATTGTAATCAGTCCCATTATGCATTCTCATACCATTCTGCTTTAGTAATAGTGATATGTATTACCAAACTATTCACACTTTAACTTACTGCATTGCTACAATATCAGTCTTTATGTTTTCATGCATTCCACAGCTGCTTTTGTTTCTTGGATCCCTTTAAATACAGTATTTTCATCTGAAAAAAATATTGCTGATCTGATGCTAGTCTACCCAATGATGCAGTCCTATAACTAAGTTGTTGAATTTAATGTGCACTGACTGTTTCTGTTGTACCTATGTTTTCCTTCTGCCAAAAACCTCAGCGGTAATAAATAAAGCAGACATGCAATCCACAGACTTGTGCAGCTGTTTGACATTTAGTCTTTAACACCTGTCAGAGGCTCAGGAGCAGAAGAGCAGGGGAGAGAGCAAATAGAGAGCGGAGGAGAGGAATCAGAGGGGAGCGTAGGGGAATATGACAGTGGACCAAGAGATTCCATGAGCTTCTCCAGCGAATCTGAAGATTCCCAGGAGGGGGCGCCTATGGTAAGGGCGAGGCGAATCCCAGAGGGGACGATCCATAAACAAGGAACCAGAGGGGAGTCCCAAGGGAGTAGCGGAGCAGTAGGGCCAGTTCCCCCACCAGAGCACAGTGGGGGGGAAGAGTCACGTGAGTCAGGACCAGCTTCTCCTCCATCGGGGAGTGGGGAGACGGAGGGAAGGCCAGGTCCAGCTAGCCTCCCCGAAAGGGGGAGCAGTGACACAAGGGTAACGGTCAGAAGGAAAGTGGGAGGCTGCGCGCGCGCGCCAAGTTCAAATGTGGAGGAGCGCGGGACAGCAGAAAACCCGGATTGGGAGCCAGGTCCTAAAGCCCGAAAGAGGGGGGGGGAGGAGTCGGGAGAATCAGCGTCAGAAGAATCTCGGAGGGCTGAGACTCCGACTAGCAGAAGGACCCAGAGAAAGAAGGAACAGAGGAAGAGGTGGAGTAAGGCTAGAATCGTAAGCTGGTGTCAGGGGGGAGGAGATTCAGATGGGAGTTCTACGGTCTGACGGACAGATGTAGCGTTGCGCGCTGCGCGTCTAGAGATGAGACTGAACTTCAATAAAGACTTTTAAACTTGGGCAAGGAGCAGCGTTGGTCTTGTGTGAGCTGGGACCTTGGGCAGCGCTGACAACACCCTTTTGAGACATTGCCTGCTTTGAGAGAACACACTGCAGTGGGATGAGACTGTGGCAGCAGAACCCACACCCGACCTATATTCATTTGAAGTTCGTAGTACAGCCTCTTGTAATACAACTGAAAAAACAAGGTGAAGGGAAGCCTAACACAAGTACAGCTGCATGATGATGGCTTCTCCCACTATTCAAATGAGCATGAGTAGCTTTGGCCAGAGACAATGTGTGCAATCCCATTCCATTCCCCTGAACCCCATTATACATGTTTACTCACCATAGACACCGTAAGTTAGGGTTGCCATATGTCTGGAATTTCGCAGACATACCCGGAATACTGCAGTCGGAAGAAGTGTCCAGGCATAAACCAGCAAAAATGTATGGGGAAATCTGGAAATCTGTACATATGGCAATCCATGTCGGCAATGTCGTTTTTGATACTTTTCCTTTAAAATAGCTCAAAATCATCAATTTCTTGCAATTTTGCCAAAATAGATCAACAACTTTTGTATCCTGATTTTCACTTTTTGAAATATGGCAACCCTACCATAAGTGGAAAAGGACATTATCAAAGATCCTAAGGCAGGCATAGGCAAACTCCGGCCCTCCAGATGTTTTGAGACTACAATTCCCATCATCCCTGACCACTGGTCCTGTTAGTTAGGGATGATGGGAATTGTAGTTCCAAAACATCTGGAGGGCCAGAGTTTGCTTATGCCTGTCCTAAGCCATTGCACAAACTGATCTCGAAGACATATATAGCAAATGCAATCTAGTCAAAGAAGAACTTTTACACCACATACAATGGGATCTAAAAATGGTTAATTTGGGCTAGATCGGGTTCATAGTGAAAACTGTATGGTATTTACAAATACAAAGACCTGCGTTCCACTAGGACTATGCTACTGAAAACAATAATGTGAGTTCTAATATCAGGAGCATCCATTTCTGTTGTCCATTATGCATTTTCATAAAACGTGTGGCTAAAAATGAGAAACACCATACATTAAACATGCATTTAAAAAACTGGCAAAATAATTAACCTCTTACCAGGAATGGACTCCAGCAAATGCAAGAGACACACATTATAGCCAAGAGCTGAATGATCATTTCAAAATGGTGAGATCTGCCTTGTCTATGTTGACTTTTAAATTTGACTCTTAGAAGTGTAATCCCTGTGACAGCATTGCACAAAAATGAAATACCAAGGGCCAGTAAACCCAAGCATGAAAAAAGTAAGAGGTAAAATCTGTCTTCCCAGTCTTCAATGTGCTCAGTTTTATAGAAACACCAGGTCCTTGATGCCTGGATTTGATAAGGTCTTAGCTGAAGTATAGGCAGTAAAGCTATGAAAATGGCAAAGAGACATACCATAGTCAACATAATCTTTACATGTTTAGAAGTCATTTTTGTTGAATGAAATATCGGCTTGGTGACTCCAATGCAGCGTTCAACAGCCATCACACTGCCCAGAAAAAGGGGACATAGTCCAAAGAACACCATACAGATGCCAAAAACGCTGCAGAGAACATTTGACTGGTTAAATCGAATCCAGTCTTTGTCAGAGGCATATACAAATACTGCAATGGTTCCGTTGATGAGGTGGCCCAACAGGTCTGTGATAACCAAGCCACTAGCAAAAAGCAAAAAAGATGCTTTTGATTTCTGTCTGAACCTCTGGTACGCCTTCATGAGAATTGCTATTGCAAGGCTGTTGGATAAAATCCCCACTGTCATGAAGATGACGGAAAAAAACACAGAGATCTTCTTTTCCGTGGGACAGGTAGTATTGGAGAATACACCAGTTCCAAGCAACGCTGATGGTTTTGAACTGTTCATTGTTAGAAAGGCAAGCTCAGCATTCAAAACATATCAGGAAAACACCAGGCATCTGTAAGACATTAAATTTAAAAAAAAAAAAACTATTTAAAATGTAGGAAATGGCAATATATTGCTCAACTCAGCTGACATACACCGCAGAAACTCCAACATTTATGTAATAGTCATTGCATCTGCACAACTCTTTTGAGGTGTGATGTGGCACAGTATTTCAGAGCAGCTAACTAACTAATTATGGCTGCAAGCCCATGCATACTTACCTTGAAGTAAATCCCACTGTTCAGACAGTCGGGGGGTGGGGGATGCACAAAAAAGGAAAGTCAAATTGTATTCACTAGCCCTGTCCTCTACACGTTCACTTGGACATTTGCAGTGGAGCCTGTGCATAATTTGGAATTACATGAGTCACACATATGGAGTATTATATACCTTTAGGTGATCATGCATAGATAGGCCCTAGTGCCAACGAAACAGTGAAAAAAAGACAGGACTGAGCAAGGGTGGAGGCAGCAACTGAGACACATGTAAACAAAGCATGTGTCACATTTGAAATCTTGAAACCAAAGTTGAGAAATACTTAAGTAGGAACAGAATTTACTACTAAAGGGCATTTCTTTTTCCCCAAAAAGTATACAGCAATATATCTGAAAGCTCTCATCTTTCAACTAAAGAATTTAGCTGAAATTGATATTCAAGCTGTGGTTGATGTTGCTTGTGTGGCCAAAAGGGCCCTATCCACATACACAATAAAGAAGTACCGGTACTCAAAGTTTGATAATCATCATCGTTGTCATCTTCATCCTCTCTAAGGTAAAAATCTATAGGTGGAACTTCCTAAAACCAATTCACTGATAACCAAGTGTGGACAGTGACCATGAAATGCTTACTTTTGGAAGAAAAAACAAAAAACCAGAGGCAGGTGGAATAGAGTGGAGTGGCTAGAATCCTGGACAGCAGCAGTCTACCCTGCTGCAACATTTTGTTGCAGGTCCCACTTGCATGCTATCTAATGTAAATTTCATTTCCCCCAATATTCACATTTCACTAATGCAGAGAGTCTGATTATACAAGTAAACCTTTAGCTTGCTTTAAAAAGAAAAAGGAAAAAACTATCCTGAACCTAATCTGTGCCATTTAAAAAAAAAACAACTCACAAAACACTATTTAAATGAGCAATCATGTAATAGAAGTCAAAATCGAAAACATATTATGTTTAACTGTCTCGTTGTGAATACATCTGCCTGATGGCTTTGTCTCACAAGATTGGTCACACATCAGTCAGGCACAAATGAGAAGTTTCGTAGCTGGAATTTGTTTCCAGTCTTGGGAATCCTCCCAAATTTGGAAAGTGGCAGGGAGGCCAATAGGAGTCTTTGCTGTATGACTCTGAATGCAAAGGAAGATATATGAGGTTTATAACTGTGAGCTTAGCTGAACTAGCAGTAGTTTTTGAGGGAAGCGGGGAAGTGGGCAAAACACTGCTGCCTTTGGGATTCTGATGCAAAATCAGTAGCTGAATGATTTTATTTACTTTTACTATGACCTGTTCACCTTTGTAAATAAAATAAGTAATACAAAGATAACCTAAGTCTACAATGTTCTCTTTCATCCAGGCAAAACTAAACTCTGTAGCATTATCCTTGGACTTACTACTAGTCAGTGAAGTGCTTGGCGATATTATCATACTTAGACCTTGGGTTGAATCCCCAACCCACAAGACACTACCTGTTGGAGGAATCAGGGAGGTCGTGTTCCAGTTCCTCCTCCTCTTCGCATCCCCTGCAATTCCCAAAATCTGTTCCAAAAGTTTGGGGGCAGGGTGGGAAATGATGAGCAGAGCTGCAGGTGGAAAGTTGCCAAAATTGACATAAACCTCTCCTGCATCCACCAGGAGCTTGAGCATCCTTTTCAATGAACAGAAGAAGCCCTTGCACTCAAAGGGCAAGTCTGGATCCATCCCTGCATAACCATGTTTGCAAGCTTATGTCATGTTAAGTAAATCATAAGGGTTTGAAAATGTAAATTGAAAACAATCTGAAATACTTTAAAGGTGGGATACAATTCTTCTATATAATTAGAAGAATTTCACCACACTTTTCATCTTGCAAAAAATGACCATGAGCCTCAAAACTATACTGGAATTATTCATAGTGATGGTTGAACCCAGCTTATATTATGACTAAATGGGATCAACAGTTAATGTGTGTTCAACAAGACTGTGTCTTCATGGATATTAGCTGGATGAGACTTATTTTTTTAAAAAATATCTATTATTAGTTGGCAGAAATCAGTATTTGGGAAACTTTGGGCTGCTCATGCTGCTCAAACACCTACATATATTGAGAACATAGAGACAGGGGAAATAGAATAAAAAACAATTTTCATATAAATAATGGTGTGCTGATATATTGGAGTGACCAAATCAATGCATTCTACTGCATTTGTAGTACACATCTTGAATAGCCAAGGGTTCCTTGAAGAATCAGCGTATGTGAGCATGTTCTGCTTTGATTGATTGGCTCCCAATCATGTATTTCTTGTTTATATTTATATGTATGATCTCTCAGGGTATAAAACTAGGACTTAATCTTACCTTAAACAATACATTGAAATACTATCATACATCTGCTGAGGCATAAGGGGATTGTTTAATACATGCAGTAAAGTCGCAGGTCTAAATAATTCAGCTAATCTAGGAGCTGAAACTAAACCATAATGGCGACCCTATTGGGCTGAGTAAAAGTTTTGCAATACTGAACACATTTTTTATTGAATCTTTCAGAATAATTCACATTGTTCAAAACTCATAACAATTAATTACGGTAACCTGCTTACCCATGGCAAAAACATATATGACACATCAATTGAGTAGAGGTATTCTATTCATCCGGTTTCCTGTGGATGCAACTGAACAAAATGTGCCATGCTGTCTCTCCCACCACACAGATCAATCAATGAGTCTTGTGGCACCTTAAAGACTAACATATTTATTATGGCATAAGTTGTTGTGGACCTAAGCCCACTTCATCAGATGCACGATGTGGGCTTAAGTCCATGAAAGCTTATGCTACAATAAGTTTGTTTGTCTTTTGCAGCAAAACATTCAATGAGCCTTGGGGCACCTTAAAGGTTAACACAACCTCTGGAGACACTTAACATGGTTTATGCAGCGCTTAGTGACATCCTACACATGAGGGTGTGAACAAATGAGAGAATATATATGATTTGCGTTTATGCATGTGCATTACCTTTCCAGTAGACTACATAACATACATACAGTTGTATTTACACAGTCCCTTCATAGGATGCTCTTAGAGCCTCCATTCACCAAATGACCATGCAAGAGGTATCATACGATATTGTTACACATCACCCCAATCTCCACGAGTGGTGTGAGATTCCAGGGGTTGCAGGCACACTTTATCCAGGGTCTGTGTTTCCTTTTGGACTATGGGGCACAGTGGAGACTGTGGTGTCTTTATGATATATGGTTTATTTACACATATATACAACCTGAGTTTAGAAGGAGGGAGTGCAGAGCATTCACATTCCAGGAGGGTCTCTTGCTTCCCCCATAAGCACAGCAGGCTTGGGTCCAAGAACAGGGAAATGAGCCATGCTCTCTCTCTCTTTGTTAAAGCCTGTCCTTGTCAGTCCACATGGTGCTCTTTGCCCTCCTTCCTCCTCCTTGTTGCAGCTATCAGACTGAAAGGATTTCTCCCCAACCTACATCAAGCAAACTGAAATCCTAAAACCTCTCTTTTCTCTGCTCACTAACACAAAGCTGAAGAAAGGTTTCCACCCCTCTTTGGCAGAGAATAACTGCTTTGTTAATCACCCATTATCTTCCTTCTGTTTTACATGATGGCTCTACTGCCAAGTTATCTCCTGATCAGAAAAGCAAACTCATTTAGCCTGTCTTTTAGCACTGCTAAATCAAACATCTGGCACCTTCTCTTGTTAAATTCTAACATTTACTAAATCTAGGGGGCATGGGTGCCTTGCACCCACAAACTCTGGCACCCAATACCTATAACATTATACACTGCCTTGGGAGATGAAGGGGATTAGAACACTATCACAGCAACCATTCCCACAGGAAAAGAATTTGCTTAAAAAAGAAGCCATCCACCACAACACCCTGCTCCTCATTCATCAATAAAACTTCTGGGAAACTGAGGTAAAAGCACAGTAGACCAAATTTATCTCCTAGAGCCTATTTAGGGGTCTGAGTAGGTACTGCAAAATGTACATTTTCAAAAGCATATATAAATATAGGATAAAGAGAAAACACCATGCTTTACAGTTGTAGAAAAACGTAGAGAATGATGCCAAATTTATTTACTTATTTATTTACAAAACTTGCTTCTCAAATTCCCCTTGAGGTAACTGTACTATATGGAATATACTTGACTGATTGATTTTTTAAAAAAATGAAATCAGCGGTAAGATATACACATATATCAATTTTAGTATTTACTGTAATTTTTAAAAAAAATACACAATGAAAACACAGAAACCCCATGCTAATGCTAGATGAGCATTGTCGTGCATTTCTCCAAACAAGGGTAAGTGACCCAGGAGAAACTCATTGATGAGTTGACTGGCCATTTGCACAATCACTCCTTCCTCATTTCGCAGCCTACATATTCAATGCACTCCCTGATAATTCCTTGCAAAATACAGCAATATTATTCAACTTTCTGAATTTTAAGCTATAAACTGCTGGTGAAGAGCTGATACTATCTATATTTAAATAATAATATCAATCAGCTGAGTAGATTCTGACTAATTAGCTCCCCTTCTGGGCCATAATGATTACAATATACATGATTCCGCTTTGATTAGGTCAGTTTAAGAGTAGGACTTCCAGGAGATAATCACTATAATATGCAAGCCTCAACATGCTTTGATTAGGAGTGCAACGTCAATGGAAATTATATAATTCAGGTGCAAGTTTGCCAATTCAGTAGTGGGAGAGTTCTGATACAAATACACTTAGTACTAAGCATTTATTTCTCTCCAGGAACATATCAGGCACTGTCCTGAATGCAGTGGTGCGCTTCCTAGCACAGAGAACTTACAGCCCACAGTTGACTGATAAGGAGAGGAAAAAATGTTTTGTTTCTAGCATTTCAACTTATGGGGGAGCATAAGTTGAAGTATGCAAGCATGCAACCTTAAACAATTAAAGGCAAGTAAAGCAGCAACATAAAAATAGTCATTATGCAGGGATTGCTTCTGTATAAAACATATCACTTGTGAAGTCTGTAGATGAGTTACATAGGTTACCTTTCTTGAAATGTAGGTTGTTTCTCATTTGATCTGACTATGTAGGAGCTTCAAAAGCTTCTCCTATCATCATTTTCAAAGACACCCTTTGTTTTGTGTCATTTGCCGTACACATACACAATCAGGTTGCAAGACACCCATTATTTTAAGAAGCTCCAAGGTATGCCATTCAACAGACATTCTTATTTCTGGACAAAGCACCACTGAATTGCACATAACCAGTGTTTTAAAGAAAAAAGAAAAAGGAAAGTGCCAGTACTCACCATGAAGTTGTTACATTGAGTGCCACACTTTTAACATTTGCGGGGGGTGGGGAAATGTGCCGGTACTGCATACCCTTGAATGTCCCCAGAAAAAAAATCACTGCACATAACATATGCTAGCAATATTCTTAGCAATATTCTAAGCTGCTATTCCACCAACCAGACAGGTTACCTAGAAGGTATGCACTAATCTCAGCCAAACTGATGTGGCCAGAAAAGAGCAATCATGTGAAAGTTTTCTCATAAGCAAATCCCAATGTAATCAATGGAGCTTACTCCCAGGTAAGGGGGCTCAGGATTGCAGCCTCAAGAAAGAAATCTGATGCGGATGGATGGATGACATGCTCCAGTACCAATTCAATTTACAGGACTCAGAATATTTCAAAAACTAATACATACCACAAGATAATAGGTGTAACTGGAGGCTAAAGCGATGGGCAGTTACTGATGAGGGAGTGAAGGATCAATAGGAATCATTTAGTATGGAGAGGGGAAAGGGAGGATAAGAAGAAAGGGGAAAGAAGGAAAGGGGGGCATAATTCTGAGGAGATGGGGAAAATGATTAAGGAATTCGGAAACCACTAGCTGAATCGTATTGCGGCAATCCTTTGGTTGTGTCGTGCTAAGAAAGGTGTAACTATACAAAAGTTATGGAGAACTTGGGGGAAAGGGTAAGTAATGGAGAAGTGAGATGAACAGTGGGGAAGGAATAGGGCTGATGAGAAAGCGATTAACCATGGAAAGGTCATGATGTTGAGAAACGTAGGACATTATTGAAGAACAGATGGCAATAAGTTATGGGGAAAGGAAGCTGGAGGGGGCAGAGAGAAATTAACTGGGTTTGTGGGTGGGAAATGGGGACGAGAAACAGAAGAAGTGACAAACACTAATGTGCAGAGACAGTGTTCTGCATCTCTCACAAAGCAGCCCTACAGGAGCCTTTACCGAGCAGGACCATTGATCCATCTAGTGTTGCCTGCACTGACTGACAAGCTCTCCATGCATGCAAAGCAGATCACAGAATGGCAGAGCTGGAAAGGACCCCGAGGGTCATCCAGCCCAGCCCTCTGCAATGCAGGGATCCTGTCCGCAGCTGTCCCAGGGCGCGTTCGCTCTGCCACTGAGCTAACCCTCAGCACCACTGGAGCTTAGTCTCAAATAAGAGGCTGCAATCCGGTGGCCACCTCCATTCATCCGGGAGTTTTTAAATTCACACGCGCGCTCGTGCAAAGTTGAGCGTCATAGAACCGTCGCGTTGGAAGGGTCCCCGAGGATCATCCAGCCCAACCCCCCTGCAATGCAGGAACACGCAGCTGCCCCACACCAGGATGGAACTGGCCACCTCGGCATTCTCAGCGCCCGCCTCTAACCGAGGGAGCTACCCGGGCTGCGGTCAAGCCAGGCTGGGTCCCGCCACCTATGAGCAAGAGGAGCCAAGCCGTGTGCTCACCTGCAGCCCTCAAAGACCGGGGCGGGAAGCCTCCCCTTAACACACTGACTCGGGAACAAGCCCCCCCAAGGAACACGGGAGACTTCCGAGTAACACGGGTAGAACTCCTTCCCGACGGTGGGCTTCTTCCCGCCCGGACCACTCGGCTGCTGCCGCCCTTGAAACCGAAGTTTGCCGGGCGCGGGAAGGCTGTTTACCTCAGCTCCTTCCTCCGCTCCCGTCCGCCGTGTCTCGCCTGGTCCGTTCATGGCAGCCGCCGCAGCCCCCAGGCTGCTTCGCCAGCTGCTTCCCGCTCATCCCGCGAAGCGGGCGGACTGAGGCGGCAGCTCCGGCTGCCTTGACCCCTAGGCTCGCCCACATTCCCGCCCCTTTCGGCGGGCGCGAGCGTCACGCTTGTTGTCGGCTCGCTCCCGCGCGCCCTCGACGAGCCCTCCAACTCTCCTGTGAGGCGGGGGAGAGTTCTCTCCGCTGTCTCTTTTCCAGTCAGGCAGGCGCTGCCAGAGGCCAAGCAACATACACCTGGAGGGAAGGAGCGGGCCAGGGAGACGAGAGAGACAGTTTTTCCACCACACAAGTGACAATAAACAGACCCACTCCCCGCGCTTTCCAAAGATTTAACGAGATGAGCTTCGATCTCCGCGGAACGGCGCAGATGTGCTTCCCTTGGAAGCGCTTTAACCCCAAATATCCTCAGAGCTGAGGAGCGGATTGTTCCCTCGGTCTGGCACTCGCTCTGAGGTTTCCATATAAAAATGCTTAGCCCCTGACATCTTCACGAGGCTAAGCTACGTCAAGCCACGAGGGATGAAACAGATTTCACTTGGGAGAGATCTGGTGTCACCTTCATGGTGGGGGAGTCCAAGAGAAGAGGAGACACTAAGGCTGAAAACCTCAAACACTTAGGGTGGGGATGTGGTTGAAAAGAGCAGAGGACAGAGCTGGCCCTACCAGAGGGCAAGGCGAGGCAACAGCCTCAGATGATAGATGGGGTGGAACAGGAACCATCTGTCTATTCTTTGTAAGCTCCCCAGCCATTTCCCACTGTTAGAGGACAGGGCTGGGTTGTTTTGTTTTTTGATACATAGCCTTCAACCCACCACCCAAAAAACCCATTGCCTACTGCCCTCAGGTACCATGGAAGATGCTATCCCATCACCAGTGTTTAAGTACCATTCATCTGACAGCAAACAAGTGCATTGGACCAGTTGGTTACTGCTAGTGTAAGCCTGCCTTCCACTTGACACCCACACTGATCTACCAGAAGATATCGCCTCATGTGCTTGGGCTATGGGATATTCATGGAAGCAGAGAGTTGGAAGGGACACTGAGGATCATCTAGTCCAACCTCTTGCAATGCAGAAATTTGCAGCTGTCCCATGCAAGGATGTAACTGATTTAATCCAGTACAGGGCACAAGATGTAGTGGCATAGCTTTTATGACAGTGTGCTTTCCAAATGCTTTCCAACAAAAACTTCTGTGTAAAAACAAACCAATGGCTCCTTCCAACTTCTGAGAAATTGAGAGCGGGAATATACACAAATGTATAATGGGAATTGAGTGGGTTTGCATCAGCAAGCAAATACTGGTAAGGATAAAACTGATTTATGGTTCAAATTCCAAAGATACCTGACACATATAGTAATGGCTCAGCAGAAGGACTTCTGTGCTTTTTTATCTAACATGTGCCTGGTTTGAGCTTTGACTTTAAGAAGTGCATCGTAAGATAAGGTCCAGCTCTTGACTCACACTCTCTCTGCTCTAGAGTTGTCAACTATTCAGCTGGCCTCTGTAGCTATATAGATGCTTGGTATACAATTTTGGAAGATGTCTATCCCTGTGCTCTGCAAAGCTTCACCTGCTGATTCCAAACAGAAGCAAATTAGATTCCCCCCTCCCAGTCAGTTGGCAACTCTACTTTGCTTGCAATGGTTAAGTGCTTCCTGTGGCAGCTCAGTAGTTAAATTGAATACGTCTATCCTTTTCAGTGGAGGCTGGTCAATGGGCCACTGTCCCACCAACCACAATCTGTCCCCAGCTAGTTCCTGCCTACCTGCCTTGTTACAACTAACCCAGGAGTAAGTGCTGGCTGTCAGCTTCTTCTGCCTTTGCCTTCTTTGTGCCCTCAAAGACCTCAAGAGGGGGGAAAGGATAGGGACAAAACGAAAATTAGTTTACTCCACCCCTACCATTGCCTTCCCTGCCCTCTGCCCCATCAGTCCCAATGTGCACCAGCATGATTCTTCCACTACAAACTGAACCTGCAGTTTTGTAGGCTACCACAAACTTCATTAATGTGATTAATTCTCACAACAAAGAATTAAGGCTTCCCTGGTGCCTATTCAGGAAGATTTGTTTAAGCTCACAGTTTAATCCCTACTGAAACAGAATATCCATTCCTTAGCGTTGGAAGGATCATCTAGTCCAACCCCCTGCAATGCAGGAATATATGTATGAAACAATTATATTCAGTGCAATGCATTAGAAGAAAGCCTAGCAAAGCCCATTCCAAATATCTATGTGCCCACCATATTTAGGACGCAGAATTTTTGGAATTCAACATTAACACATGAACTATTTTAATAAAAGAAAGAATTAAAACACAAGGTAACAGAAATAAATTATTGATCTTAATTAGCTAAAGGAAACCACACAAAAGCTAATGAAATAAGCTGTTATGTTTGTAGATATACATTGTTCCTATAAGGACAGAAGAATGAAAATACATGGAATTTTGTTTCACCTGCAGTTCTGGAGTAGTTAAGGGAGTTGAGGGATTATTATTTTTAATCCAAGTGCTTGAATGCAAAGTAGGCATGTGAGAATCATTTAGAAATCATTAGATCATTAGATCATGTGTGTAGCTCATATAAATTGCCATTTAATTCAGTGGAATCATAGGTGTTTCCAGACAGGTGTTTATTATGAGATTGGTGAAGTTCATGCATGCAGATTTTTTAATAGCATACAATATTGTCTTCATCAAAATGCCAGCTCATATTTTTCCCATTTATTCCAGATCCACCTTTTTGGCAGGAAATAATATTAGTATATACCTACTGCTAATTATGATGTTTGCCTTTTTTTAATGACATCTTTGCAGTATTAAGCCCGCCTCTAGAAGCACTCCAATTCATTTGCTGCCTTTCAAGTTTGTAGACAAACTGTGGCTTTCTGGTCTGAAGAGTTATAAAACTAGGTGTGCTGCTTTGCTTTGTAAGGGTCATTCAACTTCTTTGTTTGTCCTTGACAAATACTACTTATCCTTTTAGAGATACATGAGGATGTACAGGTATTTCTTTAGCTGTAATATAAACTGAATGTGACTTTTAGTGGCACATTTCTGGTCTCATCTAGTGGGGCATTTCCACACACATACACAAGCTACTTCTATATGATTTATCACCTTTTCTGTATGATTCTCAACCCATTTGGGGTCACATCATTACATAATCCATTGCATCCTACCTTTTCCTTATGACTTGGCAGTCACATTTTATTACCTCTAGCTCCCTTGATCTCAGTCTATTGGGGGGGGGGGGGACGAGCAGGCCAGATGGAAGTGGTCCTGCGAGCTGCCAGATGAGCTAAGATTCATTTATTTAGATGTATAATCCACCTCACCAAAAGCTTGAGATGAATGAGAGCCATTTCTCATTTATATTTTTCAGGCTATGAGCTAAACAAAATGAATACCTTCTTACACTTACAAATATTTATGGCATAATAAATGTGTTAATCATTAAAGTGACATCTCTTCTAAGAAAGTGGACACACTATTGAAGATGAAATCTAAATCAACTGAGTTTTGAAAAGATTGGCTAAGCACCTTCTCAAGGTTGGCTCAACCTTGAAGCTTCTACCCCCAGCTATCTTGTGATGGACAACAATATATGATCTCCCAACCCTGATGAACTTCTGGCTACGTCTCAGTGCCAAGCCACCCTCCCTTGCCACTAGTGTCAGTTGCCTTACTAACCAGCCTTTGCCCACCTGCTCCAGTAGAAGAGGAGGAGGAGGAGTTTGGATTTGATATCCCGCTTTATCACTACCTGAAGGAGTCTCAAAGAGGCTGAGAGACCTCAAAGAAGTATGACTAGCCCGAGGTCACCCAGCAGCTGCATGTGGAGGAGCGAAGGCACGAACCCGGTTCACCAGATTACAAGTCTACCGCTCTTAACCACTACACCACACTGGCTCTCAACTATCACCCCTACCAGCAGAGTGTCTCCTCCACTTTCTTCGATGGGAGCCTCCTCTGCCAGACCACCTCATCCAACCCTCCGCACCAATGGAGCAACTGGGAGCCAAGCCCCAAGAGGGGCCATTACTCATGGTTCCACAAATGGACTGACACCCACACCTACACTGACTGCAGCAAGACCTATACCAAGAACTTCTACCTGAAGGCACATCTGTGGATCCACACATAGTGAAAAAGAAGTCAAGATTAAAAACCATGAATGATCTTGCTGCCTGGGAATGTGCTGCCTGTTGCACTGAGGGAAGAAGACGACCCTTCCCAGAGAGAGCATACCATCCAGCCAAGGGCTCAGCAGCTCTTTCTGATATTTTGAGCTACTATTACTTTATTGAATCATATCCATTGCTTTTGTAAAATTGTTGTTATTGTTTACTTTATACGTTACTGTGTTTCATATTCTAGTGATTGCTATTACTGTTTTTAATGGTATTGTGATTATTGTGAGCTGCTTTGTGCTCAACATTTGTTGGGAAAGCGGTATGCAAATATCAAATCAAATAATCACTTTCTTTGCTTTCCCTCCCATGCACAGGCACCTTATTCCATGCTGTAAAGATGCCTTCCTGCTATTTATTGATAGCAGCATGGCACAGAAATGTCATCCACACATTCTTCACACACATCATGCAATATCAGATAGTATACTCGAGGCTGCTCCTAAGTGAAGTTACATAACTGGGACTTGAGTTAACATAGCCTTTTTACCTCAAATATTAGTTCATGTGAATAGTTCTGTCATTTACAGGTCCAGGGAGTGGGTGGAGCTGTGATGTAAACCCATGAGCATCTTGGGCTTGCTGATCGGAAGGTCAGCAGTTTGAATCCGTGCAACGGGGTGATCTCCTGTTGCTCTGTCCCAACTTCCGCCAACCAGGCAGTTTGAAAGCATACCACTGCAAGTTGATAAATAGGTACCGCTGCAGCGGGAAGGTAAACAGTGTTTCTGTGTGCTCTGGTTTCTGTCACAGTGTCCCATCGCACCAGAAGCGGTTTAGCCACATGACCCGTAAAGCTGTCTGTGGACAGATACTGGCTCCTTCAGCCTGAAGCGAGATGAGCACTGCACCCCATAGTCACCTTTGACTGGACTTAACCATTCAGGGGTCCTTTACCTTTTACCTTTGGCAGTGCTATTTTTCTAGAAAAAGGTGTGCCGGAACTCACCATAAACACCTCCCTCATTCTCTTAGAATAGCAATGTTGCCCACCTGTGAGGTGCCAGACTGAGTTCCGGCAAGTTCCGGCTAAGAAAAGCCCTGCTCCTTGGGTTATATCATAAAATTCCTTACAATACACACAAAGCAAGCCTGTTTCCAGTCCAACTGACAATCCTATGATGCATTCTTGGCTTAAACAAAGACATCTCTCTTTAAGGATGGGGTTGAGAAGAGGAGGGATTAACAATTAAAGAACCATTTTTCACATTCAGCTAATGATGTTGTGATATAAGAGAGCAGATTAAACTAATTGCATCTACTAGAGAAAAATAATGTTATTGCCTTTATGGAAAGATTAAGAGGCCTTCTTAAGGATGCTTCCCACACAAATAAACTAAATACCTTGCTCTGATGTCAAATACAGTTTATATACAATAATTACTTGACAACAAAAGGCCACAAGTAATTAAATTAGTTTTAAAGAGTCAGTGAAGCAAAGACAAATGCAAGCCCAAATTAATTAAATTCCAACACAAATCTTGATGACTCAATATGTATAAATGGGCACATGCTAAACCAGGCTTCCTCAAAATCAGCCGTTCAAGATGTTTTTGGCCTACAACTCCCATGATCCCTAGCTAGCAGGACCAGTGGTCAGGGATGATGGGAACTGTAGTCTCAAAACATCTGTAGGGCCGAGTTTGAGGAAGCCTGCGCAAAACCATAGAATAGGGTCTTTCTCTGTGTTTTTGTGTTTTTTATATACCTCTCTATACCCGGAGGTCTAAGGGCAGTCCACAGAACAAATGTATAACTTATTCATTTATTCATTGGGGAATATCCAAGTATCTTCACCTAAGGCAGCACTTATGTTGCAGAGATATCACATTATCCTAGCATTAAGAGAGCCAATACAGATGCTGTGAAATGAATTTGTTCCCCCCAGATAGTGCTGCAATTTCAAATGTGATTGCCATGAAGATTGTATCTCTGCAAATGTCCCTGGATAATGGCTGTGATGACACTAATGACAAGTGTCAGAAACTAACCTACCACTGCACAGCAATTTGCATAGCTTTTCAAGTATCCTTTTTTTCCTTTACAAATCTTTGCTGGACAAGTGTCCCAAATTTACAGATAGCTGCAGAAAGAAAAGTTAATCTTGTTTAAAAGGGATCTCCTTAGCTGCACCAAGCGGGTGGGGTGCAGGTCAGAAGGAAAAATGGAGCAGGGCTGACATTACTATTTCCCTAAAGCAAGACTTTCACTGCTTACATACTTTCCCATGGTGACTGGATGTAGCATAAAGAAATGCCTGAAGATTCCATACAAAGAAAAATACACTGGAAGTGCACTTTGCCTACTTGTATAGATGACCCTGTATATTTTAATATTGATTTATGCTCAATTTACTTATTTAGGCCTGGATTCAACAAATCCATTAAGCATACTAAAGGAGGGGGGATATGTCCAAATTATTGTCAAATGCACAAAATAAATGGAAGAAAATAGGAGACTACTATACAAACAAATGACTATAAATACACAAAATCCAACAAAATTTTAAGCACTTGAATTCCTATTTGTAGAGTTTAATGGTAGAGTTAAACTCATGTGTATATCTCTCTAATGTAGTAATGGGACATTAAAGTGTGGGGTTTTTTTGCTGGATTGTGTGCTTTAAACTTATATAACACATCTTTAAAAGATAGATGTTTTGTACCAACCACATAATGGCATAGTTCTAAAAAGCCAAGGCCAGAAGGATAAAATGCATCAGGGCTGTTCAATGAACTCTTATGCAAGGGCTAGAAGAAAACTCACACTGTCCTGCACACTTCAGTATGTTGTTGTGCTGACAACCCACCCTACGCCACTGGATACTGCTCCTAAGTCTTTAAGGTGCCATAAGGTTGTTGTTTTTGCGGCAAAAGTCTAACATAGCTACTCAGTGCTTATTTTTATAGAAAAAGATGTGCCAGAACTCACCACAAACACCTCCCTTGTTCTCTTATAATGGCAATGGAACCCACCAGAACTGAGTTCCAGAGAGTTCCAGCTGAAAAAAAGGCCTGAAGCTACTTCTCTGGAAAGTCCCCCCCCCCAAAATCCAATAGAAAAAATGTATTCTAAATCATCAAGCTTATTATGTTGGAGTACAGAGCATGAATGTGTAAATATGACAGCTAATATTGTGAAAGATTCATCAGTCAGTGCCAAGGTTTTCTATTTATCAGTGCATCATCTCTCAGACACCTAAGCATCTGTGGGTGAAGAGAGATGTATTACTTAAAAAACCAATTCTCTCTAGGTCCTTAACCATAGCTTCCTATCAGCTTCCCAGCTTGAATGGCCCAAAAAAGCTTTAATCAGAATTGATCCATGATGGCAAAGTAGCTCCTTAGCTTCACAGCAAAGACACTGAGACTGCTGCCTTAACAAGTTTAGGCTGAAGCTCAAGAGGAGAAAGGCTAACAGAAGTTCTGATTATTACTCCTTCACTGCCAATTTAGAAATCACAATCTTCAAGTGTTGGATGTGGCACATTATGTAGAAAAAAAGAATGCCAATTTGTTTTCTGCACAGCGTAGCTGCAGATAACCAGTGCAACTTGCAGGAGGGAGAAAGAGAGAAGCGATCTTGCCCAGGTCATATTTACACTGCTTCCTCTTAGCCTATTATTGCATACTTTCCCCAGGGTTTCCATGAAGCATAAAATTTGTTCCTACCCCTTTTTATGATTCACTGCAGTTTGGATAGGAGAAGCAAACTGGACAAGGAGTTCTGCCTTCTCTTTACATTCCCAATGCTTCCTCTGCAAAAATAGAATGGGCCGCCTCAGCGGAGATGAAATTAGAATTAAACAGAGTCTGCTTCCAATATACTTCCACATTCTATAAATCTGTCTTCACCTAGAACCCAAAAGTTGGGTGGGTGGTGAAATGAGAGGTGTCCCACTGAATGTCCATATCTACTTTTTATTGCAAATATAATGGCAAATGCGTTCTACTAATTAAATATTTGCCTTCTGGTGGTTTCACAGACACTGATTATTTATCTCATTTATGTTGTAATCACCTCTTTTCTTTAGCAAAGTTTTACATTCCACATTCTACCTTTAGGGCAGTTTAATTTGCATACATTTTTTAAGTCAAGAGACTGTTGCATCAGACAGACTCAATTATGTCCAGATCTGTTGATATACTTTAACAGTCTCACTGCAAACCTTGGCTTTCAATGACTCAGATTATTGCCAGATCCACTAATCTCCTTTTGCTTACTAGCACAAAAATAATAGAATAGCCACATCTGAAACAGATGGAAAGTGTTGTCTCAGTAGGAACAATTGCTGCTCCTGCTACCGGCCGTGCTGAGATGCTTGAATCCATCTTGTGTTTTCTATGAACGTATCATTTGAGCATGGAATGGCACCATTAAGAGATCTACTGCATAATGAATGATGCATAGTAAATATGAGCTTCCAATCTCTTTCAGGGTGTCTTCTAACAAACACACATCCTCGATAAATCAAAAGTATAGGAGTTCATTATCCAACTTGTTTGTTGCTGCTCCTTATAATATATTTTATCCCTAATGCTTCTAATTGCTTATAATTACAGACTTCGTTGGTTTGTACCTTCTGATCCCTTTTGGAGCTATTAATACTACATCCGGCAATGCACTTTGATCCACACATATTGACAGTCATAGTTTAATATGTTTAATAGTTTCATAGTCTAATTATTACAAAAACTAATGGCGTGAAATCAAGGCGATATTTAATAAGGCTTCTAAATTTTTACAGCCTCTTATTATGAACAGAACCATGAGTTCTAAGAAATGAAAGCTAGTGGTCGTTAGAACATTTAATACTTTCTTTTAATAAGAGATAATTGTGTAGTTGCTGGAGTTGCTTAATACAGGGGGGAGGGAATCTCTAAGCAGTTTGGATTTTTACAGTTTTTATGCAAACAGCAACATTCAATAAAAATCCTTAAAACTAGATAAAAGCAAACCACAACCATATCTCAAAAATAAAACTGAGGATTGTATAAAAAAAGTAAAAATAAGATTCAGAATCCAGGAAACCTGCTGCTGTGATACCAGCTGCTTCAAATAAATGTTCATGGGAAATATTAAAATGTAAAGTACAAAAAGTGCCTGACAAACTACATGTGATAAATTTTCCTATGCAATATCCTTCTATGCATGTTAATGCAGAAGTAGCAGTATGTCCACCTGTGTTCAATGGAACTAACTCTTAATGAACACTTGGGAGAAATTACTTCATGGTCTTTCCCCATATCAGCCTGCCCACACTTTTAAGTTTAGCAACAGATGCCCTTCTCAGCTATAAGAACAGTTAGATTGTTGAGCACTAGGGAGAGGGGCCTTTTCTGCAGTGGCCCCACACTTTTGGAATGCACTGCCATTTGGGGACTATCAAGCCACATTATTATAGGTCCTAATACGAATTCTAAAAAGCAGAGACATTACCTTGCCAACAAAAGTCTGTATAGTGAAAGCTATGGTTTTCCCAATAGTGATGTATGGAAGTGAGAGCTGGACCATAAAGAAGGCTGATCGCCCAAGAATTGATGCTTTTGAATTATGGTGCTGGAGGAGACTCTTGAGAGTCCCATGGACTGCAAGATCAAACCTATCCATTCTAAAGGAAATCAGCCCTGAGTGCTCACTGGAAGGACAAATCCTGAAGCTGAGGCTCCAATATTTTGGCCACCTCATGAGAAGAGAAGACTCCCTGGAAAAGACCCTGATGTTGGGAAAGATTGAGGGCACAAGGAGAAGGGGACGACAGAGGACGAGATGGTTGGACAGTGTTCTCGAAGCTACCAGCATGAGTTTGACCAAACTGCGGGAGGCAGTGGAAGACAGGAGTGCCTGGCGTGCTCTGGTCCATGGAGTCACAAAGAGTCGGACAACAATACCAATTCTTTGTGGACTCCACCTTCTACCTCCCTCTATCCAGAGAGCTGTCAATTTATTTCCACGCCATGTTTCCTTCAACTTAATAAATTCCTGATCCACCACAGGACTTTTATTGTAGAGCTGGCCTGCAAAGAGGCAATAAGAACTTAGTAACACACCAAGTATATCGTCAGGCTTACAGTCAACGTGGTTTTGAGAGTCTGGCATCAGCCCTTGCTCCTAAAGAAGAAGAGTTTGGATTTGATATCCCGCTTTATCACTACCCTAAGGAGTCTCAAAGCGGCTAACATTCTCCTTTCCCTTCCTCCCCCACAACAAACAGGAGGAGAATAATTCTGTACTATGGGCTATTGAACTAAAGCTTGGGCTATGTTGGGAGCTGGAGGAGGCAGCTGTGGATTATTGACTTACCTGCTGGTGCTTCATAAGATTTTTTTATGTACACCACAGAACAACAAGGGTGCTTGATCAATGCTCTTGCACCAGCACCAAATGCAGAAGCTGCTCAGGCTGGCAGGAATCAAGGCTGCAACTTTTGGCATTTCTAGTATAGAATACTTTACATGGTTGCGCCAGTCCTTGGCAGTCTGATCTGCAATTAATACAAGTTAGCGAATATTTCATAATCTTCAATATCTATATACATTTTAATGAATGAAAAGTTAATACCGTAATCGCCCTGCAGTCAGTTTACTAAAATGGGAAATGACATTTCTGGCAAAGGAGCACACACTACTAAGAACTTCCTGAATATTTCCAGATTGTATTAGATCCTAATAAAACCCTGAGCTAAGCTATCTTATCTTGAAACTCATTGACCAAAAGGAGTAAACAATATAGTTCAGTGGACAAGGAAATATTTATACTCATCAGCTGGGATGTGTCAGATTTATTGAGAGTAACTGGTTATAAATCACAAATAAATCTTATTTATAGTTGTTGTTTTTTTTTTTTGTGTGTGTGTGTGTGTGTGTGTGTGTGTGTATCCCTGATCCCATATCTCAACATATTGCCTGTCATACATCTTGATGCTGTTGACAGTTTACCATATAAGATCTCACAGTATTAGAGTAAATTGAAATATGCTGTGAACAATGAAAATCAAACATGACACTGCCAGATCCTTAAATGTCATTTGCTACCATGGATAATATTAGTCATGAACAATTATGTGTCAGTATTTGAAATTGAAAATCACTTTATTTGACTGTACTTGAATCTCAATTTCTCAAAGCATTAAATGAAAGAGAAAGGCCAATTAAAGGGCTAATCTTTTTTAAAGGAAGGCCAAGGGCGATAAAAGAAAGTTCTCTTTGATACTTAGTCATTTCAGTTCACAGTCCTTAGAAGTTACTTTCATTATAGACTACATAAAAAAAAAAAATTCGGCTGAAGAATAAAAAAAAACCGCATACATTTTGGGGTTACTAGATATTTTGGAAAGTGGTCTGTCTGTGCTATATAGGTTTGGCTGCCTCTCAAGATATCATTGCCAAACTAAAGCATGGTGATTCCTGAGATGGGGTGGCAGTCTTAAATTATTATGCAATATTGCATACGATAAATGTGTGTTGGGAGAAATTACAATGCTGATTAATTCTCATGAGAATTTTTTTAATTAAAAAAAATTGCAAACTGACATGGAGAAGTGAAGTTCAGAAAAATGAGAAATGGAGAGAAACAATTACTGACAAGACTGGCCGTCCCTAACAATTATGCAAGGGTCAGGATTCCACAGACAGAATAAATTGTACTTGACATTCGTATCTGTATGATCCAGTCCCCACCACAGCTCAACATCTACCACCTCAGACCTAAAAGACCACCCAAACCAGAGTTTTTCCAATGAGTAAAAAGCATGACATCATGTAAAGTTCTCTGCCTACTTCTTTACTACTTTGAATCTAGTCCCCTTCCTTATACTTTGGAATTCGTTCCGGCCACTTCATCTAAAGATTAGGTTCAAATTTCATAATCCCATTGCTAGTGCCACTCCCAACCACCAGGATACCCAAACCAAGCACCCATTTAGGATGGACAATAGACAATGCAAGCCAAAAGTTATTTTTTAAAAAAAATGATTTAAAATTTGAACATAAGCATAACAGAACAATCTCATGCACATCAACTGAGAAGCAAGTCTTGCTTGGTTGAATCACATTAACTCTTAGATAAGTGTGTGTTGGATGAAAGGTAGCAACCTTGAATGTACAACTCCGCTTTAAAATATGGCAATTAAATGGCAAAAGAGCTAATTTGAATCCCCCCGCCCCCCAATAAACTGTCGATCTGAATACAATATCAATCCACTGGTACTAGAATGCTAGGCATTTGGAGACTGTAGCTCTGTTTAGGCATTCAGAAATAAGTGGCGATAATCACATAAGGGTGGGGTTCTGATGGCACTTGTTACATACACACACACACACACACACACCAAAAAGCAACAACTCTACTATCTTGCCCAGCACTGTCCCCCTCCCAGCCCTATCCATGGGCAAGGTAGTCTACTGAATAAGCATAGGCTGTCCCCCATGAGCTGGAAGCCTGAGCACTCACAGACATTCTCAATGAATTTGGCAGTCTACCTTGCTGCAAACATGGCCTCTGTGAAGAATATTCTACAGGAAGTGATGCTATGGGATGCGACAGCCTGGGGCTTTCTAGTGAAGGCTGGGCAAGAATTTTTATAAGTAAAATATATTTCCTCTTAGAATCAACCATGACAGCTTCGTGGAAGATATGAGCCCACCATACAGATGATGCCCAGTAACTCTGATGCCTCATGAACACAGTTCCACTCCCTAAATAATAAAGGCTGATATCATGCAAATCCTGCACAACTGTGCATCTGCATGGAGTACATAAATGATGGGAAACAGGGAACTGTGTGCGCAATAGACACCTGATAGCAATTTGTTCTTAAGCACAGTTTTAAACTGTCTTTGAACAATTTTTCCTCCCACTCTTCTCAGATGCTTTTCACTTCTGGAGTCTTTCAAAGGACCTGACCAAATGCATGAAAGTGTAGACTGGTGATATATACCATTTAAGAGAGATCTGGGAGTTTTGAAACACCTCATTCATCTTATGGTGATGTGATTGTGTGTGTGTGTGTGTGTGTGTGTGTGTGTGTGCGCGCACACACACACACACACACACACACACACACAAACACACACTTGTATTTTAAAATATAACCCTCTCACAGAAAAGCTTTTTTGTGAACAAAGTCCTTTTATGGAAGCTAAGCATGGCACCCAGTTGACATGAAATCCATCATGCAACTTATGGAAGGATGACAATTGCTATAAATCTTTCTTGCATCTCCAGATCACTGCCCACAAAATAACAATTCTGTTATTTTAAGGGCTGATATATTAAGACATTTTCAGAATTAGGAATTAAGCTGGAAATCAAATTTTACAGTTGTATCTGTTGTACACAGGGTTAAGAGATAATTAATGTCATGTTGCAATCCTATATGTATTTTCATTTCTGAGTAGACATGCATTGGATTGCACTGCCAGTGCCCCAATTCACACTCCCCCCAACTCCCAAATCATGCTTAAATGTGAACATCCAAGTGGAGTGAAAATAATCTTAATAAATCAAATGTATTTAATCCGTTATAAATGGGAAATTGATCAGTCTGGAACTCTGGAAACCCTGTATAAGAATTACATGAATCTGGAATGGAAATCAGGAATCATTGAAGCCTGACTTCATTTGCACATAACACTAAGTGAAACCATGGCTGGAACTACACACAGAAAAAACAACACTATTCATAAATCGCTGTAAGAAAAAAAACCTCCTAATGTAAAATCTCATAGGCGATTTTTGGCTGCTCTACAGTGCCATCTGGTGTCACATGTTTATAATGCAGTTATAACGTTATAAAATGACAAGTGTAGCCAAGTCCCATGACTAGCATGGAAAAGTGAGTGTGCAAATGCAAGTATGAACAGGACTTTTCTATGATTCTCTGTCTCTAAACTCAAAACTGTCAATGCCTTCCTGACACACCCCTAAAGAACTATAACCCCATAACCACACCCACTGCTTGAAGCTCTGTTTATAACGGCACTTGTGTTTTCAAAACACTTTATCATCCCTACTAAAATATACCCTGAATAACATTTCCTCTACATCCCAAAAGGGTGAGGAAATTCCAGCCTTATTCTGTTTCATTAGTTCATCAAAGGTTACATTTATCTCTGAATGTAGACTGGGACAGATGATTCACTGAAGCATTTAATGCTTTAAGAAAATGAGCCATGCTTGGATGCACAAACCAATTAGTACACCCAAACCATTGTACATTTGTAGGGGAACTTGATAGGGCCGCTGTTTTATAGCTTGCTGTGTTACTTAAAATGCACCTTTGCTTTTATAATACCTCATTTAAAAAATCAATTTCATGCGACATGAATTTTTCTTTGGTATGTTCTGATAAAGCTTTAAAACAGTCAATCAAACATTTAAGCAAATAATTTCTTTGAGAACGACCATTTTTGTCAATAGCATTATTGCAGCAATATAAATTTGACTGCTGTGCCATTGGCTGGCCTTGAAAAAGTTTCTTTCCACATACAAGTCAGATTTGAATACTAACAATCAGAAATAAACCCTGTGGAACTGGTAGTTAAAAGCTGCTCAAGTGCCCTATCTGCACCATTGATCTCTTCTTGCAATTTTTTCTTAAAAGCGTTGACACTGAGGATGCTTTGGAGATGTAAAAGGCTTCAAGTACCTCTAGCATAAAAATAGGACACTTGCCTTAAAGAGCAATGGGCTTCCTTATCATCTCTTGGAGGCTGAAGATTGCAATTTCGGTTATCTATAAAAGCAGCATGTTCATGTACAATTAACTTCTCCAGCTTTTGCTCTCCCTATGCCAGTGTTTCTGAATTTTCATTTTCTTTGCCTATTTTATATGTTGCCTTTGTGTATTGTGTCACTCCATGTAAAGGAAACTTGCATTTAATCTCCAGCCTATTCCTCTCTGGTGTTTGACTAAGTATTACCATAACTCCCTAATGACACCATCCACATTCAAGAGCCACCATCCACAAAGCCACTTCCGCCTTAGGAAGCATCTTCTCCCAGGCCTTTGGCTAATGAGACAATCATGACCTTTTAAACTGTAGAGCTTACTGTTTTTGTTTACCATATGCTATGTATTTTTGTGTTTTTTATATTGTAAGCCACCCTGTGATTCTCGGATTAACGGCGGTATAGAAATTTAATAAATAATGATAATAATAAAACAATGCAGATTTATATCAGTGGACTCATAACGATTGCTCTTCAAAATTTCAGTCAATAGGGGCCGCCAGGGGGCGCATTGGAAGATGGCTGACAATAACATCTCTCCGACCCACACGAGGTAATTAAGAGGCTGATATCAGAGTATGCAGCCTCCCTTCGTTGCCCCAAGGGAATGGGGAACGCTGCCTTGCCTGCTGTGTCCATAATTCACCCCCGGATTCGAAAGAAGGGGGTGAGGGCACTAGGCACAAAGCCCTCGGGTGGAGTCCGGCTCTACCGGACGCTGTCTCTGATAGCGCACTGGCTGCATCAGCTCGAAATATATAATTGGAAAAGAAGCAAATGCACATATTTCAAGTGAAGAACGGGAGTGAAGACTGCTAACTGAAGTGACCTCTGTGAAACGAGAGCAACGGGTTGGATTTAACGGAATAAACATGAAGAAAATATACCAGGTTCAGTATGCCGGAGCGGGACTGGATGGGGGGGGACTTTTTTTCCCCTTTTCTTCTATGTGATTAACCAATAACCCCTCCTCAAAAAGAACCGTCGCATAACCGACCTAAGCAGGATGATTAAAAACTGTGTGGAAATGATTTACTACCAAAAGTTTGGCTTGTGAGATCGAGAAAAAGAACAAGGGCTTTTGATGGCACAGCAACAAAAAGGGAGTTGCCATTTTGACAGGTCCTGTCGAAAGATTCATGATCGGGAGGAGGAAGCTTTGTTTTCATATTGGATTCCTGGTAGAACCTCCTCGAGGACTGAGAAAGAGGAGATACGGCAGCTGTCTGAAATATGACTCTTGGACAAACGGAAAAATCCACACAGGAATACAAATTTGTTTCAACCCGCTTATGGAGACTATCAGAGGCCACAAAGACAAAGAGAAAGGAAAAATATATGAAAACAACTAGAAGAGGTGTGGAAAACAGCAAGAAAGGATTGGACAGAATTGTGAACATTATTTGGACAGATTTGTGGACTTTTAAAGCAGCAGCAACAAGAGGATTGGATCCTTTTCGGAACTTGAAATATGGGTACCCCCAACAAAAATTTAAAATTAGGCTCTGTGATTCGGAATTTATGTGATTTGATTGGTCTGTTAATAAAAATTATTTTAAAAAACAAACAAAATTTCAGTCAACAAAAGTATCACTAATGAAATCAAAAGTTGGATCTGCTGTGAGAATTTCAGCAGTTCCCCAACAGAGGAAGGTGACCCCTGTCTACAATCTGTATTTAAAAAGCTGATATTAATTTGCTTATCTCCAGATGGAAGTTTTGATGTATCTTGGATATTTTCCATTGTGTTCCCTCATCATACTTATAATAGGTCTAGCCCATTTAGTTCACCATAATGGAGTAGCAATTTTCATGGGACAGAATCCAAATAGCTACTTTAAGTGAGCCCAAGGGCTCAGCGTAATTTTTGACTTGTTTTTGTTGAGTAGTGAATCCCTACTACCTCACTGGCAAAATTGCTGTTGAAAGTCACTTCAGTTTCAAAAATAGCTTGCCATCTAACACTGAGAAGGCTCCTCAAGAAACAGAAACCTAAGCCTCCTGGGGCATATAGACATTTCCATTTTCCTCTGCATCCTGGGCTTTAGTGTTTGAGCACCATTTTCATTTGTCTGCAATGTTCTTAACACAATCTGTCTAGAGCTGTGGATGCCAGCCAACCAGACCCACTTTTATCTAAAATTGGGAATGCACAACCTTTACGCTTACAAGTTGTGTGCAGATAGCATCTCTCTTTATGATTTTGGAAAGTGGGTTGTTGTGGGGGGGGGGTTGCAGAAGTGAGTGGCAAACTGGGGCATTCCTTCCCATCTAATGTCTAGTTGGTTGCATTCCCATTGCTTTCTGGACAGAGGAAGTGACAGTGAGGGTAGCATGGAACAAATACACCAGAGGGAGCATCAGAGCAGCTGTGACATGACTGACCAGAGGTCAGGTGAGTGATGACACCCTGCCATGCTGTCAGCAAGTCCTTGTATGCATGTGGGCTCTGCTGCCAAGAATAAGGAGTGAGAAGGGCAGACACAGCTCCTATGTGGCCTGTCCACATGTTCATATTGTATGAATGGGGCTCATGACAACCAATGCAGGCAGGCACACTTCCTTCTGCAGAATATCTGTGCCTCACAACACCGAAAGTTCATGTCTACAAGGAGTTAAACAAGCCAACTTCGCATCTGCTCGGCTTGTTTTGATATGGACTAGAGTTTGTGATAAACCACCACCTAAGGTTTGTGTGTAATGATAAACTGGGATTAGGGAGAAATGAAGCAAAACACTTCGTAAGTTTCTCCTGGCTAAGTGCGAGGAGAACTGGCGAATGTGCTTGTTCCAATTCATGCAGATAGTGTAGCATGTGAATGCAGCAATTATGACCCTGTATTTGTTCAATCTTGCCCAACACCACCACTGGGAAGCATCCACCAAATGAACTGCTAAAAGGAGAAACCATGGGCAGATTTGTGCCATATGAACATTTAAAGCACCTTTTTCAAGGCCAACCAATGGCACAGCAGTCAAATTTATATTGCTGCAATAATGCTATTGACAACATGGCCGTCCTCAAAGAAATTATTTGCTTAAATGTTTGATTGAATGTTTTAAAGCTTTATCAGAACATACCAAAGAAAAATTCATGTCGCATGAAATTGATTTTTTAAATGAGGTATTATAAAAGCAAAGGTGCATTTTAAGTAACAACAGCAAGCTATAAAACAGCGGCCCTATCAAGTTCCCCTACAAATGTACAATGGTTTGGGTGTACTAAAAGGCAGCATTTATAGCTTCTCCACCACGGTGATGGTTGGGGGGCGGTGCGGAAAATGTTGTGTGCACTCATGTCTCTGCATGTGTGCAAGACTGTATATATGCACACATACGTGGGTCACATCACTACTGGCACATGACCCTAAGAAAGGTGACCAGCTGTCAATGCATTCCTCTGGCTGAAAAGAGTTAGCTATACGTGTTGGAAGGTCTTTGTTTGCAACATATACAGGATACTTATTTACAGATGAAAACTCAATAAAACCATACCGTAATAAAGACACAAGCCATCAGACAAGCCATATAAAAGCCAGTGCAATAAAATACTGTACAAAGCAGAGAAATAAAACAACCCTCAAACAAAACACTAAAACAAAAGAAGATGCCCAAGAGTGTGAGAAACAACAATGTCACGGAAACCCCCCAAAGCAACGAATGTGTATAGGAACTTAGACACGATCTCCTGGATTGCAAGCTGTTTCATATTTCCTTGGAAACAAAGCTGGATAATTTCCCACATTTAGCAACTGTAGATCCCCTAATAGTATCTGGTTTTAACACAATGTGGAGGAGGCCTCAACAGGTTGCTGCATTTCAAACCACATGGATCAAACATGCGACTCTTGAGTTCCTATACCAATAATTTAGGAACTTTCACCACTGTAATTAAGCAGAGTTTTACTGCCTGTGCAATTTTTCTGAATACTGTATGGAAAGGCACATGAATCTGACCTTTGGCGTGAGTTTGTAAGTAAACCATTTTTTAGCTTTCCAAATGCCTGGCCTTTTTCTATGATAGAGGAAGAGGGATGTTTTGGAACTCAGAAGGGTATATTTTAAAAGTCCAGCAGTCTATATTTCCACACTTTGCTACATGTTCCATGATTTTAAATTTCTGCTGGAGTTCTCTGACTAAAGAATACTTGCCCCAAACCTTGATCTTGTAATCAAGGGAATTCTTTTTTCTATATATAGATTCTTCCTTGTACCAACATAATATACTAATGTCTTTTATGCTTCAATTTGGGCAGAATCAAAAATTTGAGGAGGAATAAAACACCATTACAGATTAAATTCCTGGTATTGTTCTATAAAACTTTAAATCACTTGGCCCTATAGCACAATATATTTGTTGCTCCCAAAGACTGTCTTGTAAAGAGACCATTTGGTTATCATAAATCTTTCTAACATGACATAGAAAGTTTGCATAGTGTAAAAATACAAACCTGTGATCCAAAGGTAACATTTCCTACTTTGAAAGCGGACAATTCTCTGCTTTTGTTGTTTAAGATAAGGCTGTTGCTTGCAATTTGAGGCCATCACTGAGTCTTATATAGGGAAATGGAAATCAGCTGTCAGTTCATACATTACCAACAGATGTGGTTCTCAAAGTAGACATTTAAGTAGAACTATTACTCATAAGTAGAACTATATTTACATCTACAGTTTTTAAAGAGTCAGGGAAATGCTGATGAAAACACTTATAGAAATACAGATGAATCCATTTTGTCACTTAAACCAGCAAGGAACTTGGTGTTTAAGCTGTGTATCCAAAACATAACAAGTCCAAGGGAAATGTTTTGTATGGAATAGCATGATAAAATAAAAAAGCAGCTTTGTAAATACAGATGTAAATACAGTATTGAATGTCTAGTAATCCTATCAGTTCTTAACATGGACTCTAAAGTTACCCCTTTTGATAAACCCTTATTGTGTAGGTCTTGAGAATTGATCATTTATTGAGAATTGAGATTTATGAACTTTATCACATGAATGCAATACTCCATATGCTAACCATACCTTATTACTTATGATCCCAAAGCACTTTACAATGAAATACAATAATCAATAGTTGGATCTGCAGCACCAGTTTCTTACAATAAGCAGTGGAAGGGATTCTGTTCATTTCTTTTCAGGGTATTCTTGTTGGACCTATTTAGGCATAGCGTTCCTCATAGACCATTCTAAATGAGTCACAGGGTATGCAGAGGGTCCCAGTAATAGCTATTCAGGATCCAGTGACCTCAGTCTGAGTTCATGTAGCCATATAATGGATAAACAACAAGATAATGATGTTCCTGTAAGACAGGTGACTATGCTTCTTCTATCTGATGGCGGCACCAATTCCTATTGTTTACAATGCATTTGCATTTAGTCATCTACTCCTTCCTCTGTTTCTGTCTGGAAAATGGTCCCCTAGCCTGAGCTATTTGGAAGCAACTGCTGTCTCCAGTGATTTACAGGCATAGTTTAGGTTAAAATCCTATATACATTTTACAGGGAGGAAGTCTTAGCCCTATAGTAGCATTCTAACTTGAGTGAGGATGCCCTCTGGAGCTCAAGTGATACAGCTTAATGAGCTATACCAAATCCCAGTGGAATCAGAAACTTGGTTTGAACAGAATCCATGATCTCATTTTATCTGGCCCCATTATTTTTCCTACAGGCAATGCTCTTGGAGTAGCTGCCGGTGCTGATGATGCCAGATGCACTTCTCAAATGTAATTCAGAACCGCAGTGATATCAGCAAAGCACTCTCAGGGCTACAGCTAGCAGTCAGGAACAGCAGAATCTTTTAAATGAACTGAATCACTTGTGGAATCATTTCAAGAAGACATTGATGGCATTATTGTCTTATCTCCAGGCATACTAATAATACTCACACATTACCTTAACTCTTCCCCAAGCACTGGGGCAGGGCAGTGCACCAATAACATATCACAAGACAATCTCTCTTTTTTTAACATGGAGAGTTTTAAAACATAAACTCATATGGGGGAGCCTGAGCAGTCTGGGACTATGGAAGTAGAAAATGGGAAGTTTACTCCCCCCCGCAATGGTCCCAACAAAAATCGCCTCTGTAAAGTAGTTGTTTGTAGTTAAAGCAGAGCTGGGAAGTCTATGGTTCTCCAAATGCTGCTGAACTACAACTCTAATCATTCCTAGCCACTGGCCTTGCTTGCTGGGACTGATGGGAGTTGCAATTCAGGAACATCCGGGGGCCCAAAGATTTCCCATAACTGATGTAAAGAGAAGCATTATTGGTATGAATGGGAACTTTCCTTGGTATGCAAACAGCACCTTCCAAAATGGGGAACATACCAATTCAGAGCATTAGTTCTTCTGCCTTAATACTGACTATACTAAGTGCAGCAGCAACCCGACCCATTTCACCACCTGTATCAAAACAGGAAGGTGCCGATCCACCATTGCATTCACGCCAAAGCCTGCCTTACCTGGGTCACACGATGATGCCGGTTTCCCATGAGATCTCGTGGAGTCTTCTGCTTCTACTGAACTATTGTCCTTTGCCAGGACCCCAGCATAGAGGAAAAAATAGATCAGTCCCACTCCTTACCTCCCATTATTCCAAATCTTGCTCAGGCTTCCTTGTGGCTATTTACTTAATGCACATTTTTGTTAACAAGATCATTAGGTCTAATTTGGCCCCTAGCTCATGCCTGAGGAGTGCAAACTGAGGTGCAAAAGGAAAGGCATCTGTCAAAGTCTCATTTGCTATTCCCGTTGCAGATGATGATGGTTACAGAATTGTCTGTGATATTTCATCCCTCTAAGAGGATAGCAGTCAATAGTGCTGGTTCTTCCATTTACAAATGGGATTTAAATAAACAAAGTTGCAAATCCCTCATTAATGGCACATCTAACAGTACCTTTAACATAAACCTCCCACATCTTTGTTCAGCTACTCAAATGTTTTCACCTATATTTGGCTTCTGTTATATAAGAAACTTAGCATCTTTCTGTCTTGAGCTAATAAAAGAATAGCATAATACAAGACCTGTACTCTTTGCCTTACTTAGCAGCAGACATCGATACAAAAGTCTAGCATCAATTACTTCAGTTCTACCACTATTAAAATGAGATAAGCATCACTCCAATACACTTAAGAGGTGTGAAGAGCTGTTTCTTGATCAAGTATTGGAAGATGTACTAAATCAATTACGGTATCTGAAGTGTTTGGGTTGTTTTGTTTTGTTTTTAAAAAAGAGAATTGATTCATAGTCATTAAGCAACCAGAGTTGCCTTGAGTACAGAGTGTTACTTTTAGAAAAATTATCCACTGAAGAGAGCACTCAGGAAGTGAGGAAACTGAGTGGAAAGGGCTCCTGCCTTTCTAACTTAGCCCAAGCATGCTTGCCTTACGCAAATAGACCTATTTTTGGCTTCTGCAGGCCGGGTTGTCCTCTTATATACCTGCTGGGATTGACAAGGCATCTGACCCTCACCTGAATCTCATAGCTCTCCTGACGAGTGATTTGGTCTGCAGGGTGAGATTGCCCACCAGAGACTCTACTATTCATATTAGGCCCTAGTGTTTTTCTTACAATCCCCTTCTCAAGGAATTAATCCATTTTAATCTAGCATGTAAATTCTCAGAACTGTCTTATTTGTTAATTCAAGCAAGTAAACTACTGCTCTCACTTCATTACAAACAGTGTTTCTACCTGCAACACACTTGAGCAAACCTCCTCCTCCTCCTTTCACAGATATTTTGTTGCCATTTGCCACTGTAGCTGCCTCTGATGAGTTGTCATTTAACTCTTGGGGGGGGGGGGAATTAGCATCACATGTCCGAATCAATTAGGCAACTAGAAGGGTTACTGTTAATAGCACCAGTTTTCCTATAACTTGATATTGCTGGATAGTTCTGGTTAACTGCAAAAGCATTTTTAGTTTGCTTTCTGTTGCCACCCTAGAACTTTTCTTTATTAGTGCCACTTTGTGCATCCTGGCCTGGATGCCAGAAGGGATACAATTTACGAGCTTTCTCTATTATCTGCACAGCAGGGGTTGTTCAGTCAGCAGTGCAAAGGCTGAGCTGGTTACCTGCTTTCTGCAATAGGGGTCGCTGTTTGGTGGTACCCAAGTTGTTTAGCTGTCAGATTCTAAAGCTCCCTATTGGTGGCTCTTTGTAATTATCAAAATACAGAGTCCATTCATAAAACACAGTGTTCATTCATAAAGCAGTAACATAAATCTCCATTGGTACATATTTCAGTGGTTGAACATACAGGTTTATGGCCGTGCTGTAGTGTAGTGCTTATGAGACTGTGGATAAAAGCTGGCTGGGCTCATCGTCCCAGGGTTTGGCGGGGGCGGGAGGTGACAAAACTGATTTCCAATAAGTGCCCCCCTTTATTTCCATAACAAGTCCTTGAGTCTGTACTCTGAATAGTGATACCAGGGACCTAGAAGGTGCAGGGCTTGTCAGTCCAGCCCCTGCACAGTCTCATCAAGTCTGACCTTAAGGCAATTGGAGCAACTGGGCCAAATTGGGCCCAGCGGGCTGCTCCTAAAGGGGCCCATGCACCAGGGCAATCTAGATGGATTTTATTTATATCTATAAGATTTTGCAGACTTTGGTTGTGAACTGGGGCCCTACCAAAAAAAAAATCAACTGTTTCAAACTGGGCCCCACAGGCTAGCCCTGAGTCTCATAGTTGCTGGGCCCAAGTTGCCCTGGCCTTGCATAAAGTCTTAGGTTTGCAATTTTGGGAGAGGGGAGACTGCCCGATGGGGAGCGGATGGGCTGGCGAGGCCCCCTAGATTAAGAGGTCCTAGGCTTCAGCCTACTTAGCCTATGCATAAATCTGGCACTACTTGCAAGTTCTCAAAAGAAGGTTAAGAAGTATGTAAGATGGTGGCACTTTTCTGAACTTATAGTTGTTTGCAGAACAAGGTGACCTTGTCAGCCAAACAGTAAGAGTTGCCAGGGATTTGTCATAATAAAATATTATAATCTATATACTGCTTGAGTGACCAGAAGAAACAGTTTTTTCAGTGGCACTGTAGATATATAAACAGTTTATGAAATACTTATAATTCGTTGTATCAAAAGAGAATCAGAATAGGTGATGTTAAATATACAGTCCAGTGGTTATTGGTTTCCATTGGGGCTGGTAGAGCAAAAGTCTGCAGTTAATGAAATAATATGTTTCCCTTAATGGATTGTCCTTGCTGGGTTAAGGTTCTCTGTATGGCTGAAGATTAGGGAACCCTCAAAATGCAGGAAGAGGCTGATACTGGTCGGATACAAAGCATTTGGGTTCCCCCTTTCTTTAGTCAATTGAGCAAACTCATAATGAAGAAAATTCATAACAAAACCACTGGTATGTATCATACAGTCATTCTCCTTTAAATTCCATCCCCATGGCATAAAGAGAAGGGGAAATATTCAAGCTTTTGCTTCCAAAGAAAGTAGAGTCACTGATGCCAGCTGGCTAGGCTTTTTTTTTCTATGTGATATTTATGGCTCTACAGTAAATGTTGCTAGTTACTCAATTTTCTCTTTCTAGTGGATTATGGTTTGTGGAATTGGCCCGTTTCTCTCCACAAAATCAAATCAGTCTGCATTGCAGAATATGAAAAAAAAATATTAAAAAGAATATATTAAAAAGGTGACATCCATTCCAAAAGGTAGCATCCCTCCTAAAGTAGATTACACCAAGATTTCCTCCAATATTACAACAGGAGGCTAAAGTGCATCTCTTTGAGTCTGAAGTGCTGTTCAAATGCCCAATAAATGCATGAAGAAGAGTAATCATGTTCACTGACCCCAAGCCCACCCTCATGAGTTCAAAGGTCCAGTGTGAACAGAACCTATATTTTAATAGATTTTAATTATCCATTTTTATATTGTTGTAACACACCATTTTGACCAAACTGAGGGAGGCAATGGAAGACAGAAGTGCCTGGCGTGCTCTGGTCCATGGGGTCACAAAGAGTCGGACACGACTAAACGACTAAACAACAACAACACACCATGGGTTGGTGAAAGGCAGGTAGGAAATCCAAATAAGAACACATGAAGAGCCTGCTGGATCAGGCTAGTATCCTGTTGTCACAGTGGCCAACCAGATGCCGATGGGAAGCCCATAAGAACAGCACTCTTCCCATTTGTGATTCCTAGGTTCTGCTTGCCAACCCCACTGCCAGGCCTCCACTTTCCCCCAACTCTCCCCTTTCATTCTCCAGCTCCCACTCATGATTCCCAGCTACTGCCATTCAGAGTCATACTGCCTCCAACAGTGAAGGGAAAATATCAGTCATGCACAGTGTATCCACCCTGCTGTAGAGTTGCAGGGGCCTTCTCCATATCTGCCGGGTTTGGCAGTGGTTCCTAGTCCACACTAATTTTCTTTCCTTTTCAGCCATAAGGACTGCATACAGAGTCTCTGGCTTCCCCTGGTCACAGTGAATCAAATTTCTTGACATAATGGAGGAAATTCACTGCTTAAGGTCCACATCAACTTTTTAACAACAGGTTCTAGGGCTTCTTTCCTGAAAATAAACTTTTCCCACTGTCCATAGGGAAACACATGAAGCATGGGGGAATATATTTATTTCCTATTGTTTCCAAAGAAAGAAGATGCCTGGGGGTTGTTGGCTATGCTTTTCCATTTATATTTTTAGTTTTGCAGTAAAGGTAGCCAGCCATTCAGTTTTTTCCTTTCCATTTGATTAAGACGTATAGATCGGGTATCTTTCTACTGCAAAATATAAGCCCGCATTGCAGAAGTTGCAGAGCATTAACAAAAGAGCAAGGGGGGAGGGCTGAAAGAAGCAGGACATTCATTTTGCAGCAGAATAATTTAGTGCTTTTATGATTCATTGCATCTTAGGTCTGGAAGCAGTGACTTCACACACCATAGAAATCTGATTCCAAAACAAATGATTGTCAATTGCAACCAAATAAAATCTAAACCTGTACATGATAGTACTCATTTTTTAAAACATCTGTACAGCAGAAGATTAGCACTTTGGAAGATTTTATTTAGTTCTACACTAATTTCAAGTTAAGCCACCATTTGTTTTACACTATTTATTGCAATGCATGTGGTAATGAACAATCACTGGAGTTTTATTAGCTGCTTTTTGCTGGTAATGATAAATCTCATGCAGAAGTGAAAACTTTGTTTTATGACACAGCACCTCTTTTATGATATATCTAACCACAGAGCAGGTCTCCTTCTGTGCAGCAAGGAACATCAGCTTTGATCATGCAATCAAACTTGGAAGAAAGAAAATACTGTTATTAACTAGCGCTTTTATGTGGGTTTCATGATGCTTCAAGAATTATTGCTGTCAAGGGCAGGGTGAAAACCCTTTATACTCTGGTTCATATCTCTGAACAGGGAGATGCCATATGCTGTTCCTCATCTCTTTCCTGACTTATTTATGCAGTGTTTCTTTGGCTTCTGAAACTATGGCTGACTTCAGTGAGGTCACTGTCTGTTTTCGAACAATCCTATCTTGGCTTAATAAGTAGCCTGGTTCAGCTTATTGCATCCCGGCTTAATGAAGTGAGATACAGAAAAGTCTCCGGTTAAGCTCAGCTAGTGTGAGGGACTTATGCTAGAGTATATCTGGCTCAGCTGGGGTGAGGGATTTACACTTGTGTAGCTCCAGCTCATCCAGGAAAGCCCAAGATCTGCTGGATCCAAAAGTTCTCATCCTGACAGCACTTGGGTTAATATTTTTACATCCAGAATGCTCTTTATTATTTATTGATTTATACTCTGCCATGCTACACAGGACTCACAAGGTAACGTCTATTAAGCAGATGGGCTTAAACAAAGACACATCTTCCTGGCTGGCACCTGAATTCTCACCCTGCCGCCCCCATCCCAACTTTGTCGATGTAAAGGGGGGGAAACTCATGCACAAACACATAGCCTCTCTCCATCCCATGCACAGCTTTTTCTGTTTATGAACTCAAATTCCTGATTGCCAATAGAAATTCTATTCCCACAATCTTCAAATTTGGGTCTGATTAAAGTGTGCGGAACCCTCCAGAGTGAAATTCCCACAATTCACCATGCCATCCCATATGCGGCTTGGCGGGCTTTCGGCTGGAGTGCTAGCTGCTTTTATGAGGCAATAATAATAATATATATAGTTATCAAGCGCCTAGAAGACTAGGCACTGTACAAAAGTTAATTGTCACATAGTCCTCGCCCCCACAGGCTCACAGTTTAAATCAGACAAGACACATAAAGATCACGGAGAGTGAAGGGAAATGAAAAACAGGTGGCAAGGCATCAAGCCGATACAAAGCGTATGAAAGGCAAGGATACATTTTGAGACAAATTTTGCAAGAAGGTGCATGATTCTAGAAAGGTGAGGGGAAATTATCACAGTAAAATGCTACAAGAGAAAATGGATACATATTAAAAACAAAAATTGAGGAAAACTTAAAATATTGTGCTTCTCAGGCATCAAAGTGTCTTGAAAATAGCCAAAAAAATACCTCATGAACACCGAAGAGCAGGGCAACATCCTATGGAATGTTTAGCTTGTCCTGGCGGCCATATTTTCTTTGTATTGGAGACCCCAGTTTGCAGTACTAGATTCTTGAAAGCCCGTTCATTTCTAAAAGAGGTCTCTTAACATTCGAAAAACTATCCTTATCAGCCAGGGATGCATTTTTTTCAAAATAATAGCTGAAATGAGGCATATGTATGATGTACCAGACATAAGATCCTACTTAGTATTATGACGGTGAAGCTGCAGAGATCCCCAGCAAACACAAAAGAGCTGTCTATTTTACTGTAGGAGGGTAGTTGGAGTCTCCCAACATCTAGAGGCCTGCAGATTCCTCATTAGTGGGCTAGAATGAAGAGATGGTGTGCACAGTTAAGTGTTTATTCAATGAAGAAACAGCTTGCTTTAAAAAAAAAAGAAAAAGAGGTTTTAAGGTTATTATAGGTCTCTGCTAATGCCAAGATCCAATTGAACTGAGACTTCCAATGCTTCACTGAGAACCCTCAGTACTTAAGGGGGGAAAAACACCCAGTGTTTTAAGATTATTTAATTTCTAGCAGTCTAAACAAGAGCAGGGATGAGATCAAAAGGCACTAGAAGAGTTCCTGACTTTATAAAACTCCGTTAGCTGGCATCAGTAATGGATTTTTTCCTCTCTTGGAAGCCAACTTAAATAGCATGGGCAGATGGGCTTAAATAGAGACATACCAATGACGCAAAGTTTTTAAAAGGTACCGGATGTCATTTGGAATGTGCTAGGCAATTTACACTTTGCTTCAAAACTGACTCTTCTCTCTTGGATCATTTTTTGTCCTTCTTACTAAAGCGTCTAAAGATCTTTTTAAAAAGGGCACATGGCATTTATCCAGTGTAGCTTGAAGCAGCATCTAGTGTGGAAGAGTCAAACATCCATTCATCAAAACTTGGGTTTTGTTCCCCTTTTTTTCTGCTGAGCTTCAGTGCAGCATTGAGCCTTCAGTAATAAACAATTGAACCCCAAATTAAAGAGTTGTCTTGAACTTCATATGTATTGTAAAAGTTGGGTCCCCTTCAGTTTTATAAACTCCCTCTGTCAAAGGCCAGGAGACTATTAACTTTTTTAAAAAGTGTGGGGGGGGAGCATATCCATGCAGTAGTGACTGATAACATTTTGACTTGATAGGGTTGCAGCTTTTTAATTTTTATGTTTTCTGCACAATAGGATGTGTGCAGCACTTATTAAGGCTATTTTCTTCACACTGAAATGATCTATTATCCTCTGCACATCTATGGACAAGGAAAGAGCTTCCATTGCAGAGGATCCAATTATGATTTTCAGACATGATTGACTCATGGGTTGTGGGTTCGAGCCCCACGTTGGGCAAAAGATTCCTAAATACCCATCTTTATGGTTTTACTTACTGTTTTAACTGCTTTAAATGTGTTGTTTTGGGGGGCTTGTTTTATTGATCATTTTAATTGTAGGTATTTATTTTCATGTTCTGATGAAATTGTTTAACTGAATATTTTAATTATGTGAGGCTGTCTGTAATTGGCTTTACACATGTAAACCACTTGGAAGTCACCTTGGCAATTAAGCCAGGTGGGTGGGTGTGTATTACTAAGTAAGTCATTATTTCCATTTTACATTCCCCTCCCCCTCTAGAACAGCCCTAGAAGCTGACTGTACAATTTTTGCAATATGAGCTGGTCCTGGTCATCCCTGTCCAAGCCTTTCTGTGGATGCATTGGGGAATCATGAATCCTATGGGGGGACAGAGGGTGGATGGGTGTGGGGGACTCCCTGGTCCTGAATGGGGTAACTGTGCCCCTGAAGGACCAGGTGCGCAACCTGGGTGTCATTTTGGACTCACAGCTGTCCATGGAGGCACAGGTCAATTCTGTGTCCAGGGCGGCTGTCTACCAGCTCCATCTGGTACATAGGCTGAGACCCTACCTGCCTGCGGACTGTCTTGCCAGAGTGGTGCATGCTCTAGTTATCTCCCGCTTGGACTACTGCAATGCGCTCTACGTGGGGCTACCTTTGAAGGTGACCCGGAAACTGCAATTAATCCAGAATGCGGCAGCTAGACTGGTGACTGGGAGTGGCCGCCGGTACCATATAACACAAGTCCTGAGAGATCTGCATTGGCTGCTAGTATGTTTCTGAGCACAATTCAAAGTGTTGGTGCTGACCGTTAAAGCCCTAAACAGCCTCTGCCAAGTATATCTGAAGGAGTGTCTCCTCCCCCATCCTTCAGCCCGGACACTGAGATCCAGCACCGAGGGTCTTCTGGCGGTTCCCTCATGCGAGAAGTGAGGTTACAGGGAACCAGACAGAGGGCCTTCTTGGTAGTGGCGCCCGCCCTGTGAAATGCCCTCCCCTCAGATGTCAAGGAAATAATCAGCTATCCTATTTTTAAAAGACATCTGAAGGCAGCCCTGTTTAGGGAAGTTTTTAATATTTAGTGCTGTTTTGTTTTCAACACTCGATGGGGAGCTACCCAGAGTGTCTTGGGAAACTCAGCCAGATGGGCAGGGTATAAATAATAAATTGTTGTTGTTGTTGTTGTTGTTATAGATCACATGGCCTGTGGCAGTCAGGTGCACCTCATGATTTGACCCTATTCCCAGTGAAGATGAGCACTTTGACAGGTTACTAGCAGCCCACAGGAAGTCAACAAGAGATGAGACCATGGATTTAAAAAGTAATGTGGGATGCATCATGCCTGGAAAAATTCATCGATTCATGTTTCACAATCAAAGACAGGCAACAAAAGAAAGATGTTTATAATGAGGAAATGGAAGCATGCACTCCTCCATACATAACAGAATTATTACTTAAGAAGAACGGTTGAGCAACGTCTTGCAAGGAAATTCCTGATTATGAGAAATCATTTCCTAAGGGATTTTGTATGCTTTTAAATATATTACACGCGTTTGTTGGGGAAGCATGTCAAATGCTTCAAAGCAGCTGGATATTTTTTTTCCTTGTTAAAGATTTTTAAAGGGTAAATTAAAATAATATAAACAATGGTTTGCCCAGAGGCTTACAATGTAAGAATGACCCCATTATATACCTAGACAATGATGTTCTGAGAGTTAGCCTCCCTTTTTTTTTAGCTTGGGGCCTAAATGAAGCTAACTGTCTTAGATTACTTCTGTTAATTTCTGCTGCCTATGTGATGCGGACTGGAAATTATCCCAAACTCATTATGTCAACACGAGCCTTTTAGTTCATTTCAGTGAGCTCATTTGTTGACAGACTTCCATCGCAAAGAACCGAGCCATGCATGCTAAGCGTGAGAAAGACTAGGAAACACACCACAATGTTTACTAAGCTGCTATAATTATTAATGTTTGGGATTTACACACCCACTCACAGCAAATGATATGTCATCAATTGATGCTGCATGCACCATTGTTTAATAGAAAGATAAGCTAAGAATGATAAGAATGGCTCAATAAGCCATATTGTGCACAAGCTGTGTGCTAAGACATGCAACCTAATTGCTCTCACTTCACTTCTCCCATGGCTTGAGCAGGTAAACAAACAAGGAATGGGATAGCTTAACATTATGTCCAAAGCATTGAGTGTAGTTTCTTCCACTCTAATAAGCCGAGATTCATAAGCCAACAATGAGCCATCATTTAAGGCTGCCTAGCAATTCTGGTTCATTAGGGCAAAACAAACCACAGTCTTGTGGTACCAGTGTGACTTCTTTTTTTGCTTTGGCCACCATTTCAGCACTACTAGAGGTGATACTGGTCTTGGAGAACAGGCCTAGGAGTAGCTGTAGGCATTGAGAGCTAAAACATGAACTCCCACTATCAACTGGTGAGGTTGGCTAACTTATCGCCCCTTGAAAACTGCATAGCACTAAAGGAGGAAGTTGAAAGGGTAGTGTTCTTTTCTATTTTCTCTTTCAACTCTATGTCCCCTAGCATCTATGATAAGGGGAAAGTGGTGGAAATAAATTCCTTGACTTCCAGTTCTTAAGCTGTGTTTGTAGACATAGAAATTAATAACATCCGGTCATTGTTAGACGTTAACAAGTGAAATAATCAAGATGGTTTCTCAGCATAGTATTTTTATGGACTGAGTGAGTAGCACTCAGTTCCCATTAAAATCAATGGGACTGAAGTTATGACTAAGTCCTTTCATTGATTCCAATGGGATCTAAGTTCAACTAACGTAATCAGAATCTGGCCTCTTTGTACACATATGGTTACTTTAATAAAGGGGTTTTTTTATTTAAAAAAAATCCATATTAGTTCAATAGCATGGAAAGGAAGTTCACTACAGCAGCTTGTGTTTCAAAAAAAGAAGAAACACTATGTTCTGGCTGTCACAAAGGAGGTATGTTATTCCAATGTGCCATTTCACAGAACAGAAAGCAGGTCTGCTATTAATTTTTAATTCAGCAGGCGTTTGACGGAAATAGTTATTTGTGTAGAACTAGAGCTTTAATGCTAATTTTATTTTCTACTTTGGGAGCAATCCTAACTCGGTACCTCAGCCCAATGGGGCTTTATTTAGCTGCAGGGTCACTGCTACAGCTCTGCCCCACACAGTAGTTGGGGTGGAAGATGGGAACAGGCAGATCACTGGGCCAGCCTGGAGTGCTATTTCATTTAACTGCAAACTAAAAAGAAACAACAAGCTGAATTAATAAGATTTAAGGCTGTTCCACTGCACGGGAGTCATGGGGGAGGGGTGGGAAATATTAGTTCAAAAGCTGCACTCCAACACTGAAATCAATGCATGTAACTTTATGAATGCCTAGCTTTACGTTTGTACTGGATTGTGTACAAATACTCTTATTTAGTTATAGAGGTCATGCCTAACCATACAATTTTCTAGTTTCCTTCCAAATGTATTACAAGGGGATAGCCTTGAGTGAAGTAGGCCAGTGTTTCCCAACTTGGCATCCTCCAAATATTTGGTGCAGGGGGAGAGGCATGAAATGGAATTTGCTCCAACTCTGAATGACACCAAATGCGGGAAATTGCACAAGGCACCTTCCACACAATGAAAATATCATGGAACCCTTTAAGAGCTCTCACAAAGGTTGGCTGTTGTTTTTTGGGTTTTATTTTATTTTATTGAATAGAAGGAAAAGTGTTTTATTGATTGCAGTATTACAGAGCAGTGATGGGATGATAGCACTGTTGTGTGGAAGCATGCAGAAAAATAAATAAACCCTCAGCACATATAGTACAGTACTACAAATGGTATGCATGAAAGGGCTCCAAGTATAAGTGCGACTGACATCAATAAAAGTCCCATAAAGGGGTACACTTAAAAGCATGCAAGCACGGGCAAGCTTGGAATTCAGCCACTGAAATAAGTGCTATGAAACTGGATGAAAAATCACACTAAACCTTTAAAAAGCAAGAACGGCCTTTTACATTCAATTTACAAGTCAATAAAATACATCTTGATGCAGTGTTCCAAGAACCATCCCAGGGCACAAATTCAATTCTGCCTCAGATTAGAATGTCATCTTCCAAATTATGAGTAACATGGTCTAGTGTTCGCACCATAATTTCAGAATAATAATAGAATACCGTTCAGTTGTCACCCCACTTATATTTTGGAAGTTGCCGCTTCAGTGGCTAATATTATAAAGGAGCACACTCTCCACCTTTTGTTGAATAGTCAGGGTCTTCATTCTATTTGGTTTTATGCATAAGGACAATTTCCCCAAATGATCCTTTTGAGCTGTCTGCAACATATGCATTCGTTAGAAGGGAACAGCACAGCAGCAAAAGAACTGTGCAGAATATGAGCCAATTCGAAATGTAGGCCTCTTACGCCTGCTTGTACCTTCATGTAAACCTGCAAGAGACCTATCAAGCTGATGGGGACATTATAAGTACACCTATGCCAGCCAAATACAGCATGGTGTTGACAGAATTCTAATGGTAATTACCTCTATTCCATAATAATACAGTACGGGGATGGAGCTCAGGGAAGGGAAAAGGGAATCTTAACACACAATAACAAGGCTATGCAGGTGGGGGAAAGGGAGTTTCATGGTACCATGTACTTTGAACTAAAAAGTACACTTGGAAGTTTGTTCTGAAATTATTTCCCCTAAAATAGGTCTGCTCCATGGTGGCCTACCAAACTGAAACCAGAAATTGCTGGCAGCCTACAAACTCCCTGCAATCTCCTATTGTTACAGGCCCAGGAAGGAGGGAGAAAAGAGGTTATATCGAGCTCTTGGAAGACTGAAGGCTGTCCTGGCCAACTATAGAACAACCCAAGTATGTTGCATAACTGGGCAAGTGCCAGGACCCCTGAGGCCTTGGGAAAAGAAGATGGCAACTGCTGTCCAGACAATCTGTTCTCTTCACCACAACAAAATGTTGCAACAGGTGTTTCAGCACCACCAATTGTTCCTGTCGCCTTCCCAACGCACTATCCTGCTTCCCCAGTGGATAGATGCTGATCAGCAGCACTGATGCACTTTTTCCCTTTAAAGTCCCAGTGTTGACAGAAGAACCTGGCCAGGTACTTACAGCAGCCTGCATCCTTTTCTGGTCTCTGCTGCTTGCCTGCCTCCGCCACTCAGTAAGATCACCAGGGAGGCACTTTGTGAAGGCTGAAGACCATCTTTATCACCATTGCTCCTCCAACCTGGGAATGGATCTCAGCATAGAAATTGGAAGTGAACTTCCTTAACCTACTTGTTTTTATAAAATCTTTGACTAAAAGTCTATCAAATGTAGCTAATGAACTTCACAAAAAAAAAAATACCCTGTAATATTTATAGTGTAAATACTAATTAGTAGCATAACTACTGAATGCTCATTGCAAAATTGATCTGAGGAACAGGAACAAGGAGTTAATTGGGCATCCCAAAAGCACTCTGGGAAAAAGGTGTCCACTAAAAACCAATAAGGACAGAGCGAGGCAGCCTTATTAAACCATTCAGCACTTTGGGCAAAGACAGTCTACACAAAACACTCCACAACAAGCTGCATAGGCACACAGTGACTTCTGAGAAAGCTCTCAGTCCATTTATCTGTCTAGCTAATTGGACTTTGCTAAGATGAAATCCCACTCAAGGCAGCCTGAAATAAAAACATAATTCACAAGAAAATTAAAAACAACCCTCATAAAATAATCCACAGTAAATCAATATCACAAAGCATCTTAAAAACCAGCATAGCAGCAGCACACAGATAGGGTTGGGTTTTTTTTAATAAGAAAGGGCAGTCATTAAGTAAACTCAGATTATTTATGGCAGAGTTAGGAAGCCTAAGGCCATCCAGATGTTGCTAGGCAACAGTTCCCATCATCCCTAACCTTTGTCCATGCTGACTTGAACTGATGGGCATTGGACTCAGGGTTTAACAGTCAACTCCTCTTCCCAGAGAACTTTTGGAATTGTACCTCTGCGAGGGGCATAGGGGTCACCTAACAACTCTCTGCTTCCTTACCAAACTACAGTTCCCAGAATTATTTTAAAGTGCTATGTTATGGCTTTAAATGTATAGTTTAGATGGAGTGTTTAGATGGAGTGTACACCTGAACCATTAGGTACACAGCTACACAGACTGCACACTCATTGAATGTAACATGTGAAGACCACTGTAGTCTCTGACTTGCAAGTGTTGGCAGATCTGAAATGTTGACTTGGTTGTTATATAATGTTTTAATACAAAGTTACTTTATTTAACTTTAGGGGTTTTTCAACTGAACATCAAATACAGTGCAGGGTTATCTAGACAGCCAAAGGAAATTGGGAGGGGGCACAATATGCACGAGCACAAATTGCACCTTTTAATTTTTTTATAAAAAGTACACAAAATAAATGAACAATCAAAATTGATTTAGAAATGCAGGTATTTGTGACACAGAACTCATCTTCCTTTTAACCGTTTGATTGCTACAGCAAGGAACTTGCCTATATTTCCAGGAATCTTATGTCAGAGTCTGCTTTTAAAAGTGAAACATAAAATTCATATGAGCTCCTGAAGTGTGAGAAAAGTATGGTGCAGATAAATCAGGATCTTATATCTGTATAAAAATTACAGTATTGAAGAACAATGGCTAATGTTTCAACTGAGCCATTTTTATAGGGACGAACTCTTAAATGCCAAGGCAGCCTGGTAAATCAACTGTTGTTGACAAAGCATTGAATCTAACCATTTACAATTCTCTCCTGTATCTAGGAATACTTAATGTTGTTAAATACCTAGTGGGTTGATGATAACCACTACTAGGCGGTAGACACGGTGAGGAGCTCTCTTTTACCAGAGCTAATGAACTTAGCAAAATATTATCTAGAAGTCTCTGTTTAATATACCTGGTTGCTTTTTCTCACCAAAGAGGCAGACAATGGAGTATTGATTAGCCAATGGTGTTAACACATTTTGTCCAAGGCAAGGCATAGTAATCAGGCAAAGCCAAGAAAACACAGCCCAAATCTGTTGAGGATTATCTTTCTCAAAAAGGTGGTATACTTTGCTTCTAAAGATTAATTGAGCCACAATAACCAAAGCTGAACTCCATACATGATCTTGGTAACTATTTTGTCGTTATCGACTCAAAACTGAAGGTACAGTATATGGGTGGGTGTGTTGTAGAACCTCAACAGTGCAGCTACAATATTCAGTGCACATGATGTCGTATTTTGGATCTCAAGTAACCAGGGTAATTTGCTCTGCTCCCAGGATATTGCTCAAATGACAGTATACAATATAATATAGACCAGGGGTGGATAGTTCAACTCTCATCCTCCCTAACCATTGGCCATGCTGTCTGGGGCTGATGGAAGTTCCCCATCCCAGGTATATATTAATAGATGTTGGGTCAGCTATACAAGTTAACAGCAGAGAAATAACAAGACATGAATGGAAGCAAGTTCATCAACAGCAATGCAGCTTTACTTTATTTTGAGAATCTAGGGAATAAGGGTTTTTTAAAGGACACTTATTCTGAAGAAACAGGAAAAAATGTTTCCTCTAATAGTACGCACGGCACCAGAACAAATAAAGTCACCTAAAAATGTCATCTCATATTACTCTGCACCTTGGGTGCTTCTCCATTGAAGCACAAAAAGAACCCGAACCTCTTATCTTTCCATAACATATTTTGAGTTGGTGCAGTGAGTCACTCTGCAGGGAGCTTAAAAGATTCACTTCTTCACCACTAACAGTCTAGTGAGAGAAATGAACATCTCACAAATGACCTTCCATTTATGTGACATTGATGAAATGCCAATTCTGTATATTACTGAAGCACTGTGTTTGGATAATATTTGTACATGCTACAAGAGGATAGTAAATCAGGCAGACACCATTACAACAGCAAGGGCTACGTTACTGAAAGACTTTGCAAAGACAATTACACTGTGATTGAATAGCTACATGTGATAATACAAAACAGACAGAACTATCCAATACCAAATAAGGACCAGGTATTGCTGCTGTTCTACTCAACAGTAAGGTATACCTTGTGAAGGCAAGAATGGTAGAATCTGGCTTCAGTCATATTCTCAGAAATGTTAGGGGGATTTTTATTGTTCAATGGCAACTAGAAATCTGGCCCCATGGGGATATTTCACAAGAAAGCTCCACCTTGGCAGAGTGGCGGGACTTGTTACTGTCATAAATTATTGTGAGTGAATAGTCTTTACAGAGTAATCACAGAAATATGATTTATACATGTGATGGAATGGTATATGTAAAACTATTGTGATTGGGGTGACCCAGTCAGAGGGACGGGGCACAAATAATAATATTATTAATAATTATTAACAACTAAAGATGCCAGAGTTGTTCATTCATTGACGTTCTCAGAAAAAAAACAATGCAAAAGGATTTATTGCATAGATCCCAACCAAAATGGGATCCCCAGTACATCAACCAGAACATGGGTGAATTAGTGTGCTACTATTTTACATTTTCCCAGAAATGCAGATGTATAAGCATCTCCAATGCCAATAGAAAAGAACAAAATATAGTGTGTGAATTGCAACTGAGACATGATTCAATACACATAAGAATGGTTGGACCTGAATCAACTTTCAGTATATTATCAGATTTCTGTATATCAGTATTAAGCAACCTGACTGGTAAAATATTATAAATTCTAGGGAGGAGAAGGTAGAGACTAGAGGGGAGGGATGGAGAGCTGGAAGATTTTGATGAGCAGGTCTTGCTTTTAGTCACAGTGAATTGTTTTCCTAACACACTCCAATTACAGTGATTTCAGAGAAAGTTGCTGAAGTGTAGAGTTGATCTGCACATGGGTTGCCATTTCCTCTGAGTTTTGTCTTTGAGAGCTGAGTTTAAGTGGTGGACCTACTCTACTGGGGTGGCCTGCTTCTTTCCTAAACTTTCTTTTTCCTAAATAAATAACTAACACTCCAATTCACTTGTTTTCATTCTCCCCCCCCCCCCCCGCTTTTCTGCATTGAAGCCTGCAAATGATCTCACTGAAATTTGATGGTATTAACCCACTCTGGAATGTTTTCTTTGCCTACAAATTTTATCCACTCATTTGAAAAGGAGAAAATCATTTTAGCCATTTCAAGCTTCCCCATCATAAACAGAGGTTCAGATTTGACAGATCAGATTCAGACCCGAACAGTGAATCAATTCACAACGACACAGACCAGATCTGAAACAGATTGGGCTGCTTCTGAAGGCAAATCATGTGGTTGCTGTACACCCCTAACACAGACATTCTTATTTATACATAGACATGCTGAGACCACTTTTCTCAGAGCTATGGCTTGTCTCAGAGCCATAAGGACTGAGATGTGTGAGTGAGACTGGACATAAAGTACAAAAGCATTCTTAAATATAAAAATGAAAAATGTGGCGCTCTTTAGAAATGAATGTAACTTGGAAAGCGCAGTATTTATGACAATAAACTGAAATCTTGGACTCTGCTTTCTATCAAGAACTACTAGTCCCAGCTACCCACTGTAACACTCAGTAACCTTTACGTTAGGCTTAAGCCTTAGACTCTATGTATAAACAATTAGTACTTTTCACTGAAAACACCCCTATTAAGTCAAAACATATGCTATTCTGGAAGGAAAATACAGAACTTACAGGCCTTACTGTGGAGGAAGTCCAGACTGATGAGATGTTTGGCACATATAAATGATTACACCCGAGAATTCAATTTATAAATCTACAACACATTAAGAGAGAAGAAAACGTACTTTACTCAACTGCATTGTGCACTTGCCATTCAAAACCATTACATGAAGTTGGGTGAATTCTCCAGATGTTCATGGCTTCTGAAATAGGATAGATTTCAGCAGACTAACGTTTCTCCTTAGCAGGGTGTATGATGTGCTGCCATAGAGAGTGATGGCAGATTTCCTTTGAGCACAAGTGACTGTTTACTCATCTATTTTCCGTAACTTTTTTGTTCTTGTTTCTAACTTAATCTGTTACTTACTGTGCAAAAACAGAAAAGAGACAGTATGATACTAGTCTACAGAACTGGACTCCCTTGGTCCAAGGTCTAAGTTCATCTATTTTTGTCAAGAAGTCATAGGATGGTATTAGTCAAGTCACTATCATAAGAATATAAGTGTTCCATTGCACCATAAGCGGTTTAGTCATGCTGGCCACATGACCCAGAAACTGTAGGTGGACAAATGCCGGCTTCCTCGGCCTGAAAGCGAGATGAGCACCGCAACCCCATAGTCACCTTTGACTGGACTCAACTGTCCAGGGGTCCCTTACCTTAAGGTAAGGTAAAGGACCCCTGACCATTAGGTCCAGTCGTGACTGACTCTGGGGTTGCGGCACTCATCTTGCTTTATTGGCCAAGGGAGCCGGCGTACAGCTTCCGGGTCATGTGGCCAGCATGACTAAGCCGCTTCTGGTGAACCAGAGCAGCGCATGGAAACGCCGTTTACCTTCCTGCCAGAGCGGTACCTATTTATCTACTTGCACTTTGACGAACTGCTTTCAAACTGCTAGGTTGGCAGGAGCAGGGACTGAGCAACGGGAGCTCACCCCGTCGTGGGGATTCGAACCGCCGACCTTCTGATTGGCAAGTCCTAGCCTCTGTGGTTTAACCCACAGCGCCACCCGCGTCCCTTTACCTTACCTTACCTTTACCGTTATCTCTTAATGTGTTTTTCCAAGATGTAAATATTGCAATAAAGCATTTAGAACACTGGCATGTGCAAAGGCCATAGCTTCAGAAGCTAACCTATCAGTGCTTGCTAAGCATGAAGGACTTTGCCAATGAAAACTGCCTCTCATGGTGGGGACACAAACAGTGGGGAGTGCTGCTGCACTTAGGTACTGGTTGTGGGGTTCCCATAGACATCTAAGAACAGGGTGCTGGTCTAATCCTAGGTAGGGCTTTTCTTAGACACTTGGCAGCTATGCTTTGCTAGCTTTCTACCTAATATTATAGCCTGGCAGCTAAATCCACAGTTTAAGTGCCTCCACGGAGCCATAAATCTGCTAGTAAGTCTAATCCAATATCATTTGGCAACAGCTTTCCTATGCTGGGCAAAAAACATTTTAATGGACTGTATTTGTTGGGGGTTGCAGTTTTGTACACAAAATTGGACTTCAGGAACATCCCTTCTCATTCTGTGCCACCCATAAGATGGTTTGTTCCTGGTGGCATTATTTCAAACCTGTGTTCGCTTGATCCGGTATGCAGCAAAGTTGGAGCCAACAGAAGGCTTTATCAATCCTAATTGTGGTGTGTGAGCATCTGATGTGAGAAGGCACATTTAGAGAGGTAGCTGTACTCCTCCCTTCCCCATGCGCAGTGAGCTTCACACATAATTAATCAGGCTGCAGCAGAAAAGTTTTTTCCAAGCCTAATATGGTTGGGGCAAGGGCTAATCTTCTCTCCCCAGCTAGAATCTCCAGGAAAATGACACCTAATAATTAGGCATTTTTTAAAAAAAAATTAATGTAACATAAATCTACACACTTATTTGATGGAATGTTAATGTTATATTGAAAACAATAAAAAAAATTCTAAAAATGAGCTAAAAGCTTTCTTCAAGTTAATTGCTAGAGAAGAGGATTATCTATAGTTTCATTATGAGGTCACTTTTGTTGCACAGATATAAAACATTTTTTTTTGCTCTAAAATTTGTTACAGTATGTAATTAAATCCATAAAACAGGGCAAGACCTTTGTCCTTTTAGAAAGCATGAAAATAATTGAAAGTGCCATATTAGTAAAACAGAAACAAAAGCACAGGCTCATAATTTGTCTTTAGGAGTGTATTTAAAACTGAGTGGAGGGGAAATGAGAATATTTTAGAATGATGCAGAATCATGAAGAGTCCTGATCATCAAGTCATTCACACAGAAAAAGCTTTTTAAAATACAGTGGAACCTTCATTCTGGAAGCCCATTCTTACACCGAAAACGCTCTTAAACCGAGGCACGTCTTCCCCACTGAGGCTTCCTGGTGCCGGTGCTCTTCCACCTGTCGGCTTCCAGGGCAAGGTCCTCTAGCCAGAACACCTACTTCTGGTTTTACGCAGTGCATTGCCCAAATTGTTCATTAACAGGACTGTTCTTAAACCGAGGTACGACTGTACAAGTATGTTGAACTAATTTCATTATTAAGTGCATCTGAGAAAGTTGATGGTGTGTTATATTATATACCGTATCTGACAACTTGATATATTTACAAGAAAAAGCAGGGGGGAAGGTCATATTTGGCAAAGATCTCCATCTGGGGCCCATAATGTGTCAGTAAGAGACTACTGTTATTCCAAAAGTGGAATTCACTAGAGTTACTGTTCCCTTACCTGCTACTCCTCCTCCATGGATTGATGTACACCTTATTCCCATGTTTCAGCCAGGAAGGGTAGTAGAAAAAGGTTGTGATGCTCTGCCTTTTAGCCTCATCCTGCATCCTCATGTGCCTGCTCGTCTCCCCCCTCAAATTCTATTGTAACAATCAGGAAACATTTGTACTCATGAAAAGTCATGATTCAGAGCCCAAATGGCTTAGCCACACACACACACACCCTGTCCTGCCACTTTCCCCTGGGGAAAACTGCTCTTTAGCACTCATTCAGAGCAAACAGCAATTTGGGTTTTCTCCGGATTGACGTTTGTGCTGATTTAGCACTAAAGAGCAGGTTTTCCCTGGGAAAAGAGCCTAGAAAGCGTTGGTCAAATGGAAAACCACTGGGACCCGTGCTTTCAAGGCACAGGACAAGCAGAAGTGTGGGCAAGCCCTTACTCATCCAGGGTTCTTAAAACATGAGGGGAGCCTCCATAAGTAGAAAAGGCTTCCTGCTGCAAAAGTTACACCACAACACAGGAAGCTGGAAGGAGCCCACAATGGTGAGGGCTAGGCTAAAGGCACAGCCCTTCAGCTGTCTGCTTTCTGTTTTCAGCTAAGTGGGAATGTATCATTCTCTTCAGACTGGAGGAAGTTAATTGGTTAGCCAGTGTGGTGCTCTCTGGATGTTGCTGAACTACAGTGCAACTCCCATTGTCCCTTACTGACTAGAACTGGTAGGAGTTATGCAGTCTAACAACATCTGAAGGGTAGTGACATTGACTATCCCTGTGTTGAACTATGGTTTGTTAACATGCCAGGGTCATAAGCCACGGTTCAGCCCTGCTTTGTTTCCATAAACCACAATCTAAACAGAGGGTGAACTCTTTGGCTTAGCCACTATGGCATAGGAGGAGAGAAGAGGGTGGAATGTGATAGCCAAATGCTCTCTTCTGCTCACTCACATTCTAAATTATGGTATAGCATTACATCCCAAATGAACCAATGTATTTCCACCGCCCTGAAAGGAATGGCCTCCTTTGACACAGGATAACGTTCAGAGCCAAAATCTCAATATGAAATCTGAGTGGCTTGAATGGAAACCAAACCAAACCTTTTATTATCAAGACCACAGATTCTGTTCCCTATGGTAATATGAGAAGGATTCACTGTGTACATTCCACCGTGCCAAGCTTTTAACAATGTTGCATCCTGTTTTCATAATTTAAAAATCAAATTCCCTCATTGCCTCTTGCCGTAATTCTTTGCAGGAAAATTTCTGCAACATCTGTTAGACAGCCCTTACTGGTAGCTTTGAGAAGACCCCACTTTGCAAAATGGTTTCTAACAACACATTAAGTCAGATGAAAAGAACGGGCCAGCTTTCTTTCAGGGCTGGTGCCAACGGTCACCATAGGGCCCATTCTCTTGTAGCGAGAGCACTGATAAAGCCTGCTCCTTGTTTTGCCATTGCAGCCTGCTTGATTGTTGACCTGTTTTTCACTCAAGCCCAGACAACAGTGGTGGAGAGAAGGAGGAGCAATAATTGCTTGCCCATTGGCCCTCTGCCTGGCATTCAAGTGGGTGGTGCCAATGATGAGATAGATGACTTTCTGCCACATGGGATTATTTACTGTATTACCAAATAAATGGGAGAAAATACCCTTTTTACAATATTTACAAATTAGAAGTTGTTTCTGGCATGTCATGAGAGATGCAGACATAAGCAAAGGTTTAGCAATATTTGAAAAGCTTTTACTATCTGAACAGAAAAAAACAGCCTGCTCTCTAAAGTCTGTTAATTCTTGATTGAGGAATGCAGAGACAGTTCTAACTGATTTTTTAAAAAAAATGGAAGAAGGAATTTTAATGTGGAGATCTCTGATGAAAAATTGGACTGTGTATGCAGCTTGTGGTATACTTTATTAGCATAAACCTCAAATACTTTTTAATAAAATACATTAATGGCATTACATGCCAAATAAACAACTAAAATGTACTTAACAGTATCAGTTTTTATGGATATTCTAAGCATGTTGTGACAGATAAATTGTGCTTATTTTGCTATTATTGTAACCATATAAATAATTAGATGAATTATAATTAGTTTTTTAAAGTATTTTTCAAGTGTGTTGGCTCATACAGCTGGAAAAATTACTACTGTAGTTAAGAAAAGCAACAAATTAAAGCAGTGCAGTGAATTGTGAAGGTACAATTTTCAAACTGCTTTCAAACAACTTTGAATATTCATTACCTACAATAAAGCTGTCTCTGTTGTCCAAGGACAGTCCTTTGTTTTGGTTCATGTCCCTGAAAAATCACTGTCTGGTTTGTTTGTTTTTGCCTTTGATGAATGCCTTTTTAACATGTGTTTGTGTAAATTTCTAGAGGTAGTCAGTTTACCGAAATAATGCCTCATCCCATATATCCTTGCCTAGCAACTGCACTTCTCAGATGGGGCACTGCTGAGAGTAGCACATGTGTGTGCTTAGCATGTCCTAAATACCTGGCTTTTAGTGTTGCAGCTCCAGCCCTTTGGAATCAATTACCAGCTGAAATTAGACAGACACCTAGCAGCTTAACATTTAGAGGGCTATTGTAGATATTTTTGTTTAAAAAGACTTTCCCTGAAGTATAACCCGATCAGTGTATGAAATATTTATTGTAGAACTACAAAAAATGGTTTTATTGCTTTTATGAGTTCTTAGAAATGGTTTTGTTGTATTTTATCACCTTGTGTTTTATCACTGTTTCAGTAACTTCTGGCAAGCAGTTTATAAATCTGTAAAATAAAATTGTTATAATTCAGAGTTCAGCATCCTCAACAGGGTCTCTAGAAGTTGTATCTCTGACTGTGGAATGGATGCATCTTGCTTCTAGCACAGAGATAGAGGTGCTGTGGTCCTCCAGATGTTGAACTCCAATCCCCATCATCCCTGACCATTGGCTTTGCTGACTGGGGCTGATGGGAGTTTGAGATCAGCAATATCTGGAGTGTCACAGGTCTCCCCATCCCCAGCCTTGGATCAAATAATTAAGTTCACAAGTACTAGCCAAGATTTCTGAACCGATTGTCTAACAAGGTACAATGGTGGACCCATTTCCATTGCTGCTGCCTAGTCTTGGGGGCCATTTTCTTCACACACAGAAGTTGGGGGATGCTTGAGCCTTCAGACATGGTTCTGGCACGAAAGCCTGTTCAAATAGGTCAATCAGAAGGTGCTGGGGTTGGGGTTGCTGCCACAGACCTGACTTCCACCAGTTCTGTATAATTTCTATACAGGTGGGCCACACCCAAGAGCCTCCTGCACTGATTGTCATTAGATACAGTGGCAGCCCTGACAGGATCATCCCACTTGATGTATGTCAAGGGGTGATTCTCAACCCAGGGTTGACCCACCCTACTGATCAACCAGCAGGTGGGTTGCTTGATACTGGATTCACACCTAATGCCTTTGCCTAGGCCTACTTACATTTGTAATGAATAAAGTTGCAGCCTATTTCAACCCAATACCAGCACCCCGTCTTATTTCTACCCTTGGCTGACCACACACCAGGCTGCAGGTTTCATGTGCCTGGGCATGCAATTGTGGCTTTCAAGGAGGCGAGGACCTGGATAAAGCTGTTTGTCAAACAGAACGTGACAATATGTAGACTGGAATTCCATCCATCACCATGAACAAGCAGGAAATTTATTGCTAGACATTTCTAAAAGGGCAAAGTACATAACAGCAAGCTTTGGAAATTTTAGAGTCTCCTTGGGCTCCATTACTTGTCTGTGGAATGTATGATCAAGTTAAACTCAAATTGCTTTAGAAAAAGGGTCTCAATGTGAGCCAGTACTAGATGAACAAAGAATGAAAGGCAGTATGCCTCGGAAAGTGGAGAGGAATCAAGTTTTAATAATAAAAAGAAGCAGGCTGTGTCTGTTTCAATTCGTAACACCATAATGGCAGTATTAGCTTAAGTTATAGAATTGCTAATAGAATTTTATCTTATTTTTAAAAGATAGGCTATTTTTCAATTTCTGATATATAATAAACAATTTATCAGGTCTCTGTCAGTGTGTTTATGTTGTACCTCGTCCCCATCCCTTCATTTAGTTCAGAACACCATGTTCTGACATCCTGTCCCACAGAGTATTTTTAAATATATACCTTTTGGTATATTTTTAAAAAGAGGCAAGTGAAAATAACAAATACTGTGAGCCAAAAATAATATTTGTTAGTTGAAAGTGTTCTCATTCAAGACGAAAAGTTTCCCAATCCATCAAGTTCAAATGGTGTGGCCAAATACGTGCTCTGTCAACCCATGCCTATCCCAGCCAGTACAACCTCACCCAAGGTAGTTGACTGGGTGGCTCCAAAGGGGGATTAGAGGCTTCCTTGCAGGAGTGGGCAGTGCCCGCCACTTTGAAAGAGGCAATGGTATACCACCCTCATCAAGACACCCTCTACGAGTCCTGAGGATTTAAATAGCTACCACCCAATTGCTAATATACCTTTGTGGGCAAGGTACTTTAGAAAGTAGAGAAGGAGAAACTTAGGTTTAGGTTTATCTCTGGAGCTTGCTTGCTTTTTTTTTTTTTTTTTTTACTGAAGACCAGGAGAGAGAGAGGGAGGGAGGGAGAGAGACAGAGAGAGAAATTGTACATTTGGTTCTCCATGTGGAATATGTTTGTCATATTTGGCAGAAAAAGAACACAAGATCATGCCACCTTAATCCAAAAATGTAGAATCAGGCTGCCGAATCTTCAAGGGGAAAAGAAATATTTTCAGGCCTCTGAACTGCCCCTGAATAATACCTCTTTTTTTGCTGTTGCTCGAATCCATTTTCTTTTTCATGGTCTCCCCCTCTTAAATTCCAAACAATCAGGAATCATATATGAAACATGATGACATCACATTGCCAGTTAGCCAATCCAATTTGAGCATATGGTGGTATCAGAAAAGACTGGTGTTTTACCCTCACTCTAAATTAGTATGGAAAGGGAAAGTAACGCACCGTTTATGTTTTCGGGCTGCAGAGTTTGTTGGTGCAGGGGCGTCCATGATTCCTGGGATTAGTAAAAGTTGGGATTAATCAAGGTTTGATTAAAACTGTGCCAATCACTGCTGGATTAAGTTTAGGATAACTAGCTTGACGTAGCTGGCCAGGAATAAGCCATTAACAAACAACGGCTGCCATCAACAAGGCAAATGACTCTGGGCACAGAGGAGGAGGTTCTCAGAATTAGGGGGGTGGGCAATAATGTAAGCAGAAAAGGAAGCTGTGTTGGCAAGGGCTTCAGGGAAGAAGGGAGGCAGAAGTCATGCAGGGTGATTGGAACAGGCTGTTACAAGAGACACAGAGATAGCTGCTTTACTGCCTTTGAATCTAATGCTGTACTCCTGCAGGAAGCAAACCCCTCTTGAGGTGTGACTGCTCTGAACTCTTTCCACAATAGGCTCAGGCGTAGATGTGTGTAAATAAAACCACGTATCTTAAAGACACTATGGTCTCTGCTGTGCCAGAATTCCAAAGGAAACACAAGCCCTAGGTGAGCGCCTGGAACTCCCTGGAATCTTGCCATCACTCAGCAGAGATTGGGGCTGGTGTGAAACAACACCATTGCAAAGGGATGCACACCACTCTGACTGAGAGCATCAGCCTAGTTAATGTCAGCAAGAAGTCTTCTCCAGAAGTATTTTCACCCAATTTTGAGGGGTGTTCATTTCTGTCAAGATTGAGAGCTTAGAGCTGGACCATCTGCTCTGCTTCACTTAAAATTCAGCCGTTGTTTGTTCTATAGCTTCCTATACCAAGCTCCTTTGACAATAGCTCTTTTTTACCATGTTCACCTAAATCTTGCAGAAACTATATCGTCATTAACTAGGAACTAGACCAGGATTTCTCTCATAAACACCAGCTGACTTTTTCAAGAGCAGATATATACTGATGGCTTTCAGACTCTACTGGCCTTATTTGAAATTAAAGACTTTGATGTCACTTATGAGGGTATACACCAATTCATAACATATTTGAAGTAGCTGTAAACTCCACTTTGAGGCATAATGTATTGTGAAGTATTATTTACTGGAAAAAGTATTTGGATTCCAAAAGGAGTATTTTTTCCAAGCCATGTGTTCCACAGATGAAACAGGCAGTACATGTTTGGATCAGATCTTCAAAGACTACATGGAGTAACACAACAACATCATTATATTTCAAAAGAAGACTGATATTAATATATTAGGGTGTATATGTTTTGAAAGTGAAACAAATATTTTTGTAAGCTTTTAGATGCAAATTTTTTTTTTAATAAGAGTGCCAATTCTAAAACTTCATTACAGCATCTTTTGAAATCCTAAACCGGTTTGGTAAAATATGCAAATAGAGAAGCTCTTCCCTGGTTTTGATTAGATATGAATATTCCACACATTTCTTCAAATGATATGTTGAAGCAGCAATCTTACCTGTGATAGTGTTAGGACTTACGTAGCAACCCTACATTCACTCACTTGGGGGGGGGTCTCATTAATGTCAGCACAACTTTAAATCTGCAATCACAATTAAAAAGGTAAAGGTAAAGGACCCCTGACCATTAGGTCCAGTCGTGGCCAACTCCGGGGTTGCGGCGCTCATCTCGCTTTACTGGCTGAGGAAGCCGGTGTACAGCTTCCGGGTCATGTGTCCAGCATGACTAAGTCGCTTCTGGCGAACCAGAGCAGTGCACGGAAATGCCGTTTACCTTCCCGCCGGAGCGGTACCTATTTATCTACTTGCACTTTGATGTGCTTTCGAACTTCTAGGTTGGCAGGAGCTGGGAGCGAGCAATGGGAGCTCACCCCATTGCAGGGATTTGAACTGCCAACTTTCTGATCGGCAAGCCCTAGGATCTGTGGTTTAACCCACAGCGCCACCCACATCCCTTTACCTGATATTAACTCTTACTCTACTCAATGGGACTTCGAGGTGTATAAAATTATGCATGCCATAGGAAAGGTGGATGGAGTTGAATGGCGGGGCAGATAAAAGAAGTATTTCATTTCACACAGCGCATAGTTAAGCTATCCTACCACCAGTTTGGATAGCATTAAAAGGGGATTAGTCAAACCCATAGAGGATAAACCCACCAATGTCTACTAGCCACCATGGTTGTGTGCTACCTCCAGTACTGGAGATAATATGCCCTTGAATACCAGTTGTTGGGGGACCACAAGTGGGTAGTTATGTCTGCCTTGTTGGCTTCCCTTAGGCATCTGGCTGGCCACTGTGAGAACAGGATATTGAATTGGATGTGGCTTTGCACTGATGCAGAGGGGCTGTTCTTATGACATCTGAGCAGACAAGCACGGCATTGTGCTTTTAATGATGACTCCTTAGTAAACAAAATGACCTTTATTATTGGGTTCCTGCTAGATCAATGTAGTTATGTCTTATGAAATCTACTTCAGAGTTTCAGTTATCCATACCTCAGGAAGGCTAGCTTTATTTTATTTACTATCTGTGGGGAACCTTTGCTCCTCTACGTGATGCTGAACTGCAGTGTCCACCATCCCTTCCTGCTGAGGCTGATGGGAGTTGTAGTTCAACAATATTGAAGGGCCAAAGAGACCCCACAACAGATATATACCAACAACAGACTAAATGCAGCATAAAATTAAAATGTTCTTGTACCACTTTAACAGTCACGGCGAATCCTGGGGTTGTTGTTTCAGAATACTAGGACCTGTAACTCTGTGAGGTCAGCACACTTTGAAAACTACAATTCCTAGAATTCTTGGCAGAAGCCACAACCAGTGGCGTAGCGTGGGTTGTCAGCACCCGGGGCAAGGCAAGTAATTTGCGCCCCCTAACCCGTGGATTTGCGCCCCCTAACCCTAACCCCCAGATGTTGCGCCCGGTGCGGCCGGCCCCCCCTGCACCCCCCACGCTACGCCACTGGCGACAACTGTTCCAGTTGCATAAGAATGCTTTAAATGTGGGTGTGAGGTCCAAGTCTGGTCAAATTGTACCATCCACACACAAAGGGTAGTATCATCAGAATCCCAAGATTTGCAGAAGTTCAAAAGAGAGAGAGAGAGAGAGAGAGAGAGAGAGAGAGAGAGAGAGAGAGAGAGGGAGGTGAAACAGGCGCACCCTAAAAGAGCTCAGTAAGAACCATTTGAATGTTGTGAGGGAACTAAAATCAAAGTAAGGGGAAATGGAATGAAATATCCTAGAAAAAAGGGTATGTCAGGCTGTCTGGCAAGAATCCTGAACAGGAATGCTTGACAATGCAACATTTTATTATAGGCTCCGCTTGTTTTCCTTGAATGCCTTTAAGCTCTTAACAACAACAGCAGTAACATAAAACCACCCGATAGCAATCTAATGTGAACAACATAATTTTAAGAAATCAGGGGTTACCAAGTGGCCTTCTGTCCTTTTCTTTCATTCACATACATTATTTCATTTTAATGATAGCTGTCCTCAAAGCAAATGCTCTTATAAAATGAAACAGCACAAGATAAGCTGAATGAGGGGAAGAGACAGAATTAGAAGCATAGAGCTGTATTTTAATGCCAGACCTACTCAAGCTGCATACCTTTAATGCGCATTGCTTCTCCCAAAGAATCCTGAGAACTGTAGCTTGCCTCTCACAGGGCACCCATAAGAAACTACAGTTCCAAGGATTATTTGGGGAAGTCAAATGCTTTAAATAAGTCATGTGCTTTAAATAAGTGATGGGTATGCAGTCGAAATAAAAACAATTTTTTTAAAAAAAAATTGTCCAGTAGCACCTTATAGACCAACTAAGTTTGTTCTGGTATAAGCTTTCATGTGCATGCACATTTCTTCAGATACCATTTCGTGTACATGCACACGAAAGCTCATACCAGAACAAATTTAGTTGGTCTATAAGGTGCTACTGGACAATTTTTTTTTTCCGATTGCGTCAGACCAACACAGCTACCTACCTGAATCTAGAATGATGGGTATGCAGTTTCAGAGTAGACTCACAGAAGTTAATAAACACAACTAACCTAGGTTCATACATTTCAGTGGGTCAGCCTGAGTAGGACTTGGCTGAATACAATCCACATCTTGTACACACAAACATGTTTTTATTTTGGGTTGTATCAAATGCTAGTCCTACACAGAGTAGATCCATTGAAGTTAATGAACACAACTAACTTAGGTTCATTAATTTGAGTGGATCTGTTCTGAGCAGGACTAGTATTAGATAAATCCCTTTCTATGGCATTCTGGGACACATGGAAAGATATGTTCCTCACTAAATATAGCTACAATAAGCTTGGTGGTTTTTACTGCCAGTGAGACTCTTAGTGCTATGTATTTCTTGCTGTTGGTTGATTATGTTCTGAACTACTAAGAAAATATAAGAATTTGCCTTATGAGGAAAGAAACGAAGCAGGAATTCAGGAGCATTCAGTAAGCTAGTGATTTCCCAAGAGTATTCTAGGGTACGCTAACACACCAAAAGTGAATTCACTTCATTTATTTCATTTACATCCAAGGAGCTCACCCTCTGTCATTCCACCTCCACTTTATCCTCACATGACTCCTGTCAGGTCGGTTATTCTTATTCTTATTCAGATTTATATACCACCCATCATCTGAAGATCACAGGGTGGTTTAGAGTATGAAAACACAAAATACATAATGCAACAAAAGCAACAAAATTGCTTCTGATTGTGCAACTTTGATAGATTTAGTTTTAAATGCATGCTGTATTGAGTTAATGCTCCACCCTTACCTGCAGGAGTTGTGAGCCTCTGATACTCCCATTACACAGAATCTGTAGCGAATAATTATTTTGTACTGAAATTTTATCACAAAGAACTATGTGGAAGGTGAAATTCAAAGTTGTGTCCTGCCCAACTGATCCAAGATAGGGTGGGCCTAGTTACCCAGTTCTGTGGACTTCATTCCTCAAAACAGCACAAAGAAGCAAGTGAGGCTAACATGTTCAAAACAATGCAACATCACATAAAAACACAACAAAATTTTAAACACCTTATAAATCCTAATTAGCACCAGTGTTTACACAAGCATCGTGAGAAAGAAAACAAATGGGAGGGCATCACAATACTAAAAATAAGCACCTAAAGAGAGGAAGCAATTTTCTGTGGTGATCTTGCCCCATGGGACTTGTTGAACTCAAATTCTACAGTGCCAGATTTGCTAATGAATTCCAGTTTGGCAGCTCCATGCTATAATCTCCCTTTGAAGCTTTTTATAGGCACATGGCAACTTTAAGAACCCTATTCCATGCTCATGTGATGACAGTTATACAACAGAGAGAGCAGAGGCATATTTGTTGGCCCCATGCCCTCTTTGTCCCATCAGCTTCACCCAGCTGCCATATTTGTGTTGGGTGTGGGCAGCCTGGAGGAATAGCTTCATCTCCTAATGTAGGTCCCCAGCATGATAAAATAAAAACCCTGGTTGTGATTGTGGAAGTACCCTCTGCTGCCTTGTGGGATATCTTGGGGAGAATAAAAAACTAAGGAGTAAACCCTACACAAATCAAGAGCAGAGTCCCTAAGACAGTTGGATGACGCCTTGTACAACTCCTTCTGGCAACTCCTACAGCGAAACTGGTGCCAAACATATTGCTCTGCTTTCCTTTGGAACACACAGCCAACAGGCAGGTCTTGTTGTCTGGGCAGCCCAGGACCTCCATACACACTGCCCAGGCTTGTAGCCTAGGAGGTCACTTCGGTGCCACCAACACAACAGTTTGACTTCACCCCTGGAGGTGTACATTGTCTATTGAGACAGACAGATGCCAACAACACAAAAGTATCCTCAAGTTACAACCCCGTTCTCAGCAATTTCTCTACTATATGCCACCTTTAATTCTAAACATTTTTCTGTAGTAAACTGGTTTTTTTCCTATTAATACAGTGGTACCTCAGGTTAAGTACTTAATTCATTCCAGAGGCCCGTTCTTAGCCTGAAACTGTTCTTAACCTGAAGTACCACTTTAGCTAATGGGGCCTCCTGCTGCTACCACGCCACTGGAGCACGATTTCTGTTCTCATCCTGAAGCAAAGTTCTTAACCTGAAGCACTATTTCTGGGTTAGCAGAGTCTGTAACCTGAAGCGTATGTAACCTGAAGCGCATGTAACCTGAGGTACCACTGTAATTGTGTTTCTAGCATCTTGCAATAATAATGGTCCCAAAAATAAAGCAAGAGATGAAATGGGCGTATGGGTCAGATGGTCTTTAAGATGAGCTATTGCCCTCCATATCACAAGGGAAAGCAATTAAGATCTCTTTTCCTTGAGCAATTACAACAAGAAGTAATTGAATTTTCAGAGGTCATGACTTATAAAACCCAGACCAAGTTTGAAAGTGTGGTTTATATTGCTGTGGTGTAGCTTGCTCATAATTAATTTGGGTAGATTGTTAATAAAAAAAATTGCTTCATCTTTATTACGTTGACATCTGCCACCACATACCTTACTATTTATTACTGGTAATTAGCACAAATTGATGTGTTAGAAAGTGGGACGCCCAAGCTTTATGCAGTTCATAAACCACAGGAAGACATACTTGCTGACTTTGTAACCAGAGTCGGCAAGTATGCACATGGCTGTTGCCATCATTTTGTTTGTTTTAAGCATTGACCACACAATAAATGGAAAACTCATTTTCATTCTTCATATACCGAGCACATGTCACTGTTAAAATAACCAAAGCTATGGTAAACAGGGGAATGTGAAAACACAATGGCTTCAGTGTTTTGTAAGTACAGTTTTTAAAATATATATATAATGTTGTTCAAAGAGTCTAAGGGTCATGAGATTTGCATTTCTTACCTCTCTTGCTGTCTTCTGAAAGCTGGTAAAGACTTTTATTAATATTATTCCTGCTGGTTTTTGCCCTGCTGGGCAGTGTCCTTTTATCAGAAGAGCTGCTTTTTCTCCCTTGTGCCTGTCTCCTTCATTTTGCATTTTTATGTCTTTTGTTTGACACTGTTGTTTTATTGTGATATTATGCCTTCATTTGTTTTTAAGTGGTGTAAGCTTTAGAAAGATGGAAAATAAATCAATATTTTAAATGGTTCTAATGTTGGTTCCTCTGTTTTGTTTTTGTCGGGTTGGTGTTGATTAAATGTTTAGTTGGGGTTGGTGATTATTTTAATTTGGGTATAACTGTAAACTGGTTGTTGTTGTTGGTATCTATCTATCTATCTATATCTATATCTATCTATCTATCTATCTATCTATCTATCATCTATCTATCTATCTATCTATCTATCTATCTATCTATCTATCATTTATTGGTTTGTTTGTTTGTTGCTTGCATAGGATATTTTGATGTTTTGTTGTGTTTTTCTATGTTGTAAGCTGTCCAGAGTGGCTGGGGAAACCCAGCCAGATGGGCGGGATATGAATAAAAAAGCAAAGTTGTTGTTGTTGTTGTTAAATTGATTTTGATTTCTAGCCATAATGCTGAGAGATATTTGCAGTAGAGGAGTTAAACTTTTAAAATTATTTTTATACTAATATTTAATACTTGCAGTTAAACACCATGAACAGCTATTAGCCTGATTCTGATTAAAATTTGGTTTTCAGTCATGCATATAAAAATTTAATGCAAAAACAAATGTGTGCATAATTTTATGTCCATATTTCCAGACCAGATTTAAACCATTAGCACACAAATAAATATTTGTTTTGTTTTTTTCACATCAATATATTTAGATGAAGGGGGATATTGATAAGGTACCACATACATAAGATTTTGCATTTTGTTTATATCTAGATACTGTGATTTATTTTCTATACATTATATCTCCTATATTTTAGCATGTTGTTTTCCTAAACTCTTTAAAAATAAATGTCAAAGGAATGGCAGAATGATATTCAAAAAGTTTGATCAGAAGAACATACAAGATTTTCAGAAGTTAATCTGGGGTGACCTTGTTATATTTTTCAAGTTAAAGTATCAGAGCATATGTTGGCATTAAATAGAAATTATTTTTCCACATTAATGTTGACAGCTAACATTTCAGGACTAATGGAATTGTAATTCTGGAGTAAATTTAGCTTGGGTCGAGAGTGTGTAGCTGACTACACACTCTCAAGCCAAGCTAAATTTACTCCAGAATTAGAGTATCAGAGCATTTGGAAAAATGACAAGTGTGTTATAAATGGTTTCTAATAATACAGTTGATAGGGGTGATCAAGGAGACTGCAGTCTGAATCAGTAGAGTCTATTCTGCAATCTCGGGACTCTATTATTTCATCCTCATATCATTTTACTACATGCATAGACCAAGGTGGTGATGAAGCCATAAGGAAGGAAGCTAGTTAGAAGGCAAGCAAAGATTTCATAGGGACAGCCAAGAAAGAATCTCAGGATATTCCAATTCAGTATGCATCCCAGTCACACATGTTTCTATCTCAGCACTAATTGAGATACTGCTAGATTACAACTCCCAACTGACCAGCAGCCATGCTGATTGAGGCTGATGGGAGTTGTATTTCAGCAACCTACATTGGCTGCTCCAGCTCTAGACAAAGGTTACCAAAAGACCATTCAGTAAAGAGAAAGATCGGATTCAGCTACTCAAGAGATTCTTGGCTAAGTACCTATTTCAAAAGAGATGTTCCAAAATAGGCATCTCTGTGACAGAGACATTATGTGACAGAACATATCAAATCCCAAATAAAGATTAAAACACATCAGGCCCTTCTTTGATTTTTCCACAGATGAATAAAAGTTTCCAATATCGTGCTAGGCTGAAGCTTGCTTTTTTTCTCATGATATCCATTCTTTGTTCATTAAACATAACTAAGCAATGATATGTGTCTTTGGCACATTGGCAGGAGATACATTATAGCACAGTGTCATGAAAGGAATTAGGAAAAAGTAGCCTCAGAAGAGGCTAACCCAGAAATCAGCAAATATGCAGTATTTCAAATATTGAGGGAGATAGATCTGTTACATATTGTTCTGCTGCATTGCGTATCAAAGATAAATAGGGCTATTTTTTTAAAAAAAAAGCAATACAACAACAGCTCTACCTCAGTAATGGTGGAAAGATATTAGTATCCGTTGGCTGTTTTGTTTCCTACATGAGTGGACTTAGACCAGTTTGCCATACAAATGTCCATGGTGAAAAGACTCACAGCATTCTTGGCATTGATTATGTTGAGCATATTCAGGACTGTCATTCTAATATTTCTGAGGGCACTGAAGTCCCATTAGAAAGCAATACAAAGCCCTTTCTTGTATTTGGGCTATGAAATGTGCAGTGGAACAATAAGAATTTCCTTTAACCTCAAAGCATTCTAGCAACAGCTGAAATATTTGGACTGTGAATTCCCTAAATTGCAATGTGAGGGGATTTAAAGTCACCCTCCCTTAGCACATTCGCATGCCAAATGAAAAACAGATAATTGATCTGCATTTCATTTGGCTCACTGTTTGACCTCTGGGAGAACCAGCACATTGTTTGGAAGAAAAGCTATAAAACAACAAGACTCCAAAATTATTTGCTTGCATGTCAGCCTGCTCCAATTTCTTACTCTTGAGATAAAAAGTAAAATCTAGATGTCAGGAAGCAATTTCCTTTTGAACATCAAGGAAACGTATTATAGCAGACTGCAATTCAGCAACATCTTTTCATTTATATGGATGTGTATTGTTGATTGACAGTGTGTGGCTCACAACAGGTGATGAATTGCTTCTAGCATTGCCCCTTCTTCAGTTCTATTGGTGCATTTGGTGACTGTTTCCCACAAACCAAATGAAGGCACAGCCAGTGCTCTGTTATAACTGAAAAAACATTGAGTTCACGTATAGAAGGAGATTTCATAAAGGAATGAATGTTGATGCAAATGCAATCATGCCAGTCTCAGACAAAACTTTCTGACATTGTGTTGGATAATTAGCAACACTGCTGACACAAGGGTCTCTGAAAGCTAGTGCATCTGAATTTGTGCTCTGTTCACTAGCATTTGATGAGACAGTTGCTGTTGCCCATGACATCTCATCACATCTCCAGCTTAGAGAGGAGTTGCTTTGCCATGCAAGCAATGAAAGACACTAGCAAAAGTGAAGATATCTTTGAGAAACGTTCCAATGGCACTGAATGACATGAAGTTGCCTTGAGGGATATTACAGTCATACCTTGGATCTCAAATGCCTTGGCTCCTGAACAAATTGGCTTCTGAACGACTGAAACCCGAAAGTGATTGTTCCAGTTTTCGAACGATTTTTGGAAGTTGAACGTCTGACGGGACTTCCTTGTCTTCCGATTGGCTGCAGGATCAGAAGCCACACATTGGTTTTCAAACATTTTGGAAGTTGAACAGACTTCCGGAACAGATTCCATTCGACTTCCAAGGTACGACTGTACTACTGAAAGAGAACCAGCAAGTGGTTGCTTTAGACCAGGCGTAGGCAAACTTGGCCCTCCAGATGTTTTGGGACTACAACTCCCATCATCCCTAGCTAATAGGACCAGTGGTCAGGGATGATAGGAATTGTAGTCTCAAAACATCTGGAGGGCCAAGTTTGCCTATGCCTGCTTTAGACCCACCCCTTTGATCCACTTACTTTGGCATGCAATCCATACAGGTTGGCCATGAGTCAATGCAGCCCTTGGGCCAAAAATGTTTTTTCCCTGGTTTATATTCTCTGATTTTAACTATGGCAAAACAAGAATCATATGCTCCAGGGGACTTGCAGGAAAATCTTGCAACCAGCTACCTGCTGTATCCCTTGAACTCTAGTGAACATATGTGCAGTAACTTAACTTCCTAAACAGCATCAAGGACAATATTCTGAGCAAAAATAACCATTTGAGGATACCTGGTTTTCCTTTCAAAAATGCCCTCGGTAGGTTCACTGATTGCATGGTGAAGGGAGCAGAGCAGAGTGAGTTTTCAATTAACACTGTCTCCATACAGATTTTGCTCTCTAAGCTGGAGGCAAACCTAAAGCATCAGACCTAGTTACAAGAAGATGGCATGTACTGAAGGAGAGGAGTGGTGCCCTGGTCTACAAGAGCAAAAGGCTTGCAGGGGAAACCCAGTGGTATCGTGTCAAGAGGCCCAGCCAGGCATACAAGGAACCCCAACCACCTGCAGGACCTTGGAGAGCTCCCAGGGCCTTGCTGAGTGAGCTTTGCAAGCTGCTGTCTCTGCATCCACTCGGCTCCAGCTGATGCCTTATATACATTGCCTGGACCTGTAATGCAGTAAGCCTTATAAATAAAACTATGAATACCATATAAAAACAGCACAGCACCATACAACAAAAATAACAGGCAGACTCAGAACAAAAAAACTGAAGGGGAGAACCAGGAAAAACTTAAGCTGTAATGTCAGCGCTGGACATCCAAATTGATGGTAATGTTGTATTTTTAGTTTTAGATTTTATGATTTATATGGAAATTGTTTTCCATTTGCTTGTGTACCTTTTAATGTGTTTTATTTATTGTCTATGACTTTTGTTATGTTGGTAATTATGTAAATCTTGTCATGCTGTAAGCCGCCTTGGGCACTGTTCTAACTATGGAAAGACGGCATACAAATAAAATTATGATGATGGTGGTGGTGGTGGTGATTGAGGAGGGCATTTCAAAGTCAACGCACCCCCACAGAAAAGGCCCTCTTCTCTGTGAATACATAAGGTATTTCTGCTAAATAGTGCAATTGGAGATGGCGCTTGGAATATTAAAGATCTATAGCTACGTAAAGTTAGTATTTGCATTAGGCAATAAGCACAGGTGTGCTAAGCTGAATCTTGTGTTCATGCAACAGAAGCTAGAGTCCAAGTGGATTTATTTAGCCTTAGATATCTTTCAGAACAGCAAAAAGAATAAAACTCCCACTATGCAGCAATGTTGTTGAAGGACATGGGAATGGATGCAATTCCCATGGTCTCACTTGTACAGATAGCAACAGATAAGAACAAACAAACCTTCATTATGCTTATGGAACAGATGCTGTAATTAATGGCCCAGATAGTTACTCCTCTATTTCTGTTGTGTGATTTAGGCATATAATCTCCACAGCCTTATTAAATGTTCCTCTGCGGAACAACCTTTTTTTTATACCTGTTATTTTGTTCAATCTGGTGCCCAATCATTTTTATGATGCTGGAAAGGAAGTTATTGCTTCATCAGCTTGAGGCATCATTGGTATTTTTTCCTGTACAATTAGCCACCGGCAAAAGTGTTGAAAAGGCACCCTGTACAAATAAATAGTTGGTTCTAGACAGTTTCATGGTTTTAATTCAAGATAATTTTCCCCGTCATCTCTTATGTCAGGTAACAGAAATACTGAAAGCAAAATTTATTACAAAGCAGAATTTACATAAAATTCGTGCACAGAATTGAAACACACCTTTCTACTGTCCTTTCCTTCAGGCAAGGATGCTACCTGATAAGCATCTCCTGGAATAATATGTTAATCAGAACATAAACATCCTTTGGCTTTCTCACTTGGCCAAATTCATCTAAGTTCATAGGTCTCAGCCTAAAAAGCATACCAAAATGCATTTCAATACATTTTAGAAATACAATGACCTGGGACTCAGCTACATTAGCAAAAAAAAAAAAAAAAAAAACAGCATTTTGAATGTGTTATAAACATGCAACACCAGATATTGCTCTGGAGAGCAAAAAAAAAATTCTATGTGATTTATCATAGCGTTTTTTCTTTTCTTATAACAATTTAATTTCTGACTTAATTATAGTGGGTTTTTTCCTGTGTGTAGATCCACCCTTGATCTGCAGAAGACAATGGTATTTTAAACTATGGTGTATTAATGCAAGGCTTAATGCTATGTTTCAACTCAGCCTGTCAGCTTAACTATGGTGCATTAACTATGGTTAAACGTTGCTCATTAACCAAGGTTTGTAGTTGGTTTATAAACCTTAGTTCAGATTAACACTAGGTAAGCATTACATGGTAGCGTGGACCTCCTTAACTATGGTTAAGAGCTGTGAATAAAGAGTGGCCAAAAAAATCAAACTGCTATTAAGGCTTAGATGCTTTCTTAGTAATTCTGTGAGGCTTACACATTCATTTGTCAGACACACCAGCTTTAACTATGGTTAACATTAACTATGATTTAGCATTAAGTGGTAAACAGGCCAATATGCTTAGAAATGTGTACATTAAAATAAAATACAATTTAAATAGTACTTTGTGATGATGTATGAATTTAAAAAAAATTAAATGCAAATTAATGTGGAAACTGAACAGAGCAGATTTATGAATGAACTTGTGTGAAAATGAAGTGGACCAAAAGTGATCCATCCATCCCTACTTCAAACTATATATCCTAGCAACAACAAGAAAGGAAAGTGATAAAATGCCAGAGGAAAACAGCAAGGAAAACTGTTACACAGGCTTTTAAAAAGTTCTCAGTAAATAAAGTCAGACAGCAGAGGTGCTGTTTGCCCCCAAGACTGAGGAGGCCAGTGTACATCGCACATTTGTGATGTCACACGTGTCTCCCAACACCACACAGGCTAGTGTAGCCTTCTGTGAGGTCACGCCGTGCCCCTTCAGCTTTGTGGGGCTGGGCCCCCTTCAAACAAATACTGAGGGAGCTGAGGAGACCTGTGCCCCCTAGAGCCGGTGTGCCTGTCAGAGAGTCACTGTTCATAAAATCCTCCAGCAAATAAAAAAGTCCAACTAAAATGAGTAGGATGACAGGCAGACCTTTCTAGGGAATGCGTACCACAAATGGCATCACCACTAAGAGAAAAGGAAAAAGGATAATCACAAAGCACAGCCCTGCAAAGCTAATATTCTCTGGCAAAGCTTTGCAGTCCAGAGCTCACTACTGCTCTCCTGGCTAATTGGTGGAGAATGTTAAATGCTTCCCCTTCCGTTTTATGCTTCCACAGAGAACAATTAATCCTCTGGGCTGAACTTGGAGTAGGAAACATAGGAAGGAGGAGAAAAGGCATTTGCTGCTTAACACAATTATTGTGTTTATATAATATAGTCTCTCGTAGGTTCACTAAAACCCCTTGCATAGTGCTAACTACTCACATTGTCTGCAGCTTGTCACCTTGTCTCAAAGGCCACAGGAAATTGTCTAAAAGAAATGAGAAAATAAAAGGAAGCAGAGGAATCGTTTAGCTCCTCTGATAGTTTGTCATCCAGTCTCAACAACTGTTTTCCTTCATTACTGAAATCATGCGTTCACTTCAAACTCCTTCAGTAGATGAAATGGCCCTAGGGCTTGTTCTAATTACCTGTATCCCCTCCCTGCCCCCCCCCCCAAATACCTCCCCCTCAAAAGAAAAATAGTTATTTATGAGGTTTAAAACTGAAAATAACTACTTTTCCCCACAGCATTCTGTGAAGAAGAAAATTAGGTCACAGAGAGTTTCAGTCATGGCTGCCACTAACACAGTGCCTCTTGTCATTCAAAACCAATTGAAATAGCTCAAAATGGTAGAATTAATGCAGCATTGGTTTAACTGTAGAACAGAAGGATGCTGGGAGATATCTAGTCCTCTCACAGAACTGAAGTTCTCAGAGTGGTTTAACAAACAAGTCCTCTTTCCAGGGAATTCTGGGAATTGTAGCTCTGTGGTGGGAATAAAAGGTAGAGGTAAAGGGACTTCTGACCATTAGGTCCAGTTGTGGCCGACTCTGGGGTTGTGGCGCTCATCTCGCTTTATTAGCCAAGGGAGCTGGTGTACAGCTTCCGGGTCATGTGGCCAGCATGACTAAGCTGCTTCGGGGTCTCCTAATAACTCTCTGTGTCTTTAACAAACAACAGCTCCCAAAATTGGGGGGTGGGGAGCCTTGAATGTTTAAAATGGGATCAGAATGCTTTAAATGTGTGTTGCGAATGTGTCCCAAAGTGACATACTCACCATCCATCTAAAGCACATTAAAAGCACTTCCCTACCTCAAAGAATCAAAGAAACTACCTCGAACTGTAGTTTGTTAAAGGTGCTTCGAACTCTGTAACAGGTAAACAACAGTTCCCAGTATTCACTAGGGGGGTGCTTTAAATATGCTTTAAATGTATGGTGTGTACACAGCTTCAACGTAAAGAGGGCCTTGTTTTCCATGCACTGCCTTAATTTTTCAGTGCAGGAAATATATCTGCATATTTCTGTACATGCCCAAGCCATTCTATGTAAACTCTTGGTTTATGCTTCAAAGGCCAAATAGCAAATTTGACCTGTCATATTTTTGAAAAATAACTTCTCAGGCAGCTGAATTTTCTCAATGAACCCCACCAAACTGTGTCATACTCGAAGGCTTTCAATATTCTCATGGTCATGGTGCAGGGTATAGAGAGCTCTGCTAACTGCCACATTGCTATATAACACAGCCAAGGAAATTGTATCTGATAGAGAACAAAGTTCAAAGACACGGCAATTTGCATCATGTGGTCTCATCTATTTGGAAAGACTTCCTGTCCATTTTCTAATGTTGAAGTATCGTAAGGTTAGCTCCCAGTCCTCCAGACAGCATTGTTATGGTTATGGTGCCTGTAAAATCACACTTGCTGCACTATAATACCATAGGAAATGGTGGACTAGAAAATATTCTCAACATAACTTTATATTTTGGTTTTAGCAGCAACCTTAATGATGAAGTCAATTCTAAATAGATGGCTGGCTTCACTTCTAGTTCATTGTGGCATTAAAACTTCAGACGAAACCCTCTAAAAAATCTGCAAAATGAAAAGGGAAACGTTTCAAAAATAAAAATCCTGACAGGCAGTTTAATCTTTTCTGCTACATTTTCAATCCTCTGTCAGTATTATACCAGGTCAGCAAATTAAGACTATAGATCCGTTTTGTTAATGTACTTCCAATATGATATTGCATCTCTCCATATTGCATATAATATGTCATAATCAGAAAGGTTAGCATTTTTTGCTGTAGACAGAAGTGAAATTGTACATATAAACTCTTGTATTGGGGCAATAGAACAAGCATTTACTGTATATCAATATGAATTGTGCAATATAAAATGTCATTTATGGCTTTGCGCTGATCTGAAATCCATGTTAAAGATCTGCCAAATGTCTATGTTTGGAGATTTAATAACAAAAAAAACCATGACCAGGATACAAAACTGTTCCAACCATGCCCAGAAATTGCCTAGGAGACTTCTATAAACAGAAAACAAATGGGTACATCTGGAATTTCGGAGGGCCCATCATTAGATAACATCATCCATAAGAGGAAGACAGATGCTATTGGATTTTATTTATTTATTTAAGAGATTCCTCTCCTGCCTATCTCCATAAGAAAGGGTTATAATAAGCCAAGTACAATACAAACAACAATGTATATTGACACACGAGTCCCTTTACCTTACAAGACAGCAATAACTACTGTTCAAAGTCCCAATGGAAAATAAACATTGGAACCTGACACTAGGAACCTGCCCATATATTGTTACATGCACCTCAGTCCCTGAGATATTTTGGGGCTGCTAACACATACCGTCGGCTTCATTTCCTTGGCATGAAGGGCACTGGAGACTGGTGTCTTTGTGATTTATGGCTTCATTTACATACATATACACAGGCTGAACATAAGATGGAAGGGGTCACAACATTAGCACTCTAATAGGTCTTGCTTCCTCATTAGGTTTTGGCTGGGGGTCAAAGCCACAACTTTAGATTTAGCACAGAAAGCAAGTAAGCAAGTCAAGGCTCTGTCTCTCTTCCCATTCCATTCCATCCCAGTCCAAGACAAGACTGGCCTGTTCTATTGTTCTCTTACACTCACCAATGACCTCACCTCCAGTGGGGATGTCTACCCCTTTTAGCCTGCCTTCTGAAAGTATCTACAGGTAGTAGTTTCTGTGGCAACCAGTGCTCTTTAGTCATACAAAGAGGCGTTTAACACGTTTGCATAGAGCCCTGACGAAGAAGCTAGTTTGACCGCTATAGAAATCTATTTTCCTAGAGAATACCATTTTAGAGATATAAAATTACAGGCTTGGACAGAATATAAAAAGATAACATCTAGGTTAAGGGGGGGAAACAATGGTATAAGTAGAAAATGCTATTAGAGACAATAATAAAAATGCCACACCAGATCCATAAGCCAGGGTTAGCTCACAATTCATCAGCTGCCTGGTGTTTGTGACAGGAAATAACCCAGATACAATGGAATTCATACACTAGAGTACGCACACATATTTTATTGCAGAGATTATCAGTACACTGAGAAAGGTTATTTTATGCAGCAGCCTTCAGGGTCAATGGAGAAGATGAGAGGTTGCTACAGCCTTAATGTCGCTCATGAGTGATGGTGCCAGAAAGGAATTCTTCACTTGCATTCTAATCTGAGGTGGGGAGCGGAGTTTTTCCCCTGCACTACCACCACCACCTCCTTCATTATAAGTGATATTTTATGGGAAATATGAAGAGTACCTTTGTCGCAACTGGGATGTCTGCTTGGGTAAGGAATCAAAGGTCACAATAAAGGTGACCTAGTAGCTAAGGTAAGATAAGCCAGCAATCTCATGCACATAGATGTAAGCTCTCTTGAACCCAGCAGGATAACACTGTAAGCAGAGGTGGATTTAGGGGAGTGTGGCCGGTTCGCCCACCCTAGGTGCTGAGCCGAGAGGGCACCACAAGGGGCACTGCAACAATGGCAAACAGCCATGTTGAAAAGGAGTCCAGCATATGGAAACATATGCATTTTTGCATATATCCCTGAATTTATATCAACCACATTCACATACCATGTGTAATTTTATTATGTCAATAAAAGAAGGAGGCAAGTGAACTCAAACTAATGTGTAGAGGGCCACCCTAATTTCCTAGCACACATAGCCCCCTCCCCTTGACATCATCAAAATGATATTACATGTAGGAATGGAAGTTGCCCTACGCAGCTTATTTTCATTAGCAAAGAGCAGGGAAGAAATCTCTGTGCAATCAAATCTTTTACACTGCTTATAATAAACCTCTTTCCAAAACATCATCAGAGATCTTTTCTTGCACTGAATTACACACCAAATGTTAGTGAGAAAGCTCAGCACATCAGAGCATATACAAAGCATTCTAGCCACAAGCTGATTGCGGTAGAGGAAAAGTATCTTTCAATCTGTTATGGTTTGTTTGTTTATTTCTTTAGAAAGCTTAGCTGACACAGGGTGAATTTTTGCTGAGAGATGAATGTCTGGTGAAACAAATACTTATATATTACATCAGCTGTTTAGTGTCCATCAGTTAAGCTGATTGCTTTCTAATAGTCAGCGTTAATCAGTTGATCTATCCTCACAGACTGGGAATGCTTCCTAATGGGCTGTTCAGCTTCAGGTTGGGATCTGGGATCAGTCTTTGTATGGCAGAGAAGACTGCAGTTGCTCATGTTTTGAATTTGGATGCAGAGAAAGTTAGAGCTGGCAGTTTCACTTGAGTTGGCTGGTATTGAATACACATTTGCCTTGGGGGAATCTGATTAGCAGAATCAAAATGCTCTGCTCATACATTTGCAGGTATAATACAAGGATAATACAGGTCTTTAGCTCTCTAATTGCAAGAGAAAATAGACCTTGGGACTCGCTACCACTCAGAGAAGTGGGGTGAGCCAGCATCCTTTTAGAGAGGGGGGGGGGAGGGAGGTTTTTCACAATTTTATACATTTTAACTTTAACCATTTCAAACATTAAAATAAAAGGTTCTTCTGAACCTTCGGACCTCCTTCCCTCCCTCCATGGGTTCCTTTTTTAAGATTAAATTTGCTGCATCTTTTACCATTGTCCATCTGTTATATATCCATAATTACCATAGTTAATTCCACATTACAAGTGTCATTACATCCCTGCCAGTGATTTTAACTGTTTACAGTGTTCTTCTAAATAAATTAAAAATTTATTCCAGTCTTTTAGAAATACTTGATGTTCCTGGTTTCGGATCTTCCCCATCAGTTTCGCCATCTCTGCATACTCCATCAGTTTCATCTGCCATTCTTCTTTTGTTGGTACTTCTCCTTCCTTCCATCTCTGGGCTAGTAGCATTGAGCCGGCCTCCTTTTAGCAAAAGTATGTTTAGCTCATTGTAGCATATTTGTTAAAAGTAGGGATGCGGGTGGCACTGTGGTCTAAACCACTGAGCCTCTAGGGCTTGCTGATTGGAAGGTTGGCAGTTCAAAGCCAAGCAATGGTGGTGAGCTCCCGTTGCTCTGTCCCAGCTTCTGCCAACCTAGCAGTTCGAAATACACCAGTGCAAGTAGATAAATAGGTACTGCTGTGGCAGGAAGGTAAATGGCATTTCCATGTGCTCTGGCACTTGTCACGGTGTCCCGTTGCACTAGTAGCAGTTTAGTCATGCTGGCCACATGACCAGGAAATCTGTCTGTGGACAAATGACAGCTCCCTCAGCCTGAAAAATGAGATGAATGCCACAACCCCATAGTCACCTTTGACTGGACTTAACCATTCAGGGGTCCTTTGCCTTAACCTACCTGTTAAAAATCCTTTCATGTGAACAGCTTACTTTTTACTTATTCAAACCTTTATTAGGCATTATACAAATAAAACGATAAAAGAAAAAGTAACATATAAAAGCCTTGAGATATATACAGAAAGGCAGCAGTTGGCTACATACATATATATATATATACATATAAAATCAGTGGTTTTCCTTGTTAACCTGCTCCTTGGAGGACTGCTACCAAAAACTCGGCTACCCCCGCCGTTACCCTTTGGTCAACGTCGGATAGGCAGAATCCCACACATTCACCTTGTTGGGGCTCCAAACCACCCAAAAGAGGGGACAGCACGCGTTGACGGAGCGTACTGTACAATGGGCACTGAAAGAGAATGTGCTCTACCGTGTCCGGGACATTCATAAAACATCTGCAGAATCTCTTGTTTCTAGGGATGTTTTGATATCTTCCCCTGACAAATGCTGAGGGAAAAACATTCAAACGGGCCAGCATAAAAGCCCTACGTTGGGCTGGAATTATTAATTTGGTGACGTAATTGGCTCTGCTATCTAAGATATTTAAATCATAGAATATGGGCGAGCAAATTTTGTTTACAGCTGCCATAATATTTTGCCTCTCGACATCCTTTAGTCTAGTTAGGATATTATGGAAAATGTATTGCTCATTAGAATTGTACAGGGGCTCCAGCTCGATGCCTAAAGATTCAATCTTTTTTTCGAGGTACTGATACCATCTTGATTTGTAGGAGTCTTTGAGCAAATCAGCGAGCAGACTTGATGGAGGGCAGCGAAAATGGCAGCGTAACCAGTACTTTATTGAGGTGGACCAGGCCCAATATTCCATTGTGTGTATGCCTATTTCTGCACACATTGTTTCATATTTGATCACAGCTGGGAGTCCAAGAATACGTCTCAGAAAGCTGGAGTGAATCTTTTTTAAATCACTATTATATGCTTGGACCCATAGCGGGATTCCATAGAATATCTGGGATTGCACTTTTGTTTGGAATATCTGATTGGCCGCAGGAATAAATTGATTGCCTTTCTGATAATAAAAACGGGCAACTGCTGATGAGGTGCACTTTGCCTGTTTTATGGCATTTGTGCGATGATTTGCCCACCCTAAATTGCTCTGGAATAAAATTCCCAGATACCTATAGATTTTCACTTGTTGGATTTCTTGCCCTCTTATTTTCCATTTCTCTAATTTCCAACCATTCGAGAAGACCAAAATTTTTGTCTTCTCGTAATTTATAGAGAGCTTGTTACATTCGCAGTAAAGGATCAGAGAAGATATAAGACGTTTCAGACCCAAACTCGTTAATGATAGTAGAACAGCATCGTCTGCGTATAATAACAGAGAAACTGGTTTCTGATTAAGTTTAGGGGCATGTGATTCTATTTTTTGAAGGTGATCTGGCAAGTCTGATAAAAATAAATTAAATAGGAAGGGGGCAAGAATACACCCTTGTTTTACCCCTTTCGAGTTTGGGATGTCTGATGAAAGGTGACCTTTGGTGTTAAGTTTGACTTGACAGATATTGGAAGAGTATAAATTTTTTATTAGGATCAATAAGCGCTGATCAATTTTTAATTCTGCGAGTTTCCTCCACAGCTTTGGGCGGTCAATTGAGTCAAATGCACCACGAAAATCTACAAAAGCGGCAAATATCTTAGATTGCCTTTGAGATCTGTATTTTTCAACCAAATGCATAAGTATAAGGCAGTGGTCTAATGTAGAGCAACCTTTGGAGAAACCTATTTGTTCTTTCCCTGGTAAATTTAGATTTTTCATCCAGGTAAGGAGTTTAGATAAAAGGTGCTTAGCGTAGATTTTCCCTATCACTGATAATAGGCTTATCGGTCTATAATTCCTTGGTTCTTTTGGGTCGCCATTTTTTTTAAAAATTGGGATAATTATTGATCTTAACCATATCTCAGGTATGATCCCATATTTATCTATGAGGGTAAACAATTGAGCTAAGGGTTCTGCCCACCAATCTATATAGGTCTTGAATAATTCTATTGGTAGACCGTCTGGCCCAGGAGATTTCCCCGATTTGAAATTTTTAACTATCTCTCTAATTTCCTCTTCTTCTACCCTTGGCCACTCCTGGAGTTTATTGATTTTATTTTTAGTGGTTTCATTTCCTTTAAGTTCGATGTGAACAGCAACAATGCAGACCAGTGTCCTTCTTTCCAGAACCGATTTGCCCTGCCAGTCTAGTAGAGGTCTAGATTGGAGTTGACTTGTCTTGGTTTAACACAGAGCATTCTAAAACCATAAAGAAGACTGATTGCTGACGAATTGATGCTTTTGAATTATGGTGCTGGAGGAGACTCTTGAGAGTCCCATGGACTGCAAGAAGATCAAACCTATCCATTCTTAAGGAAATCAGCCCTGAGTGCTCACTGGAAGGACAGATCCTGAAGCTGAGGTTCCAATACTTTGGCCACCTCATGAGAAGAGAAGACTCCCTGGAAAAGACCCTGATGTTGGGAAAGATTGAGGGCACAAGGAGAAGGGGACGACAGAAGACGACATGGTTGGACACTGTTCTTGAAGCTACTAACATGAGTTTGACCAAGCTGCGGGAGGCAGTGGAAGACAGGAGTGCCTGGCATGCTCTGGTCCATGGGGTCATGAAGAGTCAGACACGACTAAATGTAAACAACAACAATTCTAAAACCCCAGTCCAGGTATGGGGACAGAGCTGCCATATATATTTCACTGAAACTTAACTGCCCTTTTCTCTAGGCAATGCAAGGGCTGATCAAAACATAAAAGTGACTGGGAGAGAAAAAGCCATTACCTGAGAAAATCTGTTATGCAGGCAGCTTCCCGTTTAAATCAAGTTGCCGGTCCTTACATATGCAGCACTAGAATCCCCTGAGCGATAAAAGTAAAGGCCAGTGACTTGATTGAATTGAGAAGCTAACTGCATGGAGTGCAGTGCAGGCAAAGTGCTTTATGTGGAAATAAGTTCACGTATAAATCAAGCCGAACACAAAGTTGTGTGCTTAGATTTGTGCTCCTACTCCAGTCACTGTTCAATCATTTCTCTGAAAACACTATCCCGGCAGAAAGAAGTGCCAAATCGAATCAAAGATGACTGACAGAAAGCCAGCCTTGAGCTATACGATGTGGTGTTTTATATTAAAGAGGGTCATTTCTCTTGCTGGCTTCACAAAGGGAATATTTTTCAAATCCATCCACATGTTGACTTTCTCCCCAACCGATGGCATCAGGCACTGATTTGCAAGCTGGGTGGTCTCCAGGCAGCCAGTCCAGTGTTACAACAAGAAAGGCTTGAATTCGCCAGTTGAATATCAGATTAATGCCTCAGGTTGTCAGTAGGGATGGGAGAGAAATTGGATTCACTTTGCATTTTAATGTGAACCTACCAAACAAACAATACATGAACTAAATACGTGAACTTCTCTGAATTTTATGGTGCAACCATCTAACCCCAAAAATGTATAGCAAACAAAACTGTGACCAATTAGATGAAAGTGTGAATAAAATGTATATATTATTATTATTATTATTATTATTATTAATAATAATAATAATAAAAATAATAAATTTATTTGTATTCTGCCCTCCCTGGCCAAAGCTGGGCTCAGAGCAGCTAACATCATATAAATAAGACAATATGCATCAAACAATATGTAATATGCAAATAAAATAACATTCAACATTCATTAAAATAATATAAAGGTAAAGGTAAAGGGACCCCTGATCATTAGGTCCAGTCGTGACCGACTGTGGGGTTGCGGCGCTCATCTCGCTCTATAGGCCAAGGGAGCTGATGTTTGTCCGCAGACAGCTTCCAGGTCATGGGGCCAGCATGACTAAGCCGCTTCTGGCGAACCAGAGCAGCACACGGAAATGCCGTTTACCTTCCCGCCGGAGCGGTACCTATTTATCTACTTGCACTTTGACGTGCTTTTGAACTGCTAGGTTGGCAGGAGCTGGAACTGAGCAACGGGAGCTCACCCCATCACGGGGATTCGAACCGCCGACCTTCTGATCAGCAAGTCCTAGGCTCTGTGGTTTAACCCACAGCGCCACCATAATATTAAATACAGTGGTATTTCGGGATGCGAACGGGATCCGTTCCGGAGCCCCGTTCGCATCCCGAACGGAAAGCAAGACGCGACGGCGCGTCTGCGTATACGCGGATCGCGTTTTGCCACTTCTGCGCATGCGTATGACATCATTTTGAGCGTCTGCATATGCGCAAGTGGTGAAACCCAGAAGTAACGCGCTCCGTTACTTCCAGGTTGCCATGGAGCGCAACTCAAATGCGCTCAACCCGAAGCACATTCAACTCGAGGTATGACTGTATCAGCATTTCAAGATTAAACAGAAATCCACTCTTAACGGTTACAATAAGTGATTTCTAAACTCTAATCAATAAAACAACAGCAAGCCAGTGCACAACATAATACAATACAAAATGAGAAGCAGAGACTGGAGGGTGGGGCAAGGCAGGTGGAAAGAGGCCTTGCCTGATGAAGTCTCTCCCCGCACCCCTCAACAGTGCATTATTAAATCTGGGGAAATTGCTTGCAAAAATGTGTACATTGGGCAAAATTGCATACAGAAATGTAAATATGGATAGAACTTTAAAAAAAATCAAAATGATGCAGAAATGTTGCATCATGAATTTAATATTGGAAAAATGAGAAAGTGAATGACAGCAAAATTGACAGGTATGTCCATTTCTAATTTTTTTTATAAATTTTTTATTAATTTTTCAACACATATTAAATGACAAAACAACACAATACATAAACAAACAAACAAACATATAAACACGTATAATTTCTTAACCTTTCTTTCCTTAGACCTTCTTTCAGCGACTTCCCCATACCTCCCCTTTCTGCATCCCTGTTTTAAATCAATCCAGCAACCCCTAATTTCAATTTCTTATAGCACTTTCTTTAAATCTTTTTTCTCATATCCAATTGTTTGTCACTGCAATTCTGTTTTGCTTTACCCAAGACATTTTAACATTCATTAATTTTGCAACAGTTCTTAAGATAAACTTTAAATTTCTTCCAATCTTCTTCCACCGTCTCTTTCCCCTGGTCACGGATTCAGCCAGTCATCTCCGCCAGTCCCATGTAGTCAATCACCTTGGTCTGCCATTCTTCCAGTGTGGGCAGTTCTTGTGTCTTCCAATACTTTGCTAAGAGTACTCTTGCTGCTGTTGTAGCGTACATAAAAAACGTCCTATCTTTCCTTGACACCAATTGGCCTACCATGCCCAGGAGAAAAGCTTCTGGTTTCTTCACGAAAGTGCATTTAAGCACCTTTTTCATTTCATTATAAATCATTTCCCAGAAGACCTTAATCCTAGGGCACGTCCACCAAAGGTGGTAAAAGGTACCTTCAGTTTCCTTACATTTCCAACATTTATTATTGGGCGTATGGTAAATTTTTGCCAGCTTGACTGGGGTCATGTACCACCTATATATCATTTTCATAATGTTCTCTCTTAAGGCATTACATGCCGTGAACTTTATACCGGTGGTCAGGTATGTCCATTTCTAGTTATCAACTGGCTAAATTGATGATGGTGATGATGATAATAATAGTAGTAGTAGTAGTAGTAATAATAATAATAATAATAATAGAAGGGTAAGTCTCCAATAGTGGTAAGTTTTGAATTAAGACTTTGGACAATGTTTTAGAATGGCATGCTTATCCTGCGCTGATGGCATTCAACACAAAATAAGAATAATACAGTTGTACCTTGGTTTACGAACTTAATCCGTTCTGGAAGTCCGTTCTTAAACCAAAGCATTCTTAAACCAAGGCGTGCTTTCCCCTAGCAGCGGGGGACTCAATTTACAAATGGAACACAGGGAGCGAAACATGTTCTGCTTACAAGGCAAAGTTCACAAACCAAAACACCTACTTTTGGGTTTGCAGCGCTCTTAATCCAAGTTGTTCATAAACTAAGCTGTTCTTAAATCAAAGTACCACTGTATAAATAAAAGATTGCCACCCTGGCTCATTCAACCCTAGTATCAGATCAGTCTGAATACATTTGTCACAACTCCTTTTACCGAAACTCTCAAGACTCCAGAAATCCTAAGACTAAAAACTTCAATTTCAGGGCTGAGATGACACAGGCCATGTTGCTGGTGTGTCTACCTCTTCAGCAGTCTCCATACATGGCCTTCATAAGAACTTAAGAAGAGTTGGATCAGACCACAGAGTCTACAAATCCATTTCTGACAGTAATCAGCTAGATGCTTCTAGGAAGCCTGCAGGCAATACATGAAAGTAACTGTGTCTCAGCAACATAGTAGAAATACAAGCGGAAACCTTTCCCTGTTCTGGATCCCTGCCACGCCTTTCTTTTCTCCTGATTTTTCTCCCCCCAGCAACAGTCACTTAGCATTCTGTGTTCACTGGGCAGCCTCAGTTTTCATTGAGTTGTACTTTTGGAGGAGAGGGGCATTCCTTTTAGGTTTGGAAAGGGAAGGATGGGCACATTTCTGTACAATTACAGCTATATTAAATTCTTTCATTTCCCTTTTTTTACATCAATGGGCAGGACATCTCTTCTGTCTCTGGGCACGTTTCAAAAATATGTGTGATCCAGGAAGTGAACCATCCTGAGAATGAGATGGTTCTTTCAGAGAGACAGACAGATCCTGTTCTAGCCACCCTACCTTATCCCTACCCAGTTGTAAGGGATATCATTTCTCCCATACTAGCCCTTTTTAAGCATAAAAAATAATAAGGTCTCAGCCTGAGTAGGGAACACATGCTTGCACATTATTCCCAGCGCCATCTTTGCAAGGGTTTCACATGAAGGTCTGAAAAAGGATTCTAAGCATGTTCAGATGATATTGCCTCCATACATAGAAGCTTCCAATTCAGTCTTCAAGGCTAGTTTCTGCTTTTAAATCCATTGTGATTTGTTCACACTTTGGGGACCTTTCCCATAATGCCACAGTCTTGTTTTTTGTTATCCTAGCCCAATTTTGAAAATCCATAATCCCTCTGGAATAAAAATGAAAATGATTTGCCTTAAAATTAAATGCATGTGGGTGAATTTCACATGTTTGTTTGTCCGCAATGGCAGTCTTCTAGCCATCGTTTCAACTGCACGAATGACTCCCACTTCCTGTGCGGCTTATGCTTCCTCCAACATTTTATTATTGAACCGACAAAAAGAATCTGGCATGCTTCACAATGCCAGATGATAAGCAGGATGTGACAAGTTTGATCCCAGGAGTGACTCTCGCTGATGCCAACAGTTGTTCTAAAGTGAAATGAAAAGAAGTTCTAGAAAACCGCGCTTGAAAAGAAGCATATTCTATAAATAAATTAGAGCTCTCGATTTAAATAGATTGCATATTGCAATTGTCATCTCGCAATTTAGCACTAAGTGCCCAAAGACATTTTGCATTTAAGTTGGAACCAGTAAAATTAAAACAGACAGTTTTCCCTCCACTCATTTGGCATCACAGCAATTGAAAGCGCAGTGTGGATCTGCCACACTAACTCTGCTAGATTTTCTTTTCCATGAGAGCCCCTGATTATTTTCTGAAGCACATTGAAGCTGAAGTTCATTTTTGCACAGTTGAGAATTGTGTCCCTCTACTTCATTCTCTATATCTCCCACAATAAAAGATGAGGTTGTTTTTTTTCTTAAATGGCCAGATGGATTTGATTATGTAATCCCTTTTGCAAACCATTCTTCTGAAGCTTGGTAATTTTTCACTGCTGCTTTTTAGTCCCCTGCTAGTTGAATTCATTTAAGAGCAGGATATATCTACCGTAAACCAATTAGACTGGGGAAGCAGGTTTTATTTGGCAACTGTGATGAATAGCCTTCCAAAAATTGCACAGGAAGCCAAGAATTCATTACAAACTATGGTCCGTGTCATTAAAACAGCAACGCTATCACACTGGTACAGTTCTGATTTGTACTACCAACAGATGAAGGATTGTACCTTTTGACTGGTTGTGGATTCAACTGAACAGCTGCACTAGCAATGAGTCCTTCCAGCATGACAGGGCTTTCCTATGCCCCCGTGCTCCCCTGCACCCCCCAAAATTGGCATTGGGTGGTCTGGAGAATCCACTGTTCCAATAACAAGCACTGAAGCACTACTAAATCCTTAAAAGCCTTGGAGAACATGTTGATGAGGTAAATTTGCATGCAGTTTTCATATGCCAATTTATATGTATAGGTGCAAGTTTAGACCAACTTTCCTAGGACAAGTCACCCTGTAAACAAAGTTTTTTAAAGATTTTTTTTCCAGTTTAAATGGTGGACAAGGGGCAAGATATTCAGAGTTTGGTGTGAAGGTTCAGGGCTCAAGACTCCCGATTCTCTCCCTAATGATGCGCCCTATAGTGAAAATAGCTTAAGTAAAGGTTGGCTAAAAAAAAGATTCACTCAAGGGCCACATTCATCAATGGCCAACTCTGGAATAGATAAATGGCCACCCAATACTCTTTCATGTGCACAAACATATGGGCACACAAACACACACACAGGCACGCAACTCTTCCTCTATATAGGGCAGTTGAGGAGGAGGGTTATCACTGCTCTCTGCTCATCAAATTATCACTCTGATGACCAGGAAGGGAAAGATTTGCATCCTCATCAGGGCACGGGGGTCCTGCTCCAAAAATCAATAGGGCTTTGAGAGAAATATTTGCTTGAGAGGGCCCCCAAACTGGGGTCTTAGCCACCCCTGTATGAAATACTTTTTAAAAAATGTATCCCATTCTATTCTTTCACTTTTGTTTTAAAGCACTTCCTTTTTTAAAAAAGGTTATGTTCTGTTTGACTGTATCAAATAGGCTGCATTGCTCCTTTGCTCCTTCACAGAATCAACATTGTAAATTACAAAGGGGCATTGTGAGATGCAAAATTTCAAGATTTTGATTGTCTTATCTAACCATACTTCATCAAAAATCATGCTGCCTAATTCCTCATTTTTCAACTCATTTTTCAAAACTGCATGCAAAGCATGGAAATTTGCCAAGAGAAACATGTGCTCGTGCCTTGTTTTCTGCCCATGCTTTTACATCGCCAAAAGCTGTTATCCACACAATGCGTTTTTCATCAGCCGCACTGGTTACCAAGAACAGCCGTTTCTGATTAAGGGAGGCAATGAAGTTGAGCCAAAACCAGCTAAAGAGTCAAATAAGACACATTCTGCTTCAGATCTTTCGGACTTTGTTTTGAGTTGCTGAACAGAGGAATACCTTGACTTCAAAGATTGTCGGCCAGTAAGCAACACACTCTAAAAATTTAGCCAAAGTTTCCATGCCAATTCTAAAATGAATTTCTTCAGGAGATAAGTAGAAGTAATGTGGCAGTGTAAGAAATTAATGTGGAGTGTGTGTATTCTTGAGGAGAAAAAAAACAAGGCAGAATAAATGTTCATTAAATAGCCAACATTGTCTCATCTTCCTGCAAACCAATCAGGATGAATAAACACATCATCTGGAAGTGCTCTTATTGTGAGCATTTCTTCTCCTGTGGGCTTGTTGCAGCCAAAAAGCATTAAATGATAACTTAATTGTTCTTTTGCCTATGTATTTGCCCAGCTGTGTGAAACGTCTGCAGTCCAGTGCACCTACAATGGCTCCAGTGTGGTACAGTGTTTAAGAGTGGTGGAGTCGTAATCTGGTGAACCGGGTTTGCTTCCCCACTCCTCCACATGCAACTGCTGGGTGACCTTGGGCTAGTCTCTGAAGTCTCTCAGCCTCACTCACCTCACAGAGTGTTTGTTGTGGGGGAGGAAGGAAAAGGAGATTGTTAGCCGCTTTGAGACTCCTTAGGGTAGTGATAAAGATCCTGGCTTGCACCACACTTGATAACCATAGTTTCCTGGTTCATACATAAGAGGAAACAATGTTTGATTTAACAATGGCATGCCAAGAAGGGAGGATAGAACAGATGGCACAGGAGCAAGCAAAGCTGAGGTTTGTATATCTGAACCAGACCCATATAAGGACCACAAGCTACATCTAATCCCCCAGATGTTATCCTCTGATCCATTTCCTGATACATTTTAGTTATTCAAATGCAGGTTTTTCACAAATTGTTCATTTAATGCATGAAGGGGAATAGGACCATGCTAACTATCCATGAGCCCACACAACCCAAAATCAGCACATTCACTTGAATGCATGAAAAAGATTGTGTAAGCTAATAATTAGGAGAAAAAAGGCTACTCTGGTGGTAAAGTATTGGTAAAGTATTGGCAAAGTCCCAGACAGGGACGCTATTTGGGTTCTTGGTGAGATTTCAAGCAGAAGAAGTTAAATACATTAACTACAACATACATATGTCTGTTAATTTTAGATTAAATTGCAAAAACCAATCCATTTTGGAGCATTTTCTTCTTCTTTTACACTTCATCATAGCCAAAGATATGTGATCCTAAGGAACAATCCCACTTGGTCTAAAACATGGTGGGGGGACATTGTGTTGGGAGGTGAGAAGTAAGATTTCTTAAGAGTAGACGCCCTAGCAGCCTTAGAAAGATAGTGAATAAACAACATCCCAGTTTGTGAAAGAGTTATTACACCCACTTAAAAGGTGGCAGAGTGGTTTCACGAAGCCTACATAGCTGATCAAAACCCTTCCTATCCTATAGATCCATATTTTTCCAAGATACACCAGAATCCTCTGGACTACATTTTCTTGAAGAAACAAGGTTCCATTTTTGGAGAAGCTGATGACAAATTTATGTACTTTTGGAAGAACGGACAATTTCTTCTGACCTTTTAGGTCCACACCTCTCCAATTTTCTCTCTTAAGTGCTTAGCAGGCCTGCTATCAGATAATGCTTGGGGTGACTTGGTGAATCACTTCTGAAAGAAGTACTATACTTTCTTGATGTTATAAAGACCCATGTTACAACTCGCTCCCTCAACAATCCAGACAAGGCACATAAACGGCACCATTGATTTTTCCATCCACAATTCTCTGTCATCCACATTTGGAGAATATTGACAGGTTTAAAGGAGCATACCTCAAGGGCGTTTTCACAAGTGTTTCTCAGTCAAGCTAAATGGATTTCATGATGGAACAGCAACCTCTTGTTCTCGCTCCATTTTTAAGATAGATTTGGGATTTCTATTTCTGCCCACACCTACATATGACTCTAGCTTCCCCCAACTCAACCCAGCAATTATGCCCCTGTATTCAATAGCTGAGTGGCATGAAACAAAGGAAGCTGTATTTAACAGTGCTTGGTCTAGAGACAGCAACCATGACTGACTGACGCAGATGTGCCAGGAAGAGGCATAATGGAGGCTTGAATGTAAGTGGCCTCTTGGTACTCTGGTGGCACATGGAGTACCAGAGTGGCCTCGATAGGTCAGGTTCCTGAGATCAAGATCTGTAGCTCCTGGCACTTCCTGGTTACTTTCCATTAGCATAAAGAACTATTGGTACTGAATGACATTCTGCTGCTTCTAGGACAACATGTGGGGCTTGAAGATATCATATAATCGTAGGGTGGTAGAGTTGTAGGCATCTAGCCCAAGCCCTTGCAGTGCAATTTTTGCCAAACTTGGGGTTTGAATCCTGAGATTAAGAGTCTACGGACTAAGCTATCCGCTATCAACAAACGTGAAAAGGTGGTTCTCTAGAGCAATAACCGTTCATGGGCTGAGGCAGAGCCTTGGAGCCACCACCCCAAGCACAGCCCCATTGCTACATACTTGGATGGGAAAGGTACACTGGTGCAGCTAATATGGTAGAGCAGGTCCATCTGGTTTAGTAGCTATTCAAATTGGTGGAGCAGAATTTCCATGGAGTGTCTACGTGCAGGGTCTGCAGATTTTGTTCTACGCCTGGAGGGGAACGTCTGAAGAGCGCCAGACAGCCACTTGCTGGATGAATGATAGAATCACATGGCATGGCATAACGTTCTGCTGCCTTCAAAACTCAGAAAGATCCAAACTGCCACACGCACGTGGGCAACTGCCATTCACTACAATGTGTGCTGTTCTGCGCACAGAGCTGCCACTCCTTTGGCGCGCATAGGAGGTCCAGGTGCAAGGAGGAGCACTGGATTGAGACAGCTAAAATTGTCTCTTCTAACTTCCTCTGCGTTGTTTCCATGACTTTCATAAAGTAACTTTGAAAAAATTCAAGTTGCTTTTGTTAAACAACAAATATTTTCCTCCCCCTCTTTGAACGTTGTCTCCTCCCTCCTCATAGAAGAACCCAATTAATTCTTGTTAGAGGAATCAGTACTATATTGGGGGGTCTCAGCAGATACTCATGAAAGAGTCTTAATCATTTTAATGCTGCAGTCATATTATCCTTCCATTCTATGCCAGCTGTGCAGCAGTCCATGCACACCTATAATTAAAGGAGCACTTTGCTGCAGTGAATGGCTAGCTATGTCCCTGTTTCCTTATTTAATCCAAAGAGATGTGCGCTGCAACAGTAGGGACAGAGAGCAGACAACCGTTAAGGAACAAGGTTTTTAAAACCAGCAACATAAAAGGTTCCTGAAATGACAGGATATTACAGGGTGGGGGTGGGACTTGTTGAGAGAACAGTCTAGCTAGCGTCTGCCAGATTTTTTTTTCCACCAGAGCACTATATGCATATGGTGTTTCCTGCTTGGCAGGGGGTTGCTTGGCAGGGGGTTGGACTCGATGGCCCTTGTGGTCTCTTCCAACTCTATGATTCTATGATTCTATGCTTCTGTAGTCAGTGGTGATGCAGAAGACTGTTCTTACCTATAAATGATTTTTAAAATGACAATAAAAGAAATACACTTTTCAAATTTTACATAATGGCACAGGTGAGGAGAAGCTGTCACTTATTATTTTGTGGGTCCCTACAGTCATTCCCCAATAACCTGAGAGTATTCATCCTGATTTGTTTGCACAATACTTGCAGGGATGTTACATGACATGCACTGCTTACTGAGAATTCAGTCCGGTTTGTTTGTGGGGAGGCTAGATGACATTCTGTTGAACAATTGTGACCCCATACTTTCCAGTGCTTTTCTCGCCACTTTCCTTACCACCCAAAGTTTTTGAAGTGAGTTTGTTGCATAAGAGTGATAAATCCACTTTAATTGTGCACTATATAATTTTCCTTGTTCAATCACACTCTTCGCTGGCAGCTTAAAAACAATATTTTTTTATTTGGTAGTTTTCTGAGCTATTCCAACATAACAAAAGTCTCCCTCAGGAAATTTAAAAAACACTGCCTGTGAATCTCCAATTTTCAGACACTTTTCTACTTACCCCAGTGTTGAAAGTGTAATGAGAAAAACTGAGCAAGTGGTAGATTGATTTGTATTTTTGTACATTTGCATGAAACATTTGTATTCAGAGATTAAAAATACGTGATTTGGTAAGAGGTCGAGTCATGCATTTACTGCTGCTTATTTCAAATAACAGTGGGACTTGATTATTATCAGGCCATTCAAAATAATTAGTCATTGTTACTTTCTGGGAACACTGTCATTAAAAGTAACAGCAGAGGCACCAATTAAACCCCAAGTGGCTGTAGCTGGAAACAAAACAAGAAGGATGATCGCTCTCCTGATGGTGCTGGACACAGAGAAGTGAGAAAATGTCAAGGGTTTACATTAAAGATAAAACATTTCTCACCCATGTCCTCATACAATTTATTTGCCTGGCAGAAACATCAAGTGTCATGTTGTTTTTAAATCAAGCAATGTCCTTCCCTCTGCAATGGTCCAGATACATACAGTTAGAACCTCTGGTGTTTCACGTTTGTGGTTTAGGACCCCAAAAAAACAAACGGCTTGGCAAATAATGGAACACTCTGACACATGGGGATCAGCAATAGAACATAAGAATATAGGAATCTACGTTTATACATTGGTCCATGTAGCTCAGCATTGTCTACACTGACTAGAGTTGCTCTCCAGGGTCTCAGATAGAATTCTCTCCCAGTGCTAGTGGACCTGGCAGGGACTGAATGTGGGACCTTCTTTAAGGGAGGCTTTAAAGAAGGATAATGTAGACCTTTTGAGGGCTTGTAGGATGCTCTTTATATTTAAGAGTAAGGACTTTTGAGTGTCACATACTACTACTACTACTACTACTACTACTACTACTACTACTATTTTATTTATATGGCACTAGACAGCACCCAACAAAATATTAAAAACACAATAAAACATCAACCATAAAAACCTTCCCTGAACAGGGCTGCCTTCAGATATCTTCTAATTTTTTTTATAAATATTTATTGAATTTTCCAATTTTATACAAACACGAAAAGAAAAAGAAAAAGAAAAATATTAAAAACAAATCAATTTCAATAACAGTTTTTCAATAACATGTTTCTTTGACTTCCTCATACCTCCCCTTCTTGTTTTCTAGTTCAAATTGTTAATCCAGCAAATCCTAATCTCTTAACATTCCTTTTAACTAACACCTTATTTTCCAATCAACTTTTTAAATTTTATGACTTAAACAATTTTAATCCCAGTTATTTTTATCATAACAGCTAGAGACCACATAGGTTCAATCCAGCATCTTTCAGAGTTCATTAATTTTGTAGTATTTCTGTAAATAGTCCTTGAATTTCTTCCAGTCTTCTTCTGCCGACTCTTCTCCCTGGTCGCGGATTCTGCCGGTCATTTCTGCCAGTCCCATACAGTCAATCAACTTCATCTGCCATTCTTCCAGAGTGGGTAGATCTTGCGTCTTCCAGTGCTTTGCTATAAGTATTCTTGCTGCCGTTGTAGCATACATAAAGAAAGTTCTGTCCTTCTTTGGCACCAAATGGCCTACTATGCCCAGGAGAAAGGCCTCTGGTTTCTTCAAGAAGGTATACTTAAATACCTTTTTCATTTCATGAAATCATTTCCCAGAAAGCCTTAATCTTTGGGCACGTCCACCAAAGGTGAAAGAATGTGCCTTCAACCTCCTTGCATTTCCAACATTTATTATCAGGCAAATGGTATATTTTTGTGAGCTTGACTGGTGTCATGTACCACCTATATATCATTTTCATAATATTCTCTCTTAAGGCATTACATGCCGTAAATTTCATACCGGTGGTCCACAACTGTTCCCAGTCAGCAAACATAATGTTATGTCCAACATCTTGTGCCCATTTAATCATAGCTGACTTAACCGTTTCATCCTGTGTATTCCATTTCAGCAGCAAGTTATACATTTTTGACATGATCTTAGTTTTAGGTTCTAGCACTTCTGTTTCTAGTTTAGATTTTTCCACCTGGAAGCCAATTTTCTTGTCCAAATTGTAAGCCTCCATTATCTGAAAATAATGAAGCCAGTCTCGCACTTTATTTTTTAGTTTCTCAAAGCTCTGCAATTTCAATCTGTCTCCCAGATATCTTCTAAAGGTTGTGCAGTGGTACCTTGGTAGTTGAACGGCTTGGCTCTGGAACAAATTGGCTCCTGAATACCGCAAACCTGGAAGTGAGTGTTCAGGTTTGCAAATGTTTTTTGGAAGCCGAACATCCGATGCAGCTTCCGCGGCTTTCGATTGAGTGCAGGAAGCTCCTGCAGCCAATCGGAAGCCACGCTTTGGTTTTCAAATGGTTTCAGGAGTTGAACGGACTACCAGAACAGATTAAGTTTGAGAACCAAAGTACCACTGTATAGTTACTGATCTCACTGACATCTGCTGGGAGTGCATTTCAGGGGGTGGGCGACACTACCAAGAAGGCCCTCTGCTTGGTTCCCTGTAGCTTCTCATCTCGCAGTGAGGGAAGCTCCAGAAGGCTTTTGAGGCTGGCCCATAATTCTGCTCTTCCTTGAGAATGAACAAATTATGTCACTTGAGGCAATCAGTTGAGGCTTGAAATAATTATCAGGGCTTGGATATTTGTAGAACATAAGATAGCCACCCAGTAATAGAAGTAGAACACCACAGCATAAGAGAGCTGTGCAGGAGACACGCACACCCCAATGTCAGTCTCTGGAAATAGCCCTGGTGCCAGCCCCAGCCCACAAAACCACTCCAGAAGAATACCATGATTGATGGTGTCAAAAGTCACTGAGCAATCAGAAAGAACCAACAGGGTCTATCTCTCATTCTCTCTCTCTCCCAGTATAGGTCATCAACCAAAGCAATCAAAGCTGTCTGAATGCTGAAACCGCGCCCAAAGCCAAATTCAAATGGGCCAAGTGCTATTCTAGGCTGAAATAACAGAAGTATAGTGTACAGATCAAGGGAAGTAATAGTACCACTCTATTCTGCCTTGGTCAGACCACACCTGGAATTCTGGGCACCACAATTTAAGAAGGATGTTGACAAACTGGAACGTGTGTGCAGAGGAGGGCATCCAAGATGATCAAAGGTCTGGAAACCAAGCCTTATGAAGAACGGTTGAAGGAGCTGGGTATGTTTAGACTGTGAGGAGATATGATAGCCGTCTTCAAATATCTCAAGGGCTGTGGCATGGAAGAGGGAACAAGCTTGTTTTCTCCTATTCTGGAGGGTAGAACCTGAACCAGTGGCTTCAGGTTACAAGAAAGGAGATTCTGACTAAACATCAGGGAAAACCTTCTGACAGTAAGAGCTTTTCAACAGTGGAACGGTCTCCCTCAGAAGGTTCTTGCTCCAGTTCTATGATTCTAAGATAAGCTGCTTTGTCCATGGACACTTAAAATTGCACATCCATCCCATTTTATTGTTTCCACAGTACTGCAAACCTGCCAAAAGAAAGACGTGACAGCCCCACTCTTCTCAGCTGCACACACTAGTTTAGAGTCAGAAGCATGGGAAATATCCCTGAAAAGAGCAAATAAAATGAAACAAGATGTTAGCCATGGAGGTCGAAGCACCACTGTGGGCAAGGCAGGGCAGTTGTTCCCATCTGCCACTGCAGATGTCTTTGGAACCAAATTTGGTAAAAAGCACCTGCATGCGTTGATCTGAAGGGATTGGGTGCTTTAAAAGTATGCTTTTGGTTAAAGCCAGCTTCAGTGCTCTGCCAGCAAAATCTAAGAACTTCAAGGCAATAAATGTAAACAAAGGTACAAGAAATGTTAATGGTGCAACATGATGAATTCAGCATTTGCTTTATATGAAACACCCCCCCCAAAAAAAAAAAATACTCTGCATAAAACATAAAAGTGCTGTATTGGTTAGAATAATGATGTGATAAAAGATTTTTACTGCCAAAAGTATCAAAAAGGGCACACCTACCATATGTTCTTGTAGGAAAGTCTCCAGCAAATTTTAAAGCAGAAATGTGCCTCACTCGAAAATAAAAAAGGACAAGCAAGTGGAATTAAACTAAGGGGATGAAGCAAGAAGTTTTATTTTTCTTTTTAAGCAATTACAGGTCGCTTGGCAGTCTATGCTGTGCCATGAAATAAAACCAGTTAATAGGAGAGAACTGGTAGAAGCATTAGCTCCTGCGACTGGGATCCTTCTTGCATCTGGCAAGGCAGATCAAACCTGCACAACACCAAAATTTGGCATGCATCCCTGCCTCTTGCACTCTATTCTAAATAATAGTTGTGGCGTTCCCCTGGGGTTCCACCCCCAGTATGATCAAACCGGTTGCTCTCCTCTAAATCCGCCTCTTTGTTCAGGTGCCTCCATATTGTCTCTGAAGTACAGTATTATTATTTTTTTACATTGAAAGTGCTTTACTGGCATTTTTCAGGCTCACAACCAACAAACACGCAATCCGGTCTTTTTTTTTATTATTGTTCCCTTTTTGCAAATGAGAAGCCTAGACTTGAGACATTATCCAAGTACACTCAGCACATTTATGGCTGGACAGAGATTTACAAACCAAAGTCTGCCAAAGCAGAGTTCAACATTTCATCCAGTATGCAGCACTCGGATTTCATACTTTTCAGATATATTTTTTCCCCTCCTTAAAAGAAATTGCTAATTTCCTGCCCTGAATAGTACAGGAGCTCCAAGAGCAAGCATTTCTGAAAAGTGTCAATGTGTTACACTTCAATAACAGCTAATAAAATTACTTTTGTCAAAATCTTAACGTCTCAAATGGGAATTCCAGAATATATTTTATGTGCAGCAAAAGATGCAGTTTTTCCTGTACAATCACTTTTATGAAGCATGTCTCTTTTTTAAAAAAATAAAAATGAACATCTTAGCTTATTAAAAAAAACTAGTTTTCAAAGGAATGCCTTGGAATAAATACTACAGGTCTGGTTGTTGTTTTGTAATGCTGGAATGATATTTTCCCAAAAGTTAAAGCTCTGTGTACATAACATTTCCTGCCACAATCCAGTTATTTTTGAGAGGTGGGCCATCCCTAGTACAGTACTGGTCTTGTTACTGCCGTGGCGGTTGTCTAACCAAACATCGTATACTGGCAGGATTCATTAGCTGAAAACATCCCAAACTAACAGCTACATTCCTCTTAGGGCCAATTGATGTACTTTGTAAATAAAAAAATAAATACCAGCTCAAGAAAATCACGTGCACATGTTTTTCAGAAGATCTGGACACCCTCATCTCTGTATCAGAGAATGCTTAATTGTTTAAATCTGTTTCAGTATTTTAACTTTTGTCTGTTTTAAAGTATAGCTGTAGGGTTTTTTTCCTTGATATCCTTGTTTTACCTTTGCTTCAAGGGTTTTTTGTTGTTTTGTACAATCAAGAGATGAATAAATTTTATGAAATAAATAAATAGAAAGAAAGAAATATCTGGTTGGGCTCTGCACATTGCACAGCACTTGTAAAAATGCAAGTTCAAGGTTCAAACTTTCAAGCGGGCATGTATGTGCAAAAGCAATCCTTCAAATCAACCCATCCCAAACCGTTGAGGGCTTTGAATACAAACATTAATACCTTGAATTGGGCCTGGTCCTAAATCAACAGCCGGTGCTGATCCTTCAACAACAGCAAGCAACACGTCGGCTAATAATATACTGACAATATTTTACTATACTGTTTCAAAATATTGACTGTGGAAAGGCATTCTGCCTCCATTTCAGTGATCTTTGACAGTGCCTTACCACTCCTACCATTCCTGTTCATGGAACATTTATCTGATCCTTATTAATCTGTGACTCCATGCACGTATTATATGTCTTCTGTTTAAGAATTTTGAAACAGTAGAGTAAAATATTGTCACTATATTATTAGCTGACGTCTTGCTTGTTGTTGTTCAGAGTGTTTTGCAACACAGGATTTTCTTTAGTGCTGATCTTTGAGCAGAAGTGTGATACGCTGACAGGATCTCCCTTCTTTTTCCCTCTTCTGCAGAAATTTTCTTTTAGATCAGGGCTGAAGAGTTGCTGTTTGGGAAAAATCTACACGGGCAGTAATAAAGCCTTTTCTTGCACACCTGCTCTTCTTTTTAAGATAAGTTAAAACTAATAAAAGGAAACATAATTATCTTTCCCCACTATATTATTCCTTTGGCTGAAAGGAGATGTCCATTGTCGCAAAAGTCTCACCACCTATCATAGTACAGGATCAAATGATGGCTCGGGCGTTCCTTGATTTCAGAATTCAACCACATGAAACCAGTTAATCCCACATGATTCAACTGCAACAGCTGCTTTCATGAACAATGTCTTCTCCAACTTTTACAGTACACCAAGATCTTTTATTTGAAGGTTATAGCTCCCCTTAGTATTTTACCAGCACTTATTGATAGTGAATCATGCTCTCTTGAGAAGTGAAAGAAAGCAATGGTTGAAATTTCTCTGTGTAAAACATTTGTCTGTTATTTGACAAGAGAAAAACATTATTATTTTCATTTAAATGGTTTTTATTTTTTCACAGAACCTTGAACAACTTTCTCAATAGAATATAGGACATAATATTCTTTCTTTCTTTTATCCAGACCTCAGCTGAAGTACTTTAACCAATTCAGAAACAATTGTCTACAAATTTGAGGTTGCAAGGAGCGGTCCAAGGGGGTAGACCAATTCCACCTTCATCCATGTTAACTCTAAATTGATGGATGCTACTTGAAAATACTCTAAACCAGAAAGCAAATGGCTGCAGTAGGTAATTCCTCATAATACTTCTCCCCACACCGGCTCTCTTTTTAATGCAGCCTTCCAAACGGCTTGATAGTCCGCTGCTTAACCTTCCTACCACCTTTTGGCTCATTCCCCCACAATTTTTTTGCTACTCTCACCGCGTCTGGTTGAAATGGTGAAGGCAGGTGCCTGCAAATCAGGAATGAACTAGGTGCAGACCAATAAATTTAAATGCAAGCCAGTGCGTTTGCCTCTCTAGAATGTGTTCTTGAATTCTTGCTTGGGTGGATGGAAGCTGGAGAGGCTGTTGAGATATAGGAAGCCTCTGGCTTTTTGGTGGTCACCATATAGCCTACTAAGGTTCACTGGATATCTTTTCAGTGCCAGCTAAAGATTTTTTTACTGCCCTTTCCAAAAATTTTATTTTTGCAGGTATGCTGTTGCTGCATTTGTGCCCTGTTATTGAATTCATTGTTTGTACTCTGAGGATCCCAAATTCACAAAGAATTGCCTTTTAAAAATTATGCATGTTTCAGATGCAATTAACCTTCGCATGGGTCCAAATAATAGAAAGTAACAAAACACATTTGGCAACGATGCAGTGGCACTGCAGAAAATCTGAGTCTGACCTACAATGCCCTGAAGTGATTACCATAATAATCCTCACAGTTTAAACCTGCTGGATATCATATTTTTCCTTGTAATGATTTTAACCTGCAATCCTATACACAGTTGTCTGGGAGATACTCCCATTTAATTCAACAAAGCTTGCATCTCAGGAAACATGTATACGATTGCCCTGTTAGTCATTGCTTCCAGTGTTCACAGTGTTTTCTTAAAATGACAGCCTTCCTATGATCATTCTCTTTGGCTGACCCAGCTATAATATTCCTGCATTATGGCTTTCCCCTTTTTTTTTCGCCTTATCCAGTTCTGCTATTAATTTGCAAGTGGTTCTGCTCCATACACTTGGCAGAAGTGTCCTTTTTCCACAGTGTACTTCTCCAGTTACTCTTTGATTTTTCTGGTTTATTTATTATGCTAGCATGGTTTTCTCTTGCATTTGCCATGGTTGTTTCTCTTTCTTTTGTGCACTCTCTCTCTCTGGCTACAGACATGTCGATGTAATTCTGGGCCCCACTTCATCCCAAAAAAAAAAAGTTAATAAGCCTTGATAAAACCTGGGAGTTTTCACATAATAAAACAACAGCAACAGATTTTCTCAATAACCCAGATCCAAAGATATTTGTGTTTTCGTATTTGGCTTTTGTATCCTAGACATTAGCAAACCTTTTCCCAACTACCTCTTCTGGAAAGTCTAGAGGGAAACAATGGTATAAAACATGTTCCTTAACTGAAACTTTCAAACTTCTAAAGGATAGCAGGGCAGAATGTGTGATGCACATCAATCCATACAGAAAAGACTTTTGTGGCATTCTGTGGACCAGAAATCATTTTGCAGTGGAGCAATGGGGATGCACAGAGCCGGCCCAACCACGAGGCAGGTTGAGGCCATTGCCTCAGGCGATAAATCCCTCCAGACCGCTGCCACTGCTGTGCTCTCTACCTTCCCCGCCCCCTCCGCCTGTGCCTGTGACATCCGGGGTATGACTGCCCAGTATAGGTGGGGTGAGTCATTTTGCCTCAAGTGACAAAATGCCTTGGCCTGCCCCAGGAATGCAAGAGCAGCAAGTAAATAATGACAGACACAAACTGTGGTTTGGATAGAATAAGGCCACAACTTTATTGATTGCAGTGCAACAGGTTTGGCCCAATGATATTGGGCATGAATCCATGTGATCAAACACCCATGTGCCAGCTGGTTACATACATGTAACGTATATATGCAATAGATCAGGGTTTCCCAAACTTGGGTCTCCAGCTGCTGTTGGACTACAACTCCCATCATCACTAGCTAGCAGGACCAGAGGTCAGGGATGATGGGAATTGTAGTCTAAAAACAGCTGGCTATCCAAGGTTGGGAAACCCTGAAATAGAGGGTGGTTGAGTGGGAAGCTCTGCTGAAGCCTGGGGTAGGGTGGTTTGGCACACCTGCCTTTTGTGCTGCAGAGGCGGGCCAGACCTCGGTAGTCTTCACTCTGGTCCACCTATGGAGCCCCACCGCCTCTGGGAGCACACCAATGAAGCTGGTTGACTTCCCACAAGCTCAGAGTTTCCACGTCCCACACACGTGGTAGCATGATGTTTTGCACCACACAGAAGACTCTGGAGAATTCCCTATCTCCCACCACCATGCCATGACTGCAAGGACCATTTCTGGAAAGGTAGGAATGGCAATTTCAGTTGTGCTGCAACAGATGTGTATAGTTCGCCCTCTTGTAACTGTACATGTGTCAGTTTGGCTTCAAATGACACTTTCCTCCTGCAAATGCTATAGGTTGGCTGCAGGTCAGTTAGACAGTATGCAACTGTTCTGTACGTGGTGCTAATTGTAACTGCCTGGCCCATGCTTAAACTATTCATATGCTTGGTTGCTTGGATACAACTAGACTCCAGAGAATTCATTTAAATCCACAAACCATTCAATAGCACCCTCAAATCTCTCTTGCAGATGAAAACAGGTCCCCTCCCCCCCAAAAAAACTAGGTTCATCTTCAAATTATTTTTTCTGCAATACTTTAATCAATTAAATCACAGATGGAATAGTAACTGCTAATATTGTAAACTGTTCATCATACCTTATAAGCTATTCCCATAGTCACCCGAAAAGTGTCTTTCAAAGACTGTAGTAAAAATTTGGTTTCATGGGCACATATAAGATGCAAAAGCCAAGCTGACGGTTGAGGGTACCTAACAACCTGGCAATCTTAATATTTCATCAGCATGCGTTGACATGGCATAATTTTGTTCTGTTTTAGGCATGCTCTTGATTGATTATTATGAAGAAGCCCTGTTCATCTTTTAACTTGGGCAATATTATTAGTTCATTACAATTGCAAATGCTTCTACTCTTTGGGCAATAAAAGTACCTCTTTGTATAATTAAGAGAACATATAAATGAATCAGTTGATGCACTGACGGTTTTATGTTTTCAGTAATGCAACAATCTACTTGCATATTTCCCTAAACTTTCAAATTATGACTGTTAGGGGGAAATTATAGAGGTGTTAACCATATACTTTCCCTTGAACAAAAGCCTTTGCTTTCATAAATTGCTAGCTGGGGTGAGATGTATTCTGGACTGAAAACCCAGTGGGGCATAGGGGAACTACAATGTCTTGCCCCCTCTGCATCGTGTCCCATGCACCTGCAATTTACAGCAGGGAGCTGCCATTGAAGTGAATGGAAGAAAAGGCTTGCACTCAACAGCAGACAAAGTGAAAAAGGTAACATGTGATTTGTACTAGGCAACTAAATATTGCTTATTATCCCATCACTCTTTTAGTTAGTCTGAAACTCCTTTGATATATTCAAATTTAATGATAGTTGAGATTAGAAATGCACTGAAAAAGGACCTAATCCTGGCACTGCATTAAAATTTATTTGTTACGGCCTAAAAGAGACAGAGACAAGCTGGTAGCCTCTTCTCTGGAGTGCACCATTTTGAAAGCTGAAGCATTCAAAGTTCTAAGCCACAGACATAATGAAGGTCATATTACAATCCTGCTTTCTTCATCTCCTTGACCCAGAAGACGCAAACAGCACCAATAAAGTGATGTCACTCGCTGGCAATAGGAAACTGCAGCTGACAGGCAATAAGAGTCTAGGGCAATAAAAAAACAACTGTAAGGACCTCAGACTTATGAGGATTACATTAAAACAAAGAAATGTGGATCGACGTAAATTAGAAAATACTGAGAGACAGAGAGCAGGAACTGAACACAGGATGCATGTACACGTTCATGCTTATATGAAAACCAATGGGATCCAATTCCAGAGCAGACTAAAATGAATAAACACTATTTTTTCAAACCAGGGAAAGGGAGGTGGGTGAGAAGCAAAAATAAATAAATTTTATAGTCTGTAACGTATAAATGAGCACACCACAGAAAAGAGAGAGGAGAACAAGAAAAATTGTTCGTTTTCAGGGGTGCCAACTTGAATAACATCTTGGGAGTGGGGCTGCTGCTGAGCCTGCAATGCTATTAGCCTGAATTAATACTTTCAAGAAAGAGTCACTGGTGCTGTGTTTTGGGATGGGAGCCTGACAGATATGTTCACACAGTAATACTTGAAGTGGCAAAGGCCTGGGGCAGAGCAGGGTGGAGTTTACATATTTTAGGTGGGTTTAGTAGACAGCCATCGTTTCTAGCAGCCAGCGAGCTCTGACTATGACTTCCTCCTCCACCGAGACACAAGAAGTCCTCCCCTGTTGTACCTTCTGCCTTGCAGGATGGTGGAGTTCATAGGGGAGCATGTGAAGAGGACATGTGTGAGTTTGGTGCTATTTTGAAAGAGGCACTCCAAAAGTTGCTGGCTGCTTATTACAAATTTAGTATACTACTGTGGTGGAGAATGCTAGAGAATTTTCCTACTGGCCACCAGAATTAAAATGTCTGCCTGCTCCTCTCCAGCAACCTGACCACTATAACTGTAGACTTCTGGTGAAGATATACTTCTGCATAAAACATAGTCACAAGTGAAAGTGTCATGTAGGTAAGACTCGCACAATCCATACTGCATTTGAAGACACAATGCTGGTTCCCCCAAGTGGTTGGAAGCCTAACAGGAGAGTCCGAAAACTTGGTATTCATAAGGCTTGGTATTCTCTAGTAACTGATTGCTACTGCCATTTTAAGCGTTTTTTGCCCTCTGGCCTCTCTAGATTCCTGCAATGATGGGTTGAAAGTTAACAACATATAGTCAGTGGCACAGTAACTATTTCAAAATGCAGTCATGCAGCAGGGGTTTGTGTGCCGGTGACTCCCCATGGAATTCTGCTCATTTATCTCTCTTTCTGACCTAGGATTCTTGCAAATGTACACCTCAGATCATTAAAAGCAAACCTCGGAAGTGATTTAGAAAACATGGTTTGTTTATTTAGCATCCAAATACAAAAGAACATTGCAAAGATACAGCATTTGCACAAGTTAAGTTGAAACTGTTTTCAGTTTTGCTCAAGTGAGACATTTGGCTCATATGAAGTTACTGTTTGTGAAACAAATTTTAATTATTGGCTCCAGTCATCCTTCTGGACTGCTTAGAACTCAACCTGAAGGGCAGAAAACAATAAAAAGCACAGCCCAACTTTATGGAACACAAAACACACGAAACAAAAGTAATTAACAGAATTATGTGAACTTAAAGTGAAGCACTGCATAACAAACTCAGCATATTATGAGAGAGAGGAGGGGGCAGGAGAGGCTGGAATTGAAGTTGGCAGAACTCATCCATATAAGCAGACTTTCAAAAAGAAGTCCTACCAACTTTAATTCCAATCATGTTTTAAGCAAAACATATTAAATTGCATATTCGCCTTCCCCTTGTGTCAGATCTATAGGACTATAGCTTTGTAGTGACTTTTAACAGTTTTTATAATGTATTCAAGTGGACTTCATCTCCATGCTGTGGACCCTCCTCCAATTGTTTGATTTCTCACATAAATCACACAGATAAATCTCTGTATCACATTAAATCAGTTGTCCTTCCCTGTTCTAGGCACTGTTGTGATAAAAAGCATCTTGTTTCAATCATTTCAGTATTTTCATTTTTAGAGTCTCTGCCTTCACAGGAATCTGCTGTTCATTTATCCAAGTTTTTTTGAAGTGTCCACGCAACTTTGTCAGCATCAAATACCAGCCCTTTTTTCTGTTAATTTGGATTCATCCATTTGAAGGAAATCCAATAATAATTATTTTTTAAAACCTGCTGCCAAACACCCATTTGCAATATTAAGCCCCCCATCTGGGGGCACCCAGAGTCTCAGTTTACTGGCTTCGCACTTCTGTTTATTTGTGTAGTGTCAAAGACAGGTTAAGCTTCTGGCATAAGACAACCACCTTAACAGCTTCAGGGGTGGGGGGCGGAAGAAGTTTTCTACTCCCAATCTCTTTGCATCATTCCAAGAAGCCTGTTCACTAGTAGCAAAGTTTTATTTGCAAGATTCATCTCTTATGTGACTAAACATCCTTTATTAGTAAACAGCCTTTTCTCTATATGCTCAGGATTAGCAATATTTCATTTTGCCGAATAAGAGATGTGTGCTGCCCAAAGGTTTCTGTAGACTCAAAGAGATGCATTCTAATTAAAGCTCAGCATCTTGTATCATTTCTCTCATCTTCTTTCTTTTTCAATCATTGGCACATTAGCAATTCCTCAATATTCCAAGATTTACAAAAACTACATATACATATATATTAAAAAAATCAAAGGTTAATCTTAAGGATATTTACACCATTATTGCAACATCATCACATGAATAAATAGTTACAAATTACTTCTGCTTTTTTAAAGCGACCAACGTATCTTCCATGCAACAGTGCAACTTGAATAATCAAAATCACCTACAGAGCAGTCCCACCCATTTCCTAGGAACCTCCCCTGTATACGACTTGTCCAAAATAAATGGGCATAGCAAAAAAACAGGTTGTCTTGTGGAACTCTATGGTAGAGCATACCACACCTGGCTTAGATATTTCACTTTGATACCCTTCACTAGTAAAGCCTCAAAACATTTGTGAAGCTTCCCAAAAGCATAAGGTTTTCTATACTTTTCTAACACGCAAGAACAAAAAAAAAAGATTCAAATTTAAGGCCGGGGGGGTTCCACACTGTTCCCAGAGCATTTTGTACTAATACATTCATCTGAGCCCACTCATCCACAGGACTAACAAATGGAAAAAAGATTTCTTTCTCCTAAGTGACACTAAAACTGAACTTTAATTTGGGATGTGTCACTTCGAATGGCATTGATACAGAAAGGGAATCTAGAAGGCATTGTAAAACCAGAAGTACATTCCATCCATAGTTGTTGGTTTTTTCCATTTGATTTACAGAAGTGGGAAATGCCAAGACTGCTTTAAAAATCATTTGTGAAAGTGCCAAAGTTCTGAGACTCATATCCATAATAACCCCACCATAAAACATGGTGAAAGAATTCATCTGCTTGCTTATACAGTAGCATAAATATGAAGTTGTGTTATCCTGAGTCAGACTAATAGTCCATATATCTCAGTACCGGTAGCAGTTGTAAGCGTCTTAGACATTCCCAGCTTTCCCAAAATCCCAATTGAGTCCCAAGGGCTTACAAAGTGCAAAACATACACTCCACCAATGATGGCCTTTCCTCTACCCTCACAGTCTCAAAGTACTGTTTGGGGGAAGAAAATGCTGGAAATGCAGCATTGTACCCACTGGAGTAATTGGGAAAGAACAATGGACACAAGGTGTTTTTTTTTTCCAATGAAATTTTGCTCAGGTTCATCAGGTACTGGCACCATGCCTTCCAACACACTCCATTTTCATGGGATAGTCAACCTGCCCTCTTCTTTAACCACTAAGCCATATTCATTTATATAAGTAAATATGCAGAGAAAACTGCTTTGCAAAGTGTTTCAGATTAAGTGCTCATATGAGCCTAAAGCTTCATGAATGCAGTCTTGAACTCAACTTTATTTTAAAGGAATTTGTATCGGCATCAAATAACAGCTTACTTCATCCAGATTTCTGAACATTCAGATGCTTTCTGTATTCCATGCCATGTCTATAGATATATGCTTTACACAAGCTGATACTATGCTCCGACAAAGTTTTCTGATGCTCATTAAGGCCGTCCTTGCATCGCGTCACCAATGGCTCCCCACACATCAAAGACAAACTCATCTGGAAATGCAAAGTCTCCTAAAGCTTCATCGAGGGCAATGGCGAACTCATCTGGGTTGTTCTTGCCTTTCCCAGCTTCTACCATCGTTGCAGCTAAAAGGAAAAAAGGGGGAGCAGTTAGTTACCTACTGCATTTTTCAGAGACACAAATATGAAATAGGGTGGTTATGTATAGATGACCTGCTTGGGGTGGGGGGGAATTGCAACCTGGTGGAAAAGGCAAATTAAAAAAAATTAAGGGCGAACATTCATCAAGTTTCTAATAGTTTAGAAGCACAAGTTCTGGTGGAAGTCCATGAAACATGTCTTAAGGGCACGCTTTCTTAAGATGTGGTCACTGACTTCCTACATACCCGTGCCAATGCTCAGAGTAAACTTGTATAGGATCAGGCTGGAAAGTGTTTTAAGGAAGGGCATAGCTCATTGGGCAAAAAAAATCCTGCATTGTAGAGAGTTGGACTAGATAAGCCTCAGGATCCCTTCCAGCTCTACAATTCGACACACATAAAATGACACACATGCACACAAAATAGTTTAGATTCAAAGGTGCCCTTTCACTCTGGCCAGAAACAGCCCTTCACTAACAGAGGGAATGTTCCTGGCCAGAAACCAGCACATGTAAGGAAAGTGCAGGGAAGTTCTTCCATTAGCATAAGCTGTTACACAAATTCTGCTCGAGCTCTTTTACAGCCTTTTTTTTTTAATTGCTCACTGGAGTTTATATGCTAACACCTGTAACTTCCTTATGCTCCTGGCACTGTAACCCAACCCTGGACTGGAGCTGCACCAGAAAAGGTCTTTCACGAGCACTTGCAGAAAAGTTGGTGAAACCTCATTAAAACGTTATTCTTCTTCTGCTTGTGGTTCTCTGGATCCAAATCAATGTGTGCAAGAGAATGAACTCTGCGGTGAATTAAAAAGCTTAAGGTAATATGTCTAGTATTGAAGTATCATTAGAAAGCAATCTTAGAAACCATTGCATTTGAGTCAAACATACTGTATTACGTTTGTCAGAACGAAAACATTAGAGTTCAGCTCAGATTTTGACCCAAAAAAGCCCACAGTTCTAGTGACCACCACATTTTTAGTAGTGAATAAATTGTTTTATTAAGAGGTTTTTCTAGTTACACTTCTATATTTTGAGCGTCACATTTATATAGCATCAAAAGTTTGCTGGTATTCAGTGATCATGTACTGACCCCTAGTGCTCACTGCAAAGGACTGCTATATTGTATAATGTTATAAGCTTTTACATGTTAACCTTTATATTTTTAAAATATATATTTTCTAGTACTGTACAAATATTGTGATGTTTCAAGTGCAATTCTACACACATTTACAGGATCATGGGTGCATTTGATGAGAGCAAGAGCTGGTTCTTAAGGAAAAACCTCTGCTCATACAAGTAACCTACCTGTGTGAACATCACTTTCAAGAGATCCAAGGCCCTCTTAGGAAACCTTCCATAAAGTTAAGATAATTTTTTTAAAAAAACCACACACTCCATCTGTGGGCCCAAACCCATGCAACAGATTCACCATTACAGTGTCAAACATCACCAGTTCTTCTGATCTAGTTATAGAGTTGCCATCTGCATTTTTTCACAAGAAATTCTTTTCAGCATCCCAAGTGCAAGCTAAGTTGCATTTGCTTATAGCACAGTCCTAAGTACTTTAACTATAATCCCATGGGTTTCAGTGGGATTTACTTCCAAGCAAAGTGTGCTTAGAGTAGTTGCAAGGAAGTTACATGCAAAACGTGCCCCAAACAGGCACCTTTTACTAAAAACATTTTTTTATTAATTACAGTGTTAAGGTCCATTTTCAGAAAGGTACACATGCCACCTTTAGATCCCGGCTGGTTGAGCCAGTGGGTTCACAGTTCAAAAGAAGATGCCACATGTTTTAAACATTTGCAGCCACTGAGTATCTAGTGTAATATCAAAAAATATGTGCATTTTTTAATTTGTAATTGATCTGCATGTCACTCAAATAGCAAAGAGTTCTCACTCAGCTATATTGTAAACTTCTATGCCTCAAATGACTTTGCAGGGATCATCATTTAGTGGACATTGAAAGCCTATGTTACCTAAGAGTAAACTCCTTTTCTGAAATGAGCACAGTGGGGATGGGGAAGCATTAATCTTTTCCCTATTGAGTGCATTTCACAGTCCTAGCGATTAGGCTAATTTAGCATGAGTAATACAAATGAAATTCCTAACTGAACAGTAATTGGTGTTATTGGAACGAATCCACTTTTCACTTTTCATTTTGCTGAGCGATTGATCATATCTGCCGTCAGGGGCTTGTATCCAACAGTGAAAGGAATCCTGCTAACGGGGGTGAAATTCATCAGCGGAACGGGGAGGTAGTCCATCTTTGGCACTCCCCATGGTAGTGCCCTCTGCCCCCCACATCTAAATCTGCTCTAGAGAGTTGGGAGGGGTCCTCAAAAGCAGGTTTGGTGGTGAAGGGGAGAAGAGGAATTGGCAAAAAACCCATCCATCCCAGTTCCATTGAGAGTGTCTCTTCTGTCAATCACCACTGGATGCCACCATAGTATGAAATTAACTGGCATTTAACAGATTTGTGATAGCTAATTGTTATATATAAACAGAACATTGACATAAGAACCATTAGACACAACAAGATGTGCTCATTTCGTTGCCTTACTTTGCACTCTCAGATACGCAGAGATGATACAGTGGCTCCACACACAATATACATTGACAACCGGTGTATGCTTTGATTGCGACAAAAAGCAACAACCCCGTTTTGAAACCTTGGCCCTGATCCTAATGCATGTGGAACAGTGTGTGGAATATGCAATGCATCCCCCCCCCCAATTTTTTTTAGATATGATTGCATATATTCATCATCTACATTATCGGTACAGCAGGTGGCGCTGTGGTCTAAACCACTGAGCCTAGGGCTTGCCAATCAGAAGGTCGGCGGTTCGAATCCCCGCGACGGGGTGAGCTCCCATTGCTCGGTCCCAGCTCCTGCCAACCTAGCAGCTCGAAAGCACGTCAAAGTGAGAGTAGATAAATAGGTACCGCTCTGATGGGAAAGTCACATGACCCGGAAAAACTGTCTGCGGACAAACGTCAGCTCCCTCGGCCAGTAAAGCAAGATGAGAGCCGCAATCCCAGAGTTGTCCACGACGAGACTTAACTGTCAGGGGTCCTTTATCTTTAAGCTCCAGCAGCACCAATTCATTGTTTGGGAGAGATGGAATACACATTCAGTCTGCAATCCTCTACCCATTTACCTCAGAGAAAGCCCAATTGAGCTCAGCAGGATTTACTTCTGAGCAGGCATGTATATCATTGTTTTCAGTGTGATAATAAAATAAAATAATAATAATAATAAAATAATAATAATAATAATAATAATAATAATAATAATAATAATATATTATCATCATCATCAGATAAAGATGTATATGTGGGATCTTATGCAGCACATACATGCAGCATGCGGGTTTCAACCCCACACATCTCTTTTGCAACGGGATCTGTGCATTAAAGCAGTCATTTATACGTTATGTTGGAAACTGTGTTGCGAGCAGAGAGACTGGAGAGTCATATGTTAATGTGGTCAATTAATTGGATTCCTAGCCTACCACGGCAGTGGCTCTGGGAACATAATAGCTCTATATCCAGGTCATTCTGAATATGGCTTACAGCAGCGTGTGAGGAGCAGAGTTTGCGCACGAGTATCAACCTCTCGTCTTGTTTGCTATCGCCCTTCCCATTTTCCAGGGCGACTGCTTGCATCGGGGAAGCCATCCTCTGTACACAGGGGAGGCATACATCTGGAAAATCGGAGTTCCAAAACGCATCGGAGCCTCCACATGCTGAGGAGGATTCCCCACTTCATAGAGTAGCTTCGGAAAACACAGAGGACAACGTTGGTGAGGATGGGAGGGTGAAGCCTCTGCTACCCGAGTGCTGCTCTAGGCTGCATTCCAAATGCCTGAATATGGCTAATATGTTAAACTGCTTGTTACAATGCAATGCAAAATTTATATGAACCGGAAATCTGGACCCATATTAGAACTCCTCACACTTTGAAAACTGCAAACAAAATGTAGGATGCAGGAGAGACGTTTTACAACACTTACAGAAGACGTTCAGACTCAGATTTGGCAGCTCTCCAGCTGAACTAGAAATGAATCTTTCAGCGCAATCTCATACATGTCGCATCGGAAGTTAAGCCCCACTGAGCTCACTGGGCTTAGTCCCGTGTAAGTTTGTGTAGGCTTGTGCAGGGGATACTACTTTACTCGCAGTTCCATAAACACCCTTACCTAGTTCGAGGTCTCTTATTCCCATGTACATTTCAAGAAGATCATCAACCTTCTTAGTAGCTTTTTCTTCAACATCTGAAGGCTTTGACAAAACAAAGACACAAAGGTGAGAAACAGTGATCGGACCAAAGGAGGGGTTTTCCGACCCCTTCCCTCCCCCTTCTTCTGCAGAAGCAGGAGAACTACATCCGCTATGGTCCCCTGGTTTATTGTAACATGCAGTTGCCCAGATACCCGGGTGACAGAGAGTGGGGGAGAAGGAAGAAAAACTTCCCTGTTCTCAGTGCTCACCTCTCTAGCTCATCCCAGCACCACCGATTAGAGGCAAGTAAGGAAGGAGGGGAATTTGTCTGGGGTGGGGCAGGAGTGGGATTGTCTTAGAAAGATGTTTTAATTAAACTAAGGTAGACTTTTGGTAGTTTGCGAAGCTATAGTCTAACACAAACACAAGTTGAAAGGTATATAACCTGCTTTCAAAAAACAATACCTCACAATCAGGGTGGTTTTTTAATCAACAGCACTTTCCAATAAAAGAAGAAAAGGAGGAGAACTTGCATTTGTTGTACTAGTATAATGAAGGAATGCTACAATTGGGTCTTGGCAGGAAGTAACCCTCATTTAAATTCCTAGGATTTTCCCTTATGTAACGTTTAAGAAGGAAAACAGAAACCCCAGTGTTTTGTTATTGTTATAATCTGTTCAACTGTGGCTACTTAAGTTTTGATGTTGGAGCTCACCATTTCTTCCACTGTTGCAGGGCCTTTGGATCTCAGTCGAAGAGTCTCTCTCCCTCGGGAGATTTTCCCCTCTGCAAAACCTCCACCTTTCGACCGTGGTTCAATCATTTCTGTAGCAGACATATTAATTAGGCAATTTGGAATTGCAATCCAAAAATAATAGTTGTTCTTTAAGATTATAAAACGGCAAGTCAAAATTAGGGTCGCATTCTGCAATGTGATGGAGATTGGCAATCGATCAACACAAACATCTAAACTGGATTCTGCAGGGCTGTTAAACTGCTGGGAAAAGTCAATGTTTCAAACAACACTTTCTTAAGACCTCTGGCAGGAACACTAACTATCCATACAGCAAAAGCTGTAAAAACTTAGTAAATAGACAAGATCCAGCAAAGACTGCTTGTTTTTAGAAAAAGTTTCTTTACTAACAGTTTAGTACTGCCTAGAGCCTTAATCTAAGCTACTGGGTGTTTATCTGCAAAATACTTTCAAAACATTATGTAAATTATTTTTCAGAAATATTTCATATGTTTTGGCAAGCCTATTCAGACTTATAGATTATTGACATGTGCTTTAACTTTGCTTTTAGTTTATTGTTGATTGTCTTTATTATTATTTTGAGCCCTTTTTTTAACTGTTTTGTACAGATAATTTTATTGTTTTATTCTTTCTGTAAACGCTTTGAGGTTTTATTACAATGAAGCAGTAGACAATTTTTGTGAAATAAATATGTTCTTATAATGCTATTGCAGACATTACCAGCATTAACAGTTTTTAAATGCCTCTTTTTAAATGTATGCATTCTGACACCAAGTGTCCGCTAGGATGCACAACAGCTCTGCTGATTATTTTATACCTTTCCTTTCCTTCTACTAGCCCCAAGTTCAATCACCTGAGATACCACTGAAATTGGGAACTTTCTGGAATTATACTAGGGCAGCTAATAATAAAACGAGGTAGGCAAGTGTTCTGCAATCAAATGCTCTGTATTACCTCTCTAAAGACAGAGGGCAACACTACATCCCATTAAAAATTAGGAACGAAATTCCACATAACTCAAATGGACTACATACCTGTGGACTGAAAGGCAGACACAGAATAAACCTACCAAGAACAACTGCAGTATATGTTTACCTCCTTTACAACTCTTTACCCTGGCTTTTGGCACTTGGAATACATATTTGGAGGGTCCACCTCATGTTTTATGATTCTAAGCTGTGTTAAACTGTTTTTCACATTGTGTTTTAATTGTTGTAATCAGCCTTGAAGGGCAGGCAAATTAATAATGATTATGATGTTTCAGCCATCCAAAAGTCCTCCACAACAGTGTCATAGGGCTAAAAACAATATTTACCGTATTTTTCGCACCATAGGACGCACCGGACAATAGGACGCACCTTGTTTTAGAGGGGGGAGAACAAGGGAAAAAAATTATTCCGCTCTCTGCCCAGCGCCCCTTCAGCGAAGTGGCAGGAGGCGCTGCGCAGAGAGTGGGAGAATTTTCCCCCTCTTGTTTTCCCGCTCTAAAACAAGGTGCCGTTTAAGGTGCGTTCAGGCGGCTACCTTGGAAGCCTGGAGAGCGAGAGGGGTCGGTGCGCACCAACCCCTCTCGCTCTCCAGGCTTCAGGTTCCTTTCGACCTGCTCTTTGGGGCTGGCGGGGGGAAGCCCACCACCAGCCCCAAAGAGCAGGTCAGGGAGCAGCGGAAAGGCGCAGCGGAGAGGCTCCTGCCATAGGCGCGCGTCACCTCTCCAGCCGGGAGAGGGTCGCGGGCGGCTGCTTTAGCCCCGCGCGCGCTCTCCCGGGTGGAGAGGTGACGCGCGCCTATGGAGGCTCCTGCCATACGCGCGCGTCACCTCTCCAGCCGGGAGAGGGTCGCGGGGGGCTGCTTTAGCCCCGCGCGCGCTCTCCCGGGTGGAGAGGTGACGCGCGCGTATGGAGGCTCCTGCCATAGGCGCGCGTCACCTCTCCAGCCGGGAGAGGGTCGCGGGGGGCTGCTTTAGCCCCGCGCGCGCTCTCCCGGGTGGAGAGGTGACGCGCGCCTATGGAGGCTCCTGCCATAGGCGCGCGTCACCTCTCCAGCCGGGAGAGGGTCGCGGGGGGCTGCTTTAGCCCCGCGCGCGCTCTCCCGGGTGGAGAGGTGACGCGCGCCTATGGAGGCTCCTGCCATAGGCGCGCGTCACCTCTCCAGCCGGGAGAGGGTCGTGGGGGGCTGCTTTAGCCCCGCGCGCGCTCTCCCGGGTGGAGAGGTGACGCGCGCCTATGGAGGTTCCTGCCATAGGCGCGCGTCACCTCTCCAGCCGGGAGAGGGTCGCGGGGGGTTGCTTTAGCCCCGCGCACGCTCTCCCGGGTGGAGAGGTGACGCGCGGCTACGGAGGCTCCTGCCATAGGCGCGCGTCACCTCTCCAGCCGGGAGAGGGTCGCAGGGCTATGGCGTCTTCACTCCATAGGACGCACACACATTTCCCCTTCATTTTTGAAGGGGAAAAAGTGCGTCCTATAGAGCGAAAAATACGGTACATTGTTATCCCACCCTGTCCCACTCAGGTAGGTTTCTAACATATTTAAGCAAATAAAAATAAAATTTAAAATGTTATTTTAAAAAGGGAAGGCTTTTCCCCTTCAAAAAAAAAAAGAAGTCAGGCCCTCTCTCTATTCCCTACCCCTCTTTTCTTTTACAAAATCAAGCTTCAGAAATTACTTATCACTGTTTTCCAAAGGCTGTAATATGACTTGCCAGCAGAAACAAAATATTATCACTGGGCATCACTCCTGAAAACTGCCTCAGATCATTCAGAGAACCTAGGATTTGTTTGGTCATCTATCTGAAGAAGGGAGCCACATCAGCGTAGAAGATTAGCAGCTAATTGAATTGATTTTTTTTTTAAATGAAATCAGGATCAGCACAGGGTCCACCATGCTTTGTTTGACATCACACTTTCAGACAAATGAGTCTTGTGTTCGAACCATTATCAGTACAATTGTGCTATATTGTAGTTGCAGCTGGTTTCTACATAAGGACAAAGTGCTGCTTTTGCCCTATAAAGTCCTAAACAGTCTGGATCCATGGCATCTGAAGGACTAGCTTCTTCTGCATTAACCTACCCAATAATTACTGTCAATGTGACGGCACAGACTGCACTGTGAGAGGGAAAGAAGAGATGAGCCAACCTACTATCTTGGCTCCCTCCTGTGGTCTTTTGCTGCTGCCACCAAGGGGAAGTATTTCATTTTCCTGGCTGCTTCTACCCAAACAGCCCTTTATCCTCTGTGACTTCCTTACTGACCCAGCATACTACTTTACCAGGAAGTACGGGAAGGCAATAGGGCATGGGGTAAAAATCAAGGCATCGGAACAATCTTAAAGCAAGAATAAATGTAGCATCTACTGCAGGTTTTGGAAAGTTAAAACACAGTAAAAGCGGAATTTAAAATAGTTATCTGTAAGAATCATAGAATCAGTAATTAGAATATCAAAATACTATTTTAAAAGGACTGTTTCCCTACAAGATCTAGTAATAAAGCCATTTATTTCAACTCATCCCAGTTCACCAGCAGTTCAGTGTCCAGCCTTCTTGCTTACGTCCCCATAGCTTGAGCCTGCTACACAGCACCCAGAACACAAACACAGAGATCTGGGTCCCATGCTCAGTCTGTCCCCTGCTGAATTAGACCTGAAACAGCAGAAGGCTTCTTTCATGCCTAACTAAGGCAGGGAGGGGTGATTCTGGTGGGAGACTTAATGCCAAAAAATACCCCCCCCCCCCGCAACCTGCATTTAGGCTTCCCCTGTTGTTACGATCCCACACACAGAGATAAAAGCAAGTTTATGGAACCCCAAGCGGAGCATCATACATGACGGGTGGCTGCAATTAGCTTAATAAGACAACGTTCGTTTTATGTCTCACCCTTCTAATTGCTTAAGCTTCCTCTGACTAATCAAACAGGCCAAGTTTTACCCAATTTGGAATCAAATACAAAAGGAAACTACAGGTATAATTTATGGCGGATACATGTCACTCACCAAATGATTTCATAGGCTCTATCAATTTTAGCGTAAATGTCTGACCCTTCTCCAAGTCCTTTAAATTCTTAGCAACTTCATAATGGCGATAGCCCACTACGCTTTTTCCATTTATAGATTCTATGTGATCACCAACACATACCAGTTTTATTTGGTCAATAAGACTGCCTGCTTTAATTCTCTGTTGGATAAAAAGGCATTATTGTTAGTTGCGATGAATGCAGTAAACAAACAGCCTGGGCCAAAAGGGCTATGATGTGCATAGCATGACATACACAAAATACAAACCACAAAGCTCACCTTTTGAGCTAGAGGGAGTAAACAAGGAAGCACTGTAAAAGGATACAAAGAGCCCAGTTACCCAAACTAGGATACCCATATAATTTAAAATCTTATTGTTCGATTGAATTGATTTGCTTATAACCCTACCACTTTTGGAATAGGTTAGTTTTTTGCCTTTTTTACAATAGTTTCATATAAAATTTGTTAACAAAAATAAATAATTGGTAAGCATGGAACAGTGCTTGCACAGGCAGATTGCTAGATACTGTACCTTCAGTGCAGACAATGCAACTCAGGCTAGACATGCAACAAATAACATTTCATACTTATCAAAATCAATACTTAAGGAAGGCAAGCATGCTGTGCAATCAAGAACTCAGACTCCATGTACATGTTCATAAAATGTACATGATACTGATGAGTTATAATATTGTGCGACTTAATTCTTAGGGAGAATACATTTCTGGTCACCCAGCAGTTTCTGGGAACAAAGTGATTATCACTCCCAGTAAGATATTAGATCATTAGGATGATTAAATACACTTATAACGCTGCATCCAGACAAACCCATGGGCGAAACTCCAACAACAAGGGCACTCTGCTGTGGAAAGGGGGCAAATATAATTTCCACCAGTTCCACCTTCCCCCTGCAGTCGTCCCCCCCGAAAAAAGCTGCTAGAGAGGATTGTGGGACCCTCTGGAACAGCATGGGGGTGGCATAATAGGCTGCAGGCAGAAGGAAGGATTGGCAAAAATCACTGCCCCCCTCCTTTCTTCAGAGGCAGCCTCTACTGCAGGCATAGGCAAACTCAGCCCTCCAGATGCTTTGGGACTACAATCCCCATCACCCCAACCACTGGTCCTGTTAGCTAGGGATCATGGGAGTTGTAGTCCCAAAACATCTGGAGGGCTGAGTTTGCCTATGCCTGGTCTACTGCTGGACCTCAGTTCCTCCGTGAATGAGACACTTCCATTCGGAAAGCACAGGGCATACCAACCCATAGCAGACTAAAATATACTGTATGTGTTCTGCTAAATCTCTATAAGTTGGCCAGGTGGTTTTTATATTGTTTTTTAATGTCAGGGTTGCCCCGACCCAGTTTTTCCTCCCTGTGGCTTTTTACATTTTAGTTGGAAAATCTAATACAGGCAATTGTCATTTTGCGTGGGGGTTACGCTCCGGACATCTGTGCATGTCAGCAGGGTCCATGTAAATGTTCTGTTCTACCTCACACCCATTCCACCCTTTTAGTGACTTTGGGGGTCACGCCTGGGTTCAGCGGTGTGCACGTGTGCGTGCACCAGTTGAATGTGCATCAATCAGTTGTTGCCTGTAATGGCTGTCCTACTATCAGATCTACTTTTGCACTGAGTTTGGAAAACACATCTCTTGACCAGTACACATGTATGCTAATGACATGTCCCTAAACAAGCCAGCATACTGCTTCATGCCTACCACTACCAATAACCGTATAATAGTCAATAAAATGTTGCTGACTCTGTTTGAGTTACGTGTATTTTAACGAGTTGCATCCAAAACTGCCCTTCCATGAACAGAAGGGTTCCTTTGGTTTGTGAAAGGAACTGAAGCCCAGTGGAAGTTTGAGAGGAGAGGTGTCTGAATAAGCTTTTCTGAGGGCTGAAGGGGAAAGAAGAAATCAGTGAAAAAGACCTCTCTCCAAGTGGGAACATCCATTGAGTATAATTCTTCAATACCCCCATTCAAATTATTGCTTTTGGATGTTTGCTAACTTACTTCCATAGCGCCAACACTACACCATTCTTGCTAACACAAAGAAGTATTTGTAACAATTTGCAACTCCATTTCTGCTCGGATCCCTCACAACTCATGGCATTATTCTTACCTTTATGAAGGCGCATCCGTTTCCATTGTCAGTAATGGTAAGCCCAAGTGACTCCTCTGATTTGAAAACCTCCACTTCCTTTTTGACTCCTTTTACATGAGCAAATATAAAGTCTTCGAGACCAATCTGCACTCCTAAGAGCTTGTCCATATCAATTTTGTGTGTGTTCAAAGTACAAAACATAATCTACAAGAAAAAAGAGGAAACAAATGCATTTTATCTGAGATACCTGGCATACACCCATGACTGACATCATATGATGGCCAACAAAACTGACCCATGAATGCAGGTGGTGCAAGCTCCTGTACCCTGTGAAAGCTTCTACACTCTTCAAAGTGCTCCTGTAGTCTGAAGCGTGTGATCCCTTTGACTATGTGTAGGTTGATCCCAGAGGCTTTTCCATGGAGAAAGCCTGTGTCACCCATGGATTATTGTAGGACATATTCCACAGAAGCAGAACCTTGAAATTATGCAGCTGTGGCTTTTACACACAATGATCTCCCGAAGTCTCTGCAATAATTATGTTACATAAATATTTGCCGTATGAAGTAAACGTAAAATATCTCATGGGAAGTAACATTCCCCTAAGTACTGCAAGATGGGTCTTGCAGGAAGATAACCAATACTTGAGAAGGTCGGTAGGAGCCTAATAAGTTTTTAAGTCTTTAAGTCTACAGTTAGAGGAGTCGGTTTGTAGAAGCTGGCATGAAGGTGCTCAAAAGTGAAAGTTATGGAGACTGAGGTGCAGAAAAGAGTGAAGAAAACTGTGTCTTGCCTACCCTGTTTCAGCACTTATCATCCCCTCTTTATCCAAGCTTCTACGAGACCCTGTGTAAGCCGCCTGGAACTCCCTGGAATCTTGTACCACTTGGAGATTGGGGGTGATGTGCAACAGTAACATAAAAACTCAAGAATTTAAGACTGAAGGAACATTGTTTTTACAGTTTTGCAAAAGAAGTGTTTCCTTAGGTATCCTAAGCCGTGGAGCTATAAGAGGGGCATAAACATGAGGATCTGAGTAGAAGAAGAAAAAAGGAACAGAACAGAGATGTCTTTAGATGTTGCTAAAAAGTTATGCTACATTGCATGAGTTTGTTCAACTTAAAAACAAGTTGTTACTGCCCATTGAAGTAATTCTTCAACTAGGGCAATTCACCGGCATTGAACACGGCATTGAACCTGGAGCAAATCATAAATGCTGGGTCTTCCTTGAGACTTCCTTTTTCACTAATGCCAGAAACCAGTAATATTAAAATTCATCTAAATAGGAATAAGGTTTTGCACATACTGATTTTACCCACACAAATGTTCAGACAAGCCTGACATCAGCTGTATGCTAAAGCACAACTGCACTGTACAACCTACACTCTGCTACAATTTGGTTACATGCATGCTGTGTGGTGTTTCACAGCCAAGTACAGCCTGGGCTCAACAGTAACCATCTGAACATAATACCCAAAATTTCAGATCAGCTAATGGTTTCTTTTTCCTTAATTCCAAGTAGTCATCCTGATTATTCATTTCTACTCAGGCGTAAGTCCCATTGAGTTCAGTAGGGTTTACTCCCAGGTTAAAAAATATTTTTGTTGTTTGGTAGCATATAAAAGCTATAAATAAATGTGTATAGGATTGCAGCCTTAACCGATTCAAAGTATTTTGCTTTTACAGAGCCTGGAAAGATATGGCACTGTCTACCCAGCAACCCAGGTGATATAACAAGTTGCAATAATAATGAACCCTATAACAAGAGGCAAGTTCAGGATATATTTGTTTATCTGAATGTCTCCCAACCAATTCAAGATAAAATGAATTTGCATATTACCAAAAGTTCAGTATAGGTGACTTTGAGAATAACTGGGGGCGGGGGGAGAGAACACTTAAATTTATCCTAAGTGCACAAAATTGCAATTCAATAAACAAAAGCTACCATGAGTTGTTAGAAGGAAATGCCATCTTTGCTATTTTACATTTCATTAATTTGGGTTTCTCTAATATACCTGTCACATTAATATAGCAGTGCCTTCAAACATGAACAATTTCAAATCCATAATCACTGTGGAAGATTAATAAATGTTAATTAAGAAATGGTTAATTCAATATTCAAATAAGCATTTTAAGTTTGAGTTTCCTGTGGGGTTTTTTTAATTATTCCATTATGAATTCATACTGAAATACAAAATTTCCACTAGCTTTAGATACAAACAGAAAAGAAAAGCCCTCATAACCCTTATTTTTACTAGGTTTGCCAATGAGAAAAGACCAATTATTTCTAGGTGACTTGCATCTAGAAAGTGCTTTTTCATTCTCAACAAATTTTAACTTGCAATCAGTCTGCAGATCAACTAAAACTTTCAGCTAATTAAAACTCTGAAGCGGTACTAAAAATATGGTTCAGCCCTGATAAAACATTCAGGAAATAATTGTAGTGCCTCCATATAGCAATTTCCAAGCTCCTCAGATATTAGCATTGCTAGCCCTTGTGATTCGCATTAACAAAATCACTGCATTCCTGTTGTTTTTCTTTTTAAAAAAATCAAGGGTATTTGCCATTTTTTAAAAAAATATTCTTGTTACTTCGACCTTGTCAACATACAGCTATAATCTCATAACTGGTTTCACACCTTTGACTAGATACAACTGGCAACAGAAAAGAAATGTGATATTTAGAAACATGAGATGATCTAACTCAATTTAGAACTGCAACTGGGCAGCACAAATAGACTGCCGCCTCTTCATGAACCAATTTTATGCCACCTCCAATGGGGAAGAAATGTCAGCCAAACTTGGATTATTCATTCCGCTCTGCATTTTTCTAGCAAGAATTCATTTTTATACGAGAAAGTGACAAAATTCTGTGCATCAGCATGCATTGTTAGGAAATTGGTGGTTAAATCTTTTTACCAACCATACTAGCACCCAGCAATCCATTCCAAGAGTGACTGTGAATGTGCAACAAAGCACGCCCATTTCTTAGTCCCTTGAGGAGCTGTTAATTCCTAGCTGTCTTTTGCTGGCCTCTAAACTGTTAACTGCATTTGTTTGACTGTAATTTACACCTGATCTGTGATTGTAATATTGAAGATTGTTTGATACAAGAGAGTAATGGCAGAACAACAAAATGTTTTCCCCCCTGAACTCTTAAAGGAGTAACTCAAGTTTCAAATAAACATGGCAAAAAAAGCACAAGAGAAAAACGTAAAATAGTAACATGAACATTTTATTTATTTAAAATCTATATAGGTCACTTTTCTTAATAGAAATCTCTGAAGGTGACTTACATGTTTCAACAACAATACAAAAAATGTGAAATATTGTAAAAGAATATTTGTACAAAAACAAAGCGCTAAATGAACCTGAAATAATAAAACACCTTCTTGGGGTGTTAATGCTGTGAGCCCCTCCATTGTAGGCTCAGATTGTATGTATTTGTAAACAAACCACATATCATAAAGATACCGCAGTCAGCACTGTACCTCAATCCAAAGGGAACAATGAACCCTGGGTAAGTTCCTGGAATTTTGCACCACTCAGAGACTGAGGTGGAATGCAACAATATTTTGCAGGAAATAGAGTCTCTACCCCAGACCTCAGGGAACAGGGGGGCAGGCAGGGGGAATGTATGGAAGAAGATTTTTCTAGAAGGCTACCAAACCCATGCCATTCAGGTCTGTAAAAGGTACTCACTTCTTTGCTTCCAAGTTCGTCAACATTGATGAATTTGGAAGCAATTAGGTAGCCAGTGGAGTTGAGCTACCACTGGTGTTATATGCTCCCTATAAGGAGACATTTTAATACTACAGCATTTAGTAACATTTACCGGGTGTTCTTTTTCATTTCATATCAAGCTCAGTTTGTTTGTTTTCGGTTTAAAAAAATAATGCTGTTGCTGAAATTCCAGAGCTTAAGTGTTCATATTCTAGCAAAGGTTTGGGGGAACTTGGCTCATACTTCTCTTAATAGAAAGCAAACAAACTCCACTTCCTCTGGTTTCGTCTATGCCCTCCTTTCAGGCTTTATGAAAAGGTTGTGGAAGTGGAGCACACACATGCCTCAAAAAAGAATTTCTGCTGACTCAACACTGTTTCCTCCCTTTGCTGCCATCCCTAGTGCAGCCTCCCAAAGGAGGATACTAGTTTGGAGAAAGGTCCAATCAGGGTGAAACAGCAAGGGATAGACTCGTAGAACAAATTGCATAGCAATACGGTGATAAATCTACAGTCCTTAAAAACAACTGATTCAATGGGAAATCCACACAAGGAATGACATAACATCAAGAAAGCCCTGGATTTATTTTTAGCTGTATCGGAGTTTCACTTCACCAACAAGTTTAACTCACTGTTCAATAATTTACAGTAACCAGCACTGAAATAACTATTCCTAGAGCAAGAGAATTCTACATCCATTACTTGTTTCCTGTGTGAGTCTTAAATGCACCTTTGTTTTCAGTTATTTCCAAATACATTCAAGTTACAAGTTGCCACAATGTATAGTAGAATTTACCACTCACTGCTGACACAAAAAGGGGCTTTGCTTTTATACTTTTTGTGTTAATGTTAGCAATGCAGTACATAACTTTCAGCCCTTAAAAAAACCCTGATGTTAAGTGGTGATCGAACTGAACACAGGATGAAATGCAGGTTGCACAATCCTTTTCTGATATAAATTCAGAAATAAATATCATAAAATATAGACAGATAATCAGTAGAGGGAGAGGAAACAGGCATAAGTTCAACAAGAAATGGAGACGGCACAGACTGGTGTGTAGAGGAATGGAAACAATACTACTTAATTATCTAATGGAACTGAGTAACTAGGTAGATTGTTTTCCACAATATGTCCACTCTCACCTTTATAAAGCGTTAGTGACATGCTAGCAAATGGAGAGATCCCCTCAAAGTCAACTCCCTCTGAGCTACAGCAAGAAGCAATCAAGTAATTTGTACTTTGCCTAGAAATAAAAATACAGTAATAAAGTGTGCAAGAAAACTGCACAGAGCCACCATAGATATATGGATTTACAAATGGATGCAAAGCGCACTAAGAAGAAATCTTTTTGAAATCTGAGCCACTAAAATGAGTTATGTTAATTAAACCATGTAGCTTGCTGTAATCCTCCATGCTCAGAAAGAAGGAATGTGTTTATTTTACTGGAAATTGAGCTGTCAGCACCATTCAGAAGTTCCATAAACACAGAACTAATACTTGAGCCCATGTTGCAATCATTGACAATGACACTGAAAAGTATAATTGGACACAATGCAGAAAAAAAACGTATGATTGATGTTACAATATGGCATTTCATCTGTATACCATTTGTTACAAATTCCGCTTCATTATAATTCACAGTTCCTAGTAGATGAAAGCCAAATAGCCTAAACATTTCCTTCACATAGTTTGCAAAAACCAACTTTGGAATTAGAATTCTTCCATGCATGTTCCAAATTTTAGAGGAAAGATGATAAACAGAGATTGTATGTCCAAGTCTCACGCAGCATTCTGATGGAATGATTTGTATATTTTGCACTTGCTTCAAGAAGAATTTCTATTTATTAAATTCCCATACCTTCATTCATTCAAAGATCTCAGGACAGTTTACAATAGAAATGCTTATGTACAATTTTATTTTATTTTTTGTATCATATAGCCAGCTCTCTCATGATCCTCTGAACAAAGCTCTACTGCACTGATGAAAGAAGCAAACAAGCTACTACCATTTCCAGGTTTTTTATAAAATGACCTACTCCCAAGTAATAGTGCATATCACTAGCATATTTTCCCTGATTTGCATAGGGTGTGTTAAATAAAGTGCATCAATTTTAAACAAGGCCGAAGTTAAACACCATTATACTTCAAGATAAACTAAGTAATGGATGACCAGGTGCAGAACTCCGAGAAGCTCCTAGTTACAGGATTTATTTGCACGGGAATAAAAAGAATAAGAGTTGCCCATTTCTATGTACTGCAAGCTGCTAGTACGATAGTGCGCCAGTCTGAAGACCATGTCTGGTGTGAAATAACTTTTGCAGTTCTTCGTCACTGGGGAAAACTTCACTGTCTTTCAAAGACCTTATTGTTCTTCATGATAATAAAGAAGAGATACTATTGTGACAAGCTGCAATGCCAAGGTAAAATGATCCATGTAGCCAGGAGTATAATTACATGTGTTCAGGCTTGCTTCTTTTTCGGTGCTCAAAGCTACACATATAGGACAATTACAACTTGGATAATGAATAAAAATGTTGCCTTTGGTTTAAGGTTAGCAACCTTTACAGAAGCAATTATACAAACCACAATGGAACCTGACCAACCTAAGAGGTTTAATAGATGCCATCAAACGATTTAAATGCACTCTCTTCAGAACAATAGCTGCAGAGCCCCTGCCCAGCCATTAGGCACAGTGAGACAATCTATCTCAAGTGGCAGGTCTTCAGGTGCCATTAAAGGACAAATTATTGATTATATAGTTTATTAGTTTTTTTTAATTATTATTACTTTCAGGGCAATAACATTTTTCTGCTTCAGGTACAATAATGACTGCAAACGACAGCCAAACTGTTCAGTGGAGCAAGACTTTGCCCTAAAAAGCTACCAAGTCTCATGACACAAGCATAACATTGCACCCATATATTGTGCTTTTAATGAATACACAGTTACGACCTACAGTTCTGTAATGACTTCCAGTTAGAATCAGAATCCTCACATCACCATGTGCTTATACTAAAAGGGTGTGAGAAAATCCACACGCCTACCACTTTCATGAGCTCCTCCCCCCAAAATTAAACATTTTTTAAAAAAACAAGGTGATTGAAGCAGAAAAGTGACACCCAACTCACATGTAGAAGTCTAAAATGCACCTTTCCACACTACTCATTGCCTTACAGCAAGGGTAGAGAAACAGAGATGCTCCTGATGCCACTGGGCTCCAATACCCATCTGCTCTAGCCAGCATGGCCAAAGGTCAGGGTCAATGGGAGTCCAACAAGATCTAGAGCTGAGGTCGCCAATGTGGTGCAGCTGGACTGCAACCCCCATCATCCCTGGCCATTGTGGCCATGCCAGCTGGGGTTGAATGAAGTTGTAGTCCAAAAACATCCAGAGGGCACCATGTTGGCTACCCCTGGATCTAGAGGTTTGTGAATTCTTCACCCCTGTCTTAAAGCTCCACCGCGTGTCAGAAAAATAGGCTGCAATCCTAAACAGATATTCATCAGGGTAGTCTCACTGAACTCAGAAAAACTTGTAAACTTGTAAACAAGTCTAGGATAGCTCAGACAGTTGCAGTGGGTTTGTGCAATGGTCTTGGGGATATGATTTCTGTGTTGGCTCCTAATAATGGCCTGAGCTGCATTTCAGTTATCATATGGATGCATTGTGGTGGCAGGAGCAGTTTTCTCAACTTTCTTTCATGATGTAAGGCAAGGTGTTACATATATGATTCCAGGAGATACATAGGGCCAAGCACTGCTGAGCACAGAAAAACGCACTCCCCCTGTACTCTGAGGCACCTTTTTAATAATAATCAATCAATCAATCAATGTTTCACTGTTGTTTGAACCAGGAGAGATCAGCACCATCGACTGATCCACACTCAGTTACTCAGTTCCTGAGCCCCTCTTGCCAAAAAATACCTTAAGGAACTTTGAAATACAGGGGTGACCCAGAATTAAGAGCAGATGAAATGCCCACAAAGGCAATTCCGGACACTTTTTTGTTGTTTCAGGAGTCAGCAGAAAAAAAGGAAAGAAAAGTGCGGCCTAGAAACTCGTGAAGTACTGGTGGGGAAGAGGGCCTCTGAGCATGTGAGGAGTGCGTTTTAACTACAGCCTACTCCTATAGGCAGCAAGGCACCCACCCACCCTCCATTATCTCAGGTTCCAGAAACACTTCCTTGCTAAGATCCCTTAAAAAAAAAACCACCACCCACCCAAAAAGCTCTGTCTCTGGACTAACCCACCACCCCCTTGATGCTGATTCTTACCACGCGCGGATTGTCAACCAAGCCCAACATTTCGCCCAAGCATGGAGCCATGAACGACGCTCGGGGTGATGGAAGAGCGTCGGAGGCGAACAGCCGAGCCAAACCAAAGAGCCGGTGCCCCGAGAAAGAGAGAGAGACCAGTCGGCTTTGGGGCTTTTGTCCCCCTGCCGAAGGGGGGCGCCAGATTTGGAACAAATCCTCCGTAGCGGGGGGCTTCCGTTCACGAGGGAGGGGGGGGGATACCGCCCAGTCCCCTCTGGGCACGTACCTCGCTGGGGGCGATGTGGAACGCCTCGGCTATCTTTGCGTAAAGCTCCCTGACGCTGGCGAAGCCCTCCACGCGCCCCGTGGGGCTGCCGTGCGCCAGCTGCGTGTGGAACACCAGCCGGATGGGGCCCTGGCGCGCCGAGGAGGAGGCGGCGGCGGCGGCGCCTCCTCCGACGCCAGCCCCACCGACGGCGCTGCTGCCGCTGGCGTCGTCGTCGTCGCCCCCGTCGCCCCTGCCCCGCGCCAGGGGGGCTTCGCCCTCCACCAGCGTGGACGTCTCCCTGGACTTGCCTTTCTTCTTGCCCCTCAGCCCCAGAGGCATTTTCCCGTGCGCGTGGACGCAGCCACAGAGAGGGCGAGGTGGGGAGGGGAGCTGCAGAACCGCCACCTGCTGCTGCTCTTTCCTCGCCCTGCTGCCTGGACTCTGCCCCTTCAGGGCTGTGCGCTCATCTCCTCGCGGCTCACCCACCCGGCGGGCAGGTGATGGCACCCGGCAGCCAATGGGCAGCGGCGAGCAACCGCGCGCGTCCTGCGCGCGCTTTCGCAGCACCGGACCCTTCCCCCCCCCCCCCCGCTGCCCTGGCTTTAGAGCCGCGCCAGGGATGGATGGACGGACGCTGAGCACACAAGAGTACCTGCCCCTTTAAGGCTGCAGTCCTCACCAAAGCACTGCAACCCTAAACCATCCGAAGTCAAGCAGGGTAAGCTCTGGGAGCAGCTCACGTCTCTCTTTTATTTATTTATTTATACTTTTCAGGTTAATACATTTCACTGATTTTACAATCCTTTTGACATTTCAAAACTTGACTCCCCCCCCCTCTTCCTGCGGTTCCTTAAATTTATTTTTAATATCTTCTGCATATCCAAATTAACTTAATTTGCTCATTTATTCATCTTCTTTAAATATATACTCTTACGAAACTGCAGGTTATCACAGTAATCCTGCCAATGTTCTTATCTGTTTGCAATTTATCTGTAAATATTCAATAAATCATTTCCATTCTTTTATTAAAAAAAAAGTTTGTTATCTTGATTTTTCACTCTTCCGGCAAGTTTCGCCATTTCTGCATATTCCATAAGTTTTTGTATCCATTCTTCCTTTGCTGGGACTTCTGCTTCTTTCCATTTTGGGGCAAGTAACATTATTGCCGCTGTAGTTGCATACACAAATAAGTTTCTATACAGTTTAGGTAGTTCTGTCCCTATAAAAAAAGGTAAAGGTAAAGGACCCCTGACAGTTAAGTCCAGTTGCAAACGACTGCAGCGCTCATCTCGCTTTACTGGCCAAGGGAGCCAACATTTGTCCACAGACAGTTTTTCTGGGTCATGTGGCCAGCATGACTAAGCCGCTATCATTTCCCAAATTTTTTTGATAATCTTGCAATCCCACCACGTATGATTTTGCCATTAGATTTTATCTTATTTATATGATTTTTTTTGGCTCTCTTTTCCTCATTTATCTACTTGCACAGAGATTCCAGCTGCCGACCTTCCAATCGGCAAACCCTAGGCTCAGTGGTTTAGACCACAGTGCCACCTGTGCCCCTTTAATTCTGTCCCTATAATTCCCCCCCCCCCAAGGCTTCTGGTTTTTTTACAAACATTATTTTAAACATCCTTTTAATTTCATTATATATCATTTCCCAGTAAGCCCTAACTGTACTACAAGACCACCACATATGATAAAAAGAACCTTCTTTCTCTTTACATTTCCAGCATTTAATTTAGATTTATACATTTTTGCTCACTTCTCTGCAGTTTGTGCTTCGGATGGCAGCGCCCACCCAGGTAACCTGAATCGTAGAGTTGGAAGGGACCAGGAGCAGGGTTGCCAACTTGAATAAAATATTCGGGGGAACCCAGGTAAGCCCCGCACCACATAATTGATCATGACACGGCACTTGCACATCATTTGAATGGCAATGCCCATCAACTTTGAGGGAGCCCAGCCACCTCAAATATTTTATTTGGGGAGGTCCCCTAGGACTTGGCTCCTATGACCATGATGAGCATCTAGTCCAACTCCTTGCAATGCAGCAATTTTTCGTCCAACATGGGCAAACGTTTACTGCTTGGCAGGCTAGGCAGCAGACGAGATGTCCTCCATAAATAAATTTCAGCAATGAAACGAAACAGAACAACACAAGTCCTTGGTAGTTTAAAGACAAGAAGGATTGGTGCTGCATATTGCTTTGTGGACTAGAGGCCACTTCAGGGGTGCCATCAGCACAGATTGTTAGTAGTAGTAGTAGTAGTAGTAGTAGTAGTAGTAGTAGTAGTATTTATTGAATTTATATACTGCCATATACCCGGAGGTCTCAGGGCAGTTCACAGAAAAGATCAACATAAAAACCAAAATATATATAATCAAAATAAAAACAACAACCCAATAACACATCCCCGCCCCCACCCAAAAGAGCCACATTTTAAAAGGGCCTAGGATGTCAATCTGCAGTTGAAGGTCAAAACCCCACTGGTTGGCTTTCCACAATTAGAAATAAATGAACACTTAAATTGCAATTAAATTGTGTGTCACAAGGAATCATAAGGTGATTTAAGTCCAGAGTCTAAAATTACCACTGCGCAACCATTCCACTTGGAACTTCCAAGGAAAACACGCATAGGGTTGAGCATGAAGCTTACATCCTGTCTACAGGTATCAGTAGGGTTTATTTCAAACAAATTCTGCATAGGAGCGGACCACAGTAGTGGCCAATTAGGTTGTACTAATATATTCCCGCTTTCCGCCCAAAACTCTGCATCTAGATCTTCTTGACTCCCATCTCTTAGACTCCTTGCCTCTGGCACCCGTTTCACAATTAACCACACAGGCCACTTATTGTCTTACAGTTCTGTTACAGGTTTGTTATTTTGCCCTTTCCTTCAGACCTACTTCCACCATGCACCCATCCTTCATACACAAACATCCTGAAGGATTGTATGCAAAATAATGGAATAATGGAAAGTTGGCAGACAGTACTGTAGTGAAATTATATGAACAAATCACAGCAACTCATCTAATGGCTGAGGTCAAGGTAAACAGAGAAACAGGTAAATCAATCCAGGCAATAGCCAGGTTGTAACTTGATTTCATATAATATACAATGTGTATAATATACACTAACTGTAAGATCTCTCTTAATGGAAAACTATTTAAAGGAAATGTATTAGGTCATTTTAAAAAAAGAAGTGAAGTGCTCAAAAAAAGCATGCACCTACATTTGGAAATGGAAGAACTTTAGACTTGTGGTCTGCTCTCTCCTAGGTTTTCATTTAGAAGCAATAAAATGAAACACACTTTTAAACCACATCATGGTGACTAATAAATATTGATCAAGATGATCACAATAGAAAATGCTATTAAGTATATAAGTTTATGGAGACAAGGATTCTTGCCAAACTTCATTTATATAAATTATTTACACTGACTGTTCAGGACATTGCTATAAATGATACTAGAGGTCAACAGGACTACTTTACAAATTTCAGTATTTTGCATTCTCCCACTTTAATGTTTACATAAACTCTGCAAACAACCAGGCCCAGATTTACAGTTCATTGTGTGTTATAAGAGACAGTGATTTATCTGCGTGAAACAATCACTGTGCATAGTGTTATACAGAGCGCAAGAGCCCCACTCCCTGACCCATTGAGCTTACATTCTAACGTTTGATGGAGGGAAAACAACAAAAAAGGGGAGGGAAGGAAGGAATATGCAATTGTTTCAGTTAGTTGGTACTAAGCTTAATTACAGGATAATTGAGTAAGGAACCCAGCTTTGTCACCACATAATGGACAGGAAAAACTCTTTGTGGTAGCAGAAATAAATAAATATTATTCCCTTGACAGACAACTGATGGGTACCGAAGGTTCCTCAGACTTCTACAGACAGCATCCCCTGGTTGAGCCCTGTCCAAGCTACTACACTGCTGGCAGCTTTAAAGACCCAAGTAAACATTAATTAAAGACCTAGCTAAATAAATGAGCGTTGCCGACCCATGCATTTCCCTAGCTAACATCCAATAAAACAAATGCATGAGACACTGTCATGACGTTACACATTTCCCTACAAACACAGCCCCCTAATCCAACACACTGGATGCTACGTGCAGGTGATGGGGAATAGTTAGACACAATGGTATCTTGTTTCCTGGCTATCTATGCCTGGAAAGTCTACAGCAGAGCTTTCCCAAATGTGTGTCGTCACATGTTAGCGTGTCTGCTACAATGTCATGCGAAAGCTCTTCACGCTCCTCCTGGGACTGGAAAGGAGTTAGTTGAACCTCCGGTTTTCTGGTGAAACTGAATTGCTGTATCACAAAATAATGCATGTTTAAAAAGTCTGTCACCAACATGAAAAGTTTGGAAAGCATCCAGCAGCTGTTGGTCTATGTGATGAGTAAACATCCAAGCCTCGATTCAGATTGGGGATAATAGTTATGAGCAACATTGCAGAAAGCTTGTAGAAATATATGCATATTTCTCTCTGAGATTTCTACTGTCAGCACCTCACATGTGAGCCGTCCAACTCCTTCGTACGCAGCTGTGGGGGCTGCAATAGTGGTGACAGCTATGTCATTATGACTGGGAGGAAAAGAGATCTTTCTCTGCCTTCACTTTTTCTCAGCTCATCCAATCCCTGGCACCTGGAATGCTGAGACCTACGTAGCTCCGAGAAACTCTTGGATCAGGTTTTCTAGATCCATACCAGTCAGAATGTAAAATATTCTTCAATTAGTTACCCTAATGAACTGTCTGTGCCTCTTCCTGTAAGAGAATGTGAACCTGCTTGCTCTTCTTAATTAACTTATAAACTCAGAAGCATCTGACACACTTTTACCAGCTAAGACAATTGGGAGTGTAGGAAGTATTGAGATGCAACTCAGCTTGCACTGGAGGCTAATGTGTCTGCGTGGGAAAGAGTACATAGAAATAGGAACCTCCGAGTTTCCTAGGTGGTCCTTTCTGATTTAACCTGTGTTGTCCTTCCCTTGGGTGCTAAAATGATACTCTTAAGCAGTGCTTCTTGTCTAGAAAAATAGGTGCCAGTACTCACCATGAAGTTGTTAAAGTAAGTGTCACACTTTTAAACCAAATTTAACAAATTTCCTACTTCCTTCTTCATCCTTACCTTCCGCAAGGAAATATTTTCTGCATCTCTCCTGCTGAGTTGCAAAAGCAAGCATGGCTCAAGGCATCTCTACCAAAGTCAGATAGAACGGGGATCTTTCCTATCATGCATTTCTTATAATAAACATAGCTTTTTTATTTTGCTAAACTTATAGTCTCATTGTGATTATATCCAGGGCAAAAGTGTGCTCCTCCAGCAGGGACTCAGTAAGTTCAATTTCTGCTGAGCATTTGAATTCCGAAAACCAACAGTGGATAAACCGATTTGCAGTGGCTCTGTTCCTTCCTTCCTGTTTGATTCCAGATGGTTCTATCTTAGCCTCTCTGCTTTTTAACACTATATTTAACATTATTGTACATTTACCAAAGGGATGTATTACATAAGTGTAGACAGCAGCATTATATGCTGCTGACATCTATTTATATCAAATAAAAAACAGCAAGATTCCCTGAATCCAGATAAGACAGAGAGCAGCAATGCAGGGAGACTGAATTTCTCTGTTCTTTCAGAAGTTGAATTCCCACTCAAAAAGCGACTTCTTATTCAGAGAGTGACTCAACTCTGATTTGGTGCTTGTTGGGTGACAGCTGTGGCAAGGAGTACACCTTTTGCCATTTTAAGCTGGGAAGCAAGTTATATCCCTTTCTCATCAGAATTTTAGCCATTCTTTAGTAACATCTCATTTTGGATACTGTAATGTGATCTGCATTGAGCTGCTCTTGAAGATTGTTTGGAAGCTACTGCTGCAGCCTATTCTGACAGGAGCAGACCACACAGCATGTAACTGATCTTAACTCAGCTGCCTATTAGCATTCTTTTTGACATTTACAGCCCTTAAACAGCCAGCATTCCACATATCTAAAGGGTCATCTTACCTAGGATTAAACCTTGAATGCACACTAGTCTTCATGTGTTCTAGAGATTGTACTATTACTTATATCTACTTTTCTCTTGGATTCTGAACTATTTTATTGTTAAACTTTAACATATAAAAAGGGGAGGGGGTCACTACTGAATGTTGAAAAGTGTATTTACTCTCAAGTGTACATAAGATTGCAGTCCTAATATTGCAGCTATAGTTTGTTACTAAACAAACTCTTAAATAGCCATTGGTTTTTGACAACTCACATCCAGTTGCATGCTGTCCATCCTCTTCTTAGAAAAGATGATTCAGAGAGTTGTTGTGCACACCAACTCTAAGTACTTTTGGATGAAACAGATTATCTTGACCCATTTCAGTCTGGGTGCAGGACTGGTTATGGGACTCAATCAGCTTTGGCTTCCCTGATGGATCATCTTTATCAGGGGAGTACAACCCTATAACCTATCTTTCGGATCCCATTTTCAAAGCTGGTTTCAGATAATAGCATTAGGTTATTCTTCCAGGCCCCTGGCAGCTGTACTACAGGCAGTGCTATTTTTCTATAAAAAGGCTCACCTTGCTCTCTTAGAATGGCAATGACACTCATCTGAGAGCCCTGGACCAGTGCCTGGACTCTACTGAGCCGGCTGAAGACCAACCAACTCACCCTGAATCCTGGCAAAATGGAGATCCTGTGGGTAAGTGGTTTCTGGGTCCAGATAATTGGGTGATTGTCTGCTTTTGATGGGGTTGTACTTCCCCTGAAGGAGGTTCATAGTCTGGGGGTGTTTCTGGATCCATCTTGGATGCTTAGAGACCTAGGTGGCCTTGTGGCTAGGGGTACCTTTCACCAGCTTTGGCTAGTAAGACAGGAATTGGGCCTTTATCATTGTGGCATCTACCCTTCTGAATTCCATCCCTTTAAGTATTAAGCAGATGTCATCCTTGTTGGGTTTTGGCACATAAGAAACACATTCCTTTTTCAAAAAGTCATTTAAGTTGATTTCCTTCCCAGTCTACATCTATATTGGAATTGTTTTTATCCCTTGTTGTCTGCTACCCTGGGAAGCAAGAGCAGGATATAAATTCAATAAAGTCATAGATAAATAATAATAACATGCATTTGCTCTCACGCACCCAACTCAGTTGAAATTACAAAAATAGAAAAAACAAGTTAGAAACAATATATTTAATTAAAAAACATATAAATGCAATACAGATCATGAATGATATGTAAATGCATAAACAATATGCATAAGGATGAAGCAGCCATTTTCTACTTTCTCACTTTTAGTGTCATGAGTGCTAGTGTCACGAATGCAAGTTCTGGATCCTTCTACTTTCAGAATGTACATATTTCTTCACATCCCATGTATAAAATCTTATTAAATGTTGCCAATTCATTCAAATGGGTAGTTTCTAGAATGCCCCCCATTATAACTATTCTGCATTATAGATGGCTACTGCTTAGGGAATGGGTGTCATAATTAATTTTTTACATAAAAGCATACAAAATTGTTAATTACCCTGTTGGTTAACAGTGCAGCTACCTAGCACATTTCTATGTACATAAAATCATTTATTTTCTTTAAAGAATATGACTTTCAGATGTTAAAATATTGCAGCAAGTTTAGAGACAAATGCTAAAAGGATGTTTACTTGTTAATTTTTGCCATCCAAGGGTACCAGCCCTATAGATTCCTTTTCTTTTCTTTTAGAAAACTATAATTGAGGGCATTTTCTTCCCTTCGTTTAGATAATTCAGAACAAGCTTACAACTTCTTAAGTGGGACCGAGAACTACTAATTTACTGACCACAGAAGTTTCAAGGGGGTTAAACTGTGAAAGATTGTGAAGTTAGTGTGCTTGAAATAGGCCCATTCCCTTGACATTTGTTCAGATAGCCCTTCTATATAGACCCCCTCTCTCAGCAGGCAGGTTCCACAATTTGGACATATGTTTTAATGGACATTAAAGCAACTGCTGTCACATTTTTTCCATATGGAAATCTGGTATATCAGCTGTGAGCTTGTTGACTGGAATGGTTGCTTGAGCTGGGTTTGGTGGGAAAGCATGTAGCCTAAAGTGCCAGAAAGTTGGGGGGTCTTGAGGCCTTTTTACAGGTTAACAAGATTTACCTAGGTCGCTGTGCCTTTTAGAAGAAAGCAGGCCCTTACTTTTGGCAGGGAACATCCCACCTTCGGATCATATTTAGATTACCTTGCTCTGTGTTGTATGCTTTTGTCCCTGCGAAGCCAATGATTTTATTGATATGTACAGAACTGGCTGGTTTAGCACAGTTTGTTTGATCTGACATAATTGCCCAAATATATTTGTTCTCACTAATGTTTTTTTTATCAAATAAATGTACCTCCTTTTGGAATTTTGTGTGTGTGCGCGAGCTTTATTTAGGTAATGCCTTGGTACTAAATCCAATACTTGACTGCTTAGTTCCCTACCCGGTACTGTGTTTTTAGAATAAGGTCAGACAGCAGAGGGTATTGCTTTGACCCTTGTTCCCTTGGAATCTTAGGAACGTCAGGTGAAGTCTGGAAGTCTCTTGGCCTGGGCTGGATAGGAGTGGAGGCTGCGTAAATGTAGGGTAGGGGTTAGACCCTGAATATTTGGCAACTACTGAGTCACCCACTGTGTGTTCTGGTTTGGAGCATGTTCATGACATGGTACATATATGTATGACTGTGGAATGGCACATATAATTTTCTGTTAGGCAAGCATCTGTAGAATACTGAGGAAAGGAATCCAAAAACAATGCAGAAAAAAAACTTACCCTTCGGGCTCATGAACATTTCAAGTGAGATTTCCTGCCTTCTGCTGTGTGCAATGTAAACATAGCGAATTGGCATATACACAACATAAATATTGCAAACGTTACATAGATTCATACTACGAATTCCGATTTCTGATCCTGCAATATAATAATCTCACATAGATGATAAAGAAATATCTGAAATAAAGTGCTTTAAAACTCAAGCACTTCATGATTCTGTGCATATGAGATATGCACAGAAGTGCCCCCCTTACACACACAAAAATACATCTTACTTATAAGCAAATACTGGATAAAACTTTTTGAAAAGGAAAATCCAATACACAGCAAATGGTTTTAGCTTCATACTTGATTGCAAGTATTTTGTACTTTTGCCTCCTATTCTCATGCAGCACTGCATAACTCTCTCCCCAATCCACACACAAAAAAGTTAAGTTCCACAGTTATAGATTGCACTTTTACAGCATAAACCTCAACTCTTCAATTTTCAGTGTCCTTTTGGAACAAGTTCAAAAAAGTAGGTTGTTTTATGAAACAGGAAGATTTCTCCTGAGTACTTCTTTTGATGCTGGAGCTATACTGTCTGGAAAGGTTACTTCAAATTCTATAATCAAGTCACCTCGTTGGTCGGGATTTTTGGGAAATGGCAAGCCATATCCTATAATTCTTCTTCTCATTCCAGGTTTTACAACTTCATTTACTGTCATAGGTATGGTTCGACCTTCTATTGTTGGTACATTGATTGAGGTGCCACACAAGGCCTAAAAAATAAGTTTAAAAAGCCAAATCAGAAGCAGCAGGACATTTTTTTTGTAAAGCACTTAAAGAAAGATAAGTATCTATGAAATATAACTTAGAAATACAGTTACAGATAGGTAGCCGTGTTGGTCTGCCATAGTCAAAACAAAAAAAATTTTTTGTTTTGACTTAGAAATACAGTTACAGTATTATACATCCTATACTGTTACTCTATGTTGGGTGTATTGGTAATGCTAGAAACACTACAAGTAAACGTATTTTCAAGTAAAGCCTAGAGTGTAATTTTCAGAAGCAGAGATTGAATCTTATACAAATAATTACTGTGCAGCCCAAATTCTTACAGCACAATCTTATGTATGCAATTCATAACTATAAATGGTTTTGTAAATGGAAAACAATAAGCAAACATAGCTGAACAGTTCCCACTACATAGAGCAGAAGTGGCTAACCTGTGACCACTCCTATATGACCAATGACATTGCAGGCTCAGGTTTATGGGAGTTGGCATCCAACAACATCTGGAGGGTTACAGGCTCTCCATCCCTGCTTTACATGGAGCTTCTTGTGCATATAAGCACTACCAGTAGTGGTTGGCAGGGCGGTGGCCGGTGGAGCTGCTTTGCTGACCTAGTTTTCCAATATCATGCATTGCTGCCCATTACCAAGAGGGAGAGGGGCAAGGCAATGGGGACCTCTGTGTAGTGCAAAGGCATCAGATTGGCTGCACCCATACCAAACTCCCTGCTGCTTTGCCACTCCTCCTCTTGCTAACCAGCAGTGACTTCATGGTGTTGGCAAGTCAGGTTAGCAATGCAGCCCCACTGGTTACTACTGGACACCATCCATCTTCTCCTTGAGGTAGGAACCATCTATGCCAGATGTAGGTAACATGGTACCCTTCAGATAATGCTGCCTACAACTTGCTTCATTTGTTATCAGTGGTTACAGTGGATGGGGTGGGTGGGAGTTTTAGTTCCAAATACAGAGGGCATCATGTTGCCTATCCCTGATCTATTCATGCAAAGCATAAGTGCACTACACTCGTTTTGCAACCCATGGACAAAAATGAAGGAGTCCTACATGCACGGAATTCAGTGTTCATGTAAGAATCCCAGTAAACCACTGTCAGCCAACCTATTAGGAACGCCAGACTCTCTAACTAATTGTACTTGAAACAAAACAAAAAAGCGTGGCCTAAGCTGTATTCAAAATAAAATTAGCAAAATATTAGTTGCTTAGATTCACTATAGAGAGGTATTTACACAGTATCTGTAATATTATTGTAAGGCATAGCTCATAGTGCTATTTAGTTTAGTTTAGTTTTGTTCTATTTCATTTTGCTTGTTTAGTTCTAACTGCAACATAATGTACATATACATCAATTTAACACCCATTTATATAAAAGCATTGGTTTAAAATTAAACCTGTGCCATCTCTGCTAAGTATACTGTTGCTTACATTGGCCAAGTGTTGGTTTGCATGACTGCACCATTTTGTATCCAACTACTCAATTGCTACAAAATTAGAAGCAAAGCAGATCCTGTTGTCCACACAGCACTGATTTCTCTGCTGTTTTAAAAATCTGCAACGTTATTAGAGTGTAGGTGGGTGCTTCCCCCACCCCCCAGAGGCATTCTGGTGGGAGTTTTGCTCATGAGTCCGTTTTGGGTTTCTGCATTTGTGTTCCAATAACCTTTTAGACCAACACACTTTCTATCACGCTGCAGAGCGATGCCACATCCTCATACTGCAAAGAGCCTCTGAACAGAATCAGAAAACATCCCAGCCAGTTAAAAGGTAGGCTCAACTGAGTACATGACTAACTTTTGTTGCAGGCAGAGAGTTGTGCCCAATACTAGCCCTACTCAGAGTAGATCCATTGAAGTAAATGAACCTGAGTTAGCCAGATCCTTTAACTTCAGTGGGTCTACTCCAAGTTGGACTAGCATTGGATTCAACCCAGAATAGAACAGAAAATGGCAACGAGGGGAAAGCAAGAGATGGCACAAGCAGCAACCAGAATAATGACGTACAGTGTTAGCTTTGGACATTTTATCTTACACTCTGTTATGACATGCTAAAGTCAAAGATTAGCAGTCATCCTTCTTCCAAATGGTCCTGAACTATTCAACACAGTGGGTGGAATCCAGTGTTACACCATGGTGGAAGTGCCCTCAATGCAAGCACTGCAGCTTGCCAGATGGAATTATCCCCCTCTCCTCCTCCCTGGGTGCTGCTCTGGGAGTTCTCCCAACATTCCACCGGAGTTGATTTTGGGGCATGCTGGTTGAAGGGGGCACTGGGGTGAGGAGAGGGGAAAGCCCCGTTGTGCAAGTGGAAGTTCTTCTGCAGGGCTTGCGCTGACAGGACTCGTTAGGTGAATCACGCCCATTATCCGGGTGTCTACATATATATCAAACAACATCATCTATGGCAGGCTTCCTCAAACTCGGCCCTCCAGATGTTTTCAGACTATAATTCCCATCATCCTTGACCACTGGTCCTGCTAGCTAGGGATCATGGGAGTTGTAGGCCAAAAACATCTGGCGGGCCGAGTTTTAGGAAGCCTGATCTATGGGCTATTATCAAGTTTGACTCAGCTTTGACTGTAAAACAACGTGAACAAGTTTGAAGCACAGATGGCATGAAGTTTTAACAATACCATTCCAAAGCGTAACAAGATACTTACCTCTCGTAAGCTGATCTTGACAGGATAGACAATATTTGAACCATCCCTTTTGAAATGAGGATGTATTTTATCTTTAATAACAAACACAATATCAGCTGGTATGGTGCTAGGTGTTTCATCGCCTTCTTTGGGGAATGTAATTTTGGTGCCCTCTTTCCATCCTCTCTTGATATCAATAGTGAGGATTTTATCCTCCGTTCTGACACTTCTACCATCTGGGTTGAGCCGTTTTCGGGAAATTCTCATTCTTTTTGTGCATCCATGGTAAATCTCTTCCAGTGATACCTTGAGTTCATGAACAATAGGGGGATCTTGCTTACGACGGGGTTGGCTACCAACAGTGTTTCTTTCCCTTGGAAATCCATTCATATTGAAAGAAGTAAAGGAACCAAATGGATCTCCATCCACTTCCATGTCTTCAGTGTCTCTGCCACCAGGCATCCTTCTTCCAAAGAAGATCTCAAAAGGATTCGCACCACCAAAAAATGCTGCAAATGTGGCATGTGGGTCTCCATGAAAGGAGTACCGGAAAGTACCACCTTGCCCATCTGGCCCTCCAGCTCCTCCTTTCAGTCCTACAAAAGGGTACAAATAAGTTTAACAATGCCAACCTTAAATACAGGGAACCAGGCAGAGGGCCTTCTCTGTAGTGGCACCCACCCTGTGGAACACCCTCCCATCAGTTGTCAAGGAGATGAGTAACTATATAACCCTTAGAAAATATTGAAAGGTAGCCCATTATAGGCAAGCCTTTTAATGTGTAATGTTTTATTATGTTTTTATACATGTTGGAAGCCACCCAGAGTGGCTGGGGCAACCCAGTCAGATGGGTGGGGTACAGTAATTAAATTATTATTATTATACTGGTTTAGAAATGCAAGGCACAATCTCCAACTATAATCATGTATACATTTAATGATGGGACTTACTTTAGAGTATTCAGTAGGGTCTACTTTGAGGAAGCAACCATTGGATTGGGCCACACATCAAATATAACACAGCCCAATCTTACATGCATTTATTTGGAAGCCCAGCTGAGTTTAATTGGACCTACTTCTAAGTTTTGAATAGACTACAGCCCAAGAAATTAGAAAATGCTAAAGTACTGCAAGCTACGCAAAGTGATATTTATAAAGAGATCTTATGAAGTTATGCTATCACACTCATGCTGACAGTTACCTCAGCTATTTCAAGCCTGCCATTTCTTCCAACGTTATGGCACCCACCTACACTCTGTGATTAATTACACCTACGCAGCCATCCTAAATTTAAACAGTTTCTTAGCTTTCTAGTCTATCTTCAAAACACCTAAGCAGACTCTGCATGAGAAGGCTGTGGGCCATAACTCTATACTCTTTGGTTCTAAATGTCATCTGCTGCTTGGTAGAATGTGTGTGTGTGTGTGTGTGTGTGTGTGTGTGAGAGAGAGAGAGAGAGAGAGAGAGAGAGAGAGAGAATGAATAGAAAAGAACATGAATGTTTTCAAGCTGGGGATGTAGTACCCAAAGTTAGGAGAGAAAATATGCTGTCATGGATTTTAATCAAATTTACATTAGGATGGGATTCAGAAATGTAAGAATACAAATCTCTAGAAAGGTTTTAAAACTCTACTTTCAAAAATCTTATTTGCGTTGACTTAGAACCATGAAAACAAAAATCAAGTCTTTTCTCCAAGCTGAGAAAATATTCAGTAAATAAAAATAGGTTGCTAAAATGGCTTTTCAGGCTAAACCTAGTCTCTTAGCTATGATGAGCATGATGATCATATACAGATGTAGTACTAATGCCAAGCGGGCTGACAAACCATACCATGTGCTTAGCGGAATGACACTTCCTAGAATAGATAATGGATAGGTTTTACTGAAAGGACACCGGGTCCCATGGCTATAAAAAGGGGCTCTGGACCCACAGTCTGCCCATGTCCTGGGCAGTAGTAAAGCTGCTGCATTCACCAAGCTTTAAAGCTTTATAAGCTTATTAAATATCTAATGTGTTACACAGAAATATTAGGCATGATTTTATGTTTGGTGACAGCTGCTTCTATTCCTTTCATTTTAATTTCTCACAGAACGAGTAGAAAATCCATGCTGATATTGGCTGGGAAAGAAGCAGACACACACACACTGTTATAATTAGGAAAAGAAGGTAGGAATGAAAAGGGGACTAAAGAACATGTGAATGCCTAAAGAATGCTGATCCTTGACTAAGAATAAGGAACCCACTTGTTTCAAGGCCTCATGGAAGTCCAATGACTACAAGAGAAACAGTGATCCTGGACCTTCAGTATTAAAACTTCAAGTAGAACCAGCATTTATAGAAATGTGTAGATTTGTGATGAATTCAAACTTCTCAGAGCAATCATCATCAAGAGCTCATCAATTAAGTGTTCACATAAAGTGAAAAGTCTTGTTTCATTGACATACGTTATTGTAATGAAGCCAGCTTAGGTCAGCATTTGAACAAAATTTTGAACCATAAAGGTAGCAACCCAGTTCCAAAAGTTCTAAGAATCCATCTAAACTAAATTATTTTAACATAATCGTTTTAAGCTAAACACACGGCTTCTGGGCCTCATTTCCTTGGCACTTTAGCACTGTTTACAATTAAGCTGAAAACTTGTCCTAGTATTTCATGACATCAGACAAATTCTTTCCTTTCCAGGCAAGCTGCCAATATTGGCTGGAGTCTGGACACCTGGACCCTGGCTGAGAAGGGCCATTTTTAATAAAAGCTTATTTTAATAAAATTATACCCATATATTTTATGCTACCTTGGAAGAGTGAGACAAACTCAGCACACTATTGCAAAGTTTTTGTAACATAAATTAAACAGTATCTACTAACATGTTTGACAGATGAATCAAATAGATTCACATAGAAAATAACCTAAATTAGAACATTCCATAGAAGTATTAGACTCTCAAGCAAGACTTGAACCCTCAAACTATGTTACTACATCTAATTGCTCAAACCTGCTTCTTAAAAACTGCCTCACTGCATCTGACATTTAAAAAAAAGCTTTCTATTTTAAGCTAAAACTACAGTACATAAAATTCTTTTACCTTCTTCTCCATACTGATCATAAATTTCTCTTTTTTGGGGATCACTCAGCACCTCATAAGCTTCTGCAATCTCTTTGAATTTTTCTTCTGCGTGGGGAGATTTGTTCTTATCTGGATGCCATTTAAGGGCTTGTTTTCTGTAAGCTTTCTTTATGTCTTCATCAGATGCTCCCTTTTCAATCCCAAGAACAGAATAATAATCCTTTCCCATACTGAACCTTCACAAAGTTTATTTCCTTCTATATAACAGCGTCCAGTTTCTCAGCTTGCGATGTTGCTGGAAAAGCGTTAACAGAAGTCACAAGAGCAGCAGTTTTAGTAAGCAGCGGGCAGACTGCTTATTACATTCTCCCCTTCTTGGTTGTTTCATACAGATAAATATACACAGTGGTAGAGACACTGCCACCCAGAGCCCTCCCAATTATACTACGTGTCTGTGCTCTTTCTAGAACAGCAAATGCTGTAAGACGTCACTTCCCAAGCTAACTACAGCCAAAACTCTGCAGTGTTCCCTTTCTGCAGTTAACTGTTCAATGTCCTTCTCCCTCTGAATCTGAATGAATCGCTGATAGGGGAGGAAAAACCTTAACCCCCACTTTCCTTTTGTACATGGACCTGTGTATTTCAGACACTGGTCAAATTTTGTACACTGTGATAAAGTAATAAGTGTGAAAAATGAAACTGTTAGATAAAAACAACAACAACAACGCCCTGATTTCTTAGTTGTGAGGAATCGGTTAACAGGATAGAGATGGCATGCAATTAACAACAAAAATTATGGGAAAGTAAAGATCTTATAAAACACAGGCCATGTCTCCTGCTCCCAGTACATTGGTTTTGATTTCTTCACATTCAGCCTATAAAAGCAAAATGCAAGTGCTTCTCTAGCAGCAACACAAATGAATGATTGATTGCCTCGCAGCACCAGTCACTTTCCATGCTACCCTCTAGGCACGAGTGACAGATACAAAATAGATTAAGCCTTTGCGTGAATTTGCTTTCCTCATGGAATGTCAAATGTTGAAAAAAAAGCCTAGCATAGAGTAGGGTACAAAAAGCAACCTGTCAATTTTTTGCAGTCATTTTAGTTGCAGGTGGCACCAATATATAGGTGGACAGTACAATCAGGTAGCTGAAACAGCAGAAGCAACAAAAGAGCAACAATTTCAATTGTTTCAGGGAAAATATAAAAGTAAATAGGGGCTAGTAGTTGCTTTTCAGTTAACCTTAGATCGCATTAAGTATGACTTACAAAAGACCATGACTTAAATTATGTATTATAGTTTCACGCTTCTTTTTCCCAGAGAGCCAGTTCGCATGCCTGTTAAGGGAGAACCCAACCACATATTCTCTATCCAGGCTTTTTTGACTGCCTAACCCAAGCAGTTAAAATCATCCGTTTGTTACATTGATTTCACACTGGAGTGAAATTCAAGCATTCTAGTTTATGTTTGTTTGCTTATTCCAGTAAGCGGTGGATTCTGATACCTTTAAAACCAGCCTGTATTCTCAGACATGGTGAATAGCACAGTACAATCAATCATTTTCCAAGTCTCAGGGTAGGAGAGCCTTGGAGCATCCATGAAGGCATTATCTTTTTGCCTTTAAATTTCTCATAATAGAACTGCCATTGACATCAAAACTAGAATTTCTTTCTACTAATGTTCGGAATTCCAAGAGAGAGTTTGGAACCTGCCCTCAACAGCTGCTCCATGCCAAGAGACGGTTTGCTCATTCAGTCCTGATTACAAAGGGCCTGGGGGTGTCCTTGGGGGAATTTATCCCTCCCTTTGCCCATCTCCCTTGCAGCTTTCTTATAATTTGAAGAAATGCATGTAAGGTATGCAACAAAGAGATGCAGTGTAGAGTGATCCTGTTCAGCACTCCCCATTGCATTTCTCTTCCCTCCCAGTTTTCTTCCACACACCCCAACAGACAGTCAGCATTCCATTCCCGATAAATTCTACTGAAGTGCAACAGCTGAAATTATATGAAGTTTCTCATATACAGCTGTCCAGATAAGGGAATGGATGGATGTTTGAGGCGGGTGGGGAAGAATGAGGATGGGAGAAAGCCTGCCAAGAGACATTGGGAGGAAGTAGAATAGGCTACCACCAGCAAAATTACACTTGTGTTGCAGCATTTTCTATAGCCTTCAGGAGTGACTCAAGATAGTTTTCCTCTGAATTGTTTAGTTCTCATACCTCGTAGATTGCCTACTCCACATCATCCTACTAAAGCCAACTGATTTTTTGGTTAGCTACCTTGAAACTTTTGTCTGAAAGAGGCCTAGAAACCTTTTACCAAAAATAAAGCAGGCATGCCAACAATGACACTTGTGTCCTCTGTGTGTCAGATATGAATGGAAAGGGCAGAGATGTGCGCACAGAAACCTTTGCCTTGCTCTGGAACACAGCATACTCTAGTAGTTAATTTGGACACACAAGCAATCCAAATAACACATTCCTCTTCTTTCACTAGTATCGCTTCTCACTACACCAGAAGGTTCTTCATGGAAATAAACAGGGAGCAATTCTCATTACGTGTTGGTGAGTACTTATCCTCCTACCAACTCTAAAATATTTCATGAGCCATTTCACAATTCTGCTTGACTTAGTCCACAGAGATGTGAGTGAAGCAAAACAAAAAGCAGTGATGCCACTGTAAGTCGAGCATATGTGGGAAAGGGGGTTGGCATGAAACTGTGTGTGACTTATTAAATGACATTTTGGCTTTCTTTTTCTTTTATAGATTCAAGTCCCTATGTCAAACCAGTTTACCAATAGAAAACAGACATATTCATCAAAAACATTTTTGCAGTTAAAATTAGTAATGTGTATATTTCTTTTTTTACATGCGAGGTGGTATTTGTGCTGTTTCTGACACGTTATATAACCATCAAATGAGATGAAAATACAGCTGGTCTTTTCTTCAGAAAGTGTATTTATAGCTTGTTTGAATAATATATTCCTGTTAATAGGAAGGTAAGACCTAGGGAAGAGCTTATTCTATTTTCTACAACATGGCTTCAAAATGATGTGATCTATTCTATTAACCGAAACAGTTCAAGTAGTGTGAACAATTCAAAGTAAATAACAGGTCAATCTAAATTTTAAAAAAACAAATTTCTATTTGTAAAGCCTTCCCCCCCCCAAACATGGAATTTGAGTTATCTATTGGTCTAGATCGGGCATGTCCAACAGGTAGATCACAATCTACTGGTAGATCACAGGGTGTTCCTGGTAGATCCTGGTAGATATTTGGCCCCTCAGTGATCTCCCCCCCCCCAAAAAAAAATTGCAGTATTGGGAGTTGGACGTCCCTGGTCTAGATGGACATCTAGCCTTTAAAACCAAGGCTGGTGGTTTTACTGGAAGCAAGGTGAGGTATATATAGTGAGGCATCATATAGCATACTGTAACTTGCTGTAAAGAATTGGTAGGAATAGCTTTTGTATGCAAAGAGAGAGGCAACAAGAACTTATTTTACAAAAAACTTATTATCTTACTTTGCCAACCTATGTAAATAAAAGTTAATGGGTGCTTCCCTCTTTTCTATCATCCTGCCCCATTCTTCTACCTTCAACATATCCTAGTACAGTCTTCTTCCTATACACTTCTCTGCACGACCAGAGCAGGAAGGAGTTGGAATGAGCAGCTTCCACAGCACAAATGGTGGCTGTTGTTCATCCTACATACAGTCTGGCAATTTTAAGGTTATGGCAGAAACAGATACATATTGGACAGCTGTTTCAGGGGCTATGTTCTGTCCACCTAACTTAAAAGGTAAATAACTCTCGTAAAGGAAAACAGGACCTTACCTGACCACAATCCTTACACACAGCAATACGTGAAGTTTCCTCTGATCCTGATCTGCTCAGTTTATTTTTGTGAGAAAGGAACTCAGGATATCATGTTCTGGAACTGAGCAGGGAATATTTTGTGTAAACATCCTCTCCTTGTCTTTCAGTTGCCAAGTAAAAGCTCTAGTTAGATTCTTTCACTGGCTTTGTTTTTGGCAAGACCAACATAGAAACCAACTTTTGTGATGGGCTTAATAGAGAGTAAAGACAGAAGAGCACTGAAGCTTATAGAAAAAGTGTCTGTTCTGTTGCTGCTCATGCTATTTGTGTACTGTACATCAGTGGAGAATTTTACTCAGACACTCAGTTCAATGTCACACAAAGGATATTGAACACTAAGCAGCTGAAAATTAACATGACACAACAACTGCATGGAATCCATGATCAGAGTGCAAGGGTTCTGTTCTGAAAGCAAAGAATTTTCTCTCATTTTCTCCAGGTTCCTGCTTGACATACTGTAAAATACTTCTCCTAAGAAAGATTCCTCTTCCTGGCCTATCTTTTGCCAGGTACTTTTAAGGAAGCCAACCAACATTTTGAAACTACTTCATTTAGCATTATGAGAACAAGCCTCATCAGCCTTCAGGCTCCCACACTTTTCCTCCAGCTACCCATGTCATCTGAACTCAGGCAAACCATAGTTATCCTAATTATGGTTTGTTGAAACAAGCCAGCTTCATATAGTAGTTTATGAAGCTGACTTGTTTCAACTAATCATAGTTAAGATTAACCAGTATCTAAGGGGCGGCGACACTAAACTGTGCTTTAATCTGGAATGAAAGCTCCAAAACTCCACCTTATAGCCATACTAAAAGTACTGAACCAGTTTAGCATTTCATCAAAATTCAGCCAATGCATTTCCAGCAGATTAAAATATGTCATGGGTAATGGGGTTGAGAAAAAGGTAAACATCCTCAAAAATATACCAGTGAATAATTAGAGCTCTTCTCATTTACTTTCTAGAAGGACTTTAAAACATGACTTAGTGTCTATCCCACTATTTAATCCCAAATAGAGCATAAGAAAATTATTCCTATCAAAACTTTACCAAAAAAGGAACAGCACAAATTTCAGCTGTACACATGCAATGTATTTCAGGGGGGTGGAGTGTGTTTCCAAGTATCCATGCCAGAGACTTACTCTCAAGGGCTTTTCTCCACCCACACATTGGAGTATGACTCACAGTGCTAAAGTTAAAGTTTACAGAAGACTTAGAAGTCCAATTCTCTTGCGCTGTGAAATCCAGTAAGAAAAGACTGGATTTGATTCCTTAAACCTAACCAGCAGGAAGATCCATGGCAGGTAATTGGGTGACAGAAGCGACAAATGTTTTGAACTAAAATTCCCAGATGATGTCACACATTAGGAGCTCTACAGAAAGAGAAAGCTACATAGCTCTGAGCATAATTTGTCTATTCAGATCAGAAACAACTAAAGGTGGTTGCTTAAGTCTTTGAGTTTTAATATTCCTGTGCCACTCCATATCTCACAAGAGGCCCTTCTTCGAACCTGTTACAAATAATACGGCATGTTACAAATAATTTCATAACCCAGAACTACCATATTCAGTATTTGTATTCATAACTCAAGAATGTGTTTTCCCTTGCAAACAAGTAGTGAGGGGTGTTGCCTACCCCCAGCCTACCCCCATTCTACTTGACAGCAGCTTATTAAATGAGCCATTTAGACGCAGCCAGCAAGCAGCCCTTTGGCCAAGGTACTGCAAGTTGTATCACACCTGACTGCAAATCCTCAAAAAGATTTACAAATCGTACAACTATATTGCTTCCCTCAAGGTTTTACCTTGGCTAAATCTATTTACAAAAGTAGAGAATGATTTAAGCACTGCCGATGATTCGCCTCAGAAACATCTGTTCAGCTACCACAAAATCCTGTCTAGATCCGACTATAAATAATTCAATGGTTGCTTTCCAAAAGGCTTTTCTTCTCATTCTTCCCCCCCCAAAAAAACCTCCTGTGGAATGCAGGAATATTAAACGAAGGCCTAGCATGGGTTATGTTGTTATAGCAGGGGAAAAGCCAAGCAGCTCTCCACTCCAAGAGTCTAGTCCCCTTTGTTGGGGGGCAAGAACACTTTCACGAAATAATGAACTTCATGTGATTACATGCAGTTCATGAGTTAGTGCACAATCTAGTGCTCCTCCTCTAAATTAAGCTGTAAAGCAGGATCAAGAACGTATGGAACTCTAGATGTTACTGCCAGCATGTTTATGCTTCAGGGAAAATTGCATGAAATGTAACCAACTTCTTATTGTGGATAAACGCTTGCAAGCTACTTTATTAGTACATTTTGAAAAACTGTGTTTTAAACTCTTTGGGTGTTTTATATGAGCACCATCTGACTATGCCCACTAGAGGTCACTAAACAAATATTAATCTTTACAAATACTAGAAATCTTACCATCTCAAGGTTTTCAGTTTAGAAACATTATGGAAAATAAGTACTGTAGTTGTTTTTGTTACATTAAACTCGCCCTTTGTCCAGTGTAGTTTCTTTGCCACTTGCTCTTTAGTCTTAATCATGTGTTGTAGGTATACAGCTGAGGTAGTGGTTGGCCCAGGGTCAATGTTATTTTCATATCAAGCAGCAATTTGAACCTAGGTCAATGGCTATCTTACAAATTTCAATTTGTGGCGTACTTCTGATAATGAAACTTCTCTGGCTGTCCCATGATCATTCCTATTTCTTGCCCCCCCCCGCAAGCTCACAGCTTCAAAATAGATGTTATGATGAGCAGTGGATTCCAGAAAAAACACATTATGATTTATTTTGAGGATGTCTGTCGCATTGAGCCTGTCTCTATCTCCACTGCTTGAAGGCAAAAAAAGCTGCACAATACCCCCATATCATTGTTTCCACCAATCACTATGTTCAAGGAATTAAGAGAGAATTGTGCAACTTACCGTATATCAAGGCTTAAAGTGTCAACACTAAGTCCCTTAACTCGCTAAATCTTGCCTAGTGAACCCTACGTAAATCTTTCAGCTAAAAAGGAAAACAGTGTAACTGTATGTCTTACAAAAAATATAAATCTAACATGCAAGTTACCGCTTCTTCTATGGACCCTGCTCTTTGGGATATATTTCTCCCTGCTTAACACATAATATAACCCAATCTTATATATACTTTTTTGGAAAGTTTTTGATGCCAATGGGATTTTGGTTTTCAAACTTTTCTATCCTGAAGAAGCACTTTCCACATAGCAGTATCTTTGGGACCCACAGTTGTCATCTATGAACCAGTGTCACATTTCCCTGCAGTCATACATTGCAAAGAACATCAACAATGGCAGACAAGCTGTGTTTCAGCAAAGGTTGTACACAATTACTGAACTTATTGAGGAATCGTTAAGTTTCCAATCAACCTCAAGATTCTACAGAACAGTCTAAAAACACTACACTAAACTAGACATGCAAGTTTAAGATCACAGATTAAGATAAAGGATTGTCTCCAATTAAGTCATACTCAGAATAGAGCCCTTGTAATCAACAGACTTTACTGAATTCACCAAATTTACTTCCAAGTATGAGCTCATCCACACTTACCTTTTGCTCCATACTTTCTAGGCACAGGTCCACCTGCCACTTTCCCCAGGAAAACCTGATATTTACTGCCAAATTGGAGTAAATGGCAATATGGGTTTTCTGCAGATTGCTGTTTGGTCTGATTTAGCAGCAAAGAGCAGGAAGTTTTGGAGAAAGCACTGGAGCAAAAAAGAAGAAAAGAACTAGAAAGCCTGGACCTGTGCCTAGAAATGTGGAGCAAAGGTAAGTGTGGATGAGCCCTAGGACTCTGCAAGCAATTTAAACCCTTGACCTTACCTCACTGCCTGGTGGGACTTTACAGAGCAGCAGGAACCCTGTTGTACGAGCAGCCCTGCTACACACTTGGTAGCCAAGGTAGGGAGTCAGGCAGATTGCTGCACTGGCCTGGAGCTGCTCAAGCCAAAATTGGGCTTGCTGTTATGTGGCAGCTTGTGTGGGCTCTGCACTGCTGAGATTCTGCCAGTGGCACTTCAATCCACCTGCACATTTGAAAGGCTGAAAGTGGAGTTTCACAGCATCACTGTGCAGGCAGAAACCACACCCAAAACATGTGTCCCCCTACCCTCAGTCCAGCACAAGGGGGGGGTATGGATTCCAGTTGGATACAGCCCAAGGAGTTTGTCTGATCCAAAATGTCCAAGATGCTGTAACTGTAATGCATTTAGAAAGGATTAGATTAGATGGTGCATGGAAAATACACACCATATGCTTAAAAGCAAATCCCCACCTCTTAAGAATCCTGGGAACTGCATTCACCCTCTTGCAGAGCTATGGTTTCTAGCACCCACAGGCTACTGTTCCCAGAATTTGGGGGTGGGAATCGGATGCAAGCCCCTTAGGGCATGTTATAGACAGCATCTAGTCCCTGGAGTGTTTCTGAGGCCTATGCATCAGTACCAGAAACCCACGAGACATTTGCCCCTCCCCTCCCCGCCACATCCAAATTTAAGACATCACCGCCTGGAGGAAAAAAACACGTGTTTGTTTTTTGGGAACAGCAGGTGGAAAAGCTTTAATATAAACGTTATGGGCAGATACGAAATCAGGATTCATGGTTTTCTCCGGGACCTTACATGCTTGTTTCACGGGCGTGCGCTTCTCTTTCGTTTTAACAACGTTTATCAAAACTTTTGCTGCGCTTCGCAGGCCCACCAATTTTGCTTGGGTTTGTCGCTATATACAAGGCGACCGCGAACGGCGGCCCGAGCCCGACTTTACGCGCCTTGCCCCCTGAGAGAGGCAGGCCCTCGTCGCGCTCACTCCACCCGCCCTGACAGACTCACTCGCAGGCTCAGAGGCTAAGGCCGCGACGACGGCGCTCCTCGAGAGACGCGACGGCAACTCCCTCAGAGCCGCCTCCTCCCCTCCGCTATTGTCCGAACACGCCGGCTCTGGAGAAACGTCAAAACGCCCAGGGGAGGGGGTTTTAAAAAAAGAGCGCGAGAGGGAGGGCTTTGGGGGATAACCTATCGCGAGATGTAATGCCGCCCACCCCGCTTAAAACGTCACCACGGCAGCTCGCTCGCGAAGAAATCGCGCGAGCCTCTCCCGCCCCCTAAGGGAGCACGCAACCCCTCCCCTTTCCACAGTTGCAAATCTCGGCCTGTAATTCGTCCCATCTCGCGATAATCTCCTCCCTTTTCCCTCTTCAAAAGCTTTCCCCCCTCCCTTTTTTTACCTTCCCGCCTTGAAATCTCATGCCCTTTTCATAGACGTCTCGCGAGCTTTTGCCGCGCGCCTCCTCCCCCTCCCCACCCCCCGCCCTCCTCTCGTGGAACACGATGCGACGCAGGAATGTGAAAGGCTCCCGCCCGCCGCCATTTTCTTTCTTTCTTGGCAGGCAGAGAGCGCGGTAGGAAGCGGCGAAGCGGACATGGCGGATTACTCTACGGTACCCCCTCCTTCTTCGGGCGCGCCCGGGGGAGGCGGAGGAGGTGGCGGGGCAGTCAATGATGCTTTTAAAGACGCGCTGCAACGGGCTAGGCAGGTGTGTATCGTCGGCACCGGGCAATGGGTGCCGCTTCCCAGGCCGGCCTGGCCCGCCAGGCTTTTTCAAGCAGGCCGCCCAATTCGCCCCTCCGTCGCTCGGCGTCCTGCGCAAGGGCGAGCGGGGCACGCCCCACCACCACCACCGCCGTCCCGTAGGCCGCCAGAGGCGCTCCCTCCGTTAGGAGCTGAGGCGGTTTTTTGTTCCGTGGGCCTTCGAGAGGACTTTTCGGGCAGGGGCGTCGTAGTTCCCTCAGTGACTAAAAAAAGGGGGTGGAAAGAGAAAGTCCTGTGGCGCCTCGGTTCCATTCGCGCCTCACGGGAACGAGGGAGGGAAGTGAGATTTGAGAGACACCATCCCTCGGATTATGAGGGAATTTCTTCCTCGGGGTCCTTTTCCCCCCCTCTCAAGCCGCCTTCCCGTAATGGCGGCGTCCTCTCTACGTGCACCACCAACCCAGAGAGAAAGAGGCGGGTGGGTCGGCATTTCTGATTTCCCCCAACTTCCACCTCGCTCGCTCTTCGTCCACGAGGACCGTCTCCTTCCTTCCCCGCGTGCAATACCTGTACTTGTAGCGATTTTCATCGTTTGATGAATAGTTTCCACTGCGCAGGATGAGGGAGGAATTAGCGCTCGTCCTCAAGGGGGGGGTAGCCTCTTGTATGGCCGAGGCACCCTTTACTTGAGTTTCCGCCTCTTTACTTGGGATATTTTTGTCCTCCCTTTTACTCACAGTTCAGGGTTTCCCTAATATATTTTTTTACACAGTCGCACAACACGGAGAAACCCGAAACACCGCTTTTATAAAATAGAAATTGTTGCCTAATAAGGTAGCTGGTCCACTCTTTCCTTTCCTCTTGTTCACATAATAATTAGAAGGTGTTGTTTCTATATCACTTTATATGACCCCATAAGTTTTTTAGATTAATTTTTTTCAGTCGCCTGCTGTATAGGTGAGATAAGAGCATTTTCTAAATCAGAAAAAAGACTCCCTTTCGATTCTGTAAGAGGTTATTTGAAATACAATAGTTGTCAACTAGTCCTGACTGAAGTGTCTCTGTCCTGGTTGTGTGGTTTGGGGCAGTCGGGGAAAAAGAATTGGCTTCCTACTTGACGGTTGAAGATAATTGCCACCATTTTTAGCAACTATGCTTCCCTTCCATTTATTTAGTTGCCTTAAGCTTTCTTGTTTCCTAGCAACTTACTTAGACCAGTTAGATGTAACAACCAGCCCAAATTCAGAAAAGTTTGATCTAGGAACCACATCTCTTACTAATTTATAAAAGCAAAGAGAATTAAAGCATTTGGTTAAGAGTTCTTTGCCTTCAGCAGTTGCCAATATCTTTGTTCAAACGTTTCATACAAACTGAAAGCTCCAGCAAGACAGGATCACAGTCCTCTTCTTTGCAAGTGGGTGAGGTAAGGCAAGGAGGATAGTACTGAATCCAGTAAATTGTTGGTGTAGTTTTGTTAACGGAGAGGAAGTGGCAAAATAATTTATAAACTGTAGTATGAAGCTAAATTTTCAGGGCCCAACACTACCACCTTACCTCATAGATGACTGAATATACTCGTTTATAAAAAGAGAAAGACGTGGATTCTTTATAGCTGCACTCTTTCATATACACTAATAGATGAACCATTCTACACATTTTTTTTAGATGCAGAATGGCTGTTATTTTAGATTAGTTATCTTCTTAGTGGCTGAAGATATAATCTTGAAAATGAGGTGTTGGTACATTTTAAAAACAAGACAATAAGGTTGTGAGAGTGCTTTTAATGCATGCTTACAACAACAAAAAATTCTTGACTAAGGGCAGCTTGGAGTAGTATAATGTGTAACTCATTCCTATCCCAAATCTAGCACACTGAGGTGGCTCAGATACAGCAACATGCCATAATTCAGAGTTACATAAATGACTCTGTCAAGACTCTTGGGTTTGCACACTCCCTACTTGTCTTTCACCTTGTACTGTAATTTCTTTCTGCTTTGAGACGGGATTTGAACTGTCAGACTTGTTTCTTTCAAACTAAAATAAAGAGAGAATCATAGGGGAGAAGGAGATGAAGGGAACATTCAAATATAAGCCTGAGCCAATTAAGTTGTATTTCATTTCGGCTGTGATATTAAATAATGCAATTCTAAACACGCTCAAAAGTAAGTTCTCCTGAAATGGGGTCTATTAGATGGGGAAAAGTTCCACTGAACTCATTTACTTGTGAATAAATAAGACTTTTGCTCTTGTTTTTAAAACAGGAGAACCCAGATTTACAGGATCTTAAATTAATTTCATTTTAGTCATTAAAAATGCTAATTACCTACCTTTTATCTATTGATTCTCAGGTAGAGTAGAGAACATAAAATAATCCACCATACAACAATAAAATGGTAAACCATATAAGGCAGTTAAAATAGAGTGAGATGATCAATTACCAACTTATTAAAATACCTGGACGCAAATAGGTATGTTTTGACCAGGTGCTGAAATCATGATTGCTTGAGCTCCAATCATAAGTCTTAGGAGAGCATTCCATGTATGCAGTGCCACCACAGCAAAGGCTTTACTGCAGCACAACTAAGGTATGGCACCACATAGTGGAAATTGCCCTGGTTATAGAACTGAAAACCCACCTTGGAGGATCTAAACACCCTGGCAGCCTGGCATTGGTGGATATGTTCCTTTAGGTATTTTGGTGATGAGCTGCTTAGAGTTGAAAAGATAGGCATCAGCACTTTGAATTGTGTTTTGAAGTGAATAAACCGCTAATGTAACTCTTAGAATCACTGTGGTGTCATTCCGTCTATCCAGTAAAGAGAGAGAGAGCAGCTACATTCTGCCCTAACTTAAGTTTCTGGATTGTCTTCAAGGGATAGAACCATGCACGGCGCATTACAGTAACCCAGTCAGTAGGTCACCAGAGCATGGGTCACTATGGTCAGACTATCCATGTCCAGGAACAGTTATAGCTTTTAAAAAGACACTTTGTGTCGCTCATGCTACCTGTGCCTCTTGTGACAATGCTAGATCAAAGAATACCCCGAAATTGCATCTCTTCTTTCAAGGAGAATGTAGCACAGGCTAGTTACAGGTAAGTAGCCGTGTTGGTCTGCCATAGTCAAAACAAAACAAAAAAATTTTTCTTTCCAGTAGCACCTTAAAGACCAACTAAGTTAGTTCTTGGTATGAGCTTTCGTGTGCAGGTATCTGACGAAGTGTGCATGCACACGAAAGCTCATACCAAGAACTAACTTAGTTGGTCTTTAAGGTGCTACTGGAAAGAAAAAATTTTTTGTTTTGTTGTAGCACAGGCTGTATACCTAAGTCTCCAGACATGGGCATATACAAATCAGAGTTTTATCTTGTCAGTGTTCAACTGCAGTTTATTAGCCACCATCAATCCCATACTTAAATCCAAGCACTGATCTAAGCACATGCACTGCTTGATATTTCAAAAGGATCTTCGCTGACATTAACCTTTGGAAGATTTACTGCAATTACTATATGAAGTATCTATACACTGGCTTGGGGCCAGTTTACACCTTGGAGAAGGAGGAGCATTTATAACACTGCACTTTGACTTTAGACAGGCACCCTCACTATATTGTTTTAAAAGCCAATTCCCTTTAAATTAATCATTTGGGCAAAATAGCAAGCAATTCACTGTTAGCTTCTATATGGTATGCGGTTCTATAAGAAATTGCTTGCGTGTTTGTGCCTGACACAAGCAAGCACACTAACTTCTGATAACATAATTGGTTGCTGTTGTATTTCAACACTTGCATGTCTGATTCTTCCAGTTAAGCTGACACCAGTTCTTCTCTTAATATAAAGGTTTGCCCTGATCTTCAAATGGTGGCCTCCCAGAGCAAAAATCATAGTTAGACAACTTGTGTTTAGTGTAATTTAATGCTTGACAACATATTAATGTATGATGTAAGGTATCTGTTACAGCAAGTGTAAAAAAAATCATTCTTTGACACATTACTTTTTACAACATAGTAAAAAAAAAAAAGACTTGATATGCTTGCCTTTGCTTTTCTTTCAGATTGCAGCAAAAATTGGAAATGAATCTGGAACATCTGTGAATTCAAATGATTACAGTTATGGAGGACAAAAAAGACCTCTTGAAGATGGAGGTATGCTGTCAATCAGTATATAAGATGCTAATATATTCAATTCTAAAAATTATAAACTGATAGTGTGTGTGTGAGTGCATGAGTTAGTTTAGCCTTTCTGCATTACTTTAATCATGGTTATTGGTTAGAAGGTAGAATAGTCCATCTTCAACATGGATATGATCTTTTAGACATAACTAAAAACCTAAGGTAGGTAAAATATGTATTATTTAAAATGCATCAGAAGCACAGTGTTGAAATATTTGTGACAGAGGATTAACAGCTCCTCTAATTTATATGGAGAATGCTCATTTGTTAATCTTTTTCAAACCTGGTGGTTTGGTATATAAGTTACATTGTGCAGGCACAACATTTTAAAATGTAGTTATTTCATTAAAAAGACAAGCATTGAAATATATGGAGAAATGTCTTCCTCTAACTTGCTTGAACCTTTTGTTTGTTTTTAAAACATGTTACTGAAATGTGTAGCATTTTTTAATTTTAAAAAGCTTTTGTGGGCTTAACAGGGTTTAATATGTTTATCTTCTAAAAGCAAAGCATTGTGTAATATTTTTTTTAATTCATGAAGACAGTTTCTGACCTTGGAGGAGAATGTAGGTTTTGATGGATTATAATTTTGTTTACAGAAAATTTCTAAGGCTCTTGACAAGGAGTACTTGTGTACTTTATTAAAGTGCCTTTTATTATTAGTGAGGTTTTTAATATTCAAAAATGAGCTAATGATGCTTCAAATGATGTATGTAATGTATTCTTTTTATTTTATGTGTAGATGGCTCTTGGACAAGTCCGAGCAGTACAACACACTGGGAGGGAATGCCCTCTCCTTTTAAAGGCAGGAATTTTTATTTATTACCTGTGTTTAGTATGTAAACGTGAAATGAACTAGTGGATCTTTTGAAATGGATGACACAAATATTTCTTGGAATATGTGTCTGACTTTTACTGCACTTAATAATGGTGGTTCATCATATATTCCTGAATATGGGGTGGGACGGAAACATTTGAGGTAATTTTTATCAGATATCAGTTATTTACGACTTTCACTCATACTAAACGGATTTGGATGGTAGTGATGGTAGTGGCTTTGAATCTGCTGTTTTGACGTCTTATGCCGTGAAATTTTCAGTATTTGGTTAGGAAGTCTGTATGACAGTTCCCAGATTGAGATTGTATTGCTATGTGTTGGTTGAATCTTAAATTTTGATTTTCTATTTAGTATTGTGGTCGTTGTCAGATATAATTGTAAAATGATTATTTCTCACAATGGTGGTCTTTTCAGTTTTTGTTACAGAAGCATCATTAGCTTTAGTGTCAAATTACTAATAATACAGCTAAATGTTTGTTAGTTATGTTTTAGTGACCTGGACATCCGTAATAGTGTGTTTAAACCTGCGTGCCTTATTAAACCTTGAACAGTTTATCTGATAAATGGAAGTACTTTGCATTTTTCCCCCCTGACTATACTAACCAAGTGTTAAACATATAAGATTTTTCCTTGTTTAGATGACCTATTCCCTGAAATTTCAAAAACATGCTAAAATGCATTGGACAAGTTGCATTTTGCACTTCTGGAACAACCATTTATTTAAATTGCCTATCTTTGTGACAAAAAACATTTAAAAAATCTTACTTTTGCAGATCAACCAGAGCCTAAGAAAGTTGCTCCTCCAAATAATGATTGTAAGTATGTTTTTACCTTGTGGTCAGCTCTTAAGTGTACTTGTCAAAGCAAGTGTTTAGTATTCTATTCTATACATAATTATGATATACCAGTGTTTATGTGCTCATAGTGGTTGAGTTCATGCAGCAGAGTTGCTGGGTGGTCTTGTGCCTCTATCCCTAGAAGCAGTAATTAGATCTGCAATACAAACCACTTTTGAAACTGCACCACATGTGTTGTATATAGGGATTCTGTTTGTGGGAGAGCTATCTTAAATAGGAGTGGAAGGAGTCTTTCTGAATCGGTCAGTATTTGATTTTTAAAAACAGAATATTCATATTAATAAAAGGAATATAGTTTTGAAATGAACCAAACGTTAGATAGTTAAAAAGTGGTAGCTGGCAGGGTTTTTTACTCAGGAAGATATGCTGTAATGAGTCAGAACATGTATCCATAGAACAGTATTGTCTTTAGTAACTGTCAGTGGCTGCCCCCAAGGCTTTAGGCAGTAGTTTTTTCCTACTATTGAGATACCATGGGTCTGCTGCTGAGCTTTGGCCCTTACCTCCCTTTAAAAAAAAACACAACCACTGTATGTATTTATTTAATAAAATCTATACACCATTTGATTGTTTAGAAAACTCAAAAACAGTTTACAAAAGCTAAAACAGTAAAATCAAGAAAAATCTACTACCTTACTTTAAGTTAAAATACAAAAGTTAAAATGCTGAAACAGAATAAAACTCCCTCAGATTTCTAAGCATCTGGGTGAACTTCTCTAAACAGGAATCATTTTAGCAAGCACTGAAAAGAATACAATGAAGACGCCTTCTTGATCTCAATAGGCAGGGAGTTCCAAAGTGTACGCACTGCCTCACTAAGCCTGATCAAGTTCATACAAATGCAGAACAGATATTATGTGGCATCTGTATTAGTGTCAATTCTGCCGATCAAAGCGATCAAGAGGACACATGTTGGGTAGGGCAATCTCGTAAGTAAACTGGTCCCAAGTGATAGTAACACCTTGAACTTGACCCGGTAGCAAATTGACAACCAGGGCAGATCTCTCACCACAGGTGTTATATGCTGACAAGTCATTATACACTAAACTGTAGCTTCTGTATCAAGCACAAAGGAAACCCCACATAGAGCACGTTGCAATAATCCAGTCTTGGAAGTAACCAACACGTGAGAAGTGAACATAGCATTTGAGCAGTCGTCATGAAGTGATGCAAAAGACAAGCCAGGAGACAGATGTACACTTTCCATAGACAGATTGTTTGTGAGCTGCTAATCCAACATTTTATTACCGCTTTTCAGTTTGTAGCAGCCTTTTATGTAGAAGAGGAAATATGGGAAAGGACATTCTATAGTTTTCTATTATCCCTCTTGAGGATATTTTCTTGCTCAATCCTATCTTCTAATCATGTTTTATATCTTGTTGGGCCCAAATATCCAGTGTAAAAAGGTTAAAAGTAAATTTAGGCAGCGGGTTGGATTCAGTGTTGCATCAGAAGTTTGTTTGCGCAAGGTGCCTCTGCATGATTTTCACATATTCTCACATCACACCTTTCTCCTTGGAAAGGTTTTTTTGAGGAGATGCAGGGACCTGTAACAGGGAAGGGATTGAAAGCCCTTTTTTTGTGGACAGATGTCAGCTTCTGCAATGTTTGGTCAAAAGCAATGGGGTGGCTGCTTACATGGATTTGGAAGGAGACTTATCTGAGTTCTGTTTTTAAATATGCTGCTGCTTTTAATAGAAAACCCCAAATAGAAAAATATGTAAAAATTTCAACAGGAAATTTCTTACTGCATAATTGGTTTCATTATAAGCCTGCAGACTTGTTTAGAGTTCAATTATAAAAATCTGAACTGGTTAAGTAAGGTTACATTTTTAATGGGTTATAGAATGTTGTAGCCCATTAAAAATGTTATAGAATGGGTTATAGAATGTTGTAGGAGGGGATGTGGGTGGCGCTGTGGGTAAAACCTCAGTGCCTAGGGCTTGCTGATCGCATGGTCGGCAGTTCGAATCCCCGCGGTGGGGTGAGTTCCCGTCTTTCGGTCCCAGCTCCTGCCCACTTAGCAGTTCGAAAGCACCCTTAAGTGCAAGTAGATAAATAGGTACCGCTTTATAGCGGGAAGGTAAACGGCGTTTCCGTGTGCTGCGCTGGTGCTGGCTCGCCAGAGCAGCTTCGTCACGCTGGCCACGTGACCCGGAAGTGTCTCCGGACAGCGCTGGCCCCCGGCCTCTTAAGTGAGATGGGCGCACAACCCTAGAGTCAGACACGACTGGCCCGTACGGGCAGGGGTGCCTCAGAATGTTGTAGATACTGCAGCATGTTCTTTCAATGCATTTGAAATGTGTGCTTCCCATCATGTTTAGAAATACCTCCCATAATAATTGGTTAACACTATGCTGAACTTAACTAGCAATGTACCCAATGAGACAAGTTGTTAAAAGGCATTATAGTATAATCCCATGCCTTGCCTTGTTGTCTGCTGCTTATAATAGAGAATACAGATATTAAAGCTTATTGAGCAGCTAGGTTCTTTAATGGTGCTTGGGAGACAGGTAGCAATATATGGCTGCAGCATAAAAGGATTGAGCACAGTATCTAGTTGGGGCAAGACGTAGGTTCAGAGTATGGTTTGCATCAATTTGAATTTGTGTATGCACAGTAGGTCTTTGATTTGCCACTCTGCTGTGGAATTTAGAGCAGGTTTCTCATATGTGTAGCATTATGAAGGAGAGGGGTGTGGTGAATTTACTAAAAACCATTTTTCCTTTTATTTTTGCCTTCTGAAAGACCAGATAGTTACTTTGGAAATATTTTGTTAGATCCAAAAGCTTCCTTCTTTGTGTGGAAGATGTCTTCTGCTCACTGGAGGACTGTTTTATACTTCATTCCAAAGAGCTCTGTAAGAAAAGTGAAACAACTATGTTCTTACACTTAACCTTTACAGAAGTATCGGTGGAAAGGCATTAGTTTATATTTTCCTATTGTTAATAGTTCATTGTTCCAACCCATAGTTGCAATTATTGTATAGAGCAGCACATCTTTTGGTGTGTGAGAAATGCAGTCTGGAAGCCTGATAAGCACATTAATTAGTCATTCATCAAGGCGTCTCTATCTGTTGGTTAATATTGTGAAATGCACAGAAGTAAAAGCAGCCTAATGTAAAAGTGTTGAGAAACTTTTTTTTAGTACAGTGTTTCTCAAACTTGGGTCCCCAACTGGTGAGCTTGTGGATAGTAGCGTGTTCTGGGGGTCAGGGGAAGCTCGGGCTTGGGGGGGGGAATAAAAATTTTTTTCTTTATTTCCCCCCCAAAAAACTAGGTGCACCCTATGGGCCGGTGCGCCCTATAGGGCGAAAAATACGGTACATAATTACAAACATCACAGAAGTCATAAACAATAAATAAAATCACATCAAAATGTACACAACCAAATGGAAACAATTTCCATGTAAATCATAAGATCTAAAGCTAAAGATACAATAATAATATTAATAACTGCAAGAAGCTCTCTCAACCCGCCCCCCCCTGTAAACAATATTCCAGCCCAAGAATCTGTTCAACAGTTTTTGTAGCTGGAGTCAGTCAGCACTCCACTCTCCCAGGCCAGATGGGAAAAGGCCAGCAAGGCAGGGTCGAGGGCTGACAGCCAAGATTCTTATTTAAAACAACACAGATAAAAATTAAAAGAGGAACCCTCTGCTGAGCAGCAGCTGCAGTCCTTCTGAAGCCTGTCAAGCCCCGCCCCAAGCCAGGTGGAAAGAGGCCCTCAGCAGGCAGTCCTCTTGGGAGCAGCAGCATTCTTTAAGAGCCCGTCAGACTACAACTCCCATCATCCCTATGCCTGCTATAAACACTCAAATGTTGTAAGTTCCCTTGTAGGACAGTGTTTCGGCTCCATGATCATCTTGGTTGCCCTTTCTTGAAACTTCCAGCTCTGCAATACCCCTTTGTAGTTGTGATGATCAGAACTTTCTTTTGAATTTTTATACCCTGCCTTTCAGCCAAATGATATATGGCATACATATGCATTATAACCAAAATAAGCATATAAAAACAAAACAGTTAACACTTTAGGTCATCATGAAAACATACAAACAGCAGCAGGAACAATAAAAACCCCACAGTGCATCTCACCTCTGGCCTCAAGGAAGGTGAACAGGTACGCACTATTCCAAGTGCATTTGAATTGAAGGCATTGCAATATGGGCTGGTAATGATTTCTAGAATGGAGCTTGCCTTTTTCACAGACCGGAGTCAACAATTTGATGTTATGCAAACCTGGCTGCCTCACTTCTCCAGGTCATTTATGAACAAGTATAAAGTGCAAGTCCCAGGATTCATCCTTGAGAGACCACACTTTATGGAACCATCCCATTTATTCCTCAGAAATCCGCCATTCACCTTCCATACAGTAGCGGACAGGTGCCACAATCCTCTAGAACAGATTTTGGGAGTCAGGAAGGGAAATAATTGAAAACTCGATATACTGAATGTTTGCTGTGATCTTTCAAGGCATACAGGATCTCCTTTTACTTTTTTGGAGCCCTAGATTTTAAACAGTTGAATATGGACCCTATCAATAATATGCGTAACAAAAAAAGAAAGTTACTATTGGTAAGGAGCAAAATACAAAATAATAATGGGTTGTATCCAGCACTACACCAGCAGAGTTCTGCTTGCTCAACTGACTTCCCCTGCCTCTTCTCTCACCTGTGCCCTACAATCTGTTCTGGAGGGTTCTCCAACCTCCTGGAGAAGGTTTTTAGGGTTGGGGTGCATTGTGGACTACAGGGGAGGAGTGCCATTGTGCGAGTGAACTAGCAGCATTAAAAACAACCCAAAGTATTACAGCTGGAAAGGCTAGCAATAACAAATTAAATCCAATGCTGCTATTACAGGAAGTATCAGCTGCTGTTAAAAAAAAACAAAAACCAAGGGAAGGTAATTCTATCCAATGCAGTGGCATCAGGGTTCCACACTGGCATAACAGGACTTAGTTTTCCTATCTTCTGCCCCATCCATCTGCTCCAGTGGGTTCCCCAAACTCTGGAGCTGATCTTGTGGAAGGGAACAGGAGAGGGACGTTTTCTTGCTAACACTGCAATATCTTGTGCTAGTGAAGCTGCAGTGTTGGATAGAGCCAGTGATATTCTGTTACTAAAGTGGCAAGCCACATGCAACTCGTACCCCTTGCTTCAAAAGAGAGTGGGAGATAGGACTTTGGGTTGGTGATTGTTCATACCTAAGTACATATAGTGTGCTACCCCAACACAAAGAAAATCCTAATGCGTGTTTATTGACTACTTATTCATTGGGATAGGAGAAGAAACCTTAAAGGTGAAGGCAAAAATGTTCTGCCCACTGAAGAGACAAGTTCCATTGATCTTACTTCATAATAATGCGCTGTATAAGGGTAGGGAGAGAGGGGGGAAGTTTTACATAAGAGTAGGAAAAACAGTGAGCTTGGTCCTTGCTCTCCTATCCTTGTATTCTTGACCTAATTCATTTCTTCTCAGTTTGTAGCAATCTATAATTTGTCTTTACTTTCTGGCTGGCAGATTATGTCTGTTTTCCATGCATACCAGGGTTTGATATTGATTTGCAATCCAGATATACCTTGTGAAGCCTCAGTCATAGTTTGCTTCTCAGCTATCAGCAGAGTTGGAAGGAAATGGTTACACTGGGCATACGACAGGACAAAAACCTAAGCCTATGTCTCATTCTAGGCTTGTTCAATCATCAATTCATGGTTTGGTTCTCTGTCTGACCTCAACTATTGTACCCAGTGCTGTATTTCCCCCGTGTGAGATAATTATAGTGCCGTCTTACCCACCTCTATCTGTTGAGTTCAGTGAGGATTACTCCCACTACATGAGTTTAGGATTGTAATTGTAGTTGTGATACTTTGGGTTGAATGGGCGAGATGAAAAAAGTTAATATATATGCAAATTGTTCATATGGTAGGCTGTGTGTTGCACCCGTTGTCATTTATTCCAGAGCATTTAATGGAATTAAAATATTTATCGTATATATTTATTTTAGCCTTTGGAAATCAGATGCCACCCATGCATCAGCAACAGAGGTAGGATACTTTTTTCTGATTCTTCTAAGATGTAACTGTTCATATTGACTTCTCCCAAAAATTTATAAAAGTAGTAGTAGTAGTAGTAGTAGTAGTAATAATAATAATAATAATAATAATAATAATAATAATAATTTATTATTTATACCCCGCCCATCTGGCTGGGCCTCCCCAGCCACTCTGGGCGGCTTCCATAAAAACCAAAAATACAGTAAAATATCACACGTTAAAAACTTCCCTGAACAGGGCTGCCTTAAGATGCCTTCTGAATGTCAGGTAGTTGTTTATCGCTTTGACATCTGCTGGAAGGGCGTTCCACAGGGCGGGCGCCACTACCGAGAAGGCCCTCTGCCTGGTTCCCTGTAGCTTTGCTTCTCGCAATGAGGGAACCGCCAGAAGGCCCTCGGCGCTGGACCTCAGCATCCGGGCAGAACGATGGGGGTGGAGACGCTCCTTCAGGTATACTGGACCGAGGCCGTTTAGGGCTTTAAAGGTCAGCACCAACACTTTGAATTGTGCTCGGAAAAGTACTTCAAAATTGCATATAACAATCCCAAGCAGGAATGACTCCAGTATGTTAATTCATCGACTTTGCAAATTTAATTTGTCCCTTTTGAATAGACCTAAAAACTGCCAGGAAATTTGGATCTGGTGTAACTTTACACCAGTTTAACTTGCATCAGCTTGCTTTATTTCAGCTAATGTGTATAGTATTACTCCCTTACAGTTGGTATATTTGTGCTTATTACATACCTCTAAGCAAGCATTGTACAGGATTGGATGCTTAGCTGTGTGAGCTACAAATCTGAGCCTTCAAGGCATATTTTAGAAACAGGCAACTGATTAATAATGTAGCATGTGTGTGTGGTTTCTTAGAGTAACCATGCCACTTTCCAAAAAGTATGATTTTTAAAAATATGCCATCCATATTAAACCAACGTTCTCTTACTGCCTTCAGCTAAAATTGAATCAGGATGTTATTCATTACTTTGATGGCAATGTAAGCAAATCTGTCATTGCTACTCAAATCTCTTTGAAAATAAGATGCCAGTCAGTTCAGCATGACAGAGAAATCATTGCCTCTTTCAAAATAGCTTGGATCAGTAAAGGTGTTACTATGTTTAAGGACAAGAAATAAGGCTTAAATCAGCTTGATAGGGTTCGTTTGAAAAGGTAAACGAAAAGAACGTGTTCATTAGTGAATTTCCTCCTGCATTGTAGGATAGATCATGCATGTAGCTTTATTACATTTCCCCAATCTTTTCTTTCTCTTTACATATGCTTTTCATATATTTGCTGTTATTTGTGACTTCTGTATTTAAATTAAAAGTAGACTGGGCTATTTTCTATTTATGTGGACTCAGAGGCATCTCCACCTGACCATGTTTTCTCCTGCATCCCCAGCAAATGGTCACAAATTGTCCATTGCTGTTCTTGTGTGAGCAGAATAGCTCTCCACTCACACAGTGGGGCTTAACCTTCCTCTCCTTCCTCCTACATGCCCCCAAATCTGCTCTTGCATGTTGGGGAAAACCAGAGTAAATTTTAGAGGCATGTAGGGGGATGCAGGATGGAGAAGAGCAAGGTAAAATCCTGTTGCATAAGTGGAAGTCCTCTTGTGCAAACCTCTGCCTTAAATCACATGTAGTGATTATGAAATTCAAATCTATGCAAAGTATTGATATTATTGTACCTATTCATTTAAAATAATTGGCTACTGATAAAATTACTATCATTTGTAGGCTTGCAAAACTACAAATCTGGCAAAGAAAAAAAAACTAATAGGAACTAGATAACACAATATAATTCTGAAGTTTATTGAGAGAATTCCAAGCAAGGTGCAGTATAGTTTTTGTTATTTTTTCAGGTCTGTAATGACAGAAGAATACAAAGTTCCTGATGGAATGGTTGGATTCAGTAAGTAGTGTAACCTTGCTATAAAGTAATTAAAATATACTGAGTGCAATTCGTGCAATAATTCTGGTTTGTTTGTCCATTTTTCAAGTAATTGGCAGAGGAGGAGAACAGATTTCTCGCATACAGCAAGAATCTGGATGCAAAATACAGATTGCACCTGGTAACTATTTCATTTCCTGTTCTATTAATGAAAAGTATGGAACACAAGCAAGTAATGTTATTTTCCACTCTTTAGGAGAAACTATTTTGGGAACAAGTAATGGGTTAAAATTTGGATACATTATGGACAATTGATTTTGAGTACCTTTTGAATGTGTAATTCAGTTAATGCATAATTGCTAGCTACTGATTTCTTTCTTTAGTAGTATTAATTCTGTACTATTTCCATTTTATAGATAGTGGTGGCATGCCTGAAAGATCTTGCATGTTAACTGGAACCCCAGAGTCAGTACAGTAAGTGTTCGCTTAAAACTTTCAAATAGACTGATGTGTTTTTAATTATGGTTCTGTATGTTAAAGAGCATAGTGTGCTATGTCAGAAATTACTTTCTGGTGTCCTAGGTGAAGAATGATCATTGTTTAGGCATGGCTAAACTTGTATAGTTTGAGGTTTCCCCCTAGGTATATCCAGTACATTTTAACCTACCTTTCTCTTATCTGCACTATTCTGCAGATCTTCATGTTCTGTGTTTTCGATCATCTGCATGCCCTGCCTTTTTCTTTTTGCATCCGTGCTGCTTATACTCAATGACATGTTTCTTGTCCTCCTTCCTAAATGGAAGTGCTGTGGGCACTGTAAAGAGTCACAGATTTTCATTTACTGTTAAGCAGATTACTTGCTTTTCTAGTTAGCCATCACCCATTTTACTCTGCTGTTTGTTCCAGTTATGTTTTCCCCCAGTCTTGCCACTATTATAAATTGTATATTTTTCAAGGTCTGCAAAGAGATTACTTGATCAGATAGTTGAAAAAGGAAGGCCTACGCCAGGATTCCATCATGGGGATGGTCCAGGAAATGCAGTCCAGGAAATTATGATTCCAGCTAGCAAAGCAGGATTAGTTATTGGAAAAGGTGGAGAGACAATAAAGCAACTTCAGGTAAGCTGAAAAAAATTAATTTGTGGGCAAATGCATTAAAGTACTAAATTTGCATGATCTGTACAGATTACTTTTGTTGAATATAGGAGAGAGCTGGTGTAAAAATGGTAATGATTCAAGATGGACCACAGAACACTGGAGCAGACAAACCTCTTAGAATCACAGGAGATCCTTACAAAGTTCAAGTAAGATGATATTTTAATTTTAAAAAATAATGTTCCTTTATATAATGTTCCTGCATCTGAATTGTACCTCATTCTCTTTTAGCAAGCCAAGGAAATGGTTTTGGACCTAATTCGTGATCAAGGTGGTTTTAGAGAGGTGCGCAATGAATATGGCTCAAGAATAGGAGGAAATGAAGGATTAGATGTGAGTATAATGAGAACATTTTATGAAATGTGTCTTTTTCAGAGCACTTCTTTTTCTTCAAATTAGAATAAAGGGCAGGAAAGTATGTAATGAGATGCTTGTATATACTATTAATGTATTTTTTATTTTATTTTTAGCGATTGCTTTCCCCCCTATGTTTTTAGCTGTTTCTGTTTTAGCTGTATGCCGCCTTGATTCTTCCAGGAGAAAGGACAGGATATAAATAAAAAGAATAATAACAGATTTTCATTTTATTTTTTGACCCTTATAAACTTAGCGATGAACTTCTTGGCAATTATTGAACTATTTCTCTAAAACATAATGGTTATGTTACTTATGGGTTGTATTAAATATTTTGTTAGAAAAATAGCTTGGAAAGGTTTACAGCAGGCTTCCTCAACCTCGGCCCTCCAGATGTTTTGAGACTACAATTCCCATCATTCCTTACTAGTCCTGCTAGTTAGGGATCATGGGAGTTGTGGGCCAAAAACATTTGGAGGGCCGAGGTTGAGGAAGCCTGGTGTACAGCTATTAAATTTCCTACTGTTTTCTGACCTTTTGTTAACCTAATCCTCTTCACGGCGGCTTTATTGTGGGTTGCTTGTATGTTTGAGATGTGTCAAAAGTAGTGACCTAAACCTAGATAAATACTTTTGATTGCTTTGAAACATTTGCTGAAAATTTGTTTTGTTTCTTCAGGTACCAATTCCAAGATTTGCAGTTGGTATTGTAATTGGAAGAAATGGAGAAATGATTAAAAAGATACAGAATGATGCTGGTGTGAGGATACAGTTCAAACCAGGTGAACTGCCTATATGTACATGACATAAAATTCAGAGGTTTTCTCCTAATTTTTAAAGGAAATTTGTTTTAATGTTCCATTCCTCTTCCAGATGATGGAACAACTCCAGACAGAATAGCCCAAATCACAGGACCTCCAGACAGATGCCAACATGCAGCAGAAATTATTACGGATCTTCTTCGAAGTGTTCAGGTTGGTTCATAGCTGCTAGGAATGTTTATGAAATCAAGTGGTTTATAAAATATTACTGGGTTTCTTTTAAAATGTATTTGAATACATTTCTCAACTTCAAAGGAAGTGGGCTAATGGGAGCTTTAGTATTTGTGATAGTTACTTAAATAGCTGTGTTAACAAATTTCTAGCCTTGAAACCAAAAATATCCACTAGCCTACCTATGATAGCCATTCTGGGTTAAAAGAAAACGTCAACTCTGCAAATTGTCAGCGCCTGTTTGTGATTCTTGTTCAACCACTGCAAGGCTACAGAAATCCTCAATTCAGGAAAAAATACTTTGCAAAATAATTTAATGGTATGAAATAAGTTCCCATCAGTTTCTGGGGTGTGCTTTCATATGTAAAACTGCTGGCATGAGACACTTTAATTCTAGGATTAATGGAACTTTGTCCTTCTAAGCTTTGTGGCATTTGATGGTTTTCAGTGGGAATGATAAATGCTGAGCCTCACCTCAGTGTGGGTTAGCCAACACTGTGTTTGCCAAGCATGGTGTTGCTGATTAGCAGTGTACATAGAAAGATTGTTGACTGAAAGCTGTCATTCTGGGGAAATACAGGCAACATTGATAGGTAAGGTTTGTCAAAGACATGGTTTTCACTAAGGTGGTTGTGCTCATCCTGCTTGCGGTCTTCCCATAGGCATCTGGTTGATCCTTGGGAGAACAGGATGCTTAATAAGATGGGCCATTGGTCTAGTCCATCAGGGTGCCTTTTGTATCCCTAAAGCTATGTCTGCACTGAGTTACTTCAGATTGCAGGTAGAGGCTCATACAAAAATAATAATAATAGCATGTCAAAGAAGGGCTAAATGTGGACCCTATTCCATGCCATTTATTTGGTATGGAGGTAAATGCACTCCTTTGGTTGCCAGTTGTGAAATATCAGCTCTCCTACCCCACTATATAGAGCAATACTCACGTCGTGTCAATTTGAAGCAGTATACCCTGGGCAGACATTTGCTAGTGGTAGCTATGCTTTTTGTTTCACATCTCTGCCCCAGGTGCACATAAAATGTATGCCATATTTTAGGTGAACCCCTATCCCTGCCTTACCCATCCCCATGGTTCCTTGGCCCAAATGCTTTTCATTCAGCTGACTTTGAGGTATCAGAAGGATCAAAAAAAAGGTAAAATAGATTCTCCAACGTCTGCAAAAATATTGTTCCTCTCTTTTTTTAGACATTGGCATATATACACTATGCATTGTATTTTTGTAATTTTGGCAGAGGGAAAATTGCTAGTCTTTTTAGGTTGCAGTAATTTTGAATTATTTCTGATTTTCTTTTGTTTCATTCATCTCAATCTAGGCTGGCAATCCTGGTGGTCCAGGACCTGGTGGTCGTGGACGAGGTAGAGGTCAGGGCAATTGGAATATGGGACCACCTGGTGGATTGCAAGAATTTAATTTCATTGTCCCGACTGGAAAAACTGGATTAATTATTGGGAAAGGTAATAAACTTGATTTATTTGGCAGATCACTTTTCTATCTTCTGTTACATTTAAACTGAGATTTTCTAAATGGGGTAGCTGTATTCAGTGTTGAGTGATGTGTGACAACATCTTACTGTCATTGATTAGGCACTGGGACTGAGGTGGTGGAAGTGTCACTTTTCCTTGAGGAGCTAAAGAATGTGTGACTTGTTACTCCTCCTGAATAGGGCCAGTAAAACAATGGAACAAAAAGGTTCCCACCACAAATATTTTAGGTGAAATACAGCCTGAAGTTAATCTGTTCAAGAGGTCTTGCTCTGTTTTAGGCTAATAATATTTCTTCAGAGGAGAATAGACTTGTTTAAAATTTCCCTACTCTGTTTCTTTAGGAACTAGCAACAAATTCAGTGCAATAATTTGTACTTAAAATTTCAGGTGGTGAAACTATCAAGAGCATTAGCCAACAATCTGGTGCTAGAATAGAACTGCAAAGAAACCCACCACCAAATGCAGATCCAAATATGAAATTGTTTACCATCCGGGGGACACCACAGCAGATTGACTATGCTCGGCAGCTCATAGAAGAAAAGATTGGAGTAAGTATTCTGAAAAACCATATTTCTTTAATTGTTATGTAAAGTAAGAGGAAACCAGCTCCTATGATACTTGTGCGGAAGTTGCCTCTTGATGCTAGTAGTAATTGGGGAGAAATACACAAAATATACCTTGCATTCTTGATGCATTTTCTCACATGTCATAGAGCTATTTGAGTAGCGAATATGTCAAGCTGTTTGCCCTAGTACAATTGCTGTTTACCCCATGAACTGTTAGCAGTCAAGGAGCTGGTAGTAACAAGCTTGTTCTTACAGTTGGTTCATCTTACAGCAACTTCATCCATGTCATTTATCTTTGCTTTCAGGGTCCAGTAAATCCTTTGGGACCACCTGTGCCACATGGACCTCACGGTGTTGTCCCTGGGCCACATGGGCCCCCTGGGCCGCCTCCTGGGGCTCCAATGGGACCTTACAATCCAGCTCCCTATACACCTGGCCCTCCTGGTCCTGCACCTCAGTAAGTAACTTACTCTTATAAATAAATTGGCAAAGGTATCAAATAGAAATCACAAACCCTTTTACTACTGTGATGGGTTTTGTTTTGTTTTGACAACTACTTAACCACAAAACTGATCAGACCTCTTCTCCACCTTCACTCTCCCCACCCCCAAACACTGGGCTACATCAGTAGAACTCAGGCCAGAACTTGTTTTTGCTGCCTAATAACACATTTTCTAAGTGCTAGTAAATTAACATTTTTATTCACCAAGTAACCAAAAACATTATTGCATAACCCTTTGGTTTCAACCCATTTCCAGGATTGCTTTTAATGCATTTGATACAGTAGTTGCAGCTGCAAATAGCTAATTAGCGCTTTCCCCAGAAATAGGGTGCTCCAGCACTGGGTGGGGAAAGTGCTGTAAATTGGGGGTTCTGCCCCTCCAAGCACCAGTGGCAACCACGTGACTTGTTTAGAAGTCTGAAGTAGCTGCAGCTGCTGTGTTTTGTTGCTTTCCATTTCTGATTAATAATGATTGCACATACGCTTCCTCCTTAGTGGCCCTCCAGCACCATATGCTCCGCAAGGATGGGGTAATGCTTATCCACACTGGCAGCCACCGAATCCTCCAGATCCTGGTAAGGAGAAACGGTTTAAAAAACTACATGTATTCTCGTGTCCAGCCAAGATGGTGTTCGATTGCATTGAGTTCCATGTTTATAACGAGACATAAAATGGTACATTATTTTTAAAATTCCTAAATATGTTGATTCTGAAACAAATCCTACTGATTTATTGACATTCACTACCAAGGAAGTTTGCATAGGATTGCAATTTGAGTCACGTGACTGCAGACTAAATACTGTTGAAAGTTTAAGAAATTGACCTGGGCTACTTTGACTTAAAGCAAAATCCTGTGCATGCCATAGTGTTAAAAATAAGTGTATTTAGGATTGCAGCCTTGAACCAGAATATGGTTTGTATACGGCCAATTAGACAGGAACTGTGTGACTAAACTATAGCCTATGGAAAATAAAGGAAGCCTACCAAAGATATGTTGAACTTAAAGTAATGTTTCATTTCCTAGGTAAGCCAACAGACCCCAATTCAGCAGCATGGGCAGCTTATTATGCTCACTACTATCAGCAGCAAGCACAGCCACCACCTGCAGCTCCGCCTAGTGCACCACCAGCCACTCAGACCAATGGACAAGGTACCCAATCAGTTTTGTAAGATCATTGCATTTGGAGGCTTGGATCCTAAGACTTAATTTAAGGAAGCTCACTGAAGGAAGGTTTGACTCTTTGAAAAAGCTGTTCAGGGACCTCTCCTGAATAATGTGGGGAAATGTGCAAGAATCCCTTGGAAGGATGATTCACCTAAAATGGTGCAGAGGTCTGCTCGATTTAGAGTGATTCTCCCATCCCACATTGTCCATTAAAGAATCTTCGGTCCACGGAAGTGGCTTTTCAGGGAGGCACAAGTTGGTAGGAGGGAGGGGTGGCAAAATTTCATTTCATGAACTTCCTTGAGTTCATTCAAACTTTGAATCCAGGGCATTGTTTTGACCAGATAGTCTCATATAATCTGAGACACACAGTCTTGCCTCACAAATTCCACCTGAAATTCTGACAATTTGATGGTATAACAAAAAAGATTTGTTGCAAAAATGAATGCTGGTTATTTCTAAGACTAGAATTGAAAATTGTATTGAGCACTATGTGGCATGCTGGTGCATTGAGACTAGAGATTACCAGCTTCTGCAAGGGGAATCAGCATAACCTAGGAAGTGCCTGCTGGATCACGTCCAATCCTCTTTGTTTTCCAAGTCAGTGGCCATCTCTATCTCAAGTTTTTCCTGTCCTGAATCTTCCAAGATTCAGCTTCCTTGGATGTCACCAAAGTTCTAGTATTTTGTGAGAGGAAGAAAAGCTTTTCACTGTTTACTTTCTCCACAGCACGCATAATTATATGCACCTTTCTGTCCCTTCTTATTTCTCTAAACTAAAAAGCCCCAAATGTTGCAATCTTGTCTCATTGGGAAGTTGCATAATCTTCCTGATCATTTTGATTGCCCTTTTCTATATGTATTCCAGCTCAACCAACTGAGCTATCCCAGCACTTTTATTTTCAGTCCCTTTCCTAAGTATGGAATGGAAAGGAGGGGAAGTGCTCACTGGTACACAGAAAGATATATGTTACCCTATCCAAAGTTTCACTTTTTATGGCCCTATCATCTTAATCTTAATCTTACTTTCAGCAAAAGTGCCCAGGGCATTGTCAAGGTCTTGGCTACCACTGGATTGCTGCTATATCTGTCACCTTTGTTTCTACCCTTCTCCATCCAGTTTCCTTTGGGCTTGATCTCTTATCCTTTTTTTCTTACTCTTTTCACTATGATAGTGGGGCGAACATTATTTCAGAGGCTGACATGCTGTCACCTATTCACCACTGCAGTTCAGGATTCTAGTCCTGATTTAGCAGTAAACTGTAGTTTCTCATATTATTCAGACAGCTGCATTAAGCTTGGCAAATGCAAATCATGTGTTGGCAAGTCCTGGATTGAAATTCCTGGATCTCTGTGGATAAGCAGCAAGAAGAATAACGTAAGCCTGAAACTGTTCATGGCTTATTCCTATAGTGCCAGAGCATTGATGTGGCATTGTGTGAATCACACACCTGTTTCTTCCACCTTTCCTTCTATACAGAGATAGGATAAGGCTAGTGTCACACACAGCCATACATACTCAGCTCCTGCTTGGAAATGCCAAATAGAAAAGAAACCAGTGCTCCAGATACCATATACTAATCTGTGCATTTGGGTAGAAATTTGGCCTGCACAACTTGGTGCATGACAACTGTAGGATGCCCAAATTTTGTCTAGATTTCATCACTGGTGTGCTTGTTGATATCATTAATAGATCAAAATACTAGCCTTTTAATATACATAATATATTCTACTGTAGTGCTTTTATTTGGTACTACAGCCAACTATCAAACAACTCTTCCAAAAAAAAAACTGCAATGCATACACATTTTCAGACACATGTGGTCATCATGGTATATAGACCAGACTTTCTCAAATTGGAATCTGAGGGAGCCTTGGTAGAGCAAAGGAGTGGCTGGGGAAACCCAGCCAGATGGGCGGGGTACAAATAATAAATTATTATTATTTGAGGCAACTTTTAACCAGGCTCCATACAAATCAGTGGAAGGGATTTTTTGTTACTGACTTTCTGAAGAAAGGACATTGATGGATGTGGGGTGCCCACCAACAGTCATCATGTATGTCCTATGCCTTGAGTCTTTGACTGTAAAAAATGCCAGTTTCAGAATCATTGCTTTAAACTACTTGGAAAATGTGTATGTTGTATTTTGCATCAGCTGTATGCTTCTACATTTCAGTGTTGGCATCTCAATATGGCAAAGGTTTTCCTCTGCAGTTCCTAAATAAGTGGCTGACACTCACCCATAATGTAATTTTTCTCATTGTGCTGTGAGATACCTTCCAGTTGACCTTGTGGGTTTTTTGGTCTCTTGTCAGCTGTTGACTTCGCATAATGTGTGTAAATTTAAATACAGAACTATCTCTGCGAGTATTTCTATGCATGTTCGCACAAAAAACTTTTTCTTTCAACTTTCTTTTCATGTAGGAGATCAGCCAAATCCAGCACCAGCAGGGCAGGTAGATTACACCAAGGCATGGGAAGAGTACTATAAAAAAATGGGTATGTTTTACATTTTTATTGATGTAAAAAGGAGGCTTTTATTATTTACTTCTCTAAAAAGCTTTGCTGTTTCATATGCTTTTTTAAAGTAGCAAGACAATTTACTTGGTTGCTCCTGAAATTAAGAATTGGGAGTCTTAATGAATACCTCTTCATTATGTATCAAGAAAAGTGGGTTCTCAGGGAATTGCAAGGATAGCTATTTTGCATGAAGTGTAGAGTAACTTAGGTTTTGTAACCTAAAACATCTAACCATATTTTTCCCTACCTTCTGGCGTTATCAGTGCTTGATAATAACAGCCATTAATGACCATCATCATATCAGATGATGTACGCTGCCAGTAACAAGCATATCTCTTGCTAGCTAAATGGAAAAGTCTGCCACACTTAATAGACACCATCTCACAGTTCTATCATGAGCCAGCATTTCCATTCATGCCAGATGTGTGTCATGACAAGACCCATGTAGTTCTTTCTCCTCTAATGTAGGGACACACCAGAATTCAGTGTCACTGTGCCTGCAAAGAGCAGAGGGGAAAGGTGAAGCTGTACCATGTGAGTTAGGTTGAGGCAGGAACAACAAAAAATATGATTGAGAGAGACTTGAGCCCTTTTGGAATTTCAAGGGACATTAACCATTCTTACAGAATTATCACATCCTGGTTGTTGTTTTTAATGAGCATAATTCAGAAATTTACAATAAATCTCATATATTTCAGACATAAGGTTAGCCAGGTATTCTCAATTAAGGAAATATATGCAGGTCTGACAGAATGCTAAATCTCTTAACATAGACCAGCCTTATTCTGGTATTTGTGATTGGGTGTGCCCGTAAATTAAAATTATGTTAATCATTACTCCTGGATTAATTTGATTGTGTGTGTGGCAGAGTGGGGGAGAATAGTGATTGTCACGACTATCCTGCCCTTCTCTTGGTATTGCCATGTTTTTCATTAAAGGCATGACTGAATCTGAGTTGTGGAGCAGAGATTTTAAAATAGAGTATATGCAGGACTAGTTTTTTCAGTCGGATTTCAAGGAATGCTAAATTAGCTCTTGAGGGCATAATAGCCTTGTTAGCAGATAAAGGTAGGCATTTTCTTGAGTTTAGAGTTCTTCCAAATGTTCTTAATCAGCCTGGCATATGTGATCTACAGACTAGTTCAAATACAGCAATTCCATATGATGATTCTCTTAAGAAACTGCTAAGACCCCTAGTACTGCTTTCTCAATATTTACAACTTTACCAGTAGTTCTAGTATGGATTAATTCACAGTAACACCCTTGTTTGTGGTTTTCTACTGCTTACTCTGGTACAAATTTATTCAAACCTTGTTAGAGCAAAATAGAGGTTTGGATCCAGAGACCCAACTGTTTGAGTAGAAAGTGCTTCCCTCAGGTGGAGGGGCATATTGAAAGAAGTAATGCACCCCAATAACCTGGTTTCAGGTAGTTAGACTCTCTAGAATGGCTCTTGAGAACAGAGGGTGGTTGAGTCAGTAATACACTCCTGTGGACAAGCAGAAATGCCTTACATGATGCAGTGGGATCTTTGGATCCATTCAAAGATTCAAGTAGTCATAGCCAAGGCTATTATTTTATGACTGTGACATATTTGTAAAAGTAACTTATTAACATCACTGCAGGAAATATCTATGCCCTCCACTCCTAAATCTTGCATAGCTTCAGATTCAAAGACTTTTAAGTCCCAGTGTATAGTATGCGTCCAATAATGTCAGCACCTTGCTGAAGCTAAGCAGTTATGGTGTTTAGATGGGCGACTATCTGAGAACCATGTCAGAAAATAAAAAATAATACATTTGCTGCTGTGCACTAAGAGCAGTATCCAACCAAGTTGTTCTGTTAGTATAACAATTTCCATTATGGCAAAAGTTTTACTACAACTTGGCACTAGTTTTTTGCATGCATTTCTTGTTCATGTGTCCCCTCAACTCCCTTTGAGTATACAGTGATATATTTTTTTTAAAAAATGTAGAATTAATCCTTTTATGGATCAAGTTAATACCTTGTTTATAGTAAGATATTAAAGCATGCATCAATAAATTGAAACAAGATGCTATACTTTAAATATCACATTAATGTTAAACATTACTTCAATATTTCTATTCTGCCATTTTTCTAAGGTGTACAGTACTTAAAAGATTCCCAAACGTTATCCTATCTGAGCCGCCTTGATTATTTCAGAAATAGAATTAACAGTAGACACTTGGAGGCCACTTTTTGGTCTGATAAATTACAACTTGCGGAAAAGACACATCAGTATAGCAGTACTTTGCCTTCGGCCATTTTTATCAGTATGGATGTCCTTATAGTTGGAATTGTCTGATTCCAAAGTAAGATATGAGCCAGTTACAGAACTTTTAATTTAATATGTATGTTGTTGTTACCTGAAATTGGGGGCTCATGATATTATATATGAAGCTCAGTAGATGACCTCTATCACATAGGTTAAGCAACTTCACAGAATTCCTTGTGATGCTAAAAGTTTAACTCCATATATCTGATAGTTCTTTGGAGGAATGACAGGATGTGGTGCTTCTAAATCCCTTGAGTTCCTTCTCCCACCATTACATGCCAACTCACTTAGAATGTGTGGGGAAAACATCAAGGACAGGCTTGATTTCCTTTAGTTTTTATTATGACCCTTTCCTGTTTCAAAATTGCTGACACTTGCAACTTTAAGACTAAAGATCTTGCTTCATTGAGTATAAATATATAATATGCTTCAAAAATCTAATTTATATTATTTATTTAAAACATACACAATTAATCAGTGAGCTAATTTAAAGGGACCCATGTGGTCACTAGGAATTGACCAGCCTGACTCCTCTATGTACTGCATAGGCAGCAATTGAAAAATCTAATGTTGTTAAATGTGTGTTAAACATGATTTGACAGGAAATGCGTTCTTAATTTTTGAAGCCGTGTTGGGAGAAGTAATGTTCAAACTTTCTCAGTTTGATACACTTCAGGGCTGGTTCACCTTGTAGGAACACGGCAGTGACTCCTGTGTGCCCACTTTGTAGAATATTGTGTATACGTGCTGTACATCCCCCCCCCCAGCAATACAATTCTCACAGAGGGGGCAATAACATGGATCGGGTAGGATAGTTTATGTATGTAACAATATACTTAATATGGAGTGGGGCATCTCAGCTATAGATTTCCCCACACACACTTCTGCCATAAACTTTTGAGGGGTGGGGCTATGAGCTATTCTACAAATGCTGAGCTCAAATGTAGGCATACAGTGCTTAAATCTTTATTTTAAACTGTGGAACAATGTGTAGAAGAAAATATTATACAAATTAGAGATTTAATATTATCTCTCTCTTTGTTTGCACTAAACTTCAAATAAAACAGCAAAGAACTCTTCCACTGTATTCTTGTCTGTAATTTTGGTGTACCTGGGAGCTGTGTTTACATTAAAATGTGGGGGGTTTTGCAGGTCAACAAGGGCAGCCACAAGATTATTCAAAGGCTTGGGAGGAATATTACAAGAAGCAAGGTAATGTTTGTTAGAAACGAGATTATTTTGAGCTTCTTTTGTCCCTTTTATGGCACCAGAGTTGTGTAATGTATGTTTGTTCTAGGTCAGGCAGTTCCAGCTCCAGCCGGAGCCCCACCAGCGGGTCAGCCAGATTATAGTGCAGCGTGGGCTGAATACTATAGACAGCAGGCAGCCTATTATGCCCAGACAAGTCCACAAGGAATGCCACAACATCCTCCAGCACCACAGGTATAACAATCTTGACTTATTTGGCTGATATTTTAGTGATTTATTATTATTTTTTACCTTTATCTCGTGGGGTGTTTTTTGTTTTTTTTGCATGTCTCCCACTTTGATATCTTACCTGGAGTATGCATTATTTATCCTGGTAAAAGATAATCCGTAAATTGATTTATGCTCTGTTAACTGGAGTTCTGTCTCTTTCTTTGCATACATTCGATGTTTTTGATCAAAAAAATTTCTCCTCCCAGGGTTTTTGAAGCCATGCAGGAAGCCACCACCATTACATTAACCAATTTTTCTTTCTTAAAGGCTTCACTCCTGAGTTAGCACAATTTAAAAAAGATTTTCTTTAACTTTTTGTGTATCTCTTATGTATTTCTTCGCACAGGGCCAATAATAAGAAGTGGACAATACAGTATTTGCTTCATTATGTGGGGGAAAAAAACCTTTGTTAAATGTATGGATGCAGACGCCTTCTTGAAGATCATAATTTTGTTTGGTTTAAAAATAGTGTTTTTGAAAATGTACAAAATATCTATCACTACTGATAGGAGGTAATATTTCTGTGTAGAAATGGAAATTGGTTTGTTTTTAGTACATTAGTGTAGATGTACACATTCCAGCAAATGTATTTGCAACTATTATGTGGTCAATGCTTTGTGATATAAATGTACTTTTTCAATGTATACTTGATCACTTTTAAATGCCTGTTTTGTGCTTTACAATAAATAATATGAAACCTCCTGTGTCGGTAAGTTGGATATGTGGGTACTCGGAGAATTCAAGGGTTTCTTAGTAATGCTGTACATGTACACAATTAAGGTTTTTTTCCTTGAAAGTTTGAGCTTTACATTGGTATTCTCCCTTTGCAGAATAGTTATAGGAGGATCTTTTTCATTACTGTATTTTGCTGTTTAGCATCTTGATATCCTCCTCTTTCTTCTTTATTAAAAATTGCATGTACATGAAGATGTTCCTTGACATACTTCTACTGCATTAACAGTTGCATTTTCTTTTTTATCCATGACCACTGTCTCAGACCCATATAGCTGCTATAGTTAACATTTGTTTTTATACATGGTTTAATTCTTTAGTATATTTTTTCAGGCTTGTTATTGAATCGTTCTAAAAGGCAATATGTGCTAAGCAATCGGTTTGCAGCACTTTGCTTAAGAATTCAGTGTAGTAAGGATTATATGCATTTTAGTTACTAAAACTGCGTTTGTGTTAGAAATATGCCATTTGGAGTCTGGGAGTGCTTAACAGAAAAACGTCTTGCAGATGAGCTCTGTTTTAAAATGCTGAAGACTAGTCATTAAGTTATATTTTGAAAAATCTCCATAAAACTTTTTTACTTTTACTAATTCATACTGAAAATTGGTATACTGTTAAAATCCACTGTTTGCTTTTTTTGCATCTATTAGATTACATGCAATACAGTCTGTCTTGCCATTGTCTGTTGAAGTGCAGGTTTGATCCAGCCAGTATAGAACTAGCTCTGTAGGGGTGAGGAGGACTGTGCTGTGTATCATCCTTGATTGTTCCTTCAAGGAGCATTGCACTGTAAGTACATCAGAATGACAAAATGATGAACTGCAACAGTATCTTTTTGTCACTGTTCCACATAATGCAAATGCCATACCTGTGTGAATATTATGTTGGAATAAAATACAGTGCTGATATTTTAGCAAATCATAATTGCTTCTTAATTCAGAAACCTAGGTGTTCATAAATGTATGTGTATGAGCTTAATGGTAAGTATTCTTGAGCTATTTAGCTTTAGCAAAAGAAATTGTCATTTACCTAAGTAATAATTGTTCCTTAGGGTTCAAAAATGAGATATATTCAGATAAAAACTTGTGCATTGTTAAAAACAAAAGTTTGAAATGCTTGTCAGGAGGAAGTTGTATTGTCTTCAGTTGTCTGCATTTATTTGGTGATAGAAGTATATGTTAATTTCTAAACCTTTATTAGCCTTATTTTTGGAAAACTATTTTGTTGTTTTGGAGTATACTCTTAGGATGGCTGCAAGAAAAGAACAAAATGAGATCAGAAATGAAGTAGTTTTACTGCACAGATAATTAGAAATGCATTTTGTTGTACTGTAGAATCAGGAGGGAATTATTTTTATCCCAATTTAGGGTAGGATTTAAATTTTGAAAAGACTACTAGGAAGTTATTAAATATATTTAGTGTAGGCTGTAAAGTCTCTAGATCAAATATTTTGCATGATCAGTCTGTAGCTTATTCGAAAATGGTGTAGTTACTAACTAAACAGAGCAACAATTCACCAGATTCTTTATCATTCACCAAATGGAGGCTGTTGATTTTGATTCATTTAAAGTATAAAATCTTTATTAATTGCAAACAGTGCAATTATTTATACTTCACAGTGCCTTCCCAGACCTTCCACCTTAGGTTCTGCTGCAAAAAGCACAGGTAAGCACAACCTAAGGAAGTGTATAAATACATATTTCAGTTTATTAATGTTGTCCCTGTGAGAATTTTTTGTGCTTGTGTATTCAAAAGCAATCTGCCAATATCTTCCCCAAATGTATTCTGCTCTTCATGGTTTCATTCCAATGGAAAGTCTGAAACAATTATTTACATTTCTGGGTAAATGTGTATCTTTATTTTTAAAAGATAAGTGGATTGCTGCAATAATTTTTGAGTAAGTCACTTTTACTATTTTTCCCTCAATAACAGAGTTGTTACAAATGAATATAAAATATTTTTTCAAGATACAGGAAATATTGGTCAGAATTTCAACAGCCTTCACAAATGCTTTTATAATGTTCAAAGGATGTTATACCCAATACTACTTATTCAAGCATACTGTGTGTTTCATTCCCAAGGCAATAACGGATTTTAAGTTATACGCCATAAAACATAACCTAGCTTGCTTATTTGATAAAGAAGGGAAATTTAGACTTGAATTTTGCAGAATAGTTGTAGAAAGCATGTATTACCAGTGAAATGTTAACAGTTCAGCAAATCTTTCCTTTTTATAGGAAACTCCTTCCTACTTTGCTATTTCAGCTGAATCGCTGTATATTTTTGCCAGTTTAAATGTTTTGTATATGGCTTATTTAGATAGCTTAACTGGTGCATTTTTTTCAGTTTAGATAGACGATGCTAAGGCAGTACCATCAGTTTTTTGTTTGTCACTTAATAAAATGCTTTGATTTTATCAAAAGTCCTGCTTTTCTCTGCATCAAAGAAAAATATTCAAAAAACCCTGCCTTCATTTTCACACACAGTGCTGAAGATGCTGCAAGCACCAAATCATAGCTCATAAAATCAGGTCCTGAGATAGTTACTTCCAATAAAGAGGATTCCTTTGAGTGTATGGCCATGATGAGCCGATGAGCATGGACCATAGAAGGGCTCCATGTAGAAGGTAAAATTGGCAAAACAATACCGATTTTAAATGTATCCCATACTTAATGGTGTAGGGTATAATTTGCCTGTTTTAATCGCTTCTCATTCTTTAAAGTGCTATTTGCTTGACCATAAATGTTCCATAATTTGTTATGTGGTAATAATACAAACCATCTATCAAGTTACACTTTGCTGAATAGTCAAGCATAGATAATGTTTTGCATTTCACAACTAAATTAATAGTTGTACTTGAATTCCCTCGAGCCACTTCATATTTTGTTGTAGTTCAACATGTCAGATTTCATTATTATATGAGAACTAGATACGTGCTGAAGAGCTTCATCTCTGTTGGATTTTGTTTCCCCATTTTAAAACAGCTTGTTTTCGCTGCTCAGTTTTCAATATAAACATAGCTTGAAATTTCAAGGGAAGGGATGTAATAGAAACTAGAATGAAATTGTTGGCATAGGGGATTATGCATCTGCTTTGATAATCTTTATACTAAGCATTTTTTTATTTTCATTATCAATTTGCTGGTGGACCTACAGGCATCTTCTTGCACCAAGTGTAGTTTTGGTATTCAGTTTTGTCTGATTTCTGTCAGAAACCTTGCATTGAATCAAAAGGTTCCATTCCATTCATTGAGTTCGAACCTTTATATACATAGTTGCCTTGTTTTCCTTGAGCGGTTCTTGTGCTATGGCAGGGGGAAAATAAGTGCAAATTTCCCAGTCACAGAATGTTAGGCAGTGAGAGTAATGACTGTTTGGAAAGATGATCTTAATTTCAACTAATAACAATGTTTACAGATCACCCTTCAGTATGTGTGCTGTATAGGATATGCTTTGCTAGTTTAAAAAAGTGATCTTTAGATTCGTGTATATTGCAGTTATTTTTAGTAACTAGGTAGGCTATATCATTCACCTTTCTGAAAATATTACATCAGCTGCTTAGAAATCTTTCTTTTCATAATCTAGGCAGTAGAAAGAACTTTTCGATTTTTGTTGTGTGTACTAGCAGTTCATAAGGCAAAACATTCGGGCCTACACAATGCAAACAGTAGCTACTCCTTTCCTACTGGTAGTACCCTATGAAAGTCCTGTGTTTATGCAACCTTTATCTTATATGCATGCAAGATGCATTTTCGTCCTAAGATAGTGTTCTCTACAGAAACTACCCGTGTAAAAAAAAGAAGATTGTCTTTTAAAGGCTACTGTGATGGGAAGTATCTTAGGGACATGCAGCTTGGACGTGAGGTAAATCAAATGCTTTACAGTATGTTGTGTTGAGATTGCAATATTGACACTGTATGTACTCATGAATACACATTAATTGTAATGTTTTTGTATAAGTTCTCAATAAATGTAAACTAATGGGTAATTTGTCTCCTGTGGGTTTTTTTGGGGTAAGGGGCAGGTACTTAAAGCTTTCAGGTGGAAGATGAAGTGTTACCGTTTCTTCCAGTATTTGCAGCTGTGCAAGTATTAAATAAAGAACATACTCAATTTTAGGAACTGAACATATTTATTAACCTTCCAGTTCAGGTACAGAATAAGTCATTTGGTACAACATAAGGAAGAGACCCAGTTATCTCCTGCATAAAATGTAAATCAGTTGTCCTGATCAATAAAAGTAAGCCAAAATCCCATGGAAGATTATGCAAATTTCTTCCATATCTCTCCATTCCAGCACACATTTTAGTCTATATTGGAGTTCTGTTGGTTGTTTCACATGTAGCAAAAAGCATGGCTGTAATATCTTGTTATACATACATATTTCTGTATTGTGTCTGGTATATACTGAGTGAGATGATTCAGTAAATAATTATACAATACGAGATGTAAGTTGAAACATCATTCACTATGATTCTAACACTTCCAACCTGAAAGATACAAATTTGGTTCAATATTCCAAGCAAGATGCTGGACAATGCCTACCATCTAATACAAAACAAATGCAAATGTTTTATTTCAAAGAACATGACATACAACTGTGTGTACACATTTAGTTACATAATCCTGCTTTCAAGCCAATATAATCTTGGTTTAATTTTATTAAAGCATATTAAAGGAAAAGTTGCATTAAACAAAGGCATAACTTAAATAAACCACTACATTATTTTTGGCTACTTAATAGTTTAACCAAAAAAATATACTTTTTGCTCTCAAAGCTTCCAGGACCAAAGAAATAAAGATCATTTTTTATGTAGTACGAATTAAGTGGTCTTTGGATTTGATTTGATTTAATACTGTGTTTGTATATGGTTTTGGCTGAATTTTCTATATGAAAACTAACATTAAGTAGTTTGCTACTTAGGGTAACCTTACATGAAGTAGCCGATCACATTCAAGACAATCGTGCATTTTGATTAACATGGTGAAGACTTGATGGGATCATATGACAAGCTGTTTCATATGAACAGCTTGGCTTTCCTGATAAGAATCTCCTTGTCACAGAAGCAATTCAGTGGCATTAACAAGCAGCCACAGTGCTGTTTACAAGTGGAAATTGAGCCATTGTTTGTCAAATGAACCAAACTTCTGTTGCCAAACTTCAGTCTGAAACCAAGAGATAAATCTGGCAATTGGGTATCTTATTTGAGGAATGATAGACAACTTCTTGTTGGCCCCACCACAGGAGAGAGAAAGAAAGATGGATGTAGTAAATTTAGGGAAGGAAGGCTCCAGAAAAAGTAGGATATTAATAGTCATCAGCTAGAGAAGAGAAAAGAAAAGAAAGTTAAGAAAAGATCAACAGACATGAACAAGAACTAAAGAGCTGAGAACTTTTAAAAAATGTTAACTCTTACTCTCAATAGTGAGAATACAGGTGCTAGCTGCTGTTCCTCTGCTGTTTACTGCTTTACACATATATTCTCCTTCATCTTCCGGGAAAGTTTCTGGTAAGTAAAGGCAGTAGGTTTCTCCTCTCTCAATATATTGATAGTCCTCGCAGTCCTGCAACATTTCGCCTTCAAACCACCATGTAACCTCTGGCTTGGGTTCTCCAGTTATTTTAACAGTAAACCTTACTGGTTCGCTATCCACAACAGACACATTTTTAAGAGGCTTTTTGAACCATGGAGCACCAGACCGTGCTTGCTGTTCTTCATCCTCATAGACTGAGCCGTTAACAATGCTGCCATCCTCTTCCTCCTCCTCTTCCTTTTTCTGCATTTTGAAATATAAATTGCAACAACAAATGCTGAACATTATACATCACATTGAACAGTACCAGTATGGTCAGCTTGGATAGCTCAGTTAGTGTGTGGCGCTGATAACGCTCAAGATTGCAGGTTTGATCCCTACGTATTCCTCCATTGCAGAGGTTTGGACAATATCCTCTGGGTCCCTTCTATTTTTTCTATTCTAGGTACAGCTGTTCTCAAGATCTATCCTCACACTAGTCTAACCACACTAATGTCACAACTGAAACAATGCAAGGATGGAGTTCTGCAAAGGAAAGCAGGCCTAAGTCTCAAAAACAAGTCAGTGGGATAACCAGGAGATTTTTAGCCTTTAATGTTTTGTGTTTTCTAGGCCTTGTAGAACAATGCAATAGTAATCCTTGCCCGCTTGCCAAAAAAAACCAAGCCTTGGTTCCACTGCATGTACCTAGAGCTTCTGCTAGATAATAGATCATCTCTTACTCTAACAAACCAGCACGTGGATAGGCTTTCAATTTTTAAGAGCTCAACTTTTTAGGGATGTGCATTGACTCCAAGATTAAACTTGTGGATGTATCAACAGGCTGCAGCCTTATCGAAGCACTCTTTCTAATTGACTTATTGGGAAGCAAATTTTTTTCTCTTAAGAACAAAACCTCTGCTTTCCTTCTATTCACTGTAAAGGAGAATACGCTTTCTGTTTTCACAGCGGTAGATAAAATTTGCAGGCATAGGAGCCCCTCCAGAATTGATAAACCCTGCCAAATTGTAAGCAGTTGCACCCAAGGCTTTTCATGCAGAGCACCTTAAAAGTATATTATTGCCTGTCAGACGTGGGCGCATTTGCAGGCATGATCTCCCGTTTTGAGGGGATGAGGCCTCCCCAATGTTGGTGTTATGGCTGCAGGGGTTCTGCTGCAAGGCAAGAGTTAATTACTTTGGGGTGGCTAACATGAATTTTAAGGTGGGAAAAGGAGAATGAGCCCCAAAGGAGGACTGGGGCAGGGGAAATGTCACACAGCAAGGATTCTCTTACCCTAACAAAAGAGAAAGGATGCAGTTTCTCCCTGGGAGTTTCTCTATTGCACCCGGGTGGGGGTGGAGCCCCACTTTCCCACCCCTTCAAGATTAGGGCATTTCCTTAGCTTTGTTTTACTTTCCCTTCCCTGCCCCAACTAAACCCAGTCACTTTTGGGGGTTCCTGACTCCACGGAGCAAATCCTTGATCTCACTTGACACTTTGCTAATGGCTCAAACTAGCTTGGGCATGCGAAAACCACCTGCATCACCTTTTGCAATGCAGCATCAATTTCCTTCTGTTCAAATTGCATGCGTAGCATTTTTTGTTCTTCAATTCTTCTCTGCTCCTCCTCTTCTCTTGCCTTTGCCATTTGTTCAAATCGGGCCTTCATGTCTATCTTGTGTGTAAATGGAGCTTCAGATTTTGTGGCTGGCTTTACATCTACTTCATCTTCCTGGAATAATAAAAACATTATGAGATGGCACCAAGTTTTTGGAAAAAGTGGAGGGCGGGGCGAGAGAGCTGTTATTACTGGATATGGAAAACAGGCAGAAAGCTCACTACTCCATAAACTGAATATATAGAGCCTGTTACCACAAGATGTTAAGCTGTAGGCAAAACAAAACAAGTTTCTTCTAGTGACATAAAGCATATCCTGTAGTATCGCCATAATTTAATGCTTCAAGGAGAAGAAATTACAGTGCGCTGTCACAATTAAACATAATTCTAAGCTTTATAATCCTGAGAGGGTGGTGTTTGCTACATGCAGGAAACTTGGATCATAAATACTACTGCCTTTAAACCTACTTGATTTTTCCATTTTGTGAAGATAAATAATACGTATGAAATCTGGAAAGGAATTTTCATCTAACTCCCTAGAGGTAAAATAGGAGCACAGTCCATGATGGAGTACAACTCCCATCATCCCTAGCTAACAGGACCAGTGGTCAGGGATGAAGAGACTTGTAGTCCCAAAATATCTGGAGAGCTGAGTTTACCTATGCCTGGTCTGCCGGCATAGCAGAGTCATGCCCGAAGGGGATCATCATAGTTTCTATTTAGCCACACAGACACTGCAAAATTGACATACTACAGATTTAATCAAGCTGTAATTTTACACAACTAGTTATAGGTATCAGCTAGTAGCCCAAGAAGTGGATGTGAATCCCCCATTTGGATGCCTGCAAAAACATTTTTACTTCCAACAAGCCTATCCAGATAAGCATTTGCTTTTAAATTTTTCTGATTTTCATCTGTGTACTGTTGATAAGACTGGGCAACAAGTTTTTACTTTTTGAATGTTGTCTAGATTTCTACAACTGATTTAGGGTATTTTTGCACTGCTGAATCAGGAAATGGCATCCGTTTCTCTCCATCAGGTCAGGTTTTCTGTAAACTGAATGGTGGGCATTGATAAAGGTAAGTACACGTAAATTGCATGTTGCTTCACCATTTTTCAAACTTCAGGGCTTGAACTTCTGTTTCTTGGAACTCCTGGAATGCTCAGCAGCACGGAGGTCTCTCTTCAGAGTCCAACAGTAGTCAGCCATCATGACTGCGTCCCAGCGACCCTGATACCTGGTTTCCATCTCTTTCATGTCCTGATGGAATCTCTCCCCCTGCTCGTCACTCATTGAACCCAGGTTCTCAGGAAACCGGTCCATATGTGAAAATAGGTAGTGCATCTTGACGCTCATGTTGCAGCCCAGGTTTCTGAAAGCAGTCAGCATGTTGTTGACAAGTTCTGCGTAGTTTCTGGCCTTATTGTTGCCAAGAAAGTTCTTCACTACCAGAACAAATGCCTTCCACGCTTCCAGTTCCACTTCGTTCATTGAGTTTCCGAACTCTGGATCTCTGATGAGCTGACGGATCAGAGGACCGTCAAAGATGCCAGCTTTCAACTTCTCCATGGTCAATCCTGGAAAAGCCTGGCACAAGTAAATGAAGCAGTCACCATCCTTGTCCAGAGCCTTGGTGAACTGCTTGATTAAGCCGAGCTTGATGTGCAGCAGTGGGAAGAGTATTCTGTCTCTGTCCACCAGAGGGTCGTTGATGACGTTCCTTTCTTTGCAAGGCACCAATTCCTCCCGCACAGGCCAGTCCTTCTTCGTGTAATGCTGAGCACGGTCCCTACTATCCCACATGCACAGAAAACATGGGTACTTGGTGAAGCCAGACTGTTGTCCCAACAAAAAGTTCACCATCTTCAGGTCAACACAAATAAACCACTTATGCTGATCATAACCAATTTTCTCCAGCACATACTTCACCGCTTCATAGTTCTCCTTCAGTGTACTCGAGTGAGCCAGGGGTATAGAGGCAAAATGGTTGCCGTTGTGTAGCAGAACACATTTCAGTGATCGCTTGCTGCTGTCAATGAACAGTCTCCAATCTTTGGGTTCGTACTGTGGCATTCCAAGCTTGAGCAGAAGCTGCGCAATATCTGCACAGTACACCAAGTCCTTCTCTTCCGAGAAAAAACGGAGGTACTCTTGATGCCTGTTGCGGAAGAAGCTGATGCGAGCACTGTCAGAGAGGAGGTTTTTTCCCTTCAATCTGGATGCCAACAGTTCGGCAGAGTCCTTTGACAAGCTGAGGTCGCAAACTAGATCATTCAACTCCTTTTGGGGAAATGGATGTGGAGCATCATCTTCAAGAAGCACTTCTTCATGTCCTTCAACACTGGAGGCATCTTCGTCACTAATGTCAGGAAGTTCTCCGAAGATAGACACTGGAATTTCATCACAATGAGCTACAGGACGACGTGCTGATTGAAGATCAGGATACTTCGTGGGGCGGCTGCCCCATTAACTTAGTTTTGATCCCCCAACTTTATGCTTTGCCACACCAATTTATGGAAGATTTCGAGGTTTTATGACCTCAAACTGATCCCTTTTCGACATAATCACCCAGAACTATTGGACCTGAATACTTCTTGTCATTAAAATAATCATTTCCAATCAAAACAATTATTTGACAAGGCATTTTACCCCCACCAACTTCTTCTAAAATGCTCCACACAAGCGTACATGTGAACAAAAACGTAAAAAAAGACATGTGGCCATAGCTAAAAAACTTGACCTGATTGAGCAAAACAATGTGATTTTTGGATTCAGCGCATCAGATTCATCCTAAATCAGCTGAAAAAATGCAGACAACAAATTTGTTGTTGACCAGTGTAATTATTATATATATTGTCCTGTGCACACTATGTGAATATTTTTTTGAAAAAGCACTTTGGCATTTTTTCAAAATGGTTTAAAAAAAACCACAAGACCTGTTCAGCCAAGCCAGTGGTGCTCAGACATTATCACAAGGCAGATTCAGAATACTGCTCCTTTGGTTGATAACAGTACCTGTCTGTATTGTGGTTGCAAGTTTCCCGTGGGTGGATCACACAATGCAGCAACATATAAATTTCGTAACCATATGTGACCTTTCCTACCTGCAGTTACTACATTGAAACATTCCCACCATCCCATAGGATCCAGTTATGCAAAGTAGTAACCATGTGGAGATAGGTTTACACAAACAGTGCTGTCAGTAAGGCTTCAAGTCTTGTGGTTGCCACACAAGCCCTAGCAAGAGCTAGCGCAAGGCAGCCACTGAATTGAAAATGGGACCTACCTCTTGAAATTTCTCTGCTTCCCTTTCTTTTATTTCCTGATCCATAGCTCTTCTCCTTGCTCTTTCTTCTTCAATTTTTTTCTGTATTTCTTCTTCGGAGAGCTGCCCAATTTTCTCAAACTTTTTCTTCAAGCTCTTCGCTTGAATAGAACCACTTCTTTTTAATTTTATTAGCTCCTCATATTCCCTGCTTAGCTCAAAGGTTTCACACTCCTCCTCTTCCTATTTAAAGGAAAATATGCCACAAGGTTATTGACAATCAAATAATACCAAAAAACCCCCCCTAAATGTGCAGTGCTTAAATAACGCACTGTTAATTATGTAATTTACATTGCTTTGAGCAGCGGCATTGAATTGCCTGGGTCCGCAACACACTGCCTGCTATTTATATTGAAGTCCAGTTAGCTACTAACTATAATTTTCACAACAAGCTTTTAAACTGCATGCTTTTCTCGCCCCTTGTATTAATTCAAGAAGCAGAAAATTCTGCATGCGCTTATCACAACAATTCATGTTAAGAATTGACAGACCTCTCCCATTTCTTGTCTGAGCTGCTCAAATTCCTGCTTTTCCATTTCCAGTTTTTGTCGGCGCTCCTCTTCTGTACGCCTCTTTTCTTCTTCCATTTTTTGTCTCAGTAGCTCCTCAAAGTTAATTTCCAGTTTTCCAGGTGTGAGAGATTCTTGGGATACAGTTTTAGACATTGGCGAAAGCTCATCATCTGGACTCTGTTTGAAATAGTTTTATCATTGCACTGATGAAAAATTACATTTGTGTTGAGCATCCCATTATATTATAATTTAGATCCACAAAGTGACTTGGATCTAGAGAGACCCTGAAAGAGGTTTACTTTATTTGGCTCCTCAAGAGCCCCCAACAAACCTCTGGCACTCACAAAAAGTGCTTCTATATGATTTTTGAGTATCCCTTCTCCTTTACCTCAAGGGGCGTAGCCAGGGGGGGGCAGTTTCTCCCCCAGATCAAGTAAAACAATAGAAATACTTAACTAACTGACCAATCACGTCAGTTCTGCCCCCCTAACAAAAATCCTGCCCCCCCAACAAAAATCCTGGCTACGCCCATGTTATCCTTCCTTCTCAATTCAGCAAAAGCCTTTGGAAAAGCTTTTCAGGGGTGATGGCAGGGCCTTACTGGAAGAAAGAACTAAGAAAATCAGCTTCAGCTAGGCATTCTTTGCAGGCTTGCTCCAAACCTATAAAATTTATATGTACAGGTGTTTTTTGGTTTAAGGTGCAGCTATGCTTAATTATTGTTGTGATATGTTTGCTTATTTGTGACTCTACACTAAGGGTTTGATATAAAACATCACTTCTTACTTGGATAAAATCTCCATTGAAATTAAGGCAATCAACATCCTCATAATGAACACTGATTCCCTCTCTCTCTCTCTCTCTCTCTCTCTCTCTCTCTCTCTCTCTCTCTCTCTTTCTCATTCACTCACACACACACACCCCTACACCTTCAGTCGACAGGGCAGTTATGTATATGGAAGTTACACCTTGACGGGGAAAGGTAAGATGTTAATGTACCAAAGCACATTAATGTATTAAAGGATTGTGAAAAGTGAAATACTAAATAAATCCAACCCTACAAACACTGCCAGCAGAACACTGACACAGGATCTGGGCACTAATCAGTTCTTCCAAATAGGAAATTGAAACCAAATGCTCCGTGATGTTCCCACATTTAAAACAAAACACCACATGCTCCATTTCCTCACCAGATGCAATCCTTACCCTCTGCACAATGGTTGCAATCCCTATTTACTTATTAGTAGCTCCAAGACCATAATGGGAAGTGCTCTTTCTCTGAGCTAAATTAGAGGATTGTAATTTTTATCCAAACTTCTTAAACTGCTAGCCTTTCCCTTTGCCAAGCTCCAGTGGCGTAGCGTGGGTTGTCAGCACCCGGGGCAAGGCAAGTAATTTGGCCCCCTAACCCGTGGATTTGCGCCCCCTAACCCGTGGATTTGCGCCCCCTAACCCGTGGATTTGCCCTAACCCCAGATGTTGCGCCCGGTGCGGCCGGCCCCCCCTGCACCCCCCACGCTACGCCACTGCCAAGCTCACATGAAACAGAGTTATGGGACAGGGACCAGTTAATAGAAACGAGTTCTTGAAGGACATGCTTTGTATTTACATGTGCTAATTTCAGTAAATTGAAACAGAACAGTGTGTTTCCGATCTTCTGCAGATTATAATCCCATGAGCATAACTTGCACCCCTAGGAGATGTGAGGGAGGTGATTTACACTTGGACCATTGGGTTCCTCTCTGCAAATATGGTGGGGGAGCTCTTGCAACAGAAAGGGGAAGACATGGGCACTGCAAGGGAAATTTGGTGGGAAACGCCTGTCGTGGAGACTGCTGGGTCTAAGTCCATGGAAGAGCAAGTTTGTTGAAGCCTATGGACTAGTTGGTTTTCCTGCTACAGTTTGCCTTGACCACTAAGCTGTTGGATTCCTCCTCTTGTGTGTACGGAGAGAGAGAGATGCCACCAAAGTGATTAAGATGCGCTGGTCATCATGCAAGTTGTTGAGGCTCAGTTGACACTGACATGAAATGGCGCATATAGTGTCATCAGCCCAGTCCTTCCAAGAGAGATTTAGTAGGCACCTCCCCTTGACCTTAAAGTGTTTGCTAAAAATGTTTCTATGTGGCCAGGCTTATCCAAGCAACTAGGAATACTTCGAGGATAGTTTGTTGACGCTCTGTGGTTTAAAAGTCTTACATAGTTTTTATTGTATAGATATAACTGGCAAACTACTCTGTATTTTTGTGTGAAATAGTGGTATACAAGTATTTTTATGAATAAATAAATGACCTACCATGCTTTTTCTTGCTTCAGCAAATGCCTTTTTCTCTTCTTCTATGCGCCTTCTGGCTTCCTCTTCTGTTCTCTTTTTTTCTTCTTCTTGCCTTTGCCTTTCTATTTCCTCAAAGGTAAGTATCAGTTTCCCAGGACGGAACTCCTTGACGGAATTTTCATTTTCCTGATCATCATAATCTTCATTTAGCTTTCAGGAGAGAGAAAAAAAACATGTAAATAATAATGATGATGATGAAAGGTGCAGCAAATTTGGGAGGTATTGAACTTTTAAAAATAACCAATAAAAAGTTTTAGTATTAAAATAATGTATATAGATTCCCACCCCCTTCCCACTAAAATATACCAAAGGTCATGCATGGAAGCTAAAATAGTTATAATTAAATAGCACAGTAATTCAAGTAATATTCAAGCAAATGCAAGTGGAAGTACGCTGCACAACATAAGGATTCACGCAGGACATGATGCGTGAGAGAGTATTGAGGTAGGGTTGCATGTGTCCCCCTGCTTTGAATTTTCATATGGTCAGGCATACATGTCTCCAAGTCCATCCATCCTCCACTAAGACCATATTTTGCTCCATATGCTTACCATTTGCTGCCTTGCCTCCTCAAATGCACGTTTTTCCTCTTCCAGACGTTGCCTCGCCTCTTCTTCTGCTTGCCTTTTCTGATTTTCTTGTCTCTGTCTTTCCAATTCTTCAAATGTTAGTTTCACTTTGCCAGGGCTGGGTGATTCTTTTCTTTCGCTGTCAAGCATTTCATCTTCATCCTATATACAAAAGTTTGTTATTCCGACTTAAATCCTCATGATACTAAATGCATGCAGTCTTAAAATCCCAGATTTCCGTGCACTCCTGAATCCACTTAGTTGGAAGCAAGTTTTGCCGTAATAACGGGAGCCTTTTTCCAATGAAGCATGCTTAGGGTCAACATGCAAGGGGTTCCCCCCGCAATCTTGCTTACCACATCTGGTGAGAAATATTTGACTTCCCTGAGAGCTTGCTTTTCCTGCTCATATCTCAATCGCTTTTCTTCTTCAAGCTTTCGCCTTTCTTGTTCTTCTCTCTCTCTCTCTAGGTCCTCAAAACTTATTTTCATCTTCCCAGGTGTTTTGCTAGGTTTTATGGGAACTACTGTCACTAGCAATGAATCATCACCTTCCTGTTGTTAAAAACAAATGTCACCGTGAACATTTGGACTGTGCAACTACTACTGCCTGTGAAGAATTACGCTTCTGCCAAAATGTTCAATTGCTTGGAGGATGTCTGGACAAAATCTGTGGCCACAGCTGACTGTCTTTAGGGTAGCAAAATGGCATCAGGAGGAGATGCTGCTCCAGCTCTGGGCACAGCTGCTGTCAATCATTTGTGAATATTTGAATCGTGCCATCAGTTTAGCACTTCTGAACATTCAGCAGAATAATATATATCTATGAAACTGTTTGTAGTCCTTACAACAACCCTGTAAGGTAGGTCAGTATTATTCCTATATTGCTCATGGAGAAGCTAAGAGGGACTTGCCTAAACCAGCTAGTAAGTCCGTGACAAATGAGAGACTCCAACGTATTGTAACTCCATTTATCTTTTTCTCAAAAGTTCAGGTCATTCAGATAAAAACCCAGTCCGGATAGAAGATGAGCACCTGATTTGACACTGATATGCTGCTTTACCAGGTCCTTAAGTTGATAAGAGTTATCTCAAGACAACTACATCTATTAAACTGAGCTTTGCTTCTACTTTTCAAGCATTAAAAGATGGGTGGGGGGTACAGGAGATTAGCTCCAAATGTAGTAAATACCCTTTTCTAATCTGATCTAGGTAGATGTTGTGACGTGTGAAAGGATGCTCTTGAATAAATAGAGCAGATATGGTTATTAAATGCCTGGGGCATATGCTCAAATAAAACTATAGAAGGTCCATGTTTATCTGGACCATATCTAGCGGGCAGGGCACTCCTATTTGTGCCACTTCGGTGAATGTGATATAAATGAATATGTGGGAAGTGCAGTGCTACTAATACAGACACAGATCTACCACACATCAGTATTAAAATTCCGATTACAACACTTGCTAAGAAAAGAAGATCACACACACACATACACACAGCCCTGGGATGGCACCCTCTTCTGTCCTCAAACCTACTTTCCACGTCAAAAAAACAAAACAATACAGAAAAACACCATGGTGTTACGAACTGGTGGTACCACACAAAGAGCATCGTAAAATTGTGGGACCATGCAGCAGTGTAGTAATCCTTGTGTCAGATTCTATGCTCCTCATCCACTATGCAGAAGAATTCACTTTCATGCAGGAGCAGCTATTTTGATGACTGTCAGTAGATGGTAGTTACACTCCATGAAATCATGGTAGGATATCTGAAAACGTTTGGTTAGCCTAATTTCTGGTAAATACATTAGAACAGGAGTACCCAAACTATGATTCATAGACTTTCAATGGCCCATGAACTTTTGTTGAGGTGGTCCAAGGCATGTTGATATTAAATACTCATATTGCTTTTCATTGCTTCTTTTGTTTCTTGTATTTTATTCTACTACCATCTATAAATTTCAGATTGCAGCGTTAAAATACAACACAACAAATAGCAATTAAAATACAATGAAAAATCACACAGCATCTACCACAGCTGTTAAAATTGCTACAACAGGCAGGAAAACCGTTAAGTGGCCTGCCAAGTCCATCAGCAATTTTCAAGTGGTCCATGGGGTGTGGGGAGTTCAGAAACCACAGCAATGTCATTTTTATTCACTAGATTTTAATGTTTTCTCCCATTATAGAATTTAAGACTAGGATTCTCAAGCAATCCCACACTCAAGTACTGACCAGATGCAGATCGGCTTAGCTTCAAGCAAGAGTCCTTTCCCATCTGGGACTACCTAAATCTTAGTCATTTAAAATGTAGCCAGTTTCTTGAGGGATCTTAAATTTTAAAAGATACTGCCAAGGCAAATAACATAAAAAATTCAAAGGACTTCATAAAGACAATCTTAGAAAGTGAACAGCTCTGAAAGCCTAAGCTGGCTTTAATTAAGACACTCTTGTGTCTAGTTAATCATTTGGCTATTAACTTGTTCCACAACTTTTGGAAAAAAAGTTGTCTCAAACCATAATGGGTAGATGCACTCCTAATTCTGTTAATTACTGTATGTAGATGTATTGCAACTGCCATAGTGGAATCAAGATAGCGCTGTCTGCAGATAGCCCACAGGCCACATACAATGTGTCTGTAATGGCATTACATCAATTCAAGCAGTAAATATAGTAGCTGCCTTAGGGTTTATGAGACCACAACATTTACCTTGGGGCTACTGACCTCATTTCAGAATGCACTTCACATTACTGTAAGAATAGAGCTAAGCAACATGGTGCCTTCCAATTGTATTACGCTACCATTCCCTTCAGCCCTGGCCAGAAGCAGATTAAGTAAACATTAAGAAACAGCATTGTAAAATAATGTGCAGGCGTCCATGTCATCAACGGTTACCGGCAAATGACAAAGAGCCAAGAAAAGTAACAGTGTAAAGAAGCAAAAGTAATTGTAATTCTGGTCACATTTACCTCATGGCGAGTGCCGAAAGCACTGATCAGTCTGATAGTATACTGTCTCTGCTAGCAAAGTGTGCTTTCGTGTCTTTCCCAAGTGTTTTTGTTTAACCCGGCCATTACTAGATATGTAATAAACAGTGAGTCACAAATAGGTGAATGTTTCATGGTAAAGAAGTCTGATTACCTCCGATGCCGATTCGCTTCCCGAATTGTTTAACTGCTCATCAATCTATTAAATAAGAATTTCACACAATAATGTTACTTTGACTCTTTGGCTCCCCCTTGCAAAAACATTTTAAAATATGAAAATATTGTGCCGAATGACAAATCGAAATGTGGCATTAAAAGGTGCGCTTCCAGTGTGTACATCTAATCTAAGCAGCCGCTGGTCAGACATTGCTCTCCAGAGGTATTTACCTCAACTGTACAAGAGGTTCAGACTTTAGCATGCCCGCCTCCATTGTACACCATGTGCAGCAGCTAGAAAGCTCCCACGCTGAACACAACCCACTAATTTTGTGCCATGGCCTGTGATGTGCTGGACAAGCAGCAAAACCAGCAAGCCCCAGGAGACCTGGAGTAGATGGCTGGTGAAGGGTTGGTAACAGGTGAACTGAGCTGAAGCATATTCACTGGAAAAGCACAGTCTCCCTGTCCCTGCCATCTGGAAAGCCTTTAAAATCCTTGCTACTGCTGCAGAGATATCCTGCATTCACCTATGCACAGAACAGCGCACTTAATTTGTATCTTTCTCCACAGCCTAACGTGCTTACTGGGTTGAGATTTTCCCCTAGAGAACAATGTCTGGCCAAGGCTATGTGGCGATTCCTTCACACAACCCTATTTTGTGCTCATTTATGGATACGTAGGTCCATCAGCTATGAGCCACATGTAAAATTTTGCATATATCCCTTTAAAAATACTCAAATGTGATCAGAGTGGATCAAGCTCTTGCTTCCTGGTTAATGTCTGGGAATGAGATTGGATTAGGTCTGGGGGGAAAGGCAGGATATACCGGTAATTATAAATATAAGTACAACAAAAACAATTAAAGGTAAAGGTAAAGGACTCCTGACAGTTAAGTCCAGTCGCAAATGACTCTGGGGTTGCGGCGCTCATCTCGCTTTACTGGCCGAGGGAGCCGACGTTTGTCTGCAGACAGTTTTTCTGGGTCATGTGGCCAGCATGACTAAGCCGCTTCTGGCAAAACCAGAGCAGTGCACGGTAGCTTTCCTGAATTTCACACACTGTATTCATTTGATAGGGTGTGGAGTACATTGTTACTTAAGGGTGCCTATAACATCTAGTGTGAATATCTAATGTGTAAAACCATCCTTTACATACTAGTTCCCACACTACACAGGCATTCTCTGCTTCAATTAAATATTTGGCAACTACTATTGCCACAGTCCGTAAGGCTAACTGTTCAGTTAGACCTTTATTACTCATGCTTCACCTTTCATTATGATACTGAGAATACCAGAATTTCTGGCAGGCTGAGGGTGGCTTAGTTACTGTCTACAGCAACAATGAATGTTTGTTGCATTGTAAAACAAGAGAAAGAAGGGCATCTAAAAGGGCATCTTTCCGGTGATCATAAGTTATGGGTAAATTTAAATGCTACAGTGTCTGTATGGAGGTCACCCAAAAGCCCGTCTCAACATTCAGCACAACACACAGCATGCAGGGGCGGAAGTAGGCTTTATTTTACTCGGGTCAAAGACCCAGTTTGGCACTCCTCGTGTGCATTTGCTTGCACACACAGGCAGGTAACCTCAATGGCACCCCAATGGAGGCTTCACCCGGGGCAAAAAACCTGGCTAGCCACCCCCCTGCAGCTACGGCTCTGCAGCATGTAAAGCTAACATCTTGCCTCTCCTGTCATATGTAGTATTTGTACTTCTGGAACTGCCAGCTCCACAGAAGTATAAAGGTGAAGCATGCAATCAGCAGGGAACACTGCATGGGCTTTCTGGTGGCTTCTGACCATAATGTTTAAAGCAGCTCTTAGGAGTTAAGCTGGAAAGGAATGCTTTAAAGAAAGCATGGCTGCACAAATTATCCTGTTTGAAAGAAGCTTTCAGTAGCACAGTAGACAAGTTAACCCAAGCAGCTATTTGGGCTCATGGGGCAAAAAATCCCCAATCTTCCTCAATGCCGTAAAGGAACACTGGAACTTCTAATGGCATTTACTTTCTAGTTGTGAGCAATGGCTTGTAGTACAAGATCTGGACAAAAGCCGTGTCCCAAAATTAGTGTTAGATCACAAGCATCTTAATTGCTTCTGTACATTTCATCCCATGAAACAAGCAAATCATTCTTCATACAAAATACCGGCCTCAGAAATGCTTTTGAACTGATCGATTATCAATTTCAAAATACAAAAACACTTTAATAAGTCATACAGATCCTTTACAGAAACTCCGAGTGCAATTCACCTGTTCTCCCTCCGTATGCAAATAGAAGAGCATTTTATTTCTTAGCTTATTCAAACCAGTAAAAAACTGCCTTACATAACCTTTTCTCTACTTCTCTCATTCTTCAAATATCAGAAAACATATATTTCAACATCTTGCGACATGTTGCATCTTATAAGCCTGAGAGGTACATGAGCATTACTGGCAAATTGACTTGATTAGTGTGGTTGTACCGGCACAGCACAGGACATCTTTCTATTGACAGCAACCAGTCATTCATACATATACACACATTTGGAAATTAAAGCATGAGACACCTGATCCTAGCACCCAATTCTCATAAAGAAAATGGCGTTTTAATACTGAATGCTAAGAATGCAGGCAACACACCAAATATGACACTCCCCAAGGAAGAATGTGGCTATGTTGCATTCACAAATGGCTACAGAATTGATATTCAGTGTCAGTACGGTAGGTAAGAGACTTTTTAACTTGCCCTGGTTTTACCCATTTTCTGCAGAGAGGACCAAGTACAGTCAAGCCAGGTTCAGTTAGTCTCTTAACATTCAAATGCAACTCGTCCATTTTGCAAATAAACATTTGCTGCTGCGGTCAAATTGTATTTTCAGCAATTTAAAACATCAGAACATTGTATCTCCTTCATTGCTGAATATGACACTCTGTGACTATGTAGGCAAACAAACAAAATGTTTCAAACGCCCAACGTAATTGAATGGAAGAATACATAGTTATAGTAAATAAAATACTGATGTGGTAGGAAAAGCTCCATATACCACCTGATGCTTCAAATGCACTGTTTGTCTTGGAAGTAAGAAGTGGAAGACTACTGTTTATAATTTAAATGGCTAGGGTTTTTTATTTTAACATTTGAATGGGATATTGTAAATTACTATAAGCCTACCTCTTGTGCTTTCTTTGCTAGTTCTCTCTGAATTTTCCTTTTCTCTATCATGTCTTGTTCAATCCTCCGCTTCCTCTCCTCTTCCATTCTTTTCCTTTCTTCCTCCTGCCTCTGCTTTTCCATTTCTGCAAACTTCCCTTTGACAGTCCCTATGAAAAACAAAAGGGAAAAACGAACAGCTCAGTTTATCACCTGACTATCCATCATTCGTAAAACACTAGTTTTCATTAGCATAAATATATTTGTTTAGAAATGTGAAGGAGGAGGTAGCAAGTTGAACAGAAGCATAGTTTACAGCTTGGATAGGGAACTTGCAGCTTGTGGGGGACATGCTACTGTCCTTGGCGTAATTTTCATGTGGTCGGGAGATGGGATGGCACACAGAAAGCGTATTATACAGCCATGTGGTGCTGTATGGCTCCTGAATGACTTTCACCATGGGTCAATTGCCCTTCATAGGAAAAAGGTTAATCCAGGCAGATGAAGATGATGGACTTTATGGAGCTGGCTTATCTCACTGGGAGAATCCGCGACCAGAAAGAAGAGGAATATCAAGAAGACTAGAAGAAATTTAAAGATTATTTGAATAAATATTGTAATATTAAAGATTAGTAGTTACTTGAAAGTACTAAACAGGCCTAGGATTAAATTAGGATAAATTAAATAAATGAAATATAGAATGTTAAGGAAAGTTTAAAAAATTGATAATAATCGGAATATTGTTTTTTCAATAATGATATTGGAAAACTGCTACATTCAGTTACAAGGAAATTTAGATGGAAGAGATTAGAGGAAGTCAAGTAATACTTTCATGAAGTTGGAAACTTAGTTAACTAATTAATTTTTATTGTTTGTTTGTGGTTATATTTTTGGTTATTTGTTTTATGCCTTTTTTCTTTTTCTTTCCTTTTTCTCCATTTTTGTTTTATTGGTTTTACAGTATGTGTTGTATTTGTTGGAAACTTAATAAATATTATTGGGGGGGGGAGGAAAAAGGTTAACCCATCGCTGCTCTAGAGCATAGGCAGCACCACGGTGCGCCTTGCTTTTGTAGATTTATCTAAGACATAGAATGCAGAGCAACACACCTCCTAAGGAAGGAGGCAGGAATGTGTTGACTGGGGGCTTAATGGAGTTCCTCAAGGCCGTAGACCATAGAAAGCTTTAGAGATGATCGCCAGCATTTTTTATTGGTCCTGGAAGGAAGCATGAAGACAGCCAATGCAGTTGGTCAGATACATTCTTTGTGCCCTCCTATCCCTGTCAGGAGGCAAGCCACAGCATTCTGTACTACCCACAGCTGCAGAACTTCTTAAAAGTTGGCAGCCCCACAGAGTGTTGCAGTAATCAACATGAGCTGTTACCAAAGGATAGGTGACGGAGGTCCAATCTCTTGCAAAATAGACTCTTAATTCTTACCTGTTAGTTTTGGAACATAAGCTTTCTCAACTTTAGACTTTTCTTCCTCGTCATCAGAAGCAAGTAGTTCTATCATCTGAAATAATGAATGAGAAACATAAATTTTCACTTGTTTTTTTGAAGGATTTAAAACGTAAATAAATCTAGAGAGTTTATGCAAGGTTATAAAATAGTTTATATAGCTGGATCAAAGTATATTTATTTGTACTGCAGTGTAGAAGTTGGCAAGTTATTTTTAAAAGCTTGAAAGGAAATAAAAGTAACAGAAATGAATTTTTGCAAAGGAATTGACCTCCTGCTTCCGCCTGCTCCATTCTCTTTCTCTAACATACTGTTCTTTTCTTCTTTGCTTCTCATCTCTAGATCGCCTTTGATTTCTTTCTTCCCTTGCTTTCTGCATGGCTTCGAATTTATCCTTTACATCACCCTTTCGAAGTTTGGGCACATAGGACTTTGGGACAGGTTTAGACGAAGAAAGCAGAATCTTTGTGAAGACAGGGAGAAGGCAAAGACAAGAGAAAGATGGTAGAAGCAGATGAAGAGAAATTGCATGGAATATTAGACAGAATGTGAGACTTTTGAAGAGACAGGAAATAAATTGGAACCTGAGCTGCATTTACAATGTTTGCTTTTAAAGAGAAAAACAAACTCTTTCTTTTGCACAGGTATAGGAAGCTCTCATGAAGTTGCTTTTGTATTAAACCTAAACCTAAAGCTTCCAATAACAGATGGATCACTGTCATGTCTAGAAAAATTTGTTATTAAAAAAACAACACAATTGCTAATTGAAACAGACTTTTGCCTGGATAGTGTAGATTTTCCCTCTCTTTACTTTTCCATTTATTTTAATGCCACAGAACAACTTCACAGTTTGACAATTGTACTGTTTTAAACTGAAATACTCTACAATTTTTGCTTTAGGATTACACACACACATGCGTGCGCGATTCTTGGGCTAGAAGTCAGATGTACATCTTAGGAACAGTTTGTGCAACAAATGGAAATCCTATCAAATGTGGCTTCCCCATTCATTCAGTAACAGTAGATGATGATCTTTGCATGCTTTTTCCCCTTGTGCATGTGAACTCACACAGTTTTCTGGACAGAGTGAAAATATGCAGAGCCCTAAGATGTGTGCATTCCCTGACAACCATCCCGTCACTCTACAGTTGCCCACTTCACATGCTGAGAATCAAGGATCTAAGTCTCTTGGTTATATTATATTATTTAATTTAGGCTACTATAATAAAGCCAGAGTTTGTTGTTTGTACTTCCCCCTTCATACCACCATACATACCTCTGTCTTCTGTGCAACGTCATTCATGGCTACTTTCTGTGATCTAGCAGCAGCAGTGTGCAAAAATGGATGTGTCCAGGCTTTACCTTTGTAAGGAAAAAAAGAGATATTACCTCACTTGGTTGATATATATAAAAAGGAGGGTGGTGGTGGTTCTCTCTCTCTCTCCCTCTCCCTCTCTAAGTACTCAAGTACTAGGTCCCTGCAGTTTCTATCCCAGTAGAGAATAAAGTAGGGTCCTTGAGTCCTCTGCCTCCCAGTAAATTCAAACTGTGCATTTACATTTCCAGTGAGGTTGGAAGCCTGTAAACATGTCTTATAGAACATTAAGGCCTCATATCCACATAGAAGTGTTATTCTGTTTATATCACAGCTTTCCCCCAAGGAGAACAAGGTATCGTACACGGTACATTTCCCTATTTTATCCTCACAACAAACATGCTATGTAAGTTAGGCTGAGAGATATGAAGTGGCTTGGCCTGTTCAGTCCTGTTCAAACCCTCTAACCACTAAACCACATTAGCTCCGGAATGAACCACATATTTGCAGATGAGCTCAATCTCAGATTTTTCTAATATTTCCCCCATTCCTTCTTCTAGCCCGTTATATCACCACAGTAAAAACTGCGTCCTGATTAAGCCTTCACATAAATTGTTAAGAGGGGAAATGAAAAGAGATTGGTTGTCTGCAAAAGTTTCAAAGAAGTCTAATATCTGCTACAAGGGACCAAGCTAATGGCCTCTGATTCCCACATTCTTGTAGTTGAAATTACTTCCCCGGCTTGAATGAAGTAATTTTGCCTTGGGAGAGTCACTTGCTAGCAGATGTGGAGTGTTAGCACATGGTGGCTTGTATGTATTTATCATTTCACTCACTAAGAAGCTAAATCCAGACAAGAGAGAGACTCTTTTGGACAGGAATAAGGTGTACAGCCTGTTCTGGGCAGGGTTGGACTTCCTGCAACAGCCTGTTTGCAATCTGGATCCAGCCCAAGTTCTAAATGGCTAGATTGCAACAGTTGCCAAGGAATGCTTCTTACCAGTTTTGCCTTATACACTAGCTGCACACATGGGAAGAGAAACCAGACCAGCATTTCATGCTCCAGATTAGGCTGCTATGGTGTGGTCTACATGGGGCTGCCCATGAAGACCATCCAAAAAATGCAGCTGGTGGTGATGTGACATACAAGCTGCTTGGGAAGATAATAGTGGGTAGGGATAGAAGGAGTTAAACTCCCTTCATCTTTCCCCCATTCCATTGCCACCCCCCAAAGTTGTTTATCCACTAGGAAACTATCCATTGTATTTTAAATAATGCATATTTATACATATGCAGTTTGCTTCTCTTAAAGGGACAGAAGTTTGAAGGCAGGTGCGCAGGCAGGCACTCCCTTAATCCAACCCTATATAGAAAACAAGTTTTTCCAACCCTGTCTTGCTTCCAAGGCCAAGGTAATTGACCACAGTTTTATGCCAGTAATATACAGAAACAGCTTTATATGGGCTGCAGCCAGAGTACTATGGAGAGTATACTCCATCAAAACCTATTTTGGAAGAAAATTGGGGGTAAGGACTAGCATTCCAATTGCACTGTCATGGCAACCATAAAAAGTCAAGAAGCAATGCTTAAGGCGTTTAAGCACTATTATTTTGTTAACATCATTACCCATTGGAAAAGGGGCACATGATGAGTGCCACTCTTAAACAGATAAGTTGCCAGGAGTCAGAGTTTAAGAAGTGCCACATGCGAGCTGTTGCATTGTTTTACTATTCAAAGTTATCATTGGTTCTCTATTCGCACTGTCTCCAAATATATGTTTTCTATACAATAGAAACATTTTGAACATATATCTCTTTTCTGAAAATTCTATAGCACATACTTCTTTTTTTTCCCAAAAAAGGAGGGGAGTATTTGAATTTTATATTATTTGCTGGAGTAACCTCTTCACCATTTTCTGGCCATGCAGCTCAACTATTCAACATGCTTCTGAATGTGGATACATGAGCAGGCTATGCATGTAAGGTGCTGACAGCCATTTCTATGATAGCAACTTTGCTTTTAATAATAGCTGGAAGAAAGCTCTATTCACAAAACTCTTTGTATGCATTCATGTACCCACATGCATAATTACATACAGGAATTTATAGTCCACATGAAGTACATCAAGACAACTTACAACTGATATGATAAAATCAGCCCATAAATATGTATCAAATAATTTAAAATGTGGGGGAAATGTATAGATACTTGTTGGCTAAAAAGATAAATTCATATTGTGAAGGCCTGTCCAAATAGTACATGCCTGAAAAGGCAGGGGCAATTTGACAATATTGATAACCTCTTCAGTATAGCAGATGGTAGATTCACTAGACATTAATAATCTGATTTATGAAGAGTCTATTATTTGATCCAACATTTCATATTTGTCATGTATGTGTTACATAGGTGACAAATAGATGTAGGATCTTCTGGCTGCTAAAAAGACTTATGGCAGCTCAATAAGCTAATGGAGCTATCATTTACTTTCTTCCTGCTAGCTGCTCTAGAATAGCAGAAGGTCTCTCAGCAGCTGAGGCTGCTCTTGCCCCCTCTGCCAGACTCAGTAAGGTTAATACTTAGAGATTCTAAGTCATGGGTAGGCAAACTAAGGCCCGGGAGCCGGATCCAGCCGAATCGCCTTCTAAATCTGGCCCACGGACAGTCCGGGAATCAGCGTGTTTTTACATGAGTAGAATGTGCCCTTTTATTTAAAATGCATTTGTGGTGTGGGGTGGGTTATTTGTGGGGCATAGGAATTCATTCATTTTTACCCCCTTCAAAATATAGTCCGGACCCCCCACAAGGTCTGAGGGACAGTGGACCGGCCCTGGGCTGAAAAAGTTCTCAGTGATGAGAGTACAGCAGGCAAAACTTCCTCTTACAGAACAGGTGTCCTGATGTAATGCCTGTATGTACAAGTAGAGGGACAGAGGCAACACTGATACAATTGCTGCTGTTGGGTGTTAGTTGGGTGCCCTTGCATGGATGTGTTTGCATGCACATAAACACATCATTGTGGTAATGCAGTTGGTAGTAAAAAATAATAATCAGGGCTATATACTTCTTGCTGAAGATTTTGACAGTCAAAACCAATTTTTTAAAAAAGGAAAATAAAAACAACATTCTGCATGTGTGCACATGGAGGATATAACCAAATATATATATTTTTAAAATCATAAACTTAAATAATCATAAGCTATTTTTCTGCACAGTCTTTAAAAAGTAAGAGACTAGGTGCTCTGACATCTGCAAAATGCATGCCTTGGGTGCTCTCCTTCTCTTGATTTACCATTTTAACCCTTCTTGTGGGTTGTTCCTCAAGCTATAGCTTGCATAGTACTTCAGGGGGAAGAGGACATGTCAGCTATACATAATAACATCAAGATGCAGTCAAATGGTCATCCTGTAGGAAGTAAAGCCTATTGCAACAGTTCAATAGCACACCAATAACAGAAATAGATCTTCACAGAAAGGATCGACATGTGAAACAAAACGTACCAGTATTCTTGTTTCAACACAAGTGAGAACAAGCACTTCTGGCAAATAACACTGCCTGAACACCTGGCAACATGTGCAGATATAACAAGACCTGAATTACAAGTTTGTAAAAAAATAGGTAAGGATAGTTACTTAATTAGGAACCCTACCCCATTTCCTCATTTCTTTCTTTCACTTTTCAAAATCACTTTATTCTTAAAGCACATTGAAATATAAAAAAATGTTCAGGCAAACCACGCTCTGTTAACCAGAGTAAAAAGTTGTAATCCTCCACAATTCAGAAGTAGCTCATGTCTAATCCACAGTCAAGCTACAGAATGTTGTTGATCTTATGTGGGAATAGGGATGGGATCAAAATATATGGGGGGGATACTCTCTAGAGCAGGGACGTCCAACTCCCAATAGGCTGCAATCTACTTACAGTATAAAAAAACTGGCAGTGATCTACCCATTGTCGTTGAATGGACCAAAGTTGCTGAGCTTTCTTTAGGAAGCCAAAGTTCTTGAGCTTTTTAGGAACCACAGTTGTTGTTTTTCTCCTTCTTGGGGGGAGGAGGAGATCACTGAGGGGCCAAAGATCTACCAGGATCTACCAGGAACACCCCACAATCTACCAGTAGATCACAATGTACGTGTTGAACATGCCTGCTCTAGAACAAAGACCTTGGACACCAGGTATTATCTTCAAGCCATAAACAGGGCAGATCCATATGAGCCAACGACAAAATGGCATTTTAGACACTCAAAGATACATCTAAGAAGAAAAGCACCAGGCAGGGTAGACTAGGGAGTTACTGAGCATGACTGACATTTTGTTGATGGGGAACCTGTTGGAATCCAGTCCCCAGCCAGCGTTGCTAATGATCAAGGATGCTGGAAGATTTAATCCAGCAACATCTGGAGGACTGCATGTTCCTGATCCTTGCATTATACCATGCAAGGCTGTAGAAATAGAGCTTATGTCAGCAAGTGAACAGAGTTGCCTCAAAATCATTAATTCCCCATCACTCCACCAGTCTGGTCACTTTTTTTTTTTTGAAGCTTGCTGGCTGCTTTGTACAATTTCCATGTGATCTCTTGAACTTTTCAAAGGCTTCACAGAGCTGAATTTTATATTCAACATTACATTTCTCATTGAGTTTTACTTTATTTCAGGGTTTAGGTTGTGGTAGTTGTCCAGTCATTATACGTATGTCTACTTTTAAAAAAGAAAGAAAAAAAGTCCTTAACAGCATGTCCTGGACAATAGCTGCCAGTTTCCATTTCACTGCAAACTTGCAGCACATAAATTAGAAAAAGGAGCACATTGTTCCAAAACATCTTCCTTGATCTTGTTAACTGAATTACTTTTTCCACATCCATATGTGGAAGTCATCACACATCACCACACCATCTTACCCCTTTTTATTTTCTCATCAGAATCTACAAACAGTGATGTTGCATTATTTTATGATTTCAAGAAGAGGAGGCTGCACAAAGGACAAAAATGCTCATCCACTGCTATCAGTAAAACCGCAAACACAGAAAACAATGAAACCAGCTTCATTGCCTAGCATATGAATTAAATATGAATGTGCAAAGCCTAGCAGTTTTCATTCCAGTAGTGATTTGCAGATGTCAAGTTAACCAATAGCTGCCACCATTGGGATCAAAGGAAGATTCCCAGGATACCAACAATTTGGAACAGGCGTCGGAAACAACGTGCTCCAAGGTACTGAAGAACATTAACTTCCTCGGCACCCCCACCCCAAATTTCTGGGTCACTTTATAACATTTTTATAGAAACACCACTTCATATCTGCTTTGAATAGTCCTATTAAAAAAATAAATCTTAGGCTACGATTCAAAGAGCTGCTTGGGTCATACAAGAGAGTTTCTGCAGTCAGAAGAATGTTCTACTCTCTTTTTTGCCTTTGAACTCTGCATCATAATAAAAAAGCTTCAGTTTCAAAAGCAATATGCCATATGGCATGGGGGCACTGCTTTATTAAAAATAAAATAAATAGTACAAGCCGTCCTATACATTTATACCCACCAGCACCTGTCCAAAGGTCTCCAGTTCCCTTAAATGATGCTAGCCATTTTTCCTTGTTGCCCCTTATTCTTGGAATGCAACTACTATTCTTGATTTCCTTTTCAGTCCCTCCTCAAAACTTGGATTTCAGATTACCACCTTAGTCCTGGTGCCTTATTGCAGTTAAACCAGAATACATTCAGTTTAAATATTCACATAACAACTGCAAATAAACTGTTATAATAAACTATTTTACCTAGTTCAAAACAGGATTGCTCTTGATCAAAACTATCTGGAAGGGATTGACTGGGTGGGTTCATGTGGTCATGGATTCTTCTTTGTGTGAAGGTGCCAGGAGCTGTAGCATAGCTGTTCCTTAAGAAGCCCTATTTGGATTCATGAGACTAACAACTATCACCTGGTCACTGATATCCCCTTTTAGGGACAAGGTGCCTGAGAAGATGGTGGCCTCTTTTATCCATGTTCAGGGCTGGTTGGAACTGAAACAACCCTTGGTTCTTTGATGGTGTATGGAGAGAGATAGGGAGAGCAAAACCTGCTGATTCTCCTGGATCTCTCCAAGGTTTTTGATGCTACCAGTCATGGTATCTTGCTGGATCGATTCTGTGTAATGGGAGTTGCAGGCATGCTGATATGATGACATAATTCCTACTTCCTGAGCCATTTTTAGGAAATAACATTGGGGGACTTCTGCTTGGGCCCCAACAGCTGTGCTGTGAAGTCCTGCAAGGTATTATTCATCGTGACGCCCATGCTCTTCAACATGTGGATGAAACTGCTAAGTAAGGTCATCAGAAGATTGGAGTGAGCTGTCATCAGTGTATCATTGAAACACAGTTCTGTTTGTCATCTGAGTCATGTGAGGCTACGTAGGTGCTGGACTGGTGCCTGGATTTGGTAATGGGCTCAATGAAGGTCAATAAACCAAGACTGAATCCTGACAAGACGGATGTACTGCAGGTAGGTGGTTCCCATGTTCAGGAAGTGAGTATGCAGTCTGTTCTGGACGAGGTCTTCGGGGAGTCCTGGATCCAGCATTGTCACCTGAGGGCCAGCTAACCTTGGTGACACGGAGGTGAAGATACACCGAAACATTTTGTTGCAGTTCCCTCTAATTACTTATGTGGTTTAGAACTTATCAGTGTGGAAGTGAAATGGGGCAGCCAAAAATAAGGTAGTGGCTTCTACATACTTGGGCGATATTCTAGGTACACATAAATACACACTAATTAAAATAAAATGGCATTTTCCTTTAAATCCCAAAACTGCCTATCAGGAACCTGTAAGTGTATAAGATGCCGATGACAGTTGGGCCTGCACAGAAACCAGATATCAGGTAGGCTACATGAGGGAGAGTCATAGCTCAGTGACAGAACATGTTATTTATGTGCAAAAGGTCTCAAATTCAATCCTCAGGGTCTCTAGGTAGAGCTGGGAGAAAACCCTGTCTGAAACCCTGGAAAGCCATCTCTAGTCAGCATGGACAGTACTGAAATACAGTGCAGATGTTTTAGACCACAGTTTCCACCAGTCCCAGACAGAACAGCCAATGGTGGCAAGGCTGTTCCACCCAAGAGGCAAGATGAGGCAACTGCCTCAGGTGGCAGGATCCACATGGGCATCAGATCCTGATGTAGATCTTTATTCCTTCCTTGTTCTTGACGTAGATTTTAACTCACTCCTTCTCATGCCAATTTGTGATCCGCCTCTGATGTCAAAATATCTCAGGTGAACCCTGGATGATGGGAATTGTAGTCCAAAACATCTAGAGGGCAGCTGGTTGGGAAAGGGTAATCTAGTAGGTTCATTGCAGAGGTCAGATCTGATTGTGCACTTTGCCATTCACATAATAGTACTGACCATTACTTGCATATATGTACATTTAGGGTTTTACAGAGAAACTGCTCCAGTTGGGCTGGCATTCACACAGACCTCCTTGCGATAAAATATCACCAGAGCTTTGAGAAGTGTCACAATGAAAAATAGGTTTCATTTAGTAAAATAGATCAGCTACATGATGATATAAAATAAAAGGCAACCACGCTTGCTCCCCCACCTCGTTTAATAGAACGTATGGTTGAAGATATCTCGGTACACAAAACAAAATGAATATTTCTATTTAGCACCAAATCTAGTATATTTTTTAATGCAAAAGTATTTCTGAAAGCAGTCTGTTAAGCATTCATAAAGGTGCATACACTCGTAGCACACCCCTCTTATTCAAAAAGTCTTAAATTCAAAATATTCTACCTAAAATTGGCTGATATTTTATGCACAAACCTCACACCCCTGATTCACTTGTAAAAGATATATCTCCTAAACAAGAAGCTTTGGGCTTTCTAGTTTAGGTTTTCTTTGGTTCCACTGACCAAACCTTTTGCCTTTCCATTTATGATTATATCTTTCTCTGTACATTTCAGCACGGAATAAGGCTATGCAGTGGATACAAGCAGCTAAAACACTTGAAACTTTGAGGAGCAACTTTTAATGAATTATGAAGATTATCAGTGTCACCCAGACCAGCTTTCTCACATCTCATTAGCACAAAGCAAGGCAAAATCACTACTACAAGAGGAACAAATGACAAGAGCAAGAAAGGTTTGCTGAGCCGGGTTTAGAGATCACCCACCCACTTATCTGGCGACACTATCGCTACTGCTGCTGCTGCCGCCACCCCCTTGCTCTAATATTAGCTCAGCACCTTATTCCTAGTTGTCATCTCCTTAGCCACTGATCAGTTCCACACCTTTCAGCAAAAGGTTTCTGACCTCGGGAAAGCAGAAAAGGCACCTGCATTAATCCAAGATGTTCTCTCCAGGACTTAGTTCAACTCCCTTCCACAACCCACCCCTCGCCCTGGGAAAGTTGCATTCAATTGCCATTTCATTAAAAAAAAATATATGTGAGAGCTGCTGGCTCTGGATTTTGAGCGTTGCGATATGTCCAAGGGAGTTTTGTTTCAGAATAGAAGAGGGCCCTGGTTGGAAACGGATTTATTAGGCTGTTCCAGCGGTGCCACACAAGCAACAGCCTGCTTCTTCAGGGCTGTAAATGCACAACAAGCCCGACCAACTCAGAAGCTGCAAAGGGACCCACAGCGAAGCCCCCAGAATGTTCTTCCAAATAAAACCCGTTTCTAGTCTAGACAAGAATGTGCGCCAACTGTTGCTCTTCGGACGTCAAGGGAAACTAAAGCCCCGCGACGGGTGGGTGTGGGGGGAGCGAGAGAAGAACGACAGAGAAATTCGACCGTCTGAGGAGACATGAAACAGATCGCGCTGACTGGTGGAGAGAAGAGGGGGTAGAAAAAGGAATTTTCACTGTGCCAATTTAAAAAAAAAAATCCATGGGGGATGGAGAGGGGTTGCTAGCCCTCCCTCTCTCCTGTCACAGGAAGACCGAATTAAGGACAAAATACAAGTCAAACTGGACAAGGTCAAGCCAAAGGGAACCTGAGGCTGGCTCTTGTTTGTAGAGGGAGAGAGCTCTCCCTCGCGACCGTCCCCCCTGGGGCTCCCTCGCCTCATTGCGCGCCAAAACGCCCGCCTCTCAGGCCGACCTTCGCGCCAAAACAAAACCAAACACTCTCTCGTGCCCCCGAAGGCAGCTTCCCGTACCTGAGAGCCCTCTGCGCGCTTCGCTCTGCGTCTCCAGATAATCCCAGCGGCTGGGTGGGCGGGAGGGAAGCTGGGAAGCTGCTCTGCTTCTGCTGCTGCTGCTGCTGCTACCGTCTGCTGGTGGTGCTGCTGCTGCTGTTGCCGCCGCCGCCGCGCGCCCCTTGGCTGCGGCTTCAGCAGCGCCGGGCTCTGCAAGTTTCCATAAAAGTCCCGGTGCGCAGCCCGCTCCCGCATTCCAAGCGAGCCCCGGCCCGGCTGCAGCTGTCCCGACGCAGCACACGCGCGCCCTGGCCGCCCCCCCTCCTCCTCCTCTCTCAGCGCCCTGGCCGCGCCGCCTGGGCCCCTCTCTCTGGCCCAGCCGGGTTATTTTAGGCTGGAAGCGCCGTGAAGCTATAAATACACCCAGGGACTCGGGGAAACTGGAGAATTCCCCGGCCGTCCTGGAGGGGTGGGGGGCTCTGGCAAAATGAAAAGCGGGGGGTAATGGAGATGAGGGGAAGAGGCCAGGCTATCATTCTGAGCCGGCATCCCTGCCGGCGCTCATTCTGCGCTGCAAAAGTGTCCTTGAGCAGGTGCAGAGTGCATTTCCTCCAAGGACTGGTTGCTCCGGAATAAAATGTTGGGAGGGGGCAGGTAAGTCCCAACCCGCACAATCGATCACATGACACGACACCACACACACTATTTGAATGGAAATGCCCATCTATTTTTTGGGGGGGGGCGGAGTTCCTCTGGTGAGGTCCAACATGGAAAACTCGTTTATTCTCCAAGAACACAGACCCAATTAACTCTCAGCTTCCACCATGCCCTATATACTAGACTCCGTAGGGTCACCACCATCATTCAACAAAGATGTCCACGTAAACAGGCACCCCCCCAAAAAAAAAATCCATTCAAACAGATCAGTTAGATCTAAAAGGCATTCATGCAGTCATTACTTAGCAGTGAGAAAAATACTTACTATCAGGACTTGAAAATGTATTTCCCCCCTTCTCCCTTTAGCACACAAGTATTTCTGGTCCAGTTGATGGCAGTACTTTAGGGCAGTGGATCAACTCCTGACAAGCTTCACTTTTGTATATTAGAAAAAATCTGTTCTGACTCTGAGATCCTGGTGGCTTTTTTATAGCTCTAAACTGACTGAGAGCAAGTAACTAATAATAGTAACTTACCAGATAATTGTAGCAGCCTGAAGTCCACTCAGTACCCTATCTATATGGGTGTTAGCCAGCATTACTCATACTCAGAGTAGACCCACTGAAATAAATGTGGGTTTCTTTTCAATGGGTCTTTATGACTAAAGTATTTGTGTGTTCTTAATATTTTGCTAGTGTTCAGAATATAGGATCAGCCCACCATAAACATCAGCATTTATTTATTTTTTGAATGTCACTCTTCATCTGAAGATCACAGAGTGGTTCACAGCATAAAAATACAAAATGAAAACACAAAATTTGTAATAAAACAAAAGCAAAACAAACCAATAAACCCCTTCTCCCACAGGCACATTTTAAATCCTTTCACATTTGCATAGGTGCAATTGTTAAAATTAAGGCTTGAACATCCAGAACCAGTTACTTCTGTTCCTGAATTACTTTGCAGAGTAGAGGGCAGCAGAGAGATTTGATTGCTTTTTTTTTCTGGACACATAATGGGACTCTGCTATTCTTTCCCCTCCTTTCCATTCTGTTTTTCTCACACAAGACAATACACTGGGGGCAGCTATGAATATCTTATTCTATAGAAATAAAGAGGAAATTTATTTACTTATTTGTTCAATAATATTTTATTCCTTGAGAATGCAAGGTGGACAAAAATAGTCAATATTCTTCCAGTTACTAAGTGGACAGGGCTAAACACAAGGTCACCTAGCGCACCAGCAGCCACCCTGTCAGGCCTGCTGGAGGCGGTGGCTGGCTGGGCCTTGGAGTTCCCTAACCTATTGGTATTGGGGGACTTCAACATCCATGCTGATGCCACTCCCTCCTCACAGGCTCTGGACCTGGTGTCTTCCATGGCAACACTAGGGCTCTCCCAGTTTGTTTCGGGCCCCACACATCAAGCAGGCCACACGCTGGATTTGATCTTTGGCGCCGGTATAGATGTGATCATGTCTCCTTTGATGAAAGTGCCATGGTCTGATCACTACGCTCTGAAAGCCAGGATTGACTTTCCACCCCCACCCTGCTTAGGTGGCGAGCCGATTTGGGCTCGCCCGCAGAGGCTGATGGACCCTGATAGATTCCGTCAAGCCTTGTGGGACCTTGCTCCCCCTGGCGACTCATTGACTGAGCTTGTTGAGGGCTGAAATACCCAGCTCCTGGCAGCCATCGATGAGATCGCACCTAAGCGCCCTCTGCGACCCCACAGAAACCGGGCTCCCTGGTTTACCGAGGAGCTTCGGAAAATGAAGCGGGATCTCAGACGGCTAGAGCGAGTATGGCGGGGTACTCGTGACGGAGCCTCAAGAACATCTTATAGGGTTTTTATGAAAACCTATGAGATGGCAGTGAAGGCCGCTAAGAAGTCTTACTTCTCGGCCTCCATTGCATCCGCTAGCTCTCGCCCGGCGCAATTATTTAGTATAATTAGGTCTTTAACGTCCCTTGAAGGACAGCCAAATTTAAATAACAATCTGACACACAGCTGTGAGGCATTTGCGAGCTTTTTTGCGGAGAAGGTCCTGTTGCTCCGCCATGACCTTCCTGCCAATTTGGATACAATAAATGAACTGGAGGCCCCTCGACTGTCCTCGGGTCCAGTATTGGACCACTTTGACCGGATATCTCCAGCCGATGTGGACAGATTCCTCCAAGCTGGAAAGCCCACCACCTGTCCTCTTGACCCGTGCCCGTCATGGCTGATTAGAGCGTGTCCAGATGAGGTGCGGGCCCCCCTGGGGGATATCATCAATTTGTCCCTTGGCACTGGGATATTCCCAGGGGAACTGAAGGAGGCAGTGGTGCGTCCGCTCTTAAAGAAAACATCATTAGATCCCTTAGATCTGTCCAATTACCGCCCGGTTTCGAATCTTCCATTCCTGGGTAAGGTGATTGAGAGAGCGGTTGCTGAACAGCTTGGTAGGTTTCTGGATGAAACATCGGCTCTCGATCCATTCCAGTCCGGCTTCCGCGCTGGTCATGGGACCGAGACGGCTCTGGTCGCCCTAACAGATGATCTCCGCAGGCAGCTGGATCGAGGCGGGTCAGGGCTGCTGATTCTTCTAGACCTGTCAGCAGCCTTCGACATGGTCGATCACAAACTCCTAGACCACCGCCTTGCCGACGTGGGGATCCAGGGCACAGTCCTCCAATGGCTGCGCTCGTTTCTCTCTGGTCGGGGACAGAGGGTGGCGCTTGGGGGGGAATTGTCATCGCGCCACTCCTTGGTGTGTGGAGTGCCTCAGGGTGCGATTCTCTCCCCGATGCTTTTTAACATCTTTATGCGCCCCCTCGCCCAGCTTGTCCGGAGTTTTGGGCTGGGTTGCCATCAGTATGCCGATGACACCCAACTCTATCTGTTGATGGATGGCCATCCTGACTCGGCCCCAGACACACTGACCAGATGCCTGGAGGCTGTGGCTGGATGGTTACGTGGGAGCCGGTTGAAGTTAAATCCTTCGAAGACAGAGGTCCTCTGGCTGGGACGGGACGATATGGGATTGAGGGGGCAACTCCCATCTCTTGCGGGGGTGCAGTTAGTGCCAGCACCGTCCGTTAAGAGTTTGGGTGTAATCTTCGATACCTCCCTCTCTATGGAGGCGCAGATTACAGCTATAACAAAGGCGGCATTTTTTCATCTCCGCCAAGCTAAGCAGTTGGCCCCTTATCTCTCTCGCCCTGACCTAGCCACTGTGATCCATGCGACGGTCACCTCCAGACTGGATTATTGTAACTCGGTCTACGTGGGGCTGCCCTTGAGACTGACCCAGAAACTCCAGCGGGTGCAGAATGCCGCGGCGAGACTCCTTATGGGGTCTTCGCTGCGAGACCACATTCATCCGGTGCTATATCAGCTGCACTGGCTCCCGGTGGAGTACAGGATCAGGTTTAAGGTGCTGGTTTTAACCTTTAAAGCCCTATACGGCCTAGGACCCTCGTACCTACGGGAGCGCCTCTCCTGGTATGCCCCACAAAGAAACCTACGGTCTGCAAATAACAACACCCTGAAGGTCCCAGGCCTCAGAGAGGTTAGGCTGGCCTCAACTAGAGCCAGGGCCTTCTCGGCTGCGGCTCCAATCTGGTGGAACGCTCTGTCACAAGAGACTAGGGCCCTGCGGGACCTGACATCTTTCCGCAGGGCCTGCAAGACAGAGTTGTTCCACCAGGCCTTTGGTCAGGGCGCAGCCTGACTCCCTCCTCTGGCAACCTGCACAGAGTTTTGCTTAATGGTTGCCATTAACTTGATTTTAATTAATTTTTATAATGAAATATTTTTAGAATGTTGGTTTATTTGATTGTTTGATTATTTGATTGTTGTTAGCCGCCCTGAGCCCGGCTTCGGCTGGGGAGGGCGGGATATAAATAAAATTTATTATTATATTATTATTATTAAAAGCATAACTCCAGGCTGCAGTGAAAACTACTAAACTGTAGTGGGGCACATCCAAGACTCTTGCTCCTTTATCTGTATGAAAAGAGGAGGAGGAACCTTCTGTGTGTTGCATTACTGATTGTGGCATTTAACCCTGATTCCACTGCATATTCCACACTTCTAACCAATTCCCAGCTGATAGACGCTGACTGAACAGCAGCAGTGCCATAAATGTGCTATAGTTGAAATTAACAACCTCCACTTCCCTTTCCTGCTGCAAGCTGACTTTGACCCATCTTCCTCTCCATCGACCTCAACTTCCACGAGTTCTATTTTCTCCTTGGTCCCTCCCTTTCTCTCTCCTCATCTTTTGTTTATAGACTACAGTAACTCTGCAACTTAACAAGGGGAGCTACATTCTAGGGATTGTGCCTGAAGCCAAAAATGCGTATAGCCAAAACACATTGGGTTCAATGGTGGGTGGGATTGCCAAAGCCTTTTTTTCCTAGACACCCACCACACCCCTTTTACTTTTTTTTAATCATTTTTTTTGCCAAGCATGTAAAGCTGAATGCACACAAGTTATATGTGCATAAGCTGCAGGCTTACTGTACTTGCTTTCTTCCATCATTACCTCTGTTCGCTGGCTTCAGACTCCCACTTTATAGCTGTTGTCAGTCACAGATAGCATTCTGCAGCGCCAGTTCGTGTGAATGGAATGAGGGTGCGGCTGTAGAGAAGGAAGTAGCTCAGTGGTAAGAGCATCAAGGTAGGGCTGAGACAGCATCTCAGGTAGGGCTGAGAGCAACACTTTGGCTGAAACCTTGGACAGCGTCTGCCATTCAGTGGAAGCAAGACTGAGCTAGATGAACCAGTGGTCTGACTCAATACTGTATAAGGCAACTTCCAATGTTCACCTATGTGTTGCCTACTGCTGTCGGCTCATCGTACCGGCTTTGGTGCACTTTCCCATGCTGACTCATGAAACATTGGACAGGGAGATGGATAAACCTTTTGATTCATGTGTGCTGGGGGGTGGGGAACCTGAGGTCTGACCCTCGAGTCCACACATGCAGTCCATATCCAGGCCATGCTGCTCCCCTTGTTAACTCTGGTTCCATCCCCGTCCCCATGTATACTTTTGCCTGGCTGGAATTGTGCCCCTGTAAGGGGGGGTGTGGCGCTGTGGGTTAAACAACAGAGCCTAGGACTTGCCTATCAGAAGGTCGGTGGTTTGAAGCCCCGCGACGGGGTGAGCTCCCATTGCTCGGTCCCTGCTCCTGTCAACCTAGCAGTTCAAAAGCACGTCAAAGTGCAAGTAGATAAATAGGTACTGCTCCGGCGGGAAGGAAAACGGCGTTTCCGTGCGCTGCTCTGGTTCACCAGAAGCGGCTTAGTCATGCTGGCCACATGACCCGGAAGGTGTACGCCAGCTCCCTCGGCCAATAAAGCGAGATGAGCACCGCAACCCCAGAGTCGTTTGTGACTGGACCTACTGGTCATGGGTCCCTTTACCTTTAAAGAGGGGGGAGGCGGTTACATCACATTTACTTGCTTGGATGGAGATGTACCTGTGTAAAAACACACACATGAATTGAGCATAGCTTGAATGTAGCCTGCTGTACAAAGGCAAGGATCACAACCTTTAAAGAGGGGGGAGGCGGTTACATCACATTTACTTGCTTGGATGGAGATGTACCTGTGTAAAAACACACACATGAATTGAGCATAGCTTGAATGTAGCCTGCTGTACAAAGGCAAGGATCACAACCATTGCTCCACAAATGCTGTTTTGCCACAATCACCCCTGGTAGGCAGCCCCCAGCAAAGTCCCCATAATGAAACATGGCCCCTAGATTGAAAAACGGTTTTGTTTCTCCCCTTGCTGTATGCAGATATAGTTCCCCACATATTAGTAGCAGCATGAACTAGGCAGTTCAGAGAAACAGCTGCCAGCTAATTCTGTATCATGTTGACTTCCTCGCCCCCTGACTGTCACTATCGGCCTCAACTTCCATGATACATCCGAGCCATTTATTAAGATGAATACAGATGACCATGCCATGTTGCATACATGCACACTGCAAGTTAACCAGCTTGTAACTGGAATCAACCTAAACATAAGAATGTTGATGCAGAAAGTCTGTCACAACTCTTATTTCAGAACAGTGACTACAAATCCTCTAGGTTTCCTCCTTGGCTAAATGAGAAATTGATTATTCAGGCAGTCTGTAACTAGAGAAAAAGTGAAAGTTCAATACCGTATAATACCAGCCCTACATTTTCCCAAAAGCGGCCCATGACGTAGTGTACAATATTTTTTAAAAAATCCAAATTAAAATAAAAAAAGGAAACATGAAGCTATTCATGATTTTTATGTGGCATAGAGGGAAGAATGGATTGGGGTAAAAGAAGTAATAGATTAATTACTTCCCAAAGCTTCAGTGAAGGAAAATGGCTTTGGCTGGCTTCCAGAAGCTGAATGTACAGACTTCAGAGAGACCATCCTATGACCAAAAAGTTCTATTTCTAGTATAACGTTTTTGGGGCTGGGGCACATTTTCAAACTGGAGAAATTGGAATGGGCAGCATGCACCCCCCCCAAACTATTGATTGTAACACAATGCTACTTTCAAGTCTTTATTTCATCTGAAGAAGGGACCCTGCAGACACCAGAAACATGGGCACCCATGGAAGCCATGTTGGCAATACCAACTCTAGTGAATGCCAGCCACAAGTACAAGCAAGCAAGTCACCTAGAGAAGGATTTTATCCAGAGATCTTTGTAACCAGGGAGATTTGTAGAGGAGTCCCCTAAACTGTAGGTGTTTCAGGGCAAGACCAGCACCTCGGATTCAGCCCAGATACACAAAACAAAAAGCAACACAAAAAGCAAAATCCGCATTAGGGCAATACGTTTTATTAGACGAGTCCAAAATGTCACAAATAGTATGCAGACTTTCAAGTTGAACAAATAGTGTAGTTCTCTAGACATAGGCATACTATGATCACAGTATCTAAAACTGAATCCAGACAAGGCAGAAGTACCGTGGGCTGGTGGGACTGGTATTCAACCTGTTTTTGAACATGCCCACGGTTTGGTAGGTGATATTATATCTCTACAGCCTGATCACAGTTATCCATACATTGGTAATACAGTGGTACCTTGGTTTAAGAACAGTCCAGTTTAAGAACGATTCGGTTTACAAACTCCGCAAAACCGGAGATAGTGTCCCAGTTTGAGAACTTTACCTCAGTCTAAGAATGGAATCCGAATGGTGGAAGGGCACTGGTGGCAGGAGGCCTCATTAGGGAAAGCGCGCCTCGGTTTAAGAACGGTTTCGGTTTAAGAACGGACTTGCGGAACGGATTAAGTTTGTAAACCAAGGTACCGAGTTTAGATTACTGTGGGATGATAGCTTTTGAAGACTGCTGGATGTACAGTTAATACAAATCATGCAGCAGTTATGTAAGGGGACTGGCTGCTTGGAATGAAAGCTCAATAGTTCTTTGAAAGAGTTAAATTGGCTTCCGGTCCATTTCTGAAGAAAGTGCTGGTTTTGACCTAGAAAGCCCCAAACAGTTTAGGGCCAGATTACCATTACCAGATTAGGATTCAGATCAGCATCAAAGGTCCTGCTCCAGGTTCTGCCACCCTGTGAGGTGCAGCGATGATAACCAAGAGTCTTCTCTGCTGTGTTTAAAATCCACACCCTCCCCCCAAGAGCTTCACCTGGTTCAATCTTCCTTCTCTTTCCAGAAGCAGGTAGAATCCTTTTGTATGCCCAGGCCTTCACAATATTTTACTGTAGTATCATTTTATTCTGATATCCCATTTTATGGTTGTATTATGCAAGCTTAGATGTGAAGTTTTGCTTTTTCTAAGAGTCACTTCGTAATCTGAACCCCAGAATTTTCAAAAGAGACGAAGACAAAATTTAAAATGACGAAAGGAACATGTATTTAAGTCTGTTGCATGATTATCGTTTCTGACATAACATTCCCCCCCCAAAAAAATATACTTTAAATGATACATTCAAACAAGACAAGATTCTAACTTATTCACAACTAGTAAAAAGTTTTAAAAGCTCTCTAAAGGTGCAAGGGGATTCAACCAATTATTAAATTATTTAAGAGCATTGTTTAAGGCCTCCCTAGACTGTGATTTCCAATGTAAAATATCAGTGAAGGGTAATTTACATAAAAATATGAGCTTCATACTCTATTATTATTTTTTGTTAAAAAAAAAAAAAGCTTATAGAACGGCATTGCTGCCCAAAGGCTGAATGCACCGATTTATTTCGCTACATAATGAGCTATAGCTTATACACACAAAATACATTTTCAAGGCAAAGTTAAATCATTTGTCACTCTAAGTGTCATTATATTGCACTTCATTTAAGTAAAAATAACAGTAAATGTATAACTTGGCAAGTGTGTGGCCAGGGTCAGGTAGAGCTTTTGAGACTTTGTACTGGGTAATTCCAACAGTGCAAACCTTCGAGACAAACTTGTATACTATATACCACGTTTCTTTGCATCACTTTCAGTCACAAACAATATCAGAGGAAATTCACAGTATTTCCACAAATACATTTCACTTAGCCGTTTTTAAAAATATATGTATGTTGGGATATATTACATATAAATCCAGTGGCGGTTAAGCTACCTGCTCCAAACATATGCAGTATCTTTTCCCCACAAGCAATTCTTTCCATATATTTTTTTAACTTCCCTGAGTCCATATTTAACAACATTGTAGATTTCAGGTACTTGCTAAAAAGAAGAAAAAGAAACCAAAACCAAAGCCGAAGCGATGGCAGCTTTCCTTGAGGGAGAAAACGGCAAAAAACTGTGCTCATATTAAGAATGAAAAGGAGGAAACTATTGTGCTTTAGCTTCCAAAATGCCACTGGCTGCCGTGTCCCCGCATCCACTAACAAGGCCACTGGAATGCCTTAGGGAGTCGGCTCCGAGGTTAGCCAAGAGAAGATCGGTGTGTCGAATCAGCAACTGCATAAGGTCTTCCGCTAGGTTATCTATAGTGGAGTACCGCACCTTTTCAAAGTCAAAAATGTCTTTCAGGAAATAGAGAACCTGGTCCTGGTAAAAACAAACACAAAGCAAATTCACTTATTTGTGATCATTATCAGGCTCTGAGATTTATTACAGAAGTATTTCTTTCTCGTTTTGCCTGGTTTTGTGTTTTTTTAAAAAAATCGGTAATAGTATCAAATTAGTGGCAACGAGCTCTCCTGGTGCAATGAAGCGGCATACCTTGAAGAAGTTGCATAATTCATACAGAGAATTCCTGGGGCCAAGGAAGCCCCATGCCAGAACAGGGCTGATGTGTTCACAAATAGCATAGAAGTGTGCAAAGAAGCCATCAGGAACCTGGAGATGTAATCAGCGCAGAAAAGGTAAATCACTTCCTGCTTCCGCGTATGAATAGCTGTTATGTCAAAGGAAGACACTAAAGGAGGGGGGAGGCTTCACTTTTATTGCTCAGCAAGTGATTCACCAGGGCCAAGTTTCCCAGGGGCAGAGAATCCAGCGCCCTTCAGATGTTGCTGGAACTATAACTCCCAACCATTCCTGGCTAGCAGTTGGGAATCCAATGAAATCTGGAGGAACCACAACCCACCCCCCAACTCACCGCTTGTCCACACTATTTTTTAATAAGTTTCTAAATAAACCAATTTACACTGTGAACTAAAGTCATACCAGCTTTCACTTTTGATTTCTTCATAGGTGTACAAATATTCCTAATATCTAGGCACCCTTGCCACATTATACATATATAAACTTCTGGACATTAACAGAGCGTAGGACCTTCTCCAGCTACGTTAACATGGACAATCCATAACCATGTGATCCATTGTCATTTTTATGCATTACAGTTTTTTTGGGAGGAGTGAATAGCTGTTCTTTTACTGGTTAATAGGGAATTAAAGTTATATTTAATTGGATATTCACCATTAGATGTCAAAATGGCAAACATCCTCCTATTTCTGGAGCCTGTTCGGATGCCTCATTATCGTCTTTCAAAGCAACTACTCTATTTCGAACTTAAAAATGGAAAGCGTAATGCTGGTTTAAAGACTCTTTCAAGGTGAATCTAAAAAAATATAGTATAAACACCGACAACTGGGAAACCCTGGCCTGCGAGCACTCCAATTGGAGAACAGCCTTTACCAAAGGTGTCATGGACTTTGAAGACACTCAAACTCAAGATGAAAGAAACGTGGTAAGAGGAAAGCATGCTTGGCAAACCCTCACCATGATCAACTCCCACCCAGAAACCGATGTCCCCACTGTGGAAGGACGTGTGGATCCAGAATTGGCCTCCACAGTCACTGTTAAGACTGTGTTCATGGAAGACAATCTTACTTGGCTACAAGTGATCGCCAAAGAAGAATACCACCCATATCTACAAAAGTATTTAAAAAAGGAAAACCTGCTTACCTTCATTTGTTGCTTTTTTTGTTTTAGAACTGACCAGCAGCTTGAAGCCACAGCCTAAGTCAGAAGAAGAAGAGAAGTAAGGGTTGTACCCAACACTCTGTGCCCAAGCAGAGCAAACTTCCACTTGCACAATGAGACTTCACTCTCCTCTCCTCCCCACCTGCACTCTCTCAGAATCTGCTCTGGTGGGATTGGGGAAACCTCTGGAACATATTCTTGGGGTGGATGGATTGCCATGGGGCATGGGGAATAGAAGATGATGCAGGACCTTTGTGCAAGCTGACATTCATTCAGTGTTCAATTCCACCCTACTTTACTTACCAATTTAGAAATATCTGTTACATAAAACCAGCTGGTAATTTTCCTAATTTTGAAGTTGTATTATTTTAAGTTTAAGCTTTTTAAATTACTATTGGGTTGTTGATTGTCAAGTAGACAGGCTTAACTTACGTTAAAATAAATTAGGCTGGTTTATAGGAGAAAAGAGGTCAATGGTGCACCTGCATTATTATTAGCAGGGAAAGTGTGATAATCAAGGAAAGGTAGGACCACAACCAAGGGGAAAAGAGAAAGTAAAAGACATATGTCCATGTCAGTCACAGAAAGACTTATACCTTTTTAATGAGGTGCACGATTTCACACACAATTAAAAAAAAACCTATACACACAAAGAATGAAAGTGGGAACCTTAGCAGAGACATGGGACAAGAGTGGGCTGCACCTCCTCACACAATTGTTAATATGACTTTGCTTGAAAAGTATTCTTGGTGCATGCAAAACAGCTTCCAGTCGCAGGAAGTTTCTGAATCAGGGTGCTATTCTGTTGGACAGTCACGTGAAATCAGCAGGATCAGGAGAAGTCCAAATGCAATCAGGACATTATCATTACGCCATATTTCTTTTCTCCGACCATAGCATGAATGAATATGGCTATATTTTCATGTGTGTGTGTATGACTTCTTTTAAATTGTCTCTCAGCAAAGAGAGCTGTACTATAGTTTCTGCAGCATCTTGATCTGGCTATTTGTAAAAGGCAGGAAGCAGGGTTCAAAGGGCAGCTCAGCTGACACAGTACAACTGTTCTTATGCTAGTTTCCAAACTCCATGGAATGTTTCAGTATACTAAAAAAGAAGCAATACTTCGGTGCTTTATACAGCGCTAGACCAAATCAATCTCTCTCTCTCTTTCAGCTTAGGAACTTTGTTTTCTAAAGTTAGATTACTTACTATTTTGTACATAAGTTTGCTAATAAGGCTTTTCTTCTTGGTCTGCTAAACTCAGAAATGTGCATACTTTTAGTCAGTTTTAACTGCTCCAATAGCAGGCACCCAGCTATGTAACAGTTCTTCTTGCCAACTTGGCGAAGCGACTTTTTCGCCATTGCCTTCTGAAATCTATAGCTTTTGTATTATGTTATATGGCTGTAAATAAATCCTTCCTGCTTTTCATATTTTAATACTATTAGAGCTTAAATGCAAGCCAAAATCCCCAGCGCATTTAAATGCCAAAAGATGTTTTAAAGCCAGAAGTATTTGTAACCATAAAAACAAAGAACAAACTACATACTTTTGTTTTGACCACACTGTTAAAAAAACCCCAACACACTCACTTAAGAAAAAAAACATACTTCAAATAGTTTTTGACACAGCTAAGCAGTTTTGTCCTAATAAGGATTGGAATAATACAATATACAGATGGCAAAAACTTTTGTCTCCCATAGGGCATAACAGAATTTGAATGGAATGCAGTGCTACTTCGGTACTGGGAGGCAAAATGCTGACAAAATTCCATTGAGAAAAAGTCTGTCTCTGTGTGTCTATCTAATCATATATCCAACAGGAGGGGGAAACAAAACAAGATATCAAGACAAGAATAAAACCGATGCCCTTTTAAAATGCATTGGGGAGGGAGGGTTATTGGGTTGTTATTGTTTTTATTATCTACCGGTAGTTTGTTTTTTTATAGGACAGGGGTGTAGGACGGTATACAAATTTTAATAATAGATAGATAGATAGTTTTATTCCTTCCATTTCCAATGAGTCCAATGAGAGCTGGTCACCCTCAAGTCCTATTGAAGTTAATGGGTTTTGCAACTTTAACTCTGTGCTTAAAGTTGTCATTGATTGAAGATAATCATGTATAACTTTCTCAACAGGGATTCCCACGTGTAAACATCATTTTCAGCATTTTATCCTCCACAAATCTGCCTATTCCTCTTTCAAAGCCATCCAGGTTGATGGCTATCATCACCTTTCATGGGAGCAAATTCCACAGACTTGTCTATCTTAGGCTGCAGAAGTATCTGGTCTCATCGGGTTCATCATAGACCTAGAGCATCAACCACTCAAGATGAGAAGTTCCAATCTGTAATCCTAGTGAACTGACAAAATTGATCTCCAGCTACCATCTTGAAGGATCAAGTAAGTTTTACACCAAGGCAATAGTTGAAGGATTCTGTTAGCAGAATATTAAATATTATTCACCATAGCAACTCTGGGGGGGAAAGCCAGCAGTACTTCTCTCAGATATTGGGACATACCTATGCATACAATAGCAGCCAGAACCCATTAATCCATGTTGAAACAGGTCCACTGCTGGCACATGACACCAGTAAAAATGCATCACATAAATAACAGATTTTCTGCTGAGCGCAGGAAGAAATATGCCAAGTGAGCGAGAACCATTTTCTTTTGTGGTAGGTGTGTCCAGAAGTACAAGGTTTTCGGCTGGAGGTATCATATGAGATTCCGGGATGCAAGTTTGCGCCCAGGGGGATTCCCCCCCCACACGCAATGACTTGATGCTACCAATGTTTGCTCCTCACATGGCCAATCCCTAGAAATTGTGTGCAGTTTGCACTATTAATGGTTGTTTTCCTAGGCATGGGGTGCTTTGTTGTTTAGTCGTGTCCGACTCTTCGTGACCCCATGGACCAGAGCATGCCAGGCACTTCTGTCCTCCACTGCCTCCCGCAGTTTGGTCAAACTCATGCTGGTAGCTTCGAGAACACTGTCTAACCATCTTGTCCTCTGCCGTCCCCTTCTCCTTGTGTCCTCAATCTTTCCCAACATCGGGGTCTCTTCTCATGAGGTGGCCAAAGTATTGGAGCCTCAGCTTCAGGATCTCTCCTTCCAGTGGGCACTCAGGGCTGATTTCCTTAAGAATGGATAGGTTTGATCTTCTTGCAGTCCATGGGACTCTCAAAACTGGTGCTTTGGGACCACCCAATTCATCACAGCAGGTGAGCCTGAGATCTAACAGTGCAGCACAATTTTGTAGAAATTTTATATAATTATTTTATAGAAATTTTGTGCCATACCAAAAATATGGTACCAAATATTTGAGAATCGCTATACCATCCTAAGAAGAAGAAGAGTTTGGATTTGATATCCCGCTTTATCACTACCCTAAGGAGTCTCAAAGCAGCTAACCATCTCCTTTCCCTTCCTCCCCCACAACAAAAACTCTGTGAGGTGAGTGGGGCTGAGAGACTTCAGAGAAGTGTGACTAGCCCAAGGTCACCCAGCAGCTGAATGTGGAGGAGCGGGGAAGCAAACCCGGTTCACCAGATTACGAGTCTACTGCTCTTAACCACTACACCATACTGGCTCTCCTACACCATGCTGATACTTACATAGATGTCCTGGGTTGTTGTTGTTTTATAAAATGTGAAAGTCAGCAATACTCAGCAATGGCACTCAACAAGGAGTGGCATGATGACTTGAAGGAAGTGGTGTCTGAGAGCTTAAAAAGCAGCATTTCTAACAAAGTTTCTGCACTCTCAGTAATGTGGAATTATTCCAAAGAAGGCTGGACTTAATGGATCTTAGTGTGATCTCACAAGGTAGTTCTTTAGGTTCTTAAGAAGGCTGCATATTCAAGATCACTTCACACAAGTTAATTACCGGTATGTCTTAACTATAAACAAATCCTTAGAATGCACTGTTGTGTTGCAAATTTTACACATACTGGTCAACTACAGGGGTCCTCATTCCAAGAAAAGACCATGTACGATAGCCTATTCCATAGGTGGTCCAATTGCAATCACCCTGGGTGAAACAAATGCAAGGGTGACCTAATTAGACTTCGGATTCCAACATATGCGATCAGTGCAATGCAATTTCTTAAAATGACATGCTTCATCTGTGTAGTTTAAGGTGCCATTCTTCATTCATTAAATCAGTTCAGACTGTGAAGTGAGGTAGCAGTTATTCTTCAAACTTCACTGCTTTGCACTTCTTGATGGGTGTCTGTGTCAGCTGAATCCAAGCAAAACCAGTGTCTATGAATGCATGTATGCTTGCGCAAGTCTTGTTGTTAGTCACCAATCATGGAGTGTAACCATTTCTTTTGAGAAAGTAACTTTCAACAACTACTGAACAGATCTCTCTGTGACATGAAGGCCCAGGTGGGCAAATTGGATAGAGCAGGCACCCCCAAACTCGGCCTTCCAGCTGTCTTGGGACTACAACTCCCATCATCCCTGACCACTGGTCCTGTTAGCTAGGGATGATAGGAGTTGTAGTCCCAAAACAGCTGGAGGGCCGAGTTTGGGGATGCCTGGGATAGAATTTGCCATATGTATTTTTAATGGCTTAGATATGTGGATAAAAAAGATTAATATATTTTCACTCTTGCAGACATTTCCTTTTATTATACAAAGTACTAAGACTATGACTTGATCCAAAATATGCGAGTTTCATGGCTAAATTTTATGCAGATTAGTAGTCTGCAGAAAGCCAATTAAGGTTCTTGCAGGTATGAATCAAAACTGCTTAATGAGTAAAAGGAATCTGAAACAGATTATCCAACCATAATGTAATTTCCTCTAAATTTAAATATCGCTCAGAGGAATGCAATCATTAAGTTACCTGTCCAATATTCCGCAACCCCCATATGAAAGCATGAAACCAAACAAAACCACTTACAGTTTCTTTGAAAGAGGAATTCAGCCAATTGTTATTGACCACATTTTGTATAGACATAGGTGGATTCTCTAAATCTTCAAAGGAATCCATTAATACGAAGTCCAGAACAACATCATAGAAATTTAGATGTTTCACCTGCAGAGCATCAGAATATTTATAAAGTTACTGACCTCATTTATACAACTTCCAGGTCTATAATAATAGCCTAAATGACACTGGGGGGAAAACAACAGATTTTAGTGAAATTGTTTAATAAACTGTCTAAGCAGACAGACTAAAGTAATAAAATTGACACCCTGAAATAGAGACAAAATAAAGAACAATAAGGGAATTGCAATTGTCTAACCAGGGAGAGATAACATTTACAAACTATTGAACTAATTTTTTATAACATATACTTACTCCCCAAGCAGCAAGCTCCATTTCAGTATTAGCCCAATGATCAGACTGCTCTAAGAAAGAGATCATTTCATCAAATACTTCCTCAAATTTCTTTGGGTTCTGTGGGTGAAAAAACCAACAAGCAGGAGACAAATTATACATGTTTCTTTAGTTCTTAATTAGAGATAATAATCGCTTCCATTTAGTGCCTGAGTAATCTAGAAAGACTGGCTTCAGTCCAATGCTCTGAAGAACACATGGAACTCCTTTGTGATTCATTTCAACTGGAGCAGCTCTGTCAGCACAACTGGAATGTTTATACAGTGCTGTCACTGAAACTGAGATCAATGCAGATGCTGGACTGCACCTTAGCATATATATTGACTTGAATGTGTTTGTAAGGACATTCTTGTTTGGGCAATCAAAATCCATGGCTGCAAACAATTACAGAACGTACCACCTTTCAGAATCAGGTCTGCCAAATATGAATACTTGCTGCTTACTTCACAGTGAGGGGGGGCAACTACGGGGAAATAATCATGTCTACTCAGAAGTAAGTCCTATCAAATTCAATAGGGTTTATTCTCAGGCAAGTGGCATTAGGATTATAGCCTGTGACCATAGAGCTTTCTTGAAAATTAAATCCACCTACAAATTAATTAAACAAAAGTGTTTACCTTTCTAGCTCTCATGATTAGCGCGCACAAGATTTTTCTTCCACTTTCAGCAAGAAATATTCTATTTGCGGCGTTGGAAAAGATTACCTGTAATGGATCACTAGGTATTATCCATCTGAGAACACTTACATTCTTACCTGTCTTAATAAATAATAAAATTTTGTACCCCGCCAATCTGACTGGGTTACCCCAGCCACTCTGGGCGGCTTACAACATTTCTTTTAATTCTACCAACCAGGGCTTTTTTTCAGCTGGAACAAACCGAAGGACATTGTCCTCTTTCTATGCTCCTCCAGATGGAAACACGCAGATGGGGACAGATATACCTGCTTTAACTCGTTTACATACTATCTTCTCTTGTATATTATTTACTACAAAGCTTGATGACTAAGCTCTTTAGCGATGAAATGAGCACTGAACCACTGGTATATCACAAGCGGACTCTTCATTTACTGTGTTTGCTATTGTTTAAGACAAAAGCTATTTGAGAAAGAAACTACTTTTGCCATTTTTATGGACGTTTAATGTTTGTTTACCGATAGTTGCCTTGGTGATATTATCTTGTGTCGATTGCAGAACTCAGTTGCCATTATAAGAGAACAAGGGAGATGCTCATGGTGAGTTCCGGCACCTCTTTTCTAGAAAAATAGCACTGCTGCCAACCAGATATCCCTGAAAATAGTCCATTTTCCAAGCAAACTTACTTTGAAAGGTTTTGAGGATAGACAGAGACAGATAGAGAAGATGCTAATGGCAGAAAGAATTAGCTATCAATTGTGAAATACACTGGTAGGAAACAAGGCCTCTGTTGCTGGCGTCCTCCCGATTTATATACATAGAACTTAAATAGTATGTGACTAAGAAGCTATATTGAATACAACCCAGTATAACAAATCACAATTACCCTTGATGATTGGGCGGTTTGGCTGATCTGTTAGAAAACCTACTGCCACAGGAGTTTTGTGCCTATGTGGTATGGAGGTCAGCCTTAAGGAGCTGATTGAACATTTACCTGAAAAGCTTGGCGGATACAATGGAGCTTAGCAAGAAAGTCGCTGTCCCCCAGACACTCCAACGTCTCAGTCCTATTTACAGAGACAACAACAAAAAGGCACTTGAAACTTAATGGTTGACTTGCTCTTTAATTCAAGCCAATATAAAAAAGATAGCATACAAAGCACTGCTTAGCTTTTAGAAA